>NC_133506.1:65597500-66197500 GCF_049354715.1 Callithrix jacchus
CTTGAACCCGAGAGACTGAGGTTGCAGTAAGCTGAGCTCATGCCACTGCACTCCAGCTTGGGCGACAGAGTCCTTCTCAAGGACGAAAAGAAAAAAAAACCCAGTTAATTGAACATTATGCAAAGCAAAAGCAACTAAAATGTATTAAGCATTTACTTCATACCAGGTATTATGCCAAACATTTTACATGCATTATATTTAATCCTTATAATTCTGCAAAGGTATCCCCGTTTTTAATCAAAAAAAATTTTAAGTGAGGTAGGAAAATCTGGAAGGAGCATTTTCTGATCATAATAGTAACACTGGGTTGCCTGCAGGTAGGATCTGGAACTATGTTTTTTCTTTCCCTGTATTTTCCAATTTTTCTTATATGGAAAGGATTACAGGTTTTTGTTTTTGTTTTTGTTTTTTCTTGAAACAGGGTCTTGCTGTAGCCCAGGCTGGATTGTGGTGGCGCCATCATGGCTCACTGCAGCCTTAACCTCCCAGGATCATCCCACTGAAACCTCCCCAGTAGTAGGTGGTATGCCCGGCCCAAATCAATATATGTTACACAATCAATAGCCCCTCAGAATAAAAAAATAAAATAAAAAACAGATGAAAGATTGAGGGTTGGGCTGGGTGTGGTGGCTCACACCTGTAATCCCAGCACTTTGGGAGGCCAAGGTGGGTGGATCACGAGGTCAAGAGATCGAGACCATCCTGGTCAACATGGTGAAACCCCGTCTCTACTAAAAATACAAAAAAATTAGCTGGGCACAGTGGCGCGTGCCTGTAATCCCAGCTACTCAGGAGGCTGAGGCAGGAGAATTGCCTGAATCCAGGAGGCGGAGGTTGCGGTGAGCCGAGATCACGCCATTGCACTCCAGCCTGGGTAATAAGAGCAAAACTCCATTTCAATAAAAAAAGATTGAGGGTCAAACAGAAAACTATCTATAGGTCAAGGAGGATTAAGAGAAAGGCTAAGAAAATTAGCCTACTGGCCAGGACTAGCTAACAGAGATAAATAATAAATCATACAAAACAATGCTGGAAGATCACTTTGGAAGGCCTCTTTACCTGAGAACCTAGGAAAAGCTAAAAGGCAACATGCCCTAGGGCAAAGGACAGCACTACACAGCAGAAAGATGTTCCAAGAGAGCACACCCAACTTCAAGCCACTTTACCACAGTCGTTCTTTTCTACAAACAATTATATCCAAAGATGATTAGTAAGAAGGAAGGATGCCACATGGAGCCCATGAGGACTTTATTAAGAGGGGAGGTGGAAAAGGTAACAAAACAAGTAAAAGAGAGAGGAAAGCCTGCTTTAGAGAAGAATAATCCCAGGAAGCAGAAGAAAATTACAGATGAATGAGCTATACTCTCTAGAAACCAAAAGTGACATCAAACTAAAAATAGATAAAAATAAAAGGAATCCCCAAAACATGGTATTATACACAAATTTAATAAATGACGCCAGGTGCAGTGGCTTATACCTGTAATCCCAGCACTTTGGGAGGTTGAGGTGGGCAGATCACTTGAGCCCAGTAGCTTGAGACCAGCCTGGGCAACATGGCAAAAACCCCATCTCTACAAAGAAAATACAACAAAAAAATTAGCTGGGAATGGTGATGCCCACCTGTAGTCCCAGAATGAGGTGGGGGTAATGCTTGAGCCTGGGAAGCTGAGGGTGCAATGAGTTGAGATCGTGTCACTGCACTCCAGCCTAGGTAACAGTGACACGCAGTTTCAAAAATATAGAAATAAGTAAATATATAGAAAACTTTTTCTTTTTCTTTTTTTTTTGAGACCAAGTTTCACTCGTTACCCAGGCTGGAGTGCAATGGCGCGATCTCGGTTCACCGCAACCTCCGCCTCCGGGATTCAGGCAATTCTCCTGCCTCAGCATCCTGAGTAGCTGGGATTACAGGCATGCGCCACCGTGCCCAGCTAATTTTTTGTATTTTTAGTAGAGACGGGGTTTCACCATGTTGACCAGGATGGTCTCGATCTCTTGACCTCGTGATCCACCCGCCTCGGCCTCCCAAAGTGCTGGGATTACAGGTGTGAGCCACTGCGCCCGGCCCTTTAGAAAACTTTTTCTAAAATAAAGAACCAATTCTGCAGCAGGAAAGGTACACATAGTATAACCCCAAAACTGATTCAGAATGAGTTACATCCAAAATCTGGCTTGAGGAAGGATAAATGTAAGAAAAAGAATACCGTGGATACCTAAACAGACAAGAATAGAGAAACATCAGGCTGACCTAACACTTCTCCACTACAACCTATGATGCCAAGTAATAGTAATTATCTATAGTTTCTTTGTTTAAAAGAAAAGCCATTAAAATTTTACTTTTGTTCTGTTTGTTTTTTTGAGACAGGGCCTGGCTCTGTTGTCTAGGCTGGCGTGCAATGGTGTGATGACAACTCACTGAAACCCTGAACTCCTAGGCTCAAGCAGTCTTCCCACCTTGGTCTCCCTGAGCCATCACACCCAGCTAAAATTTTGCTTTTATTTACACAATACATCGGCCAAAAAACTGAAGCTACACCATCAAGAATCTCCTTTGTTTCACCTTTATACAATCTCATTCTTCTCTTCAGAGGCAACCACTGTTAACATTTTAGTGTGTTTCCTTTCAGGCCTTTATCTGTGCCTCTACAGACATAGGCATAAAAGAAACAAACAGTTGTAGGGGATGAATGTTTAACATAAATGTATCATACCATCTCATTTAGCAATTTGATTATTTAACAATAGATCTCAGAGCTGTTTTCTTGTACACAAACACACACCTCACACACATATATATATTCCATATTCTTTTAAATGCTATACAGTAACTCATAAAATGAATGTAGCATATTTAACACATCCCTGCTGACATATGAATTCTTTGGACTATTAATCAGTTTCTTACTATATAAGCAATGCAATAAACATCCTATTATATAGCTATCCCTAGAGAAATGACCGCATTTGTGCTGAAAAAGTTCTTCACACTGTCAGATCAAAGAACATACAATACATGTTAAAAGATACTGTCAAATTAGCCAGGCATGTGTCGATAATCCCTGATACTCAAGAGCTGGAAGGGAGGACTCCCAAACTGCTCCTTTAAGAAATTGTAAGAATTTGTACTCCTACTACCAGTATCTGAAACAACCCATTTCCCACACTCTTGCTATGAAAGGCTATCATTGGTATTTTTTTCATTTTGGACAATCTCTTAGGAGACAACTAAATCTTGTTTTGTTTAGAGACAAACATTTTCATATGTTTACCACCCAATTTTTAAATTTTCTTTGTGAATGGCATTTGTAATACTTTTTCTCATTTTTTCTACTGGTTAGTTATAGAATAACTTTTATTTTTTCCCTCAGAGAGGGTCTCATTCTGTCACCCAGGCTGCAGTGCCATAACGCCATCATGGCTTACTGCAGCCTTGAACTCCTGGGCTCAAGTGATCCTCCCACCTTAGCCTCCTGAGTAGTCGCGACTATACGTGTGTGCCACTATGCCAGAACGCCAGATTTTTTTTCTTTATTTTTTTGAGACAAGAGTTTCACTTTTGTTGCCCAGGCTGGAGTGCAATGGCACAATCTCAGCTCACTACAACCTCCGCTTCCTAGGTTCAAGCAATTCTCCTGTCTTAGCCTCCTGAGTAGCTGGGACTACAGGCATGTGCCACAAAGCCCAGCTAATTTTTTGTCTTTTAGTAGAGGTGGGGTTTTACAATGTTGGTCAGACTGGTCTCAAATTCCTGACCTCAGGCGATCTACCCATATCAGTCTCCCAAAGTGCTGGGATTACAGGCCTAAGCCACTGTGCTTGGCCCACAGACTACTTTTTAAACAATTTTTTTTGTAAAGATAAAATCTTCCACCTACGTTGCTCAGGCCAATCTCAAACTCCTGCCTCAAGCAATCCTCCCCCTTTAGCCTCCCAAAGTGCTGAGATTCCAGAACTGAGACACCGTGCCTGACCTGTTTTGAGGCCTTTCTTCACACAGAAGTTTTATATATTGATATAGTCAAACTTACAATCTTCCTTTGGTTTCTACATTTTATACCTTGAGGAAGTCCATCTCTACCCAAAGGCTGTATCTTCTCTACCACTTTATACTGTTATTCTGTATATGCTCAACATTCAGGCTTTTAATAATACCACCCATGCTAAATAATACTCCCATGCTAAATTTCATAAAGAGGAATGTCTTTGAACTTTGTTCCCCTAACCTATTTGCTTATTTCACATTTTACAATAATATTTGAATATCTGATAAATTCGGGTTCTTTCCCATTATCATTTAAAATATTTTCTTAAATTCTTCCAAATGACTTTTAAGATCAAGATGGTCAAGTTAATGAGAAATTCAGTTTGAATTTTGATTTGGATTGCATTTAATTATTTGAGAGTTGTGACAGCTGTCCAATACTGACTTTTCCATCCAGAAATAAGGCAAAAAAAAAAAATCTTTTCTACTACATTATCCATTAACAAGAACAGTTTGTTAGTTTTGAGACAGAGCCTTACTTACTGTTGCCGAGGCTGGCAGGATATCCGCTCACTGCAACCTCCGCCTCTCAGGTTCAAGCAATCCTCTTGCCTCGGCCTCCAAAGTAGGTAAGCATGTACCACCACGCTTGGCTAATTTTTGTACTTTCAGTAGAGATGGGGTTTCGTCATATTGGCCAGGCTGGTCTCGAATTCCTGACCTCAGGTGATCTACTCGCCTCGCCAGGAACGGTTTATTTTTGTATGCCATCTTATTTTGGGTCATTGTAGTAAACCCATTAATTCTTTTTTTTTTTTTTTTTTTTTTTTTTTAGGGGGACAGGGTCTCAATTTGTTGCCCAGGGTAGAGTGCAGTGGCATGATCTCGCCTCACTGCAACCTCCACCTCCCAGGTGCAAGCAATTCTTCTTCCTCAGCCTCAGCATCCCAAAGTGCTGGAATTACAAATGTGAGCCAAACTACCTGGCCCTAAACCCATTAATTCCAACTGTTGATTCTCTTAGGTTTATGTAGATGCTAGCACCTATAAATGTTTGGTTGCTTCCTTTCCAGTATTTCTGATTCTTTTTGTTGCCTTACTACATGAGCTGAAATCTCAAATATATACTTAAACAGATGCAGAGATACAGGAACTCTTAGTTTGTTGCTGACTCTAATAGGAACGCACCTAGCATTTCTTTTTTTTTGAGACAGAGTTTCACTCTTGTTGCCCAGGTTGGAGTACAGTGCCTTAATCTTGGCTCAGTACAACCTCTGCCTTCCAGTTTCAAGCGATTCTCCTGCCTCAGCCTTCCAAGTAGCTGGGATTACAGGCACCCGCCACCATATCTAGTTAATTTTTTTTTTTTTTTTTGGTATTTTTAGTAGAGACAGGGGGTTTCACCATGTTGGCCAGGCTGGTCTCAAACTCCTGACCTCGTGATCCACCTGCCTCGGCCTCCCAAAGTGCTGGGATTACAGGCATGAGCCACTGCACCTGGCATGTACTTAGTATTTCTATTTTAATGTTTGTTGTAAATTTCTGGTAGATAGCCTTAATCAAGTTAAGAAAATATCCTATTAATTTCTAAGAGGGTTTAAAAAAAATAATTAGGAATGGGTATCGAAAATATACTATTTACTACATTTTTTGGATTAATCATACAGAGTTGTTTTTTTTTTTTTGAGATGGAGGTTTACTCTGTCGCCCAGCCTGGGGTGCAATGGCATGATCTCGGCTCATTGCAACCTCTGCCTCCCAAGTTCAAGAGATTCTCCCACCTCAGCCTTCCGAGTAGCTGGAACTACAGGTGTGTGCCACCACGGCCGGCTAATTTTTTGTATTTTCAGTAGGAACAAGGTTTCACCATGTTGGCCATGCTGGTCTTGAACTCCTGACCTCAAGTGATCCACCCGCCTCAGCTTCTCAAAGTGCTGGGTTACAGCCACCATGCCCAGCCATAAATTACTTAATGCTGAATCAATCTTGTGTTCATGGGAAAAATCGTACTTGGTGATATCGTTTGGCTGTGTCTCTACCCAAATCTCATCTTGAATTGTAGGTCCCATAATCCCCATGTGGTAGGAGGGAACCTGGTGGGAGGTAACTGAATCATGGGGGTGGTTTCACCCATGCTATTATTCTCATGATAGGAAGTTCTCACCAAATCTGATGGTTTAATAAGGGGCATCCCCCTTCACTTGTCTCTCATTCTTCTCCTTTCTACCGCCATGTGAAGGAGGACATATTTGCTTCCCATTCTGCCATTATTTTAAGTTTCCTGAGGCCTCCTAGCCATGTTGAACTGTGAGTCACTTAAACCTCTTTTCTTTAAAAATTAGCCAGTCTTATGTATGTTTTTATTAGCAGCATAAGAGTAGATGAATAATATACTTGGCCATAATTAATTTTTTTCATATCCTACTGGATTCCAGTTATATTATTTAGTATCTTTATATCTGATTTCTTATAGAAATTAGACTATAATCTTCCTGTTTTCCTTTTTGAGATAGTCTCACTCCATCATCCAGGCTGGAATGCAGTGGCGTATGCCACCATGCCCAGCTAATTTTTGTATTTTTATTTTTTTGAGATAGAGTCTCACTCTGTCACCCAGGCTAGAGTGCAGTGGCATGATCTTGGCTCACTGCAACCTCCACCTCCCAGGTTCAAGTGATTCTCATGCCTCAGCCTCCCAAGTAGCTGGAACTAAAGGTATGCACTACCAAGCCCTGGCTAATTTATATATTTTTAGTAGAGATGGGCTTTCACCATGTTGGCCAGGCTGGCCTCAAACTCCTGGCCTCAGGTGATCCACCCGCCTCAGCCTCCCAAAGTGCTGTGATTACAGGAGTTAGCCAATGCACTCAGCCCAATTTTTGTATTTTTACTAGAGGCAGAGTTTTGCCATGTTGACCAGGCTGGCCTCAAGAGATCCACCCACCTCAGCCTCCCTGAGTGCTAAGGTTACAGGTATGAGCCACCATGCCTGGCCTTGCCCAGTGTTTCTGTGAAGGTAGTGCCAGCCTTATAAAATAAGCTCCTAAATTTACTACCTTTAACTACGTTCTGGAAATGACCATGTAATCTGGGAAGTAAAAATGGTCCTTACTAGATTGAAGAAATTATCACCAAGGCTTAAAAACTGCCTGGGATTGAAATCTTTCAACTAACATTACAATGTCCTCTATATTTAACAATCTATTCAACTTTCCTACTATTTCTTGAAACAATATTATCATATATTTTCCTAGAAAAATCACACAGATTCATTTAGTTTTCCAATTTATTATTATTATTTTTTTTTTTTTACATACAGTCTTATTCTGTTGCCCAGGCTGGAGTGCAGTGGCACGATCTCGGCTCACTGCAACCTCTGCCTCCAGTTCAAGTGATTCTCATGCCTCAGCCTCCTTAGTAGCTGGGATTACAGGGGCATGGCACCATACCGGGCTAATGTTTATATTTTTAGTAGAGATGGGGTTTCACCATGTTGGCCAGGCTGGTCTCAAACTCCTGACCTCAAGTAATCCACTGCGCCAAGCAAATTTTCAAATTTAACAGGACAGAGTACTCTCATAAGTTTGAAGATCATCTGAGTTCATTTTACGTTGAATTTCTCATTCCTATATACTTCATTTATATCTTTTCTCTTGACTAAAATGGTTTTGTCTATTTTACTGGTCTTTTTTAAAAGCTGGTTTTTGGTTTTACCAATTAAGCTTATTGAACTATTTTCTATTTTATTAAGGTCTGCTTTTATTTATTATTAAGTCTTCCCTCCTCCTTTCTGTAGACTTATTTTGTCATTCTCATTCTTACACTGAACGCATAGTTCATTTTCTGTCTTTGTTTTTATAAAGATTCACTGAAGACTGCGTATCTTCTGTAGGCTATGGTGGCTGGATATGACAGGCTTTTGTTATCAGGACGCTCATTATTACTGATATCTTCAGTCCCTAAGTTTTCTTTTAATCTTAACTGCTTAGCTCTTTATATATATATATAAAACTTTTTTTTTGAGACAGAGTCTACCTCTGTCACCCAGGCTAGAGTGCAGTGGCGCAACCTTGGTACACTGCAACCTCTGCCTCCCGGGTTCAAGTGATTCTTGTGCCTCAGCCTCCCAAGTAGCTGGGATTACAGGCACCTGCCAGCACGGCCGGCTAATTTTTGTATTTTTAGTAGAGATGGGGTTTCATCATGTTGGCCAGGTTGGTCTCCAGGTCCCAACTTCAAGTGATCCACTGCTTTGGCCTCCCAAAGTGCTGGGATTTGGGCATGAGCCTCCGCACCCGGCCCCAGATTTACATTTAAATCTTATTATAAGATAAATTTTCTTTGCTTGATGGATACTTTTGTTTTTTTTGGCAGGGTTTTGTTAGGTTGTCGGGCTGAAGTATAGTGGCATGATCATGGCTCACTGCATCTCCAATCTCCCAAGGTCAAGCAATCCTCTTGACTCAGCCACCTGAGTAGCTGGGACTACAGGCATGTGACACCACATCTAGCTAATTTTTGTATTTTTCATAGAGGTGGGATTTCACCAGGTTGCCAGGTTGGTCTTGAAAACATGAATGTTTGCATGGTCTTAAAGTACTTCCCACTTACTCGTGGTAAGGAAAATAACAGTAACTATACAGTGGAAAATCAATCATCTTGGCTAAGGATGAAAATTGAGGGGCAGAAGACCATTATGTCTCTCTAAATGGAAGGGAAGGGAGAAGGGAGAAGGGGGAAGGGGGAAGGGGGAAGGGGAAGAGAAGGAGGAAAAGGGCCAAGAAAGGGGGAAGGGAAGGGGGAAACGGGAAAGGAAAAAGGGAAGGGAAAAGGGAAAGGAAAGGAGAAATACAATAAAAGAGAAAGAAAGAAGGAAATAAAGAATACAAACTACTTACGCAGTATGCTGCTCAAGAATGCATAACCTGAATCTAATCATGAGGAAACATTAGACAAGTACAGTATGAGAAATACTCTATTTAAAAAAAAGATTATTCCGGCCGGGTGCAGTGGCTCAAGCCTGTAATCCCAGAACTCTGGGAGGCTGAGGAGGGTGGATCACGAGGTCAAGAGATCAAGACCATTCTGGTCAACACGGTGAAACCCCGTCTCTATTAAAAATACAAAAAATTAGCTGGGCATGGTGGTGCATGCTTGTAATCCCAGCTACTCAGGAGGCTGAGGCAGGAGAATTGCCTGAACCCAGGAGGCGGAGGTTGCGGTGAGCCGAGATTGAGCCATTGCACTCCAGCCTGGGTAACAAGAGTGAAAGTCCGCCTCAAAAAAAAAAAAAAATTATTCCTCAAAAACATCAATGTCAGAAAAAGACAAAAACTGACCAACTGTTCCAGATGAAATGTGACTAAAGACACGAGGGCTAAATGCAATACCTGATCCTGAACTGGATGATGTACAGGAGTAACGAAGTGCCACCAAGGACACTATGGAATCAACTGATAAAATTGGAACATGGAAGATTAAATTTAATGAAATTGCTAGCTATATAAATAGAATATCCTTATTATTGGGAACTGACTATTTGTGGGAAAAGGTATTTCTTTGATATGTGCAACTTACTCTCAAATGGTTTAAGAAAAGCCGATTGTGTACTGCACACACACACCCCAACACACAAAGTGCAGATGATAAAGCAAATGGTATAAAATGTTAACAATAGGTGTCTTTCATAAAATATTAGTATTCTGTGTGTTAATCTTTCAACTTTATAAATCTGAAATTAATTCCAAATACAAATGGTTGAAAAGCCACAGAGTTTTTTTTTTTTAATGTAGAACATACTCACTCCTGTAATCCCGGCACTTTGGGAGGCCAAGTCAGGTGGATCACGAGGCCAGGAATTTGAGATCAGCCTGGCCAAGATGGTGAAACCCCCTCTCTACCAGCTACTGGGGAGGTTGAGGCAGGAGAATTGCTTGAACCCAGGAGACAGAGACTGCAGTGAGCTGAGATTGCATCACTGCACTCTAGCCTGGGCGACAGAGCAAGACTCTGTCTTTAGGAAAAAAAAATAACATAAAGCTACATTTTTCCCTCATTTTTTTTCTTTTTGTTTTTTAAGGCTAGTCAAGTGAAACAGTGGGAGTAGAAAATACCCCCTATGTTCCTCACCTACAAAAATGGAATACTATAAAACACTATAAAACAGAAGTGGTCAAACCATTTCACACCTCTCTCATTAAAGTATCTGCAATTATTATATTAGTCACCTCATAAAGTTCAAATCCTGTAATGACCATTGGATGATAAAAGAAACACAACAAGGCAAAGAAAAGGCATCAGCACTAACAAGAACAAAATGACTTTCATTTTTCTTTTTCTTTTGAGACAGAGTCTCGCTATGTTGACCAGGCTGGAGTGCAGTGGTGTGATCTTGGCTCACTACCAACTCCACTTTGTGATATGTCCACCTGGCCTCCCAAAGTGCTGGGATTATAGGCGTGAGCCACCATGCCCAGCCAGCTTTCATTTTTCTAAGGCATAATAAGTTCCAAACCAAAACAAAGGTTTAGGAGAGCCTTAAAGCACCTAACTTCCTGTTGGACATAACATATTTAAAAGATAAGCTTAGGGTAAAACTTATCGCAACTGACTTGTCTGTTTTGTGTTAAACTTACACACGATCAAGTCACAAGGGTAAATAATGCTTTATCATGGCCAGGCACGGTGGCTCACACCTGTAATCCCAGCACTTTGGGAGGCCGAGGCCTGTTGAGATTTATTCGGGGTGGTTGGCAAAATATTACAGAAAATGTTTAGGGTAAGTTATTGATTATAGTTTCAGACTTTTTAGCCTTCCACTATAATCTACAACTTTCCCTAAATATTTTGCCAACCACCCCGAGTAAATCTCAACAGAGGCAGGCAGATCACCTGAGATCAGGAGTTGGAGACCAACCTGGTGAACCTGGTGAAACCCCATCTCTACTAAAAATACAAAAATTAGCTGGGTATGGTGGCAGGTGCCTGTAATCCCAGCACTTGGGAGGCTGAAGCAGGAGAATTGCTTGAACCCAGGAGGCGGAGGCTGCAGTGAGCTGAGACAGCGCCACTGCACTCCAGCCTGGGCGATAAGAGCAAAACTCCTTCTCAGAAGAAATACTAATAATGCTATATCATAATAAAATTCCATTTTAAAATCAGACCAAACTGCCTTAACCAATATTGGAACACTGTAAAAATAGTTTTAAGCTTAGAAGAGACCTCCCAAAGCTATATTTTAATTTACTACTTTGTCTGTCACAAAGGAGATTTTTTTAAAGCACAAAACAAGGAAACTTACAGTTCATCTCGTTGTCTCTGGGACAGCACCATCTTGGCTGTAATGTCAAGCTTATCTGATACAGTGGTATGTCCCTCCTTTGGGAAATCAAAAAGCTTTTCAATCCGTGGACTTATAATTTAAATATGCCACTCAGGGTCTTCCACACAGGGGAAAAAGATTCTTTTACAAATGAATCCAACTAGTAACTAGAAGATATTCAACAAGTAGGATTCATTCCACCTAAGGAGAAAGAGAGAGAAAAATAAAGATTTCATTTAAAATTTAAATTATTTCTAAATTATTAGTTGTAGTACCCATTTTCAAAGATAAAGTTTCCTGTGATGTTAGTATAAATATCAAATGATGATTTTCAACTTACAATGAAAGTCGACTAATGTCAAAAATCATACTGTTTTATGTATTTTAAACTACTTTTTAAATTAATAATTAAATGAGCCAAAACAGCATTACTTTTAACATAAATTTACCCACTCCCAACCACATTAACCTGCCAAATACATCTGATTTCAGATATCAACATATAACTCTAAAAGACTGTATTTATCTCTTAGAGACAAAAAGTAAAATTTCAAATTTATAAAAAAGGTATAAAGGGTAAAACACAAGGGTTTCATGAACTGCACAAGCCAAACAATGTCAACTATCACTGAAGTAACCTTCAAGATTGAATGTTAATCACCAATAACCTTAGAATGGCCGATATTTAAAAAATATACTGCTCAGCAATCTTATGCTTATTTTTTTTTCTGAGACAGGCTCTCACTCTTCTCACACAGTTTGCAGTGCAGTGGGGTGACCACGGTTCACTGCAGCCTTCTGTCTCTGGGCTTAAGCAATCTTCCCACCTCAGTCTCAGCCTCTCAAGCAGCTGGGACTACAGGCACACACCACCATGCCTAGCTAATTTCTAAAATTTTTTTGTAGAGACAGGTACCCCTACACTCCTGGTCTCAAACTCCTGTGCTCATGAAATCCTCCTGCCTCGGCCTCCCAAAGTGCTCGAATCTTACCCTGTCTTAACCAATGCACCTAAGTGAAAATGTATTTGAGAGAGTCTTATTTAAAATAGAAGCTACTGGTGTTTATATCAAATTTGACTGGAAGAGGCAATTCAAAGCAATAAAAAAATCATCCTCCAAATGAAATGAAATTAACATATAATCAAGAGCCTGTGGGACAACCAATCTAGAAACCTATCATGGACAGAAGAGTTAAGAAGGACCATTTCCTGAGTACCTTTTAAATGCCATGCCAGTCACTGTTCCAGGCACTGGAAATACTGTGGTGAATAAGCCAGTGAAGGAAGAAAAATGACGCTGGGTGTGGTGGTTCACACATGTATTCCCAGCACTTCGAGAGGCTACGGCAGGAGAATCACTTGAGCCCAGGAGTTCAAGAGCAGCCTAGGAAACAGAGGAGACTCCATTTCTACAGAAAATTTTTAAAATTAGGTAGGTGTGGTGGTGCATGCTTACTTGAGAAGCTGAGGCAGGAGGAATGCTTGCCACCCAAGAGTTCAAGGTTAGTTAGGTACAATCATGCCACTGCACACCAGCCTAGGTGATAAAGCAAGATCCAATTTCTTTTAAAGGAAAAAAAAAAAGCTTACCTTGGGGTTTCAAATATGAGCCTGAGGCCAGGCCCAGTGGCTCACGCCTGTAATCCTAACACTTTGGGAAGCTGAGGTGGGCGGATCACTTGAGGTCAGGAGTTCAAGACCAGCTTGGCCAACATGGTGAAACCCGCCTCTACTAAAAATACTAAAATTAGCTGGAAATCGCTTGCACCCGGGAGGCAGAGGTTGCAGTGAGCCGAGACTGTGCCACTGCACTCCAGCGTGGGCAACAGAGAGAGACTCCATCTCAAAAACAAACAAAAAACAAACTTGAGCCCTTGAGTGAAAAACTGACAGCTCAGGTACTCACTCTGGCAACTGCTATTTCATTAGAGATCCTTATCTGAAGAGCAATTCTAGTAAATATAAGCAGGAATTTATCTTATAATCCTAATGATTCTTCTGACCTGGAGCCCAGCTAACTACAAATGATAGCTGAAAGCCATCACTATCACTCCATCTAAATTCTGAGAAAGATGATTGGTGTCAGTAAGAAATAGAGGAATTAGAACCAAACACAAAAGACAACCCAGTAAACCATACTTCTTTGGTACTCAGCAACTGCCAATTATTCAAGCCTCACTTTTCTTCATATTTTTTCTTTTTTGAGACAGGGTCTTATTCTGTCATCTAGACAGGTGTACAGTGGCAGCACAATCATGGTTCACTGCAGCCTCAACCTGCTGGGCTCAGGTAGTCCCCCTACCTCAGACTCCTGAGTAGCTGGGACTACAGGCATGTGCCACCAACCCTAGATAATTTTTTTTTTTTGTATGTTTTGTAGAGACAGGGTTTTGCCATGTTGCCCAGGTTGGTCTCAAATTTCTGAACTCAAGCAATCCTCCTGCCTCAGCCTCTCAAAGTCCTAGGATTACAAGCGTGAGCTAACATGCCTGGCCCAAGTCTCACTTTTCTAAGTCTTAACTGTTCCCAAGCCAAAGTATCTAGACATTCATATATTCTGAAAAAGGTCATGGCACCATGAGACAGTTCATATGGTGAAGATTCCTTATGGTACCTGAACTTTCTACAGGTTTTTACTCTCCGGTACAATACTCCATTAACAAAGAGTAAATTACATAAATTAGAGTGAAAAAGAGGTATAGCAAAAATCCCTGCTGTAATCAGAAAAACCACTATATTATATATATTACAGAGTCCAATTTAATTATAAGCAGACCTCTGCTAGCCGGAAAAGCAAATCGATGTACAAGAATAATGACAGTGCCGTGCATGGTGGCTCACATCTGTAATACCAGCATTTTGGGAGGCTGAGGTGGGAGGATTGCTTGAGCCCAGGAGTTTGAGACCACCCTGGGAAACACAGCAAGACTCCGTCTCTACAAGAAGTAAAAAAAAATGAGCCGGGAATCGTGGCACACACCGTAGTCCCAGCTACTCAGGAGGCAGAGGCAGGAGGATCACTTGAGCCCAGGAAGTCAAGGCTACAGTGAACCATGACTGTGGCACTGCACTCCAGGCTGGGCGCCAGAGAGAAACCCTGTCTCTTAAGAAATAAAAATAAAAGAATAATGACAGTCATGGAACTGTAGGAATATGTAATAATGATAAAACACAAATCATTAAACACATTGGTGTACTGATCCGATTAATTTATTAATTCAACAAACATATACAGAATAGTTAATTTATATTATGTGCTAGGTATTATCTTAAATACTATGTTTAATGGGGAAAAAGACTTGGTCTTTTTTTTTTTTTGAGATTGAAATTTTGATCTTGTTGCCCAGGCTGGAGTGCAGTGGCACAATCTCAGCTCACTGCAACCTCCACCTCCCGGCTTCAAGCAATTCTCCTGCCTCAGCCTCCCAAGTAGCTGGGATTACAGTTGTCCACCACCATGCCAGACTACTTTTTGTATTTTTAGTAGAGACAGGTTTTGCCATGTTGGCCAGGGTGGTCTTGAACTCCTGATTTCAAGTGATCCACCCACGTCAGCCTCCTAAAGTGCTGGGATTACAGGCGTCAGCCACCACACCCCGCCGCCAGACTTGGTCCTTATATTCAAGAAGTTAAAGTCTACTGGAAGAGTCAGCCAAGGCAGCAATTAAAGCAGCGTGACTAATATGACAAGTATTGCCACCTGTGGGTGATGACTCAGGATGAAACTGAGCAGGCAAGCAGGCCACAAAATAAGCTCAGGTCTTTACAATTTATCCCAGGGCCAATGGGGAGCCATTAGATAAATTTTGTAGAAAAAAATCATTCTCACTTACATAGTGAAGAATAGACCAGAAAGGAGGCTAGCAGTAACGAAGGTGACAGGTAATAGAGGTCTACACTAGGATTACAGGAGTAAATAAAGATAATTAGATGCATTTAAGTTGTTTACTGGGTAAATCTTACAAGACTAGTGACTCAATGTGGACAGCCAGAAAGGAAGAAAGTCGGTCAAGG
Organism: Callithrix jacchus; assembly: GCF_049354715.1. Classification (NCBI taxonomy): domain Eukaryota; kingdom Metazoa; phylum Chordata; class Mammalia; order Primates; family Cebidae; genus Callithrix; species Callithrix jacchus. The sequence goes on from NC_133506.1 coordinate 65,612,819, forward strand.
AGTCAAGTCATTTCCGGCTTACAACTAAGTTGAGGCCGGGTGCAGTGGCTCATGCCTATAATCCAAGGACTCTTGAGAGGCCAAGACAGGAGTTCAAGCCTGGCCAACATGGTGAAACCCCATCTCTACTAAAAATACAAAACATTAGCTGGGAGTGGTGGTGGCTACCTGTAATCCCAGCTACTTGAGAGGCTGAGGCAGGAGAACTGCTTGAACCTGGGAGAAGGAAGTTGCAGTTGAGCTGAGATCGCACCACTGCACTCCAGCCTGGGCGAAAGAGCCAAACTCCGTCTCAAAAAACAAACAAACAAAAAGAATGAAGTTGAACAGTTGAACAGCAAACTAGAATGTGTGAGGGATGACGAAAATATGATTAACTCCATTACAGATATGTTGATTCTAAGATGCCTATGAAATTTCCAGTAGGAAGCTGTAACAAACAAGTTAGTTCTGAATAGAACCAAACTATCCAAAAAAAAAAAAATGGTTTGCTACTTTTTATGTAGAAATGTTTACTGAAGCCACAGCAGTGGATAAGATTACCCATGGAGACTGTGCAGACCAACACCAATATTTACAACAGTCTACAACTGAGGCTGAAAGTAACAGTTCAAGAGGTAAAAGAAAAAGAGGAGAGAGTATGTCTTAAAAGCCAAGAGAGTATTTCTAGGAAGCTATCAACAGTATCCAAAGTTGTACAACTCTCAGGGAAAGTAAGGCTGGATGAGTCTGTTGTATTCAGCAAAGAGCTCATTAATAACCTTGAATGAGAATGGTTTCAGTAAAATGATTTCACATGGCAGAAATAATATGCAAATGAGCAAAGAGATGAAGCAGAGATGGTATCATAAACAAGTATTTTGAAAGTAGATGAAAATATCGAAAAGTAGTTTTTCTTTTTTTTTTTTTCCAGACTAATTGATACTTAAATCCTGATGCCTTACAAATTAAAAAAAAAAAAAAGGAATCCTGGCTGGGCTTGGTGGATTACCTGAGGTCAGGAGTTCAAGACCAGCCTGACCAACAGTGGGGAAAACCATCTCTACTAAAAATACAAAAATTAGCCAGGTGTGGTGGCAGGCACCCATAATCCCAGCTACTCGGAAGTCTGAGGCAGAAGAAATGCTGGAGCCCAGCAGGCTGAGGTTGCAGTGAGCTGAGATTATGCCACTGTACTCCAGCCCTGGTGACAGAGTGAAACTCCAGCTCAAAAAAAAAAAAAAGAAAAGAAAAGAAATCCTAATGGTGGAGAAAAAAAGACTACAGGAGAAATGAAGAAATAACCAAAGCCTAGTAAAACAACAAAAAGGCAACCAGACCATGGGTATGATTATAGTTATATTTATATACCTATAATTGGTGTAGTGATGGAATAACAACTACCACATATGAAGTATTCTTGGCACAAAAATCAAAGACGAATCAAGCCTCTGGCTCCAACTATCTATCAATTTGCAAGAAGTATAGAGGGCAGAGGAATACAGTATATCATTGCCCCTCAGTATCCATGGGGCAATGGTTCTAGGACCTCCAGGATTTTGGTATCTGAGGTTGCTCAAGTCCCTGATAAAAAATGGTGTACTAGAAACCAGGTATCTCAAAATTAAACAAAAAAAGAAAAAAAAATGGTGTAGTATTTACATATAACCTACGGATTTCTTCTCCTATAATATAATCTCTGGATTACATATAATATGATGTAAATATTATGTAAATAGTTGTTATAATGTATTATTTAGTGAATGACAAGAAAAAAGTCTGTATATATTCAATACAGACATTTTTTCTAATATTTTCAATCCGAGACTGAATTCACAGATGCAGGACCCAGAGATACAGAGGACCAACTGTATGTTAAAGACACCATGAGGATACCATCAGCAAAATCTAGACTGTCAAAAGTCCTACAAAACAAATGACGCAGTTTTTTCAATAAATACCAAAGGAAGAAAAAGAGATAGAAAGGGAAACCTATGGATTAAGTGAGACAAGTGACGTAACAACCAACTGCAATTTATAGACTTAATTTAGATCTAGATTCAAACAAATTGTAAAATAAACCAATGAACAAACTGGGGAAATCTGAACACTGGCTGGACAGCTGATAATATTAAATAACTGATTATTTTTAAAAGTGATAACAGTATTGTGGTTATTTTTTAAAGTCTTTCAGAAATACACAATGAGGCTGGGTGTGGAGGCTCAGCATGAAATCACAAGACTTTGGGAGGCTGAGGCAGGAGGACTGCTTGTGGCCAGGAGTTCAAGACCAGCCTGAGCAACACAGCAAGACCACATTTCTACAGAAAGAAAATACACAATGAAAAAGCCACATCAGCCAGGCACGGTGTCTCACACCTGTAATCCCAGCACTTAGGGAGGCTGAGGTGGGTGGATCACGAGGTCCAGAGTTTGAGACCAACCTAACCAACATAGTGAAATCCCATCTCTATTAAAAATACAAAAATATGCCGGGCGCGGTGGCTCACGCCTGTAATCCCAGCACTTTGGGAGGCCAAGGTGGGTGGATCACGAGGTCAACAGATCGAGACCATCCTGGTCAACAGGGTGAAACCCAGTCTCTACTAAAAAGTACAAAAAATTAGCTGGGCACAGTGGCGCGTGCCTGTAATCCCAGCTACTCAGGAGGCTGAGGCAGGAGAAGTGCCTGAACCTGGGAGGCGGAGGTTGCGGTGAGCCACGATCGCGCCATTGCACTCCAGCCTGGGTAACAAGAGCGAAACTCTGTCTCAAAAAAAAAAAAAAATATTAGCTGAGCGTGGTGGCATGCGCCTGTAATCCCAGCTACTTGGGAGGCTGAGGCAGAAGAACTGTTTGAACTAGGGAGATGGAGGTTGCAGTGAGCCAGGATCATGCCACTGCACTCCAGCCTGGGCAACAAGAGCAAAACTCCATCTCAAAAAAAAAAAAAAAGAAAGAAAAAAAAGGAAAAGCAACATCAAATCAAAGTAAAATAATATGATGTCTGTGACTTGCTTCAAAAAAAAAAAACTGAGTAATGACTGAATGAGAGAGATACATGAAACAAGACAGGCTTTGAATTGCTAATTGTTGAAGCTGGGTAATGGGTACATAAGGGTTCATTACACTATTCTCTAACTTTGTGTAAGGGCCTGACGTTTTCCATAATAAAAAAATTGTTTTTAAATCAGGAGAGGAACTAAAGGATCATGGCAGACAGGAGGGAAGACTAAATTGCAGCTCTGGACAGAGCAGCATGTGGAGACTTACACTGTGAATTTTAGCTCCAGATCCACTGCAAGAACAAACCAGCAATCCCAAGAGGATCCACAGACCCTCTGAAGGAAGTGAACTGCTCCTGCAGGACCCAGGAGACATCCCAAATACTGTGAGTGCCCCAACTGCGTAAGTGAGAAAGGGAGACTCTCCTCTCTGAGTGCACACCCCCATTGGAGAAGCTAAAGGCTGGTTTGTGGAAGAAGTTTCAGACTTCAACTGACAAAGCCAAGCGAAATGCAGGGGTAGAGGAAGCAGCAAAAACGCCCTGGGAGCTCACTGGGTCCCAAGCAGCCCATTCTTGCCTGGCACCATAGGGATCCACTGGGAGTGTGGCCAGAGGAGCAGGAGGGGAAAACTCCACAAGGAGAAGTAATTCTCTAGCTGAAATTTTGCACAACCTTGACTCACTGCTACCTCCACCTCCCGGGTTCTAGTGATTCTCCTGCCTCAGTCTCCCGAGTAGCTGGCATTACAAGCATGCACCACCAGCACATGCCACCATACTCAGCTAATTTTAGTATTTTTAGTAGAGACGGAGTGTCGCCATGTTGGTTAGGCTGGTCTTGAACTTCTGACCTCAGATGATCCACCCACCTCAGCATCCCAAAAGGCTGGGATTGCAGGCATGAGCCACCGCGCCCAGCCTTGTCATAATTTTTTAATGACTGCATGAGATTTGATCATGTGGATGTACTATTTTTAACAATCTTCTATTGCTAGATATTTAAATCATATAAATTTTCAACTACCAGCTCGAAGACAAGGTCTTTGAATTAACTCAACCTAACAAAGACGAAGAAAAAAAGAGTAAGAAAATATTAACAAAGCCCCCAAGAAGTCTGGGATTATGTTAAATGACAAACCTAAGAATAATTAGTGTTCCTGAGAAAGAAGGGACTTCTAAAACTTGGAAATCATATATGGGGGAATACCTAAGGAAAACATTCCTGGCCTTGCTGGAGACCTAGACATTCAAATACAAGAAGCACAAAGAATACCTCGGAAAGTCACCGCATAAAGATCTTCACCTAGGCACACTGTCATCAGGTCATCCAAAATTAAGAAGGAAAGAATCTTAAGAGCTGTGAGAGAGAAGCACCAGGTAACCTATACAAGAAAACCTAGGCCAGGCGCAGTGGCTCACGCCTGTAATCCCAGCACTTTGGGAGGCCGAGGAGGGTGGATCACGAGGTCAAGAGATCGAGACCATCCTGGTCAACATGGTGAAACCCCGTCTCTACTAAAAATACAAAAACTTAGCTGGGCATGGTGGCGCGTGCCTGCAATCCCAGCTACTCGGGAGACTGAGGCAGGAGAATTGCCTGATCCCAGGAGGCAGAGGTTGCGGTGAGCCAAGATTGCGCCATTGCACTCCATCCTGGGTAACAAGAGTGAAACTCCGTCTCAAAAAAAAAAAAAAAGAAAAGAAAACCTATCAGATTAACAGCAGATTTCTCAGCAGAAACCATACAAGCTAGAAGGAATTGAGGGCCTATCTTCAGCCTCCTCAAACAAAACAATTATCAGCCAAGAATTTTGTATCCACTGAAATGAAGCATCACATATGAAGGAAAGCTACAGTTGTTTTCAGACAAACAAATGCTGAAAGAATTCACAATTACCAAGCCACCATTACAAGAACTGTTAAAAGGAGCTCTAAATCTTGAAACAAATCCTTAAAACACATCAAAACAGAACCCCTTTAAAGAATAAATCACATAGGACCTATAAAAGAAAAATACAAGTTAAAAAGACAAAGCATAAAACAAAACAAAACAAAAAAATACCAAAGTACACAGGCAACAAAGAGCATGATGAATGCAAGGGTACCTCACATTTCAATAAGAACACTGAATGTAAACAGCTTAATGCTCCACTTAAAAGATACAGAACCTCAGACTGGATAAGAACTCACCAACCATCTGTGGCCTTCAGGAGACTCACCTAACACATAAGGACTAACATAAAGTAAAAGGGGTGGAAAAGGGCATTTCATGCAAATGGATACCAAAAGCAAGCAGGGGTACTTATTCTTATATCAGACAAAATAAATTTTAAAGCAACAGTGGTTAAAAGAGACAGAGGGACGTTATATAATGGTCAAAGGTCTTGTCCAACAGGAAAATACCACAATCCTAAACATATATGCACCTAACACTGGAGCTCCCAAACTTATAAAACAAACACTAATGGATCTAAGAAATTAGATAGCAACACAATACTAGGGGACTTCAATACTGCATTGACAGCACTAGACAGGTAATCAAGACAGAAAGTCAATAAAGAAACAATGGATTTAAACTACACCTTGGAACAAATGGACTTACCAGATATTACAGAACATTTAATCCAACAACCACAGAATACACACATTCTATTCAACAGAGCATGGAACTTTCTCCAAGACAGGCCACAAAACGGGCCTCAATACATTTAAGAAAATTGAAATTATATCAAGCACTCTCTCAGACACCACAATGGAGTAAAACTGAAAATTAACTCTAAAAGGAACCTTCAAAACCATGCAAACAGATGAAAATTAAATAACCTGTTCCTGAATGAGCACTGGGTCAAAAACAAAATCAAGATGGAAATTTAAAAATTCTTTGAACTGAATGACAATAATGACACAACCTCTGGGATACAGCCAAGGCAGTGCTAAAAGTTCATAGCCCTAAACGCCTGCATCGAAAGAACACAAACAAACAATCTCAAGTCATACCTTGAGGAACTAGAGAAACAAGAACAAACTAAACTCAAACCCAGCAGAATAAAGAAAACAACCAAGATAGCAGCAGAACTACATGAAAATGAAACAAACAAAAAAACACAGTACAAAAGATAAACACAACAAAAAGCTGGTTCTTTGTAAAGATAAACAAAATTGACAGACCATTAGCAAGATTAACCAACAAGAGAGAAAATCCAAATAACTTCACTAAGAAATGAAATAGGAGATATTACAACTGACACAATTAAAATACAAAAAGATCATTCAAGGCTACTATGAACACCTTTACACACATAAACTAGAAAGCCTAGAGGAGATGGATAAATTCTTGGAAATTCTTGGAAAAAATACGAACTTCCTCACAATCCTTGGTCATGGATTTCATGATCAAAGAAAAAAATCAGGAAGAATTAGATACCCTGAACAGACCAATAACAAGAGGTGAGATTGAAGTGGTAATTAAGAAATTACCAACAAACAGGCTCACACCTGTAATCCCAGCACTTTGGGAGGCTGAGGCAGGCGGATCATAAGTTCAGGAGATGAGACCATCCTGGTTAACATGGTGAAACCCCATCTCTCCTTAAAATACAAAAAATTAGCTGGGTGTGGTGGCACATGCCTGTAGTCCCAGCTACTTGGGAGGCTGAGGCAGGAGAACTGCTTGAACCCAAGAAGCAGAGGTTGCAGTGAGCCAAGATTGCACCATTGCACTCCAGCCTGGGCAATAGAGCCAGACTCCATCTCAAAAAAAAAAAAGAAGAAGAAATTACCAACAATAAAAAGCCCAGGGACAGATGGAGTCACAGCAGAATTCTATCAGACATTCAGAGTCAGAAGAGTTGGTACCAATCCTTCTGCACTATTCCACAAGATAGATAAAGAAGGAACTCTCCCTAATTCATTTTATGAAGCTAGCATCACCCTATTACCAAGACCAGGAAAGGATACAAACAAAAAAGAAAACTACAGACCAATATCCTTGATGAACATAGACTAAAATCCTTAACAAAATACTAGCTAACCAAATCCAACAACATATCAAAAAGATAATCCACCATGATCAAGTCGGTTTCATACCAGGGATGCAGGGATGGTTTAACACATGCGAGTCGATAAATGTGATACACCACATAAACAGAATTAAAAACAAAAATCACAGGATCATCTCAATAGATGCAGAAAAAGCATTTGACAAAATCCAGCATCCCTTTATGATTAAAACTCTCTGCAAAATTGGCATACAAGGGAAATACCGTAATGCAATAAAAGCCATCTATGACAAACCCACAGCCGGCATAATATGGAATGGGGAAAAGTTGAAAGTATTTCCTCTGAGAACTGGAACAAGACAAGAATGCCCACTTTCATCACTCCTCTTCAACATAGTACTGGAAGTCCTAGCCAGAGCAATCAGACAAAACAAGAAAAAAAGGGCATCCAAATCAGTAGTAAAGAGGAAGTCAGACTGTCAATATTTGCTGATTTGCTCATTTACCTTGAAAACCCTAAAGACTACTCCAGATTGGATAGCATTCAATTAAAAAATAAATTAAATAAAAGACTCCTCCAGAAAGCTCCTAGAACTGATGAAAGAATTCAGCAAAGTTTTTCAATACAAGATTAATTTACATAAATCAGTAGCTCTTCTATACACCAAGAGCAACTAAGTGAAGAATCAAATCAATAACTCAACCCCTTTTACAACAGCTACCAAAAAAAACTCAAAAAACAAAAAAAAAAACCCATAAACTTAGGAATGTACCTAACCAAGGAGTTGAAAGACCTCTACAAGGAAAACTACAAAACACTGCTGAAAACAGATGACACAAACAAATGGAAACATATCCCATGCTCATGGATGGATAGAATCAATGTTGTGAAAATGAATATACTGCCAAAAGCAATCTACAAGTCCAACGCAATCCCCAACAAATACCACCACCATTCTTCACAGAATTAGAAAAAACAATTCTAAAATTTATATGGGACCAAAAAAGAGCCTGCACAGCCAAAGCAAGATTAAGCAAAAAGAACAAATCTGGAGGCATCACACTACCTGATTTCAAACTATACTATAAGGCCATAATCACCAAAACAGCACAGTACTGGCATTAAAAATAGGCACATAGACCAATGGATCAGAATAGAGAACCCAGACATAAACCCAAATACTTACGGGCAACTAATCTTCAACAAAGCAAACAAAAACATACAGTAGGGAAAGGACACCCTTTTCAACAAATGGTGCTGGGGTAACTGGCTAGCCACATATAAGAGAATGAAATGGGATCCTCATCCATCACCTCATATAAAAATCAACTCAAGATGGATTAAGGACTTAAACGTAAGATCTCAAACTATAAAAATTCCAGAAGATAACATTGGAAAAACCCTTCTAGACGTTGGCTTAGACAAGGATTTCATGACCAAGAACCCAAAAGCAGATGCAATAAAAATAAAGACAAATCGCTGGGACCTAATTAAACAGCTTTTGCATGGCAAAAGGAACAGGCATCAGAGTAAACAGACAACTCACAGAGTGGGAGAAAACCTTCACAATCTACGCATCTGACAAAGGACTAATATCCAGAATCTACAATGAACTCAAATCGGTAAGGAAAAACAATCGCATCAAAACATTGGCTAAGGACAATTCTCAAAAGAAGACATACAAATGGTCAACAAACATACGAAAAAATGTGGCCAGGTGCGGTGGCTCACACCTGTAATCCCAGCACTTGGGGAGGCAGAGGTGGGTGGATCACGAGGTCAGGAGTTTGAGACCAGCCTAACCAACATAGTGAAATCCCATCTCTACTAAAAATACAAAAAATTAGCTGGGTGTGGTGGTGAGTACTTGTAATCCCAGCTACTCGGGAGGTCGAGGCACGACAATCGCTTAAACCCAGAAGGTAGAGATTGCAGTGAGCCAAGATCACGCCATTGCAGTCCAGCCCGGGCAACAGTGGGAGACTGTCTCAAAAAAAAAAAAAAAGAAAAGAAAAAAGAGAAACTGTTCAACATCACTAATGATCAGGGAAATGCAAATCAAAATTACAATGCGATACCAACTTACTTCTGCAAGAATGGCCATAATCAAAAAAATTAAAAAACAGTAGATGTTGGTGTGGATGTAGTGAACACAGAACATGTCTACACTGTTAGTGGGAATGTAAACTAGTACAGCCGCTATGGAAAATAGTGTGAACATTCCTTAAGGAACTAAAAGTAGAACTACCATTCAGCAATTCCACTACTGGATATCTACCCAGAGGAAAGTAAGTCATTATTCGAAAAAGATACTTGCACACACGTTAAAGCAGCACAATTCACAACTGCAAAATCGTGGATCCAACCCAAATGCCCATCAATCAATGAGTGGATAAACTGTGTGTGCGTGTGTACACACCAAACCCTATCTGTCTATAGTGGAATACTACGCAGCCATAAAAAGAAATGAATTACCAGCATTTGCAGTAACCTGGATGAGAATGGAGACTATTACTCTAAGTAACTCAAGAATGGAAAACCAAGTATCGTATGTTCTTACAGATATGTAGGAGCTAAACTATGAGGATGCAAAGGTGTGAAAATGATACAGTGGACTTTGGAGACTTGAGGGGAAGAGTGCAAGGGGGGGCAACGGATAGAAGACTACAAATATAATGCAGTGTATACTGCTAAGATGATGGGTGCACCAAAATATCACAAATCACCACTAAAGAACTTACTCATGCAACCAATGATCACCTGTTCCCCAATAACTTATGAAAAAATAAAACAGGCTAGGCGCAGTGGCTCAAACCTATAATCCCAGCACTTTGGGAGGCCAAGGCAGGCAGATCATGAGGTCAGGAGTTCGAGACCAGCCTGGCCAACATGGTAAAATCCCATCTCTATTAAAAATACAAAAATTAGTTGGGCATGGTGGTACCCACCTATAGTCCCAGCTATTCGGGAGGCTAAGACAGGAGAATCGCCTGAATCTGGGAGGTGGAGGTTGCAGTGAACACTATAGCCTGGGCAAAAGAGAGACTCCATCTCAAAAAAGAAAAAAGAAACCAAAGAAACAAACAAACAAAAAAAATCAGAAGGACTCAACAGAAGAAAGACCTAAAGGAAGAGTAAGGACAAAGAATAGGATCCAGATGCAGAAGTCTTACACATAAAGATGGGTCACTCACATGGTGCTGGAAAGAAAGGAGAAAAAGATGTCAATATGTTTTTATGTTTCTGGAAAACAGACAGCAAGGTCATTTATTGAGGAGCAGGAATAAGGAAGAGTCATTAAGAGGCTTGATACAGTTACAATGAAGAGTAAGAGAAAAGAAACTGAACAGTAAGTAGAGAAAAAACATTTTTTAGATTGGAGACCATGTATTTTTAGCAGTGTCAATCTCCAAAGACATGATTTTTCTTTACTAAGTATGGACAGTCTGAATGCAGACATTGAAATGGCACACATTTAAGTTTCTAGAGTTGGACTGAGGCTTTGCAAGGTATGTGCAATGGATGCATGATGAAGAGAGCTGAATTAGAGTGTAGAGGGGTCAAGAAAATAGAGGTCTCTAAATCCTGATTTATTCATTTGCATGTCAATATCCAGACTTTCTTAGAGATCAGATCACTGCTGCTTAAGCACTAGAAACAGAGGCTTTAGTATGCTTTTTGAAATGCAGAATTCTTAAGCATTCTCTACTCTAATATTATATCCATTTATCCCATTATCCAATGCAGCACCTAAGACATATGTTTATTGCTAAGGTAAGTACCCCACCACAAAATGAGAAAGAGTAAAAAAGAAAACAACAGAGCATTAAAAAGTAATTTATAAAACAAGATGGTGATTATTTATTAAATTATTCCCATATTCCCATTTTATGTTTCCAAATGTGTTAAACAAAACAAGTTTCACACTTATCAAAACAACCTTTACAAAATAATCATTAATAATCTATTTTTTGGGTGGGCACAGTGGCTCACGCCTGTAATCCCAGCACTTTGGGAGGCCAAGGCAGGCAGATCATCTGAGGTCTGGTGTTTGAGACCAGCCTGGCCAACATGGTGAAACCCTGTCTCTACTAAAAATACAAAAAAAATTAGCTGAGCATGGTGGCGCATAGCTGTAATCGCAGCTACTCAAGAGGCTGACGCAGGAGAATCTCTTGAACCTGGGAGGCAGAGGTTGCAGTAAGCTGAGATAGTGCCACTGCACTCCAGCCTGGGCAACAGAGAGAGACTCTGTCTCAAAAAACAAACAACAAAAAAACCTATTTTTTACCTTGGTCCCTGACAACTACAAGTTGATGAAATAGGGAAAATACAGAAAATAAAGGATGTGTGTGAGGGAAGACGTAACTAATTATATGTTAACAATAAAGGCATTAACATGAAAATGGAAATCAGCGGATTTATTATTAGATGTAGAAGGAAGAAATAAAGACTTATCCAGTAATTCATCAATTACAAACGGTTCCTAACATCAAATTGTCACTTGCAAAAGCTTTATTTAAAAGGTCAGCAGAGGCCAGGTGCGGTGGCTCAAGCCTGTAATCCCAACATTTTGAGAGGCTGAGGCAAGCAGATCATTTAAGTCCAGAAGTTCAAGACCAGCTGGGCAACATGGAGAAACCCCGTGATATGGCTTAGCAGTGTCTACACCAAAATATTAATTTGAATTTTATCTCCCTGAATTCCCACGTGTTGCAGGAGGGACCCAGGGGGAAGTAATCAAATCATGGGGGCTGGTCTTTCCTGTGCTATTCTCGTGATAGTAAGTCTCACAAGATCTGACAGGTTTATCAGAGGTTTCTGTTTATACTTTTCTCATTTTTCTCTTGTCCCCACCATGTAAGAAGTGCCTTTTGCCTCCTGCCATGATTCTGAGGCCTCCCCAGCCACAAACAACTGTAAGTCCAATTAAACCTTTTCTTGTAGCCAGTTTGGGGTATGTCTTTATCAGCAGCGTGAAAACAAACTAATATAGTAAATTGGTACCAGTAGAGTGGGGCGTTGCTGAAAAGATCCCTGGAAATGTGGAAGTGACTTTGGAACTGGGTAACAGGCAGAGTTTGGAACAGTTTGGAGGGCTCAAAAGACAAGAAAATGTGAGAAAGTTTAGAACCTCCGGAACCTCCTAGAGACTTGTTGAATGGCTTTTACAAAAATGCTGATAGTGATATGAACAATGAGGTCCAGGCTGAGGTGGTCTCAGATGGAAATGAGGAACTTATTGGGAACTGTAGCAATGGTGACACTTGTTAAGTTTTAGCAAAGAGACTGGCAGCATTTTGTCCCTGCCCTAGATATTTGTGGAACTTTGAACCTGAGAAAGATGATTTAGGGTATCTGGCGAAAGAAATTTCTAAGCAGTAAAGCATTCAAAAGGTGACTTGGCTGTTTTAAAAGGGAAGCAGAGCGGCCAGGCGCAGTGGCTCACAACTGTAATCACATCACTCTGGGAGGCCAAGGTGGGCAGACAGCTTGAAGTCAGAAGTTTTGACACCAGCCTGGCCAACATGGTGAAACCCCATCTCTACTAAAAACACACAAATTAGCCAGACCTGGTAGCTAATCCCAGCTACTGTGGCTGAGATCCCATCCAAGCTACTCAGAGGCTGGGGCAGGAGAATCACTTCAACCTGGCAGGCAAAGGTTGCAGTGACCCAAGACTGCACCACTGCAATCCAGCCTGGGCAACAAAGCAAGACTCTGTCTCAAAAAAAAAAAAAAAAAAAAAAAAAAAAAAAGGGAAGCAGAGCATGAAAGTTTGGAAAATTTGTAGCCTGACTATGCAACAGAAAAGAAAAACTCTTCTTCTGGGAAGAAATTCAAGCTGGCTGCAGAAATTTGTGTAAGTAGCCAAGGAGCCTAATGTTAATCCTCAAGACCATGGGGACAATGCCTCTGGGCCATGTCAGAGACCTTCCCAGCAGCCCCTCCCATCACAGGCCTGGAGGCCCAGGAGAAAAAAGCCCAAGGCTTGGAAGCTTCCATGTGGTGTTGAGCACGCAGGTGCACATAAGTCAAGAATGGAGGTTTGGAAACCTCCGCCTAAATTTCAGAGTATGTGGAAACACCCTGGATGCCCAAGCAAAAGTTTGCTGCAGGGTTGGAGCCCTCATGGAGAACCTCTGCTAGGGCAGTGCAGGAGGGGAATGTGGGTCAGAGCCCCAACACAGAGTCCCTACTGTGAGTCCCAGTGGAGCTGTGAGAAGAGGGCCACTGTCTTCCAGACCCTAGAATGGTAGATCCACTGAAAGCTTACACTGTGCAACTGGAAAAGCTATAGACACTCAAGGCCAGCTCATGAAAGCAGCCAGGAGGAAGGCTGTATCCTGCAAAGTCACAGAGGCAGAACTGCCCAAGACCATGGGAACCCACCTCTTGTATCAGTGTAACCTGGATGTGAGACCTGGAATCACAAGAGATCATTTTGGAGCTTTAAAATTTGACTGCCCCGCTGGATTTTGGACTTGCATGGACCCTGCTGTAACCTCTTTGTTTTGGTCAATTTCTCCCATTTGGAACGGCTGTATTTACCCAGTATCTGTATACCCATTGTATCTAGGAAGTAACTAGCTTGCTTTTGATTTTACAGGCTCAAAGGCAGAAGGGACTTGCCTTGTCTCAAATGAGACTGTAGACTTCTGGGTTAATGTTGAAATGAGTTAATGTTTTGGGGGACTGTTGGGAAGGCACAATTGGTTTTGAAATGTGAGGACCTGAGATGTGGAGGGGCCAGGGGCAGAATGATATGGTTCGGCTGTTGCCCACAGAAATCTCAACTTGAATTGTGTCTCCCAGAATTCTCACATGTTGTGGAAGAGACCCAGGGGGAGGTAACTGAATCATGGAGCTGGTCTTTCCTGTGCTATTCTCCTTGTGATAGTGAATAAGTCTCATGAGATCCTGATGGGTTTATCGGGTTTCCAGTTTTGCTTCTTCCTCATTTTTCTCTTGCCACCACCATGTAATAGGTGCCTTTCGCCTCCCGCCATGATTCTGAGGCCTTCCCGGCCATGTGGAACTCTAAGTCCAATCAAACCTCTTTTTGTTCCCAGTTTTGTGTACGTCTTTATCAGCAACGTGAAAACAAACTAATATACCCCATCTCTACTAAAAGGAAAATAGTTAGCTGGACACAGTGGTGCACACCTGTAGTCGCAGCTACTCAGAAGGCTGAGGTGGGAGGATTGCAGCCCAGGATGCAGAGGCTGCAGTGAGCTGATATCATACCACTGCACTCCAGCCTGGACAACAGAGGGAGACCCTGTCTCCAAAAAAAAAAAAAAAGAAAGAAAAGAAAAAAATGTCAGTACGTTATCTATCATGCTTGAATAGCACTTATTATAGTTCCTAATCTTAATCCAAATATTTTCCAGTTGCAGCAGTCAAACAAGGCAGAAGCTATTCTCAATCAAGAACTGAGTATCTTCTCAGACCAGTTGCTTTCAAGAATCTGTTAAACAATGTTTCCCAATAAACTATGTTTCATGACACCCTGTAAGTCACCAGATTTTTAGAATAGTAGTTCCACATGGATGGAACCAGAGGTGATTATCCTCAGCAAACTAACACAGAATCCAAAAGCCAAATATTGCATGTTCTCACTTATAAGTGGGAGCTAAATGATGAGAACAGGCTGGGTAAGGTGGCTCACACCTGTAATCCCAGCACTTTGAGAGGCTGAGGCAGGTGGATCAACTGAGATCAGGAGTTGGAGACCAGCCTGGCCAACATGGCAAAACCCCGTTTTTACTAAAAATACAAAAATTAGCCAGGCATAATCGTGTGTGCCTGTAATCCCAGCTGCTCAGGAGGCTGAGGCAGAAGAATCACTGGAACCCAGGAGACAGATGGTGCAATGAGCCAAGATCATGCCACTGTACTCCAGCATGGGCGACAAAGAAAGACTCCATCTCAAAAAAAAAAAAAAAGATGAGAACATGTGGACACAGAGAGGGGAACAACACACAATGAAGTGTCTCAGAGGGTGAAGGGTGGGAAGAAGGAGAGAACCAGGAAAAACAACTAATGGGTACTAGGCTTAACACCTAGGTGATGAAATAATCTGTACAACAAACCCCCATGACATAAATTTACCTATATAACAAACCTGCACATGTACCCTTGGAAAAAGCAAAACAATACAGTAGTTCCAAAATAATGGCTTTTTTTTTCAAATTCCCTTATGGGACAGGAGATATTTTATTAATCCGTATGACTAATCATATCACAAACAGACTTTTTGTTTTCTGTAACAAATCTATTAAATCTAGTGTTCTGTACACAATCTATTAAAGAAAAAAGCTGGTAAGAATGAAAAATGTTTTGCAGGCAGGGCACGGTGGCTCACTCCTGTAATCCCAGCACTTTGGGAGGCTAAGGTGGGCAGATCACGAGGTCAGGAGATCGAGACCATCCCAGCTAACAGGGTGAAACCCTATCTACTGAAAATACAGCAATTAGCTGGGCATGGTGGTGCGTGCCGGTAGTCCCAGCTACTCAGGAGGCTGAGGCTGAAGAATCTCTTGAACCCGGGAGGCGGAGGTTGCAGTGAGACGAGATCACGGCACTGCATTCCAGTCTGGTGACAGAACAAGACTCTGTCAAAAAAAAAAAAAAAAAAAAGAAAAAAAAAAAGTTTTGCCTATAATTTAATGAATTAAAATCTGAATTTCAGTTAGAAAAGTAAAAGCCACTTTCTTAGTTATGCTGGTTCTACATTTCTTTCTTTTCTTTTCTTTTTTTTTTTTTTGAGACAGAGTCTCCCACTGTCACCCAGGCTGGAATGCAATGGTGAGATCTCAACTCACTGCAACCTCCACTTCTAGGGTTCATGCGACTCTCCTGCCTCAGCCTCCTGAGTAGCTGGGATTACAGGCGTGCACCACCACATCTGGCTAATTTTCTGTATTTTTAGTAGAGACAGTGTTGGCCAAACTGGTCTCAAACTCCTGACCTCATGATCTGCCTGCCTCAGCCTCCGAAAGTGCTGGGATTACAGGTATGAGCCACTGCGCCCAGCCCTACATGTTTTTTTTAAAACCAGACAAAAACTAAAGAGCACAGACAACCAGCATCCAACAGAAAAGAGATAAAACTTGTTTATTCACTTTTTAAGTCTTCATGTTCCTACATAATAACCTATTTTTTAGATAATCTAAACAGAATCAAACCAAAATATTATAAGAGGATACTGAGGTAAGTTAGTTACAACAAAGTCATAAAAAGTAAAGAGAATTAGACAGGAATCTGATGTTTATAAACAATCTGTACATTTCCATTCTAAGGTGAATGTTATAGTTCCAAGAATGTTCTGAATACAGCATAAAGCAAGGTACATTACCTTACTTCAGGCTTAGACAATCAACTCAGCAAATGCTTGGGGAATCTCACCTCAAGTTCTAAGCTACAAGGAACAAAATTTAATCAAAATAGATTACTCACTTGCTTCTGACTATACTAAAAATCAGGTGGAATTTATCAAGTAGTATTTATGAAAATATGGGGATGGGGCATATTTGTGGGGCATATTACAAAGAGGCTAGGACAAGAGAATTGCTTAAGTCCAGGAGTTCAAAACCAGCCTGGGCAACCTAACAAGACTACATCTCTCAAAAAAATAATAGGCTGGGCACGGTGGCTCACGCCTGTAATTGCAGCACTTTGGGAGGCTGAGGTGGGTGGATCACGAGGTAAGGAGATCAAGATCATCCTGGCTAACACAGTGAAACCCCGTTTCTACTAAAAACACAAAAAATTAGCTGGGCCTGGTGGCATGTGCCTATAATCCCAGCTACTCTGGAGGCTGAGGTAGGGGAATCACTTGAACCTGGGAGGCAGAGGTTGCAGCGAGCTGAGATCGTGCCACTACACTCCAGCCTGGGCGCCTGGGGAACAGAGCAAGACTCTGTCCCAAAAATAAATAAATAAAAATAAAAATAATTAGCCAAGCATGGTGGTGCATGCCTGTAGTCCTAGCTACACAGAAGACTGAGGTAGGAGAATACCTGGGCCCAGGAATTTGAGGTTACAGTGAGCTATGATAACTATAGTCCCAGTGCTTGTAGTCCTGGCTAGTGAAACGCCAGATGTGGTAACACATAGTTTTAGTCCCAGCTACCCAGAGGCTGAGGTAGGAGGATCACCTGAGCCCATGAGTTGAAGGCTACAATGAGTCACAATGATTATGCCACTCCAGCAAGGGTGACAGAGAAAGACTGCTATTAAAGAAAAAAAAAAGCTGTGTTCACAAAATCTCCTTAAACCCCAGTTTCCTCATTAAAACTGAGTCTCCTCAACTGTAAAATAGACTTAAATGTGAAATTCACTTTATAGGAGTCGGTGAGGAATAGGCAGGATATTAATGCAAACAAATTCTATAAACTAAGGAGTACCATATGTTACCTATTACCATAAGTTTTAAACTTTAATTCAACACCCCAGTAATTCAGGAGCATCTTATGAGGAAAAAAAAAAATATATACAGGTAAGGGCCGGACACAGTGTCTCACACCTGTAATCCCAGCATTTTGGGAGGATGAGGTGGGCAGACTACTTGTGCCTAAGAGACAGAAGTTGCAGTGAGCCAAGATGTACCACTACACTCTAGCCTGGGCAACACAGTGAAACCCAGTCTCTATCAAAAAAAAATTGTTTTAACTAGCCAGGCTTGGTGGCAAATGCTTGTAGTCCCAGCTACCCAGAGGCTGAGGTAGGAGAATCACCTGAGCCCATGAATTGGATGCTACAATGAGCCACGGTGATTATGCTAATGCACTCAAGCCTGGGAGACAGAGTGAGATCCTGTATCAAAAATAAAGAAAGAAAAATAAAATAACAAAAAAACAAAACAAGCAAACAAAAAAACCCCAGCTAAAAAAAATACAACAATGAACTTGGGACATGATTTCTTATAGAAGTCCCTGAAACCGGCTTACTTTTTGACACTGTTTTCATTTACCATCATGAAGAATATCTCCTGTGGGAGTGTCACATGACTGCTGCTCTGCAAAAAAAAAAAAAAAAATTTTTTTGAATGAGACAGAGTCTCACTCCCTTGCCCAGCCTACAGTGCAGTGGTGTATCTCAGCTCACTGCAACCTCTGCCACCTGGGTTCAAGCAATTCTCCTGCCTCAGCCTCCCGAGTAGCTGAGATTACAGGCGCCTGCGACCACGCCGAGCTAATTTTTGTATTTTTAGTAGAGACAGGGTTTCACCATGTTGGCCAGGCTGGTCTTGAACTACTGATCTCAAATGATCCACTTACTGAGGACTCCCAAAGTGCTGGGATTAGAGGCGTGAGCCATGACGTGATCTGTTTTGCATGTTTTGAGAAACAAAAACTGAAACAATCATCTCTCAAAACATGGTCTGGCCCTCTGAAAAAGAAATACCTTTTCACTTATACTGCCTTCTCCCCACTCCTTCCTCAATTTGTTTGCACCGCCCAAATCATTCTGATTTCTGTATAACTGATCCAATAGTACAAACACAAGTTTTTATTTACACAGCTCTTAAAGTATGGGTAGAAGGAGGAACAACTCTCATCATTTCAACAATTAGTCCTGGGTATTCTGAGTGTGCCTGCAAATTCTTCATCATCTCATTAGATGATGCTCCTTGTTATGGCATCAGCAGTGATACCAGTTTAAAATTTCTCTAAATTTTCAATTTTTGACTTTGACTATAATTCTAGGTAAAAAAAAATTTTTTTTGAGACAGAGTCTGGCTCTGTTGCCTAGGCTGGAGTGCAGTGGTGTGATCATAGCTCACTGAAGCCCTGATCTCCTAGACTCTAGGGATCCTCCCATCTCTGCCTCCCAAGTAGCTGGGACTACAAGTGCACACTACCATACATGGCTGATTTTTGTATTTTTTAGAAGTGGGGTCTTGCTATGTTGCCCAGGATTGTCTTGAACTTCTGAGTACAAGCGATCCATTCACCTTGGCTGCCCAAAGCGCTGGGATTACAGGTGTGAGCCACTGCACCCAGCCTAAGAACAATTTTTAAAGCTCCATCATTGGCTGGATATAATCCTAGCACTTTGGGAGGCCAAGATGAGTGGACTGCCTGAACTCAGGAGTTCAAGACCAGCCTAGGCAACACAGTGAAACCTCATCTCTACTGAAATACAAAAAAAAAAAAAAAACCCAGAACAAAACAAAACTCTAGGTGTTCACATAGATGAGAAAAAGAAAAAATTAGCTGGGCGTGGAGGTGTGCACCTGTAATCCCAGCTATTTGGGAGGCTGAGACGAGAATCACTTGAACCTAGGAGATGGAGGTTGCAGTGAACCAAGATCTCACCATTGAACTCCAGCCTGGGTGACAGAGTGAGAGACTGTCTCAAAAAAAAAAAAAAAAAAATCAGCCAGGTGTGGTGGTTCACACCTGTAATTCCAGCACTTGGGGAAGCCAAGGCAGGCAGATCACCTGAGGTCAGGAGTTTGAGATCAGCCTGACCAACTTGGAGAAACTCCATTTCTACTAAAAATAAAAAATTAGCTGGGCGTGGTAGCACATGCCTGTAATTTCAGATACTCAGGGAGCTTAGGCAGGAGAATCACTTGAACCTGGGAGGTGGAGGTTGCAGTGAGCCAGATCGCATCATTACACTCCAGCCTGGGCAACAAGAACAAAACTCCATCTGAAAAAAAATTTTTTTTAAATTAATAAATCTCCATCATTAATGCTATACTGTACTGCAGTCAAATAATTTCTTTCAAAAAAGTATATTTTCCTATAAAATCATTGCATCACTTATCTGAAAAAGACTCCAGTCTATAGCTAAATCCATCAGATTACACAGGACAAAGTACTCCTGAGAGTAACTTCATTTCCTTAGATCAGTCTTTGTATTTCCTCACTTTCTTAACCAGAGAGGTAAGTTTTAGAGTTTTGAAATTGTTTTCTGATAAAAAAGTGAAAAAATTTATCAAAATATTAACTTCATAGAACATGAAGTATCTTGTGCTGTGTGAATAACTGAAGATATGAAAGAAGTCAGATTTTTCCCATTCATACTATTACAAATGATAAATGAAAGTTTTTAATCCAATACTGAGACTTTTTTTCCAGGGGAACTGAGTCTTGCTTGCTCTGTCGCCCAGGCTGGAATACAGTGGCGCCATCTCCACTCAATGCAACCTCCACCTCAAAGGTTCAAGCGATTCTCCTGCCTCAGCCTCCTGAGTAGCTGGGATTACTGGTGTCCACCACCACACCCAGCTAACTGTTGCATTTTCAGTAGAGACAGAGGGTTTCACCATGTTATCTGGGCTGGTCTCAAATTCCTCACCTCAAGTGATCTGCCTGTTGTCAGCCTCCCAAAGTGCTGGGATTACAGGCATGAGCCACCATGCCTGACCTCAAACATTGAGATTTTAACATGTCTACTTCTTGTTCTGCTTCACTTTGAAGGCCCATCTATGATTCACTAAGATCTGCTGTCAGCAGGTAATAAAAACAAAAAAGTGATCAAGTTGGTTTATCGGTATGGTGAAATCACTGGGGGATGGACTGGGCTCAGGCACACTTCACTGAAACAGTTGTAAACTTCTTTTAACGGCTTCACCATCTCCTCATTTTTCTATTAGTTACAGCTAACCACTATATTTCATTCATTTTGCAAGATTTGTTACCCATCCAAAATTTACATATGAAAATATTTTCTATTTTGTAATTAGTCTTGAGCCAAAGATTAAGCTACCACTTTTTTCACTAGAAGCATTCCTACCAATCTCAAATCTACTAACTCCAGCATTAAAGGCAAGTGCTGCAAACAGATGACCCACAGCTTTAAATCTTAAGAAATAAAAATATACAGTTTTAGGGCTCTGATATCAATCAGACTTAGATTTAAGTAACACAATATAAGGCACATCTGGATGTCCATTTTTTTTCTTAGTAAGAGCAATCATTTTGGTTTTGCCCTTGCCTTTCACTAGAAGTCCCAAATGTACATTATGAGATGGTTTCGTTTTTGTGTTTTTTTTTTTTTTTTGAAAGAAAAAAAAAGGAGAGAAGGAGAGGAAGAGGAAGAAAAAGAGGGAGAGAGAACAGGAATATTGCTTTATTCTAAAAATGGATATTAATAATGGCCAATAAATATTTTGTGTATTTAAAGTGGAGAATGTATATTTTGTGTATTTAAAGTGGAGAGCTCTATAAATATTTATTAAGTTTACTTGTTCCAGATCTGAGTTCAAGTCCTGAATATCCTTATTAATTTTCTGTCTCATTGAGTCTAAATCTCTTTGTGGGTCTTATGTATCTGGGTTTTAGGACCGTTAGCTCTTATTGTTGCATTGATCCTTTTACCACTGTATCTTTGTTGCTCTGAAATCTATTTTATCAAATGCGAGAATTGCAACTCCTGTTTTTTGTTTATTTATTTATTTTTGCTTTCCATTTGGTTGGTAAATCTTTCTCCAACCCTTTGAGTCTTTGTGTATCTTTGGATATAAAATGGGTCTGGATGTAGTATACCGTTAGGTTTTGGCTGTATCTTTTGATTGGGGGATTTAGTCAATTTAAATTTAGGGTTACTGCCATTTGATGTTAAGTGGCTATTTTATCCATTCGTTGATGTAAATTCTTCTTTATGTTGATGTTCTTTACTTTTTGGTATATTTTTAGAAAGGCTAATACTGGTTGTTCCTTTCTGTGTGTAATGCTTCTTTCAGCAGTTCTTATAAAGCAGGCCTGGTGGTGGTAAAATCTCTGAGTACTTGCTTGTTCATAAAAAATTTTATTTTTCCTTGAATTGTGAAGCTTAGTTTGGCAGGATATGAAATTCTGGGCTGAAAGTTCTGTTCTTTAAGGATGTTGAATATTGGCCCCCACTCTATTCTGGCTTGTAGGGTTTCCGCTGAGAGATCTGCTGTAAGTCTGATAGGCTTCCCTTTGTGGGTAACCTGACCTTTCTCTCTGGCTGCCCTTAGTATTTTCTCCTTCGTTTCAACCCTGGTGAATCTAACGATTATGTGCCTTGGGGTTGCTATTCTTGAGGAATATCTTTGTGGTTTTCTCTGTATTACCTGGGGTTGAATAGTGTCCTGCTTTGCTAGATTGGGAAAATTTTCCTGGATAATATCCTGAAGAGTATTTTCCAGCTTGGATTCATTCTCTCTGTCGCATTCAGGTACACCTATCTGATTAGGTTTTTTCACATAGTCCCATATTTCTTGGAGACTTTGCTCATTCCCTTTTATCCTTTTTTCTCTATTCTTGTCTTCTCGTTTTATCTCATTAAGTTGGTCTTCGACCTCTGATATCCTTTCTTCTGCTTGAACAATTCGAGTGTTTAAACCTGTGCATACTTCTCAGAGTTCCCGTGTTGTATTCTTCAGTTCCATTAATTCACTTATATTCCTCTCTAAGTTGTCTATTCTCAATAGGATTTCGTCAAACCTTTTTTCAAAGTTCTTAGTTTCTTTACATTGGGTTAGAACAAGTTCTTTTAACTCCCAGAAGTTTCTTATCATCCACCTTCTGAAGCCTACTTCAGATAATGGAACACAGTCCTTTTCCATCAGGGCTTGTTCCCTTGCTGATGAGGAACTGCAATCCCCTGTAGCGGGAGAGGGGTTCTGATTTTGGGTATTCTCGGCATTTTTAGGCTGGTTTCTTCCCTTTATTATGAATTTATCCATCTGTCGTCTTCACAATTACCGCCTTTCTAATTAGGTTTCTGAGTGGACGTCCAATTTATTGATTCCCAGTGCTGGAATCCGAGCAACCCACTGTGCCGGCCAAAACAGCAGCGATAAGACTGATGGTGCTCTTCTGCCCAGGAATCTCCAGTCTGGCTTCCTTCTTGAGTCTGTAACAAGCGGCTCTTCCTTCCCGGAGCTCCAAGCATCGGTCAGTAGGGGAACCAATCCTGTTTACTCTGCACGAAGAGCTGCTGCGCCAAGGCACCGGCAAAACTGCTGCGCCGGCCACAAGAGTCGCGCTGGCGACCCGTGGGGCTCCTCCACTTGGAATCTTCTGGTCCATGACTGATGAAAATACGTCTAAAAGTGCAGCGTCCTCTCATTCTCTGCACTTTCACTGGGAGCTACAATCCCGAGCTGTGAGCAAATAGCCATCTTGGATAAAATCCATGAGATGGTTTCTATTATACTCTTGTGATCGTTAATTTTACGTTACAACTTGGCCAGCGTCTTTGATCAAGCATTCATTTAGATGTTGCTGTGAAGATATTTCTTTAAGATAGGATTAACATGTAGGTCAGTAGATTCAGGGTAAAGTCAATTATCTTTATAATGTGGTAAGCCTTATTCTATCAGTTGAAGGCCTTAACAGAAAAAAATACTGACTTCCCAAGGAAGATAGAATTCTGCCAACAGACTGCCTTTGGACTTGAGATGCAACATCACCTATTCCCTAAGTCCCCAGCCTGTCAGCTTACCCTACAGATTTTGAACTTGCAAGCCTTCACAACAGCATGAGCCTATTCCCTAAAATCAACCAATCAATCTCTACAAAGACACAGACACACACACACACACACACACACACACACACACACACACACACTATTGGTCTCGTTTCTCTCGAGAACCTTAATATACTCCCATACTCCTGCAGCAGTATTCTTCTGCTATAATATAGAATTCTTTATTAATATAAGCTTAATCTGTCACTAAACTCTATTGGAATGAATATTCTTCACTCTTCATACTGCTTAAACTCTACTCCTTGGGTACCCTCCAAGCAAATCAATACCTTAAAGGATTACCAAATATAATAAACTGCTCTCCATTCTACAACATACAAGATAGATGTCCTGAATGAGGGCTACCTGAATAAAGTAGGTAACTGAGAACTCATTCTATTCTCGTTTCTTCATCACTTTCTTTCCACTAAGTTTTTTATATTGACAGTCGCAGGTTGTAAGCACCCTCTCATTACTGCTGATCTTTACTCTCTTTACTTTTCTCTCCTTGTTTCTTCTTTCTCAGTCTGTCTACCTTATCACTTCCTGGATTTCTCTTTAAGGACATTAATTAGGATGCATCCTTACTGCCACACCAGGCCCATCAAACACGTTAGATATAATCTTCATCCCAGATGTGTTCATTTGTCAATGGATGCTCAAAGACTACTACTTCACTGCCCCTCAAAAAAGAGAAACCTTCCCATTTTGTCTTCGAAATAAAGCCATTTTGAACACCTGAAGGTTCTAAAGAAACTGAATTCTAATTTAGATTTTGTCATATATAGCTTTTCCTGTGCTTTTTATCTGGTATCAGTTGTTCTGTATTATACACATGTACAGTCCTTCCAGGACCCCCTTGGATACTAATAGGATGCCTGAATCCCTTATATAAAATGGTATAGTATTTGCATATAACCTACACACATACTCTCATATACTTAAAATAATCTCTAGATTATTTAGAATACCTAAAATAATAATAAAAGCTATGTAAATAGTTGTTATACTCCATTGTTTAGGGAATAATGACAAGAAAACTGCAAGTTCACTACTGACACAACTATCATTTTGTCTGAATAGTTTCAATATGGAGTTGGTTGAATCCACAATACAAAACCCATGGATATGAAGGGCCAACTGCATATGCCTATAAATAGTGGGAGGGAATGTAAAAAAAGAAAAACATTTCTTTTTTAGTATGATTTTCAAGATTGTGGGTCAATGTTTTCTTTTAAATTTACATTAATGTTGACCTGCAGTGGTGGTGTACTATAATCTCTGCCCAGTGGGAGGCAGAGGTGGGAGGACTGCTTGAGTCCAGAAGTTTGACACCAGCCTGGGCAACACAGCAAGACCCATCTCTTAAAAAAAAAAATTATAAAATTTAGCCATGCATGGTGCCACAGCCTGTAGTCCTAGCTACTCAGGGGGCTAAGATGGGAGTAGAGCTCAGGATTTCAAGGCTTCAGTGAAATCAGTGCCTATGAAGGCACCACTGCACTCCAGCCTATGCAACAGAGCTTTTTGTTGTTGTTTTTGTTTGTTTGCAGAAAGTGATTTATTTAGGCAGACAGAAAGAGAGAAAAAGATGAGAGAGAGAAAGCTTCCAGGAGGATTGCCGACGGGGACCCAAGTATGGAATCCCAGAGAGGAAAGCAGCTTCCACACTGAGTGGAAGGGGACTGCAGAGGGGGAAATCCCAGAGACAGAGAAAGCCTCCACTAAGATGGTGGAAGGGGAGCCAAAGATGGATCCCTGCAACAGAGCTTTTATAAAAGTGATCTTTAAAAATCCTTCAAGAAGAAAACACAGTTGCCTTATTTATTATATAACTATGCAGTCTTCCTGGGATGTTATAATAAAGACACATTCTTTCCATCTATATTAACTTTGTTGCTTTCTATCTAGACCAAGGGTCAGGAAACCACAAAGATAGTAAGTATTTTAGGTTTTGTGGGCAATTCAGATTCTGTAGCAACTGTTCTGCGACTGTAGTAAGAAAGCAACAATAAATATTGGCTAGGTGCCATGGCTCACTAATCCAGCACTTTGGGAGGCTGAGGCAGGAAGATCCCTTGAGCTCAGGAGTTTGAGATCAGCCTGGGCACAAGAGCAAGACCTTGTTTCTACCAAAAAATTTAAAAATTAGCCAGGCATGGTGGCACACACATGCAGTCCAAGCTACTCAGGAGGCTAAGGTAGGAGGGTAGATTGAGCCTGGGAGGTTGAGGCTGCAGCAGTGAGCTATGATCACATCACTGCACTCTAGCCTGGGCAACAGAGCAAGATCATATCTACACACACACACACACACACACACACACACACACACAATATATAGGGCTTGGCACAGTGGCTCACACCTGTAATCCCAGCACTTTGGGAGGTCGAGGTGGGTCGATCACCCTGAGGTCAGCAGTTCAAGACCAGCCTGGCCAACATGGCGAAACTCCATCTCTACTAAAAATTACAAAAATTAGCCGGGCATGGTGGCATGCACCTGTACTCTCAGCTACTCAGGAGGCTAAGTCAGAAGAACTGCTTGAACCTGGGAGGCAGAGGTTGCAGTGAGCTGAAATCCACTGCACTCCAACCTGGGTGACTCAATCTCAAAACAAACAAAAGATACGCGCGTGTACGCGCACACACACGTACATTATAAAGAAAAAGATATACCTTTGTTCCAATAAAACTTTATGGACACTGAAATTTGAATTTCACTTTTTCTTTTTTTACAAATTATTAATTTATCAAATGGATTTCATAAAATTATTTTACAAAATATTTTCTTTTGATTTCTCAACCACTAAAAATTGAAAAAAAAAAAAGCAAGCAAAAAACATTTTTAGGCTTACAGTACAAAATCAGGTAGCAGGCCAGGCATGCTGGCTCACACCAGTAATCTCAGCATTTGTGGAGGCCGAGGCAGGAGGATCGCCTGAGCTCAGGAGTCTGAGACCAGCCTGGACAAAAAAGTGAGATCCCCACCTCTACAAAAAATCAAAAACTTAGCCAGGTATAGTATGCGTCTTGTGATCACAGCTATACAGGAGGCTAAGGCAGAGGGATTGCTTGAGCCCAGGAAGTCAAGGCTACAGAGAAGCCATGTTCAGGACACAGCATTCCAGCGTGGGGGCAGAGATCCCATCTCAAAACAAAAAGAGGTGGTAGACACCTACCTACAGCAGGATCTGGCTTGCTACTTATAATTTTCAAACCCTCTTACGTCTAGAAATTATCCAATGCAGCTACTTCTAACAGTATTATCTTCACAAGATCGTCGGGCAGATTAAAAGAGTTGATTCATGTAAAATACTTAGAACAGTGCCTCATACATATTAAAAAATGGTTTTATCCACATGTATGTCACTCTTAGTTTCTTTTTCTCCTCCACTCTGTTTAATAATTCTTCATTGTGTTAGCCTCTAACACCAAAATGTTTTGCCTAATTCGGATTATTATAAACAAGAAAATATCCTTCACTATTGAGATAGAAAAAGTATCCAATTATGATTCATAAGTTTTTCCTGGAAACTAATTTTCTCCTTGTCAAAAATCCAAAGTAAATGTATCCACCTGCAAACATTAAAAATAAAAATTTTTAATGTACCCACAAAAATTAATAATAAAATTTTAATGTTCCCACACACACAAATTTAAGTATCCATCTGCAATTTAACCATAGCAGTACTCCACTTAACTTAAATCTCCTACTTAAAACCTCAGAGGAGGATATGAAGATTTCTAATTTTTGGCCAGGCATGGTAGCTCATGCCTATAGTCCCAGCACTTTGGGAGGCCAAGGCAGATGAACCACAAGGTCAGGAGTTCAAGAGTAGCGTAGTCAACATAGTGAAACCTCATCTCCACTAAAATCGAAAAAAAAAATTAGCTGGGCATGGTGGTGTGCACCTGCAGTCCCAGCTACTTGGGACTGAGGCAGGGGAATCACTTGAACCTGGGAGGCCAAGGTTGCAGTGAGCCAAAATTGCACCACTGTACTCCAGCCAGGCGACAGAACAAGACTCCATCACAAAAACAAAACCAAAAACAAAAGCAAAAAAAGGTTTCTTATTTTCAGCTCACCGATGCAGTTGCACTTAGGAATAACTTGTCTATAAATGCATCACTACATTATGATCAAACTCACAGCTTATGAGTTCAGGTTTAGAGGACAAGTTGAGCATCCCTAATACAAAAATCCAAAATGGGTCAGGCATGGTGGCTCACACCTGTAATTGCAGCACTTTGGGAGGCCAAGGCAGGTGGATCACTTGAGGCCAGAAGTTTGAGACCACCTGGCCAACATGGCGAAACCCTCTATCTACAAGAAGCACAAAAATTAGTGGAGTGTGGTGGCATACGCTTGTAATCACAGCTACTCGGGAGGCTGAGACATAAGAATTGCTTGAGCCTGAGAGGTGAAGGTTGGTTGCAATAAGCCAAGATGGTGCCACTGCATCAGCCTGGGTGGCAGAGTGAGGCTCTGTCTTAAAAAAAAAAAAAAAGGGCCGGGCACGGTGGCTCACGCCTGTAATCCCAGCACTTTGGGAGGCCGAGGCGGGTGGATCACGAGGTCAGGAGATCGAGACCATCCTGGTCAACATGGTGAAACCCTGTCTCTACTAAAAATACAAAAAAAAAAATAAGCTGGGCACAGTGGCATGTGCCTGTAATCCCCGCTACTAAGGAGGCTGAGTCAGGAGAATTGCCTGAACCCAGGAGGTGGAGGTTGCGGTGAGCCGAGATTGCGCCATTGCACTCCAGTCTGGGTGACAAGAGCAAAACTCCGTCTCAAAAAAAAAAAAAAGAAATCCAAAATTTTTGAGTACTAACATGACGCTTTAAGTGGAAAAATTCCATACCTGACCTCATATGACAGGTCACAGTTAAAACTTTGTTTCATGCACAAAATGATTTAAGATATTGTATACAATTACCTTCAGTTTATGTGTATCAGTTTATGTGTATATTTAATATTATGTGTATTAAATATAAATGAATTTGTGTTTAGACTTGAGTCCCATTCACAAGACATCTCATTAGGTATATGCAAATACTCCAAAATCTAAAAAACAAATCAAAAACACTTCTGGTCCCAAACATTTTAGATAAAGAATGATCAACCTGTACTTTACCAAAGAAAGTCTCTCACTCTGGCCTGACCCACCATAACAGCAAAATTTCAGTCCAAAAATAGAAAGGCCAGGCACACTGGCTCACGCCTATAA
Organism: Callithrix jacchus; assembly: GCF_049354715.1. Classification (NCBI taxonomy): domain Eukaryota; kingdom Metazoa; phylum Chordata; class Mammalia; order Primates; family Cebidae; genus Callithrix; species Callithrix jacchus. Next base: position 65,641,499 of record NC_133506.1, read on the forward strand.
TCCCAGCACTTTAGGAGGCTGAAGTGGGAGCATCACTTGAGCCCAGGAGTTCCAGGCTGCAGTGAGCTATGATCATGCCATTACACTCCAGTCTGTGAGACACAGTGAGACCTTGTCTCAAAATACACACACACACACACACACACACACACACACGCTCCCTAGAATGCAAGTGAAGCCTCTTATCCTCAGAAAGGCATAATGAGATAATGAGGTTGCATTCCACATAAGAATCGCTTGAACCTGAGGTGGAGAGTCTTCATTATTAAAATTGTTTATTTTGGGTACATGTCCCTAAGTCTTATATCTGGCACTTTCCATTCACTTTTAACGATTTTTTTAAATTTTTTTAGAGACAGAGTTTCACTCTTTCACCAGGCTGGACCTCCTGGGCTCAAGTGATCCTCCCATATCAGCCTCCTGAGTAGTTGGCAACATAGGCACATGTCCACATGCTGAGCTGAATTTTTCATGTTTTGTTCCTAGGCTGGTCTTGAACTCCTGGGCTCAAGTGATCCTCCCACCACAGCCTCCCAGAGTGCTAGGATTACAAGCATAAGCCACTGTGCCCAGCTCTGTTTACTGTCAAGATTCAGCCTGAAGGTAGCCCATCACTACCTTTGTGAAGCCCTCCCTGATAAGCCCATTTCCCTTGGCAGCAGTAGATACTGTCTTCTTCAGAAGTATAATCCTCATAGCTATCATTTGCTGCTTGTCATTACATGACAGGCCCCTTCCTACATTAATTCTTACAACACTGGGCAACGAAACTAAGTTAGGCCATGTATCCAAGGCATGAGGACATAGAGAAGGCCAAGTAGCCAAGATTCTGTTTTTATCTGTTTACACATTTGGATTCTGCATACAGTTTTTTGGGGAAACGTTTCCACTAAGATAAATTTGAAAAATCACTCATTCTAAACTGCTCCCTTCACATTATTTGTGATTGTGTATTAAGCTGTCACTAGTACCAGACTGACCTGCTCAGTAGCAAACACTAAACTGAATTTCATCTTTGCATCTTTAGTATCAGGCAGTTTCTGGCATTCAACAAACGTTTGTAAGTAAGAATCAAGCTTTGAAAGTAAGACTTAACTTAGGGCCAGGCACAGTGGTTCACTCCTGTAATCACAGCACTTTGAGAGGCCAAGGTGGTTGGATCGCCTGAGATCAGGAGTTTGAGACCAGCCTGGCCAACATGGTGAAACCGTGTCTCTACTAAAAATACAAAGAAGTAGACAGGAGTGGTGGCAGGTGCCTATAATCCTAGCTACTCAAGAGGCAGAGGCAAGGGAATCACTTGAACCTAAGAGGTGGAGGTTGCAGTGAGCCAGGATTGCACCACTGCACTCCAGCCTGGACAACAAGAGCGAGACTCATCTCAAAAAAAAAAAAAAAAAAAAAAATTAGCTGGGCGTGGTGGCACACAACTGTAGTCCCAGCTACTTGGCAGAATCACTTGAACCCAGGAGACAGAAATTGCAGTAAGCCACTGCACTCCAGCCTAAGTGACAGAGTAAGACTCTGTCTCAAAAAAAAAAAAAAAGTTTTCCTAGAATGGTACATTTATTCAATATTCAAAGCTTTATTTTAACAAAATATCAATTATTCAACAACTGTCAAACAGTATTGGCAAAAGATAAAACACTGTTTAAATTGTCATACCAAAACACTACTAGTGTTAAACCACTAAAAACTGCAAATAATGGTTCAACCTAATACTTATCAATGATATTTAAACAGCATTAGCAAGCCTCTCAGGAGCTAGGATAAACAGCAGAACTTAAAGGTTTTAGTTACTATTCTAACTAGTTTTGACCCAAAACAATTAAGCAAAACACAGAGTAACGACCCCCTCTGTGACTTCATAGTACTTCATACATACACATATTTAATACTTCTCACACTACACTGTTATTATCTGCCCTGATGTTGTCTCAACAACCCCTGACACAATATTCATTATATCTCAACCAAATTCATGGTAATTAATTAATGCACAGTAGGCATCTAGTGTTTCTAAATAATTACTGTAGGCATCCTAGTAAAAACTAAGATCAAAATTTACTGCGTTCTCAGAAAGTAAAGATGTACTGTATCACTTTATTCTCACTCTTCTCTTTTAAAATTCAAGAGGCCGGGCATGGTGGCTCATGCCTATAATCCAAGCACTTTGGAGGCCAAGGCAGGCGGATCACCTGAGGTCGGGAGTTCAAGACCAGCCTGACCAACATGGTGAAACCCTGTCTTTAAAAAAATAAATAAATAAATAATCAAAAGAAACATGCTAAAACCTGGACAATAAGATACATCAAACACCAGCTGTTTGAGGCTGGTTTCCATGTTTTTTTTTTTTAATTAGCTGGGCATGGTGGTCCACAGCTATAGTCCCAGGGAGGCTGAGGTGGAAAAATCGCTTGAGCCCAGGAGGTCAAGGCTGCAGTAAGTTGTGATAGTGCCAGTCACTGTACTCCAGCCTGGATGACAGAGCAAGAACCTGTACAGCTTGAAAGAAAAGGAAGGCTAGGTGCCTCATGTCTGTAATCCAACATTCTTCTTTTTCACTTGAGACAGAGTCTTGCTCTGTCGCCCAGGTTGGAGTGCAGTGGCGCGATCTAGGCTCCAACTCCCAGGTTCAAGCAATTTTCATGCCTCAACCTCCCAAGTAGCTGGGATTACAGCTGTGCACCAACATGCCCAGCTAATTTTTGTATTTTTAGTATAGACAGGGTTTTCACCATGTTGGCCAGGCTGGTCTCGAACTCCTGACCTCAGGTGATCTACCCGCCACAGGCTCCGAAAGTACTAGAATGACAGCATGAGCCACCGCACCAGCCTGTAATCCAACATTCAAGTGCAAAGTGCAACTGTCCAAGTGTTATGACAATCCAACTGGAAAACAGGCACAATTTCCCTCAATGGAACTAATTTCTAGTTTATTATTACCCACACCAATGCTTGTATCCACTAAGGCAAGTAACAGAAATAACCACATTCTCAGTGTCAATTATCTGATCTATTTACTGAGAATCAGGTATCCAGCATTTAAATTAAACAACATATATCTATGTCCCATATAGCTCAGCACATAGTTTAACCTATATGCCCTATCTATGGAAAGCTACATATAGCTCAGCACATAGTTTAACCTATATGCCCTATCTATGGAAAGCTACATGAAACATAAAAGCAATGTTAAATGATAGCCCCAGTCCATATGAAACTTAAAATATAGTTGAAGATGTGAGCTATATATGTATTCACTCACTGAATATTCTGCTAGGCTCTGTGATATAAGGTTGTAATGTAAAAATTAAGTGCAATCCAGTAAAGAAACACATAATCTAGTTAAGGTGAGTTTGTAGGGCAGAGATAGGAAGAGAATATGACATGAGCTAAGGACTAATCAAGTCAGCATTATAAACTGAAAGACTAAAAAAGATGATGAAAATGATTGGCAATTTTCTGAGGCAGGTTTTGGAGGAGGAAAAAAGATGCTGAATAAAACATAACAAAATATCCAAATGCAAAACTATCTTAAGCAGCTGGGAAATACAGCATTCCTAAAAAGTTGAGGCTAAAGATGGTAAACTGATAGATATAAAGGGCAATCATGAGTAAGAAAACAGAGTGGATTTTACCCTGAATTCAAGACATTCAGCAGTGAAGATAAGGGGAAAAAAAAAATACAGTTCTAGTAGAGTCAAAGATCTCACTTGTTTTTAAATAACTTGGCTGATGAAAGGTTGAGTCACCTAAAAATAAACAACAGTGGTAGAGCTGCGTTTTCAAAGTTCAATTAAAAACAAAATTATCGTCCAGCCACAGTGGCTCATGCCTCCAACCACTTTGGGAGGCCAAGGCGGGCAAATAATTTGAGGCCAGGAGTTCAAGACCAACTGGCCAACATGGCAAAACCCTGTCTCTACTAAAAATACAAAAATTAGGTGGGCGTTGTAGCACACGCCTGCAATCCCAGCTACTTGGGAGGCTGAGGCACGAGAATTGCTTGAACCCAGGAGGCGGAAGCTAAAGTGAGCCGAGATTGTGCCACTGCACTCCAGCATGGGCGACAAAGAAGACCCTGTCTTAAAAAAAAAAAAAAAAAATTTACTGAGCAGACAGACCAAAATGTGTTTGTAATCCAAAGCCTGGGCCATCCATTCGCAGTCTCTGAAAAAGGCACTTAATGAATATGGTGCTGCAAGGTTGAGATTACACTAGTTTTCAATCCCTCTGCTTAAAACCTTCCTGGTACATGCCTGGCTGCAGTTGATCACGCCTGTAATCCCAGCACTTTGGGAGGCTGAAGTGGACAGATCACCTGAAGTCAGGAATTCAAGACCAGCGTAGCCAACATGGTGAAATCCCATTTCTACTAACAAAAAAATAATTAGCCAGGCATGGTGGTGGGTGCCTGTAATCCCAACTACCTGGAAGGCTGATGCAGAATTGCTTGAATCTCTGAGGCAGAGGTTGCAGTGAGCCAAGACCATACCACTGCACTCCAGCCTGGGCAAGAAGAGTGAAATGTCTCAAAAAAGCAAATAAACAAACAAAAAGAACTGGGTGTGCTGGCTCATGCCTGTAATCCCAGCACTTTGGGAGACCAAGGCAGGCAGACCACCTAATGTCAGAAGTTCAAGACCAGCCTGGCCAACATGGTAAAACCCTGTCTCCACTAAAAACATAAAAATTAGCCAGGCATGGTGTTGTGCACCTGTAGTCCAAGATACTAAGAGACTGAGGCAGGAGAACTGCTTGAACCAGGGAGACAGAGATTGAATTGCAATGAGCTGAAATCGCGCCACTGCACTACAGCCTGGGAGACAAAGTGAAGACTCCACCTCAAAAAGAAAAAAAAAAAGAACTTCCTGAAAAAAAGGTGTATACACAGATAAAGTATCTTACATTTGCACAGAGCTTCATGATTTACAAATTGTTTCCATTATCTTTTTTTTTTTTTTTTTTGAGATGAAGTCTCACTGCCATGCCTGGCTACTTTTTTTATTTTTAGGAGAGGCGACAAGCCACTGCACCCAGCCAAAAAACATCTTGGAAATCTTGGATTTCTTTTTCTCTTTTTTCTTTTTTTGAGTTGGAGTCTTACTCTGTCGCCTAGGCTGGAGTACAGTGGCACAGTATAGGCTCACTACAACCTCCTGGGTTTCAAATGATTCTCATGCCTCAGCCTCCCGAGTAGCTGACTACAGGCACACATCACCACATCCGGTATTTTTGTATTTTTAGTAGTGAGGTGGTTTTGCCATGTTGACCTTGGGCTCCGAAAGTGCTGGGATTACAGGCATGATCCACCATGCCCGGACTGTTTTCATATCTTCTTAATCTTCAAATGCACTATGGTGCTACCCTCAGAGTTACATGCACAAAAATGCAGGGATCACAAACTCATGTCTTGCTGTGTCGCCCATACTGGCCTCGAACTCCTGGACTCAAGCAATCCCCCTGCCTCAGCCTCCCAAAGTGCTGGCATCAGAGGCATGAGCCGCGACATCCAGCCTTGTTCATATTTATCGTATTAAAATATTCTTCATTTCTGGAAAAATATGCTCTTTTCCAGTTTTCTTGAGTACTACCGCTGTCAAGTCATATTTTTTTCATTTTTGAAAGAAATATCATCAATAGAGAAGTATTTCTCCATCATAAAATACAAGGGCAATAATAAACACCAACAGGGAGTACCAGAAACTTGTTCCACTGGAGAGCTTATGCTCACCTAAAGGAAGGCAGCTGGAGCCGGGTACAACGGCTCACTCCTACAATCTCTAACTCTGGCAGGCCAAGGCAGGAGGATCACCAGGAGTTTGAGACCAGCCCCAGCAACACAGTGAGACCACATCTCTAGTGGGGAAAGAGCGGGGAATTTAAAAAGAGAGCAGCTGTAATTCAGCTTGGGTTAACTGCTGTCATGGGAAAATATGGGCTGCCTGTTGACAGAGCTCCTAATTTTTCAGGATAACCAAAATATAGAGACTTTATGTAAAACAGCTAGTTTTTAAATGTTGGCTCAAAAAAATTTTAACCATCAATGCAGAGAAATATGTCTACAAACTGAGTTTGCCCTGCAGACTCCCAGTATGCAACCCTTGGCCAGATACTGAATAAATATGGGTTGTGTGAATGGTTGAAGAGATGGAAGAAAATGAAACAACGTTTAGGAATGTATGGTCTAAAATTGATGCAATAATATTACCCATTCTTTATTCAACTCAAAGCATAAACCAAAGAACAAATATTTTATTTAATTAACCTGAGGGTGAATTCTGCAGTGCAAAAACAAATTATTATTTATTTTTAGAGATCAGGTCTCACCCTGCTGTCCAGGTTGAAGCACAGTGGCACAAATGTAGCTCACTGCTGTAACCTTAAGCTCCTGGAGACCACAGGCATATGCCACCACATCGGCTAATGTATTTTTTGTAGAGACAAGCTGTCACTATGTTGCCCAGGCTGGTGTCAAATTCCTGGCCTCAAGCAATCCTCCTGCTTTGGCCTCCCAAAGCGTTGAGATTACAGATGTGAGGCACCACGCCCAGCCCAAATAAACACATGGTGTCATCTCATTAGCAAACATCTTGCTTATGTTCACCATAGCATTGTCTGTAATAGTAAAAAGTTGTAAACAATCTAAATGTCCATTTCTGTAGTCTAGACATGAAGAAAATATGGTACAGGGCTGGGTGCAGTGGCTCACATCTGTAATCCCAACACTTTGGGAGGCTAAGGTGGGCAGATCACAAGGTCAGGAGTTCGACACCAGCCTAGCCAACGTAGTGAAACCTCATCTCTACTCAAAATACAAAAAACAGCCAGGGATGGTGATGCGTGCCTGTGATCCTAGCTCCTCGGAAGGCTGAGGCACAGAATCGCTTGAACCTGGGAGGCAGAGGCTGCAATGAGCCAAGATGGTGCCACCATGCTCCAGCCTGGGTGACGGCAGGCCTCCATCTCAAGTAATAATAATAATAATAATAATAATAGGCCAGGCGTGGTGGCTCATGCCTGTAATCCCAGCACTTTGGGAGGCCAAGGTAGGGGGATCACGAGGTCAGGAGACGGAGACTATCCTACCCCATCTCTACTAAAATACAAAAAACAAATTAGCTGGGTGTGGTGCGGCATGCCTGTAGTCCCAGCTACTACGGAGGATGATGCAGGGAAACTGCTTTAACCCAGGAGGTTGACCTTCCTATGAGCCTCCACTGCACTCCAGCCTGACAACAGAGCAAGACTCCATCTCAAAAAATAAATACATAAATAAAAGGACATCAACGGTAATAATGCCTCCTTAAATAAAGACAAAAAAACTGTAATCCCAGCACTTTGGGAGGCCAAGCCCTGCAGATCACAAGGTCAGGAGATTGAGACCATTCTGGACAACATGGTGAAACCCCATCTGTACCAAAAATACAAAAATCATCCAGGTGTGGTGATGCATGCCTGTAATCCCAGCAACTCAGGAGGCTGAGGCAGGAGAATCACTTGAACCCAGGAGGCAGAGGTTGTGTGAGCCAAGATCATGCCTCTGCACTCCAGGCTGGGCAACAGAGTGAGACTCCAGCTCAAAAAAAAAAAAAAAAAAGGTCTGAAGCAAACATGACAAAATGTTAAAATGTTAACATCTGTCAATTCTGGTAATAGGTATATGGCTATTCTAATATTACTGCAGTACTTTTTCTGAACACTTGACATATTCATAATAAAAATAAAAAATTAAACTATAAATAAACAAAATTAAATTTTAGCTGGGCACGATGGCTCACACTTGTAATCCCAGCACTTCAGGAGGCCGAGGCAGGTGGATCACCTGAAGTCAGGAGTTCAAGACCAGCGTGGCCAACATGGTGAAACTCCATCTCTACTAAAAATACAAAAATTAGCCAGGCGCAGTGGTGGGTGCCTGTAATTCCAGCTACTCAGGAGGCTGAGGCAGAAGAATCGCTGCAACTGGGGAAGGCGAGGCTGCAGTGAGCCAAAACTGCACCACTGCACTCCAGCCTAGGCAACAAGAATGAAACACTATCTCAAAATAAATAAATAAAATTAAAATAAAGAAAACTCAAAAAGTACTTTTTTCATTGAGCACAGGCCTCATGACAGGCCTTCTGACAGGTAACAAGTTGGATATGTAAAAAGCACTGAAGGATATGAAGCCCTCCTATGAAGAATTTTGGAGTTGAGTATTTAAGGATCATAATCTGGCTTACAAATCATGTGAACTTGGGCAAACCTGCAAACTTCCTAAACCTATTTACCCATTTTTAAAAAGGGACTAATACTACCACCTTCCTCAAACAGCTGCAGTGAAGCTCAATGCAACAGTCAATATTTAAGGATTTGTCTACCTTTGTATAGCCCTCACCTACAACTCAAGAATAGTGAAGTAATACAAAGACAATAATTTCGCTTTTGCACTTTTATATACATAGCAAGGTAAAAGACTGCTTTCCTAGTGTCCAAGAACAGACAACAAATCATTTTTACCATCAAAAGAAAGCAGAAAGGTCATCTCATCTTAATCATCTTCATCATCACCATAACAACCACCACCATTTATTGAGTACTTACTATGTTCTAGGCTCTTTAAATGTATTAACTCGCTTGACAAATCAGATAATATATTTTATATAAGCTATAATGAGAGAAAAATAGGTACTATAAGATTATGAACTCAGAGAAAAGAAAGTTTCTTCCACGTGGAAAAAATTAGAAAAGATTGCCTGGAAACGGAAAACCTGGTATGTAGATTTGAAGCATAAGTAAGAGAGGCTGGGCAGGGAGTGAAAGCAGCAAAAGGAACAGAAAATATCTTCCCAAAGCTAAAGCACAGGAGACATGGAAGGCAGTAAGAAAAAGGATGAAAAGGTGAGCCAGGACATACAAGAAAAGCCTTCGATCCAAGCACAGTGGCTCACGCCTGTAATCCCAGCACTTTGGGAGGCCAAAGCAGGCAGATCACCTGAGGTCGGGAGTTTGAGACCAGCCTGATCAACATGGTGAAACCCCATCTCTACTAAAAATAAAAAATTAGCCAGGAGTGGTGGTAATCACAGCTACTCGGGAGGCTGAGGCAGGAGAATCGCTTAAACCTGGGAGACAGAGGTAGCAGTGAGCCAAGATCATGCCATTAAACTCCAGCCTGGGCAACAAGAGCAAAACCTGGTCTCAAAAGAAAAAGTCTTTGAGTGCCCATTTAGGATTAAATAAACACCTATTCAGTACCATTCTTTGCCACTGTGTTCTTTGCATTTTCATTAAAGACAGCAAAAAGCTGATGATGTGTTTTTGGCAACAAAGTGACTTAAAAACTGTGGTTCAGGAAAACTTAGCTGGCTGCTTTACGTAATATTCTATACAACTCCTCCCCTTATTCTCTGCTATGGCTAATAACACCTAGTTTCTCAGTTCCATTCAGCCACCCAAATTACAAATCTGAATTGTTTAAACTTCCCTCTCCCCAACACACTACTCATTCACAACTGGACCTCCTAAACCTTTCTCCAGTCAACAACCTTCATGGTAACTGTCTTGCTTCAAGCACTAACCATTATTTCCTGAAAAAGTCTACGTGATCATGCCAGGTATGGTTGTGCGTGCCTGCAGTCCCAGCTACTCGGCAGGCTGAGGTGGGAGATCACTTGAGCCCAGGAGTTCTGGGCTGTAGTGCGCAATGCCGATTGGGTGTCCGCACTAAGTTCAGCATCAATGTGGTGACCTCCCGGGAGCTAGGCACCACCAAGTTGCCTAAGGATGGGTGAACGGGCCCAGGTCAAAAACTCCTATGCTGATCCATAGTGGGATCACACCTGTGAATAGCCACTGCACTCCAGCCTGAGCAACATATAAAGAGATCCCATCTCTTAAAAAAAAAGATAGGCCGGGCGTGATGGCTCACACCTTTAATCCCAGCACTTTGGGAGGCCAAGGCAGGTGGATCATGAGGTCAGGAGATCAAGACCACCCTGGCCAACATGGTGAAACCCCGTCTCTACTATAAATACAAAAACAATTTAGCTGGGCATGGTGGCACACACCTATAGTCCCAGCTACTTAGGAAGCCGAGGCAGGAAAATTGCTTTAACCCAGGAGGCAGAGATTGCAGTGAGCCAAGATCACACCACTGCGCTACAACCTGGGCAACAGTGCGAGACTCTGTCTCAAAAAAAAAAAAGATAAAAGGTAAAAGTCTACATGACCTCCAAAGTCTACATTCCTCCTTGCCACCTACATTAATCTATCTAACATACACATCATCTTCCCTTTGCTTGAAATTGTTTGACTTCCAACTTGCCTACAAGCTATACAGAATATACAAACTCCATCACTCTGGCTCAGACATGCCCCTCCAACCTCAAATTCTACAATCACCTCTGCCAAACTACTACCAGCATACACAAAATAGCTTCTCATGCTTTTGTGTCTATTTATGTTGCTGTTCTCTCTACCTAAAATGACCTCCCATGTTCACTCCAATTATTCATTCATTCATTCTTTGTGTGTGTGTGTGTGTGTGTGTGTGTGTGTGAGAGAGAGAGAGAGAGAGAGAGAGAGAGAGAGAGACAGAGTCTTGCTGTTGTCCAGCAGTCTAGAGTGCAGTGGCGCCATCTTGGCTCACTGCAATACTCCGCCTCCCAAAGTCAAGCAATTCTCCTGTGTCAGCCTCCCAAGCAGCTGGGATTACAGGCATGCCACATTTGGCTAATTTTTGTGTTTTTAGTAGAGATGACGCTTCACCACATTAGCCAGGCTGGTCTCGAACTCCTGACCTTAAGTGATCCACCCACCTCAGCCTCCAAAAGTGCTGGGATTACAGGTATGAGCTGCCTGGCCCAATTATTCATTCTTCAAAATTCAGTTCAAGTAACATCTCTTGGCTATCTTTAGTGAGAAGATGGGCCCTGCAATAGCCTAAGTGATGTAAATCATATACAAGGTATACCACAACAACTCAGGACAGCTTGAAAATACCAAGTACACTGATTTTCCTATCCATTTAATCATTTTATTCAGAATCTGGGCCAGGCATAGTGGCTCATGCCTGTAATCCCAGCTACTCAGGAGGCTGAGGCAAGAGAACTGCTTGAACCTGGGAGGTAGAGGTTGCATCATGCCATTACACTCCAGCCTGGGCAACAAAAACAAAACTGCATCTCAAAAAAGAAAGTAAAAAGAATCTGGAGAAAATTTTAATTCAAGAAAGTTCAAATTACCCGATGTCAATCAATCAACTCAAAAAAAAAAAAAAAAAAAAGTATTTGGACTGTAGAAATAGGGAGTCAGCATAGTAAGGTGGCTGAAAGACCAGACTGTGGAGCCTAGGTACCTGAGGTTCAACTTTCATCTCTGCTACTGACAAAGCTGTTATGCTGGTCTCGCTAAATTCTCCTAGAACGTTGTCAGGAGTAAATGAGTATTTGTAAAGCACTTAAAACAGTGCCTAGCATATAGTAAGAGCTATGTAAATATTTGTTAAATAAATACAAAGAGAGCCAAGGAAGGGATCTTTTTAAGTAGAGAAGTATGATATGGTCAGATTGTATTTTAGATAGGTGACTGGGGACTATGTAGAGAAAGAGGTTAACAGGACAAGACTGGATTTAGAGAGACTATGTGAAATTATTCAGGTAGGAAATATGTGAACCATGATAGTAGTAGTAGCAATCGTTAAGCATAAATAGAAGGAGACTAATTCAACAAATACTGAAGAGGTAAAACTGGCAAGACAAGGTAATTGGATAAAGAGGAAGAAAGAAAAGAGTTAAGGTTGAGTCCCACATAAAGTATTATTTCTGATGTTTTCAAAAGCAATACTCTTCTAGGAACTTTAGCTCTTAGATTTCTGTGCTCGTGACAGTTGATGTTTTGGGAGTGTATTAATGCTTCCATAAAAATGTGAACTACAGGCCTGAGAGAGTTTTTGAACTCTCAAATTTACAGACCCTTGTTTTCTTCTTTTTTTTTTTCAGTTGGTAGAGATAATTTCTCTTTAAGGACATACCATTATACAGAACATTTATTTAGCCCAAGTCCAAAGAGACAGAAAGCTTGAATAATAATTTTATTATGTTTCTTTTTTATCTTTATGTTGAGGATTATGATGATAAAGATTATAGCACCATGGTAATACTGCAAAAATTTTTTAAGTGACTATCATTAAAGACAAATTGAAATTTGTTAATTACGTTATTTCCCATTCTTTCACTGTTTGTTCATATACGATGAGCTTTGATAACCAGAATATTTCATTACTTATTCAACCCTTTGATAAACCTTAGCTCCTTATTTCTAGATTTGTCAACTTTTTTTTTTGAGACAGAGTCTCGCTCTGTCGTCCAGGCTGGAGTGCAGTGGTGTAATCTTGGCTCGCTACAACCTCCGCCTCCCAAGTAGCTGGAACTACAGGCTCCTGCCACCAGGCCCGGCTAATTTTTGTATTTTTACTAGAGACGGGGGTTTCACCATATCAGCTAGGCTAGTCTAGAACTCCTGACCTAGTGATCTACCCACCTCACCATCCCAAAGTGCTGGGATTACAAGTGTGAGCCACCATACCCGGCCCATTTGTTAACTTTAAAAATATTTTTTCTTAGGCTGAGAGCAGTAGCTCACGCCTGTAATCCCAGCACTTTGGGAGTCGTGGCAGGAGGATCACCTGAGGTCAGGAGTTCAAGGCCTGGCTGGCCAACATGGTGAAAACCTGTCTCTATTATATATACAAGTATTAGCCGGGAGAGGTGGCGGGCATCTGTAATCTCAGCTACTTGGGGCTGAGGCAGGAGAACTGCTTGAACCTGGAAGACAGAGGTTACAGTGAGCCGAGATCGTACTACTGCACTCCAGCCTGGGCAACAAGAGTGACTCCATCTCAAAAAACAAAAATTAGCCAGGTGTGGCCAGGCACCGTGGATCAAGCCTGTAATCTCAGCACTTTGGGAGGCCGAGGCAGGCAGATCACAAGGTGAGGAGTTCTAGTCCAGCCTGGCCAAAGTGGTGAAACCTCATCTCTACTAAAAATACAAAAATTATCTGGGCATGGTGGCAGGCACCTGTAATCCCTGCTACTCAGGAGGCTGAGGCAGAAGAGTCATCTGAACCCGGGAGATGGAGGTTGCAGTGAACTGAGGTTGTGCCACTGCACTCCAGCCTGGGTGACAGGGTGAGACTCCATCTCAAAAAAAATTAGCCAAGTGTAGAGGTGTGTATCTGTAGTCTCAGCTGAGGAAGGCTGAGGTGGGAAGATTGCTTGGGCCCAGTAGGTTGAGGCTGTAGTTAGCCATGATCATATAAGTGCATTCCAATATAGGTGGCAGGGTGAGATCTCATCTTCAAAAAAAAAAAAAAATTTTTTTTTTAAAGTAGCCCGGGCACTGTGGCTCACACCTGTAATTCCAGCACTTTGAGAAGCTGAGGCAGGCAGATCACCTGAGGTCAGAAGTTTAGAGACCAGCCTGGCCAACATGGTGAAACCCCATCTCTATTAAACATACAAAAAAATTTGCCAGGCGTGGTGGTGGACACCTGTAAGCCCAGCTACTCAGAAGGCTAAGGCAGGAAAATCACTCGAACCCAGGAGGCGGAGGCTGCAGTGAGCCAAGATCATATCATTGCACTCCAGCCTGGGTGACAAAAGCAAGACTCCATCCCAAAAAATAAATAGGAAATATGCATACATGGGTTTAGTCAACAGCTTATTTCATTTTCTCTGACAATGCTAAATGTATAGCCTTTCCTTACCCATAAAAACATAACCAGGCCAGGCACGGTGGCTCATGCCTGTAATCCCAGAACTTTGGGAGGCCCAGGCAGTCAGATCACCTGAGGTCTATCATATTCTTCTAACTTTGCCTTAGAATATAAATGGATTGGGCTGGATATGGTGGTTCATACCTCTAATCCCAGCACTTTCAAGACCAGGCTGACCAACATGAAGAAACTCCATCTCTGCTAAAAAAAAAAAAAAAAAAAAAAAAGTAATAGTAATAATAATAATAATAATACCAAATTAGCTGGGTGTGGTGGCAGATGCCAGTAACCCCAGCTACTCGGGAGGCTGCGACAGAAGAATCTCTTGAACCCAGGAGGCGGAGGTTGTGGTGAGCTGAGATCATGCCACTGCACTCCAGCCTGGGCAACAAGAGTGAAACTCTGTCTTACCTACACATTTTGACTATCTGCTTTTGGTGCTCTTCATGTTGACAAGAATTGACAATTAGCTGAGGCTTAAAAAAAAAAGTTAACCAAGTCCAGGCGTGGTGTCTTATGCCTGTAACCCTAGCACTTTGGGAGGCCCAAGCAGGTGGATCACCCAAGGTCAGGAGTTCAAGACCAGCGTGGCCAACATGGCAAAACCCTGTTTCTACTAAAAATAAAAAATTAGCCAAGTGTCCCAGCTACTACTCGGGATGCTGAGGCAGGAGAATCACTTGAACCTGGGAGGCGGAGGTTTCAGTGAGCCAAGATTGAGCCTGGGCAACAGGGTGAGACTCCATCTCAAAAAAAAAAAGTTAGCCAAAATACTAAATAATCAAAACACGTGACTCATCTATCTCCACCTTCTTTCTTTTATAGTTAGCTTTTTTTTTTTTTTGAGACAGTCTTACTCTGTCGCCAGGCTGGAGTACAGTGGTGTGATCTCAGCTCACTGCAACCTCCGCCTTCTGGGTTCAAGCAATTCTCCTGCCTCAGCCTCCGGAGTAGCTGGCACTATAGGCGCGCAACACCACGCCCAGCTAAGCTTTGTATTTTTAGTAGAGATGGGGTTTCACCATGTTGGCCAGGATGGTCTCCATCTCTTGACCTCGTGATCCACCCACCCCACCTCGGCTGCCCTAAGTGCTGGGATTACAGGCATGAGCCACTGCACCTGGCCAGCATATTTTTTGTAAAATAAAAATATGAAAAGAGGAATAGATAAAACACTAGTATATAATAAAACATATTCACTCTTACTGCCCAGGCTGGAGTGCAATGGCACAATCTCTGCTCACTGCAACCTCCACCTCCTGGCTTCAAGCAATTCTCCTGTTTCAGCCTCCCAAGTAGCAGGGATTACAGGCACACGTCACCACACCTAGCTAATTTTTGTATTTTTAGTAGAGACAAGGTTTCACCATCTTGGCCAGGCTGGTCTAAAACTCCTGACTTCATGCAATCCGCCCACTTTGGCCTCCCAAAGTGCTGGGATTACAGGTATCAGCCACTGTGCCTAGCCCATAAAACATATTCTTCTATCTTTGCCTTAGATTATAAATGGATTGGGCTGGACATGTTGGCTCACACCTCCAATCCCAGCACTTTGGGAGGCCAACTCAGGTGGGTCACTTGAGGCCAGGAGTTCTCTAGTAAAAATACAAAAATTATCTGGCCATGGTGGTAGGTGCCTCTGGTCCCAGCTACTCGGGAGAGTGAGGCATGAGAATCGCTTGAAACTGGGAGGTGGCAAGGTTGCAATGAGCTGAGATAGCACCAGTGTACTCCAGCCTGGGTGACAGTGCCAGCGTACTCCAGCCTGGGTGATAGAGTGAGACTCGTCTCAAAAAAAAAAAAAAAAAAACAGGTTAAAAATGGATTAATCCACATTGCAAAATTCTGGTAACCATAAAACTTTCTACACAATGCTTTCATAAATTAAATTTCTTAAAAACTTCAGAGATTCTTAGTTTTACTTTTATAAGAAGACAGTCTCAGAAAATTTCTTAATAGCCTCAGTTAACTGTCAATTCTTGTCAACATAGAGCACTCCAAAAGAAGATAATCAAAATATATAGGTAATTTGTCCAGGTGAGTTAATTCACTTTTTATACTTGAGAATTCTGTCACAATGTAACCCTGTTCCCTCAGACAACATAAAATCTCTGTACAGGAAATGTGGCCACTCTTCCCTCCATCACCTTAATTCTCTCAAGATGACTAGAGTTAACTATTACAAAGATCTTTAGAATAACGTATTTCCTTTCTCATAACCCTTCATTCAGTCAAATGCAACTAGTATTTACTTACTTATTAATGCTATCTGTAAAGTAGTATTAGGTATTTTTTGGAAGAAGCTACTCAAATGCCAAAAGCCTTATGCATGCAAAGCAGTCAACAATACAGACCACATGTTAATAAGTGCCAATCTAAACTATGCAGGCAATAAATGCCACCAATTTTCACCATTTTAGATTAACCAAGATATGGAGTCCAATAGTTACAAAAGAAGGAATGTGTGATCTTGCAAAGCAGTACTCAAATGCTTCTGTGACTATAATATTGACCTTATTCTAGTCACTAACCTAACATTCGACGGGAAAAGAAATTCTCTGGATTTTAGTTATCTCATCCATAAAAATACCAATCTATCTGAAAAAGTAGTTGACACAAGAACAGGAAAATTAGTACCAACCTCAATATTTACAAAGTTCTAGAGAAATGTTTATGACAATGTTAAATGACAATACTTGATAGAGTACCACTCCAGAAGTAACCTTGACAAATGCAGATTAGTCCTAACTAGGTAGGTTTCAACATAAAGCCACTATCTTTTAAAAAGAAAATAAATCAAAATAATAAGTGCTTATGATGCCTGCCACCAATGAGTATAAGCATTTCACAAATATCAATGAAATTCTGTAACTGCCGTGCCAAGGTTAAAAATCCCATACATAACAGACGTTAAAGTTCCAATTCAATGACTAGCCAAAAAGTGCCATACCAAACCAGCAACAAAGTCAGAGCAATCCAAAAAGCCTTCACTATAGCTATTACGCTAACATAATACAGCATCTTTCTTCATGAAATACCGATTTCTCCAAATGTTTGTCCTTCAACGGCAAGAATTTACAGCTAAGCATCTTCTGGAGAATGGGAAGTCTGCCTTTTTTCAGAACTCATCTTGTATACCATTCGTTTTATTTTAAATAGAGCAACTTTCTAAGTGAAAAAACAGTTAACAGCTGTATGATAGATGACATAATAATATAGGCAAAGAATTTCCACTTCAAAACTTAACTATTTCTCTTTCCAAAGTACATTGAAGTAAGTTACCTGTCATAATGAAATATTTTCATAACACGGACTCAGAGGCAAGTAAAAAATATTTTAGGACCACAAGCAGAAACAGCCAGCTTGGTTTAAAACCAACGGAGCCTCAAGTCCCTTTGGCAAAAGAGAGCCTGACTCACTGCTTTAGAACTCAATAGGAAGATACCAAAAATTTACTCTGCCCAAAGATTTTGCTTTGGGTTTTTTTTTTTTTAAGACATCTTCATCTTCATCTTTTTTTTTTTTTTTTTTTTTTCTGAGACGGATTTTGGTTCTTGTTGCCCAGGCTGGAGTGCAATGGCAAGATCTTGGTTCATTGCAACCTCCACCTCCTCCCAGGTTCAAGCGATTCTCCTGCCTCAGCCTCCTGAGTAGCTCGAACTACAGGCGCATGCAACCATGCCTGGCTAATTTTTTGTATTTTTAGTAGACACAGGGTTTCACCATGTTGGCCAAGCTGGTCTCAAACTCCTGACCTCAGGTGATCCACCCACCTCGGCCTCCCAAAGTGCTGGGATGTAGCCAGAGCCACTGTGCCTAGCCAGACATCTTCATCTTAAAGTTGACAATTTCCATAGCATTCATGGTTTATTTACAAAGATGACAGATTGTGGTAAGATGAACCACATGTAAACAAGAGGGTCTTATTTTTTGCTGGATACTTAAAATATTAGCCATAATACATACATACATATACACAAACACACACACAGTCTCTCTCTCTCTCTCTCTCTCTCTCTCTCTCTGTCACTTAGTATACAACTGAGAAAGAAACATTTATATTCTTTTTTAAAAATAGAAAATAGAGCCAGGTGCAATGGCTCACACTTTGGGAGGCCAAGGTGGGCAGATCACGAGGTCAGTGGTTCGAGACCAGTCTGGTCAAGATGGTGAAACCCTGCCTCTACTAAAAATACAAAAATTATCTGAGTGTGGCAGCAGGCACTTGTAATCCCAACTACCTGGGAGGCTGAGGCAGAAGAATTACTTGAACCCAGGAGGCAGAGATTGCTGTGAGCCAAGATCATGCCACTGCACTCCAGCCTGGGCAACAGAGCGAGACTCCGTCTCAAAAAAAAAAAAAAAAGGACAATGAGACATGGATGAACAGCTAGAAAACCAAAAATTATGACACTGAATTTTCCTTCCCAGAAACACCTCAAAATCTCTTTAGAGATATTTTATCTGGAAAAATAGGTAACAAATAATTGTAATAAAAAATTCCTTCCACTCTCATTAAAAGTTGTATATAGAACTACAAAGAATTTCAAAAATTAATCTACAAATTAAGCATAAGATTTTGCAACATATATCAAGAAACACTACATACATTTGGAACTCTAAAGCTCTCTTAAGTCAAATTATCTTACGCTCCTGATTAATAATCTACTGAAAAATCACTACTCGTATGTGTGTGTGTGTGTGTGTTTTGATGGAGTCTCACTCTGTCGCCCAGGCTGAAGTGCAGTGGCTCACTGCAACCTCCACCTCCTGGGTTCAAGCAATTCTCCTGCCTCAGCCTCCTGAGTAGCTGAGACTACAGGTGCACACGACCCCTGGCTAATTTTTTGGTGTTTTTAGTAGAGACGGGGTTTCACTATATTGGTCAGGCTGGTCTCCAACTCCTGACCTCAGGTGATCTGCCTGCTTCGACCTCCCAAAGTGCTGGGATTACAGACGTGAGCCACCGCACCCGGCCCTTAGTGTGCTTTTATACCTACAAACAGTAGGAATAGGAATATGTCAGAGACATAATACAGTGAATTATCATTCCCAGCTTTACTCATTTCCTCACCGTATTAACCCTTCTACTTTCTAATCATATTAAAAAGAACAAAAATGTAAAAATATATACTGACATTCATAAGGCTAATCAAAATCACATTTACTACATATATGCAAAATTATTTTGAAGATGTCTACTCATGTGAATGCTTGATACAAGGCATTAAAATGACCTATCTTATGGCAGTATCTCACAAAAAGGTCCCTTTCAAAGGGCAACACAAGAAAAAAGGTTTAAAGGGCCTTTAATGCAAATTATCTTATCCTTTTTTTCTCATATTTTATGTTCATTATTTTAAAACCTTAAACAGATTTACTGTTTTAAGTAGAAGAAAACTGTAGTTTTTTGGTTTTTTTTTTTTTTTTTTTAGAATTTTGCAGTATTCCTATACCTCCTACTAATTCTTAGCAAATAGTTCTGACATTAATTAATTTATACTGATATGACTAGAACAATAAAAAACATTAATGAGAGTGTAGACATATGTGTGTGTGCCTATATATATTAATATATATAGACAGAGACACACGGACAAATACAGAGACAATAAGTGTCTGTATTAAAGCAGGGACACTGCTTTTTAACCCAATCATTCAATACCCATCATGCAAAAAAGGTAGAAAACATTAGATTTTAAAATTTACTACAGAAAAATGACTTAGTTATAGCAACCATTCATATCAAATAACCTTATAAAACCTAAGCAAGAGAAAGACGCTGTGAAAGGGCAATCTAGCATTTCACAGCTTCTGCTCCCTTACTCCACCCAGTCTTCTCTGCTCAATGGCTGTTCACAGCATCCACAAACATTAGCCCATTTTTTTTAAAAGGAAGTAGGGGGAGGTACCAACACAGGGTTTGCTCCATCAAAATCAACATATACAGAAGTACTTTATGTAAAAAACTGGGTTTCTTTCCGATTTTCAAAAAATATATACCAGCCTTAAATTTCTTTTAGGAGATTCCACCCATTCTGAACAATCCAAACAATGATCATTAATGAACACGAAAGAAATCGCCCTAAATACAGATTACTCTTGTGCTTTATTAAAAACTGCAATTTGCAACTGCCAATTATTTTGTGAAACTGTGTCCTAAAAGACACCCATTAGAGATTAAAAGCTAGCTAATGCCTTAAAACCGTATCAGAATTTTTTAAGTAAAAGCTTTTATATACATTCAACATCACTATGATGACATACTCAACAGGAAATTTTCCTCATTATGAGACTGGACCCCGCAGCAATCAGGCCCCGCTGCAGCAAAAAAGAAAAGAAAAGAAACACTGCTGTGGCAAAAAGGGAGGGATGGCATTATTACAGGTATAGAAGGCCCAAACACTGTCTCCTCCGCTCTGGCCTCAAAAATAAAATCACACAAAATAACCCACCCTCCCCCAACAAAAATAGAATTGCCAAGATTGGCACAAATTGGCCTTTAAAACGTTATGAATCTCAAAGACTGGGCTCTTAAAGGAGAAGTGGGAATCACAGTAATATCTCCATTTGTCCGGACTGCCACTTAAGGAAAGACTGAGGGGGAACCTTGGCATGACATCGCCCATTGAGAACGAAACCACAAATCTGGTCCTCCTCTTCAAAGGCGTATTTTCTTAACCAAAAGATTGATATAAATTGGGTCCAAACCCCAAAACAAAATTTCCTGCCCTCTTCCCGAGGAGTTTCTTGCTAAGTCACTGAAAAAAGGCAGCATATCAAATAAAGCTAAGATAACTTGCTCTCTCCTACTAAATACTGAAAACCTTTTGCACTCTACTGTTATGTCTCTAAGCGTCAAAATGTGCCGACCACCTCAAAGGCATTTTCTCACCCGGGAGGTTAAAGAAGGTAAATATACCCAGGCACTGCGTTTCCCATAGGGGCAGGGATGAGATGAAGGGGAATGGCAGAGGGCCTCGAAGCTCAATGTTAACAGTATCAA
This sequence comes from Callithrix jacchus, assembly GCF_049354715.1. Taxonomy (NCBI): domain Eukaryota; kingdom Metazoa; phylum Chordata; class Mammalia; order Primates; family Cebidae; genus Callithrix; species Callithrix jacchus. The sequence goes on from NC_133506.1 coordinate 65,662,269, forward strand.
AAGGCAACTCCCGTTCGAGGAGCCGGTGGCAGAAAGAAAATCCTGCCAGATTTGGTGGGTGGATGCTGCGGATTGCTCAGCGGGCAGGGCTGCCACTCCTTGGCGGGTGCTGAGGCTGGACCACAGCTCTGGGGGCCAGGGAGACTGTGGGCCACCCTCCGCTGCTCAACCCCATCCTAAGGACGGGTGGGGGACGGAACGCCTGGAAGGCCCGGTGGGTGCCCCGGCGGCGCGGCGCAGAGCCGGTCCCCGAGCCGACCACGGAGGGTGGGGTGGGGACTGCGGAGCTCGCCTCCGCGACCGGGGAGAGCGAAGCCGATCCCCTTCCCCGAGATCAGAGAGCGACCTGCTCCCCACGCCCTTCCTACCCAAGAATACTTTTCTTGCTAAGTCACTGAGGGAGGAGGACGATCCCTTCATGCGGAGGGCCGCGGGAGGGTCGCAGCGGCGCGGGCAGCCCCCAGGGCCGGGCCCCGGCGGAGAGGAGCGAGGGCAGCGCCCTCCCCGGCCAATCCCCCTCCTCCGGGTCTCTCACTCAACGGCCGTCGCGGCCGCCATTTTGAGAGCGATGAGAGAAGAAGAAGGAGGAGGCGGCGGCGGCGGCGGCAGGGGGAGGGGAGAATGGGAGGGAGGGGACCCGCGCAGCCACATCGTCAGGCCGCCGGGCCCGGCCCGCAGCAGCCTGGGTGCGGTGGAGGAGACAGATGAGGGCGCAAACCCGCGCCGCCTTACCGGAGCGCTGCACCGCCGCCTCCGCAGGGCCTCTTCCGTCCTTCACTCCCATCCACCGGCGGGGGAGGGGGAGGGAGGGGGGGAGGGAGGAGGGAGGGAGGGAAGGAGGAGGGGAGGATGGCGCGCTGGGCCCGGGCCCGGGGAGGGGGAGGGGAGGGGAGCGGGCGGGCTCCTCAGCCGTTCCGGGGCTCGAGCCTAAGCTCGGCGCTCGCGGTTTCTCTCGCTCGCGCCGGAGCGCTCCCCTCCTTTTCCTTCTCGCTCCCTAGACCTCCGGGTCACCGCTCCTCCGCTCGCTCACTCGCCCTCCCGGCCGCCGGACTCCGCCGCCGCCCCACTGCTCCAGCTCCGTCTGTCACAGGAGCTGCCCCAACGCCCTGACGTCACCGCGCCGCCGCAGCCGCCACCGCCGCCGCCGCCGCCGCCGCCCCAGACCCGCCAGGAAGCGGGAGGGGCGGGCGCCGGGAGCGGAGGAGGGGCTGCAGCGCATGCGCGGGGCTGGGCCGGGCCGGGGCAGCGCTGCCTTCTAGCGGGCGGGCGGCTACTCAGTGCCCCCGGGCCAGCGGCGAGTCTGCGCGCTTTTCGCGGTCCGCACGCTTCGGTAACCTTGGGAAGGCTCCTTTTTCCCAGCCCCTCCTCTGACCTGTGGCCCCATCTGAACTCTGGCCCTCCTCACCTCCCCGCCCCCCCCCCGCTTTTGCGACCTTGCGGCCGACCGCGGGGACCCGCTGGCACCGTGCGGAGCGAGCCTCGGGAGGCGGGAGAGGCAGCGGGGCCCGGCCACCTTACCGCCCCTCTGCCTCGGGCCTCGGAGATAATTTCCCAGTTTGCGGGGGGAATGAGGGAGGGGAGTAGGCTTGTTGGCTTGGGAGGAAGAACTGTCGAGGTTAAAAGGCAGATGGAATGCTATCATTGTCTTCATTTTTATTATAGATTCTTAATTGGGAGGACTCGCTTTTAGATGTGATTCAGCTATTCTCCTTAGTCACACACACACCAGAGTCTCTCCAGGTCTGGAAACCGATGCCCAAAGAAAGGCCTGGAACTTTATCCCTGTGAGGGATGTCTGTGTGAGGTTGCTAAATTATGGATTGAACTACTGATGACAGTCGTCTTGGGGATTAGTAATTTATTCCACATAGAGACCCTTGATTTTTTTTTTTTTTTTTGAGACGGAGTCTCTTCTGTCGCCCAGGCTGGAGTGCGGCGGCGCGATATCGGCTCACTGCACCCTCCGCCTCCTGAGTTCAATCGATTCTCCTGCCTCAACTTCCCGAGTAGTTGGGATTATAGGCACGCGCCACCACTCTCGGCTAATTTTTGTATTTTTACTAGAGACGGGATTTCACCATGTTGGCCAGGCTGGTCTGAAACCCCTGACCTCAGGTGAGGTCTGGCATTACAGGCCTGAGACACAGCGCCAGGTGACCCTTGATTTTTAAACAGTGAGATTTGGGGTTCTGAATAATTCAATATGCGCTATTATTTTAAAAAGAGGTTTCAAATGAGCTTATCTCGTCATTAATTTGTATTGTCCAAGGGAGCTCTTTTCTTGAAACGGGCTTAAGCTTATATGTACTGATTTTATTGCTCCACTTTATGTAGGTAAATATATATATATACTGCATTTGAGAAGCAGCAGAGTTAATGAAAGAGACAATTTAGGTGTAAATCCTGGACCCCGCAATTGCCAGAAACGCGACCTAGGGTAAATTACCATACCTGTCTTTGGCCTCAGTTTCTCAATAAAAGAGACCTAATAAGGCCGGGCGCGGGGGCTCACACCTGTAATCCCAGCACTTTCGGAAGCCGAAGCAGGTGGATCACGAGGTCAGGAGTTTGAGACCAGCCTGGCCAAGATGATGAAACGCCGTCTCTACTAAAAATGCAAAAATTCGCCGGGTGCTGTGGCACGGGCTTGTAGCACCTGTAGTCCCAGCTAGAGGCTGAGGCAAGAGAATCTCGAGCCCGTGAGGTGGAGGTCGTAGTGGAGCCGAGATCACGCCACTGCACTCTAGTGTCGGCCATGCCACCCAGCAAGACTCCAAACAAAACAAAAACAAAGAGACCTAATAACCTGGCTTTTGTGATAATTAGGGTGGGGTTTCCGCCTTTCCTGGGGACTCCTGGATATCTCATAACCATTCTGTTGCTTCATACCAAAACAAGTTTCCTTTGATCAAGAAAGGTTATCTCCGCCAGGCACAGATTGCTAATCCCTGTAATCCCAGCAATTTGGGAGGCCCAGGCAGGAATGGGAGGTTGGGAGGGGGGCCAAGGATCACCTGAGCCAAGGAGTTGGAGATCAGCGGGTGCAACATAGTGAAACCTCATCTCTACAAAAAAATAAAATAAAAATTAGCTGAGTGTGGTGGCACATGCCCCAGCTACTGGGAAGGCCGAGTTGGGAAGATTACTTAAACCCTGGAGATCCAGACCAGCCAGGACAACAAAGCAAGATCCCATCTCTAAAAAATAAATAAATAAATGAAAGAGAGAACAAGAAAGAAAGAAAGAAAAAAGGAAGGAAAGACAAACAGCTGGCCGCCATGGCTCACACTTTGTAATCCCAACACTTTGAGATGCCCAGATAGGCAGATCACCTAAGGTCAGGAGTTTGAGACCAGCTTGTCCAATATGGTGAAATTCCATCTCTACTAAAAATACAAATATTAGCCTGGCATGGTGGTGTACGCCTGTAATCCCAGCTGCTTGCCAGACTGAGGCATGAGAATCGCTTGAAGCCCAGAGGCAGAGGTCACAGTGAGCCAAGAGCGCCACTGCACTCCAGCCTAGGTAACAAAGCAAGACTCCCTCTGGGAAAAAAATAATAATAATAAAACAATGAAAACAAAAACTTTTAAATAGCTGGGCATGGTGGCACATGCCTGGAATCCTAGCGACTCAGGAAACGGAGGCAGGAGGATCACTTGAGCCCAGGAGGTCCAGGCTTCGTTGAATGATGATCATGCTACTACACCCTACACTGTAGCCTAGGAAGATTGGACCCCGTTTCTAAAAATAGGTCGAGATCAGTCATTCAAAGCTGGTAATCCCAGCACTTTGGGATGCCAAGGTGGAAGAATTGCTTGAGCCCAGGAGTTTGAGACCAGCTTGCGCAACGTAGGGAAACCCTGTCTCTACAAAAAGTAGAAAATTAGCCTGTCGTGGTGATTTGTGCCTGTGGCTCCACCGATTGGGAGGCTGAGATGGGAGGATCATTTGAGACTGGAAGGTGGAGGCTGCAGTGAGCCAAGATCGCACCACTGCTCTCCAGCCTGGGTGACAGAGCAAGACCCTGTCCCAAAATAAAGTTAAATGTAAAATGGGTGAAAAAGAAAGGCTGTCTCCATCCCTGTAAGTGTTCAAAGGGAACATGAGCCAACTGCATGAAGGGTTTGGGTTTTTGCCTCATGAAGATTTACCAGAGACAAATGAAATTGTCTCCAGAAAGTCTTTTCCAGTGTTAGATTTCTGGGATTTTCGGAAAAGGACAATAAAATGGGGCACACAGCTTTGGTCTGTGCTGTTGCTGGGGTTCAATAACAGTCAATAAACATACAATAAATTAGCATCCCTTTGTTCTAAGAATCATTTCATTTTTACCTTTTAAAATATTTATTGTCTGACATGCTACTTAATATTTAATTAGCTGGGTAAATCAGTTCTTTATTTTTTTAAAAGAATGCTCTAAAAGTAAACAAAATTGCCCAGAAAGAAATCAGAAACACGTTTATAAACGCTGATTTCATACAAATAGGTAGCACTAGCCTCGATAAATCTTGAGCTCACATATTTAGAAAATTTTAAAGTCTATATTGTGTAATTGTGCACTAAATTGATATCAAATTTTATTTCTGTAGCAATTCTTCAAAAAACAATAAACTCTCTTTGGGGGAAGGTGTAAGTTTCTCCCTGGATTACAATTTTTCTGAACAGAAAACTGTTACATGCTTACCTTGAGTAAAGTGATGTGTTACAGTTCTATGCACTTTCCCTTCAGTTAGTTGCTAGGATGATAGATCTATCCTAAGAAACGTTTGTCTATTGAAAAAGTAGAATTAGGACATCTATGCTATCAATCATAATTCATAAGGACTGATACAGAACTTACTACATCCATCCAGGAAACATTTAATAATGGACATTTTAGATGATGTTGCTTGAAAAAAAATTAAGTATAAACATCCACTTTACTTACCACAATCTAAGAATCTCCCCATTTATTTGAATTGCAAATCTTTAATTTTGCAGCAGACATTTTCAAAATGGAAACACCTATGATGGATTGATTGATTGATTGATTGAGAAGGAGTCTCACTGTGTCACCCAGCCTGGAGTGCAGTGGTGTTATCTCAGCTCACTGCAACATCTGCCTCCAGGGTTGAAGCAATTCTTCTGCCTCAGCCTCCTGAGAAGCTGGGATTACAGGCGCCTGCCACCATGCTGGGCTAATTTTTGTATTTTTAGTAGAGACGGGGTTTCACCATATTGGCCAGGCTAGTCTCAAACTCCTGGTCAGGAGTTTGCCCACCTTGGCGTCCCAAAGTGCTGGGATTACAGGCGTGAGCCACTGCACTTGACGTGGAAACATTTATTTCAATTACTGCAGTAACATTAGCATTAGTTTAAACAATTCTGCAAATAAGCTGACTGGCAGAAGCACTCCAAAAATACTTCTAAAGGTATCTCCAGAACAAAAATTTATGACAAGCACAAATGTTAAAATGTTGTTTTAAGAATTAAACTGTCCTCTATAATTTATAGGCATATGTACTTTGTTATGTGTGCAAATTCAATTGAAAGCAATTATCAAGTTGTGAGAAGGAAGCTTTGGGGCATAATGTTATGTGAATCAAAGTCCCATTTAAAGGAGAATCATGACCCAACTGTCATGGGACTCACTCTAGAAGATTTTAGCTAATTAACGTGTGTACCTGTATTTCCCCAAGGCGTGAATATGTCAGCGAGGGCAACTCCAACTACACCTGTCCTCCCTCATCTCGGCATCATAACATCCACCTGTGTCATGAACACTGGGCATCCATAAAAACAAATTCAAGGCTATTCACAGAGTGAAAGTCAGCCTAGACATAGAAGGAATATTTAAAAGCAGCACTTGCCAGGCACAGTGGCTCACTCCTGTAGTCTCAGAACTTTGGGAGGCTGAAGCGGGTAGATCACCTGAGACCAGAAGTTCAAGACCAGCCTGGCCAACATGGCAAAACTCTGTCTCTACTAAAAATACAAAAACAAATTACCCAGGCGTGGTGGCCCGAGCCTGTTGTTCCATCTACTCGGGAGGCTGAGGCAGGAGAGTCACTTGAACCCAGGAGGCAGAGGTTGTGGTGAGCCGAGATTGCACCACTTCACTCCAGCCTGGGCAATAGAGCAAAACTCAGTCTCAAAAAAAAAAAAAAAAAAAGAGCTTCTAAGGATCGTGTCTGTGAGTCAGGATTTCCAGTCTAGAGACAATGGCCCTCACGGGATGGAGCCCAAAGATGTCGTCAGGAGTAACTGTAATGAGAGTGTAGACAGCTTTGATGACATGAACCTCTCCGAGTCCGTTCTCCCGGGCATCTGTGCCCTATGGTTTTGAGAAACCCTCTGCCATTCAATAGCAGTGAGCCCTTCTACCTTGTATCAAGGGTTATGATTACGCTCAAGCATAATCTGGGACTGGGAAAACTGTCACATTTTCCATATTGATTCTGCAGCAGATTGAATTAGCTCTAAAGGCCACCCAGGCCTTGACCTGGCCCCCACTCGAGAATTGGCTCAGCAGATACAGAAGGTGGTCATGGCACTAGAAGACTACATGGGTGCCTCCTGTCACCGCTGTATTGGGGACATCAACATGCATGCTGAGGTGCAGAAACTGCAGATGGAAGCTCCCCATATCATCGTGGGTACCCCTGGCTGTGAGTCTGATATGCTTACCTGGAGATACCTATCTCCCGAATACATCACGATGTTTGCATTGGACGAAGCTGAACACATGTTAAGCCGTGGATTCAAGGACCAGATCTATGACATGTTCCAAAAGCTCAGCAGCAACACGCAGATAGTTTTGCTGTCAGCCACAATGCCTTCTGATGTGCTTGAGGTGACCAAGAAGTTCGTGAGGGACCCCAATTGGATTCTTGTCAAGAACGAAGAGTTGGCTGAGTGTGGTGGCTCATGCCTGTAATCTCAGCACTTTAGGAGGCAGAGGCAGGCAGATCATGAGGTCAAAAGATTGAGACCATCCTGGTCAATATGGTGACACCCCATCTCTACTGAAAATACAGAAATTAACTGGGCGTGGTGGCATGCACCTGTAGTCCCAGCTACTTGGGAGGCTGAGGCAGGAGAATCGCTTGAACCGGGGAGGCAGAGGTTGCGGCAAGCTGAGACCGTGCCACTACAATCCAGCCTGGTGACAGAGCAACACTCTGTCTCAAAAAAAAAAAAAAGATGGAAGAGTTGGCCCTGGAGGGTATCTGCCAATTCTACAACAATGTGGAACGAGAGGAGTTGAAGCTGGTTGCCGGACCCACTGTGTGTGAGTTGCATGAAACCCTGACCATCAGCCAGGCAGTCACCTTCATCCGTACCCAAAGGAAGGTGGACTGGCTTGCTGAGAAGGTGCATGCTCGAGATTTCACTATCTCACTCTCTCTGCCATGCAGGGAGATACGGACCAAAAGGAATGAGATGTGATCGGAAGGGAGTTTGGTTCTGGCTCTAGCAGAGTTTCAGTACTGCTGACCTGCTGGCTGGAGCCATTGATGTGCAGCACATTTCTTTCTTTCTTTTTTTTTTTTAATTTTGTATTGCATTTTAGGTTTGGGGGTACGTGTGCAGAACGTGCAAGATAGTTGCATATGTACACACATGGCAGTATGTTTTGTTTCCTTTCTCCCCTTCACCCACATTTGTCATTTTTCCCCAGGCTATCCCTCCCCAGCTCCCCTCCCCCGCTGGCCCTCCCCTTTTCCCCCCAATAGACCCCAGTGTTTAGTACTCCCCTCCCTGTGTCCATGTGTTCTCATTTTTCATCACCCTCCTATGAGTGAGAATATGCGTTATTTCATTTTCTGTTCTTGTGTCAGTTTGCTGAGAATGATGTTCTCCAGATTCATCCATGTCCCTACAAACGACACGAACTCATCATTTTTGATTGCTGCATAATATTCCATGGTGTATATGTGCCACATTTTCCCAATCCAGTCTATCATCGATGGCATTTGGGTTGGTTCCAGGTCTTTGCTATTGTAAACAGTGCTGCAATGAACATTTGTGTGCATGTGTCCTTATAGTAGAACGATTTATAGTCCTTTGGATATATACCCAGTAATGGGATTGCTGGGTCAAATGGAATTTCTATTTCTAAGGCCTTGAGGAATCGCCACACTGTCTTCCACAATGGTTGAACTAATTTACACTCCCACCAACAGTGTAAAAGTGTTCCTTTTTCTCCACATCCTCTCCAGCATCTGTTGTCTCCAGATTTTTTAATGATCGCCATTCTAACTGGCGTGAGACGATATCTCAATGTGGTTTTGATTTGCATCTCTCTAATTACCAGGGATAATGAGCATTTTTTCATATGATTGTTGGCCTCATATATGTCTTCTTTTGTAAAGTGTCTGTTCATATCCTTTGCCCATTTTTGAATGGGCTTGTTTGTTTTTTTCCTGTAAATCTGTTTGAGTTCTTTGTAAATTCTGGATATCAGCCCTTTGTCAGATGGGTAAACTGCAAAAATTTTTTCCCATTCTGTTGGTTGCCGATTCACTCTAGTGACTGTTTCTTTTGCCGTGCAGAAGCTGTGGAGTTTGATTAGGTCCCATTTGTCTATTTTGGCTTTTGTTGCCAATGCTTTTGGTGTTTTGTTCATGAAGTCCTTGCCTACTCCCATGTCCTGAATGGTTTTGCCTAGATTTTCTTAGGGTTTTTATGGTGCCAGGTCTTATGTTTAAGTCTTTAATCCATCTGGAGTTAATTTTAGTGAGCATATTTCTTTAGTCATCAGCTATGACCTTCCCACCAACAGGGAAAACTATATCCACAGACTCGGTCAGGTGGACAGTTGGCCATAAGGGTGTGGCTATTAACATGGTGACAGAGGAAGTCAAGAGAACTCTTCGAGACAGAGACCTTCTACAACACCCCTATTCAGTATGTGCCCCTCAGTGTTGCTGAACTCATCTGAGGGGCTGTCCTGCTACCTAGTCGCAGCCAGGGTTCAATCTTGGAGGGCTGAGGAGCAGTGGGAGTGGGGAGGGAAGGGAGCCAAGGGATGGACATCTTGTCATTTTTTTCTTTGAATGTCACTTTATATATATGTTATATATACACACACCTTTTACATATATATTATATATACTTTATACCTATATATTATATATATACATTATATATATGTATATAATATATATGTAATTTTTGAAGGTTTTTTTTTTTTTTGAGACCGAGTCTCGCTCTGTCACCAGGCGGGGGTACAGTGGCGCAATCTCAGCTCACTGCAACCTCTGCCTCCCAGGTTCAAGTGATTCTTCCACCACAGCCTCCTGACTAGCTGGGACGACAAGTACACACCACTATACCCAGCTAATTTTCGTATTTTTAGTAGAGATGGAGTTTCACCATGTTGGCCAGGATGGTCTAGACCTCTTAACCTCATGATCCGCCCACCTCAGCCTCCCAAAGTGCTGGGATTATAGGCGTGAGCCACCACACCAGGCCTAATTTTTGAAGTTCTAATATGAAGAAACATAATACAAAACAATGTATCAAATTTACTTGGTATGTCACCACCTAGACCAGGCAAAGGTTAGAACAAATTTTCTGGTTTTTTTTTTTTCTCTTGAGATGGAGTCTTGCTCTGTCACCAGGCTGGAATGCAGTGACACAATCTTGGCTCACTGCAACCTCCACCTCCTGGGTTCAAGTGATTCTCCTGCCTCAGCCCCCCAAGTAGCTGGGACTACAGGCACATAACACCATGCCCAGCTAATTTTTGTATTTTTAGTAGAGACAGGGTTTTACCATGTTGGCCAGGATGGTCTTGATCTCTTGATCTCGTGATCCACCCACCTTGGCCTCCCAAAGTGCTGGGATTACAGGCATGAGCCACTGTGCCGGGCCAAATTTTCTTTTTTTGTTGTTTTAAATTTATTATTTTTTAAAATATTTTTTTATTTAATTTTGTTTTTCTTTTTTTTTAGAGATAGAGTTTCACTATGTTGGCCAGGATGGTCTCGATCTCTTGACCTCATGATTCGCCTGCCTCGGCCTCCCAAAGTGATGGGATTACAGGCATGAGCCACCAAGTCCAGCCAATTTAATTTAATATTATTTTACTTTTGAGACAGAGTGTCGCTCTTGTTGACCAGGCTTGAGTACAATGGCGCAATCTCAGCTCACCAAAACCTCCGCCTCCCAGGTTCAAGAGCTTCTCCTGCCTCGGCTTCCCAAGTAGCTGGGATCATAGGCATGCGTGACCAGGCCTGGCTAATTTTGTATTTTTAGTAGCAACAGGGTTTCTCTCCATGTTGGTCAGGCTGGTCTGGAACGCCTGATCTCAGGTGATCGCCCCACCTCGGCCTCCCAAAGTGCTAGGATTACAGGTGTGAACCACTTTGCCCTTTCTTTCTTCTTTCTTTGTTTTTTCTTTTACTTTTTTTTAGACAAAGTCTGGCTTTGTCATGCAGGCTGCTGGAGTGCAGTGGTATGATCTCGGCTCACCGCAAGCTCTGCCTCCTGGGTTCAAGCAATTCTCCTGCCTCAGCCTCCTTATTAGTTGGGACTACAGGCACATTCCACCATCCCCGGCTAATTTTTGTATTTTCATTACAGATGGGATTTTGCTGCGTTGGCCAGGCTCATCTCCAGCTCCTGACCTCAAGTGATCCACCTGCCTTGGCCTCCCAAAGAGCTAAGATTACAGGTGTGAGCCATTGCACCTGGCCAGGTAAAACAAAGTTTTGGTCACTTTCTGCTAGTTTTATTTAACTAGTAGAGTAAAAGATCAATTCTCACCTAGAAGGCTTAAGGGAAGTTTTATGAAAAAGTGACTTAAAGTGGGATTTTACAGGCGTGAGCCACCACATTTGGCCAAAGGTAACTACTAAAGTCAGGAGCAAGACAAAGATGTCACCTATTACTACGCTTTAACAATTGCTCTCAAAATTCGAATCTAATGTAATAAGGTAAGAAAAAGAAATGACATAAAATTGGAAAGGAAGAGACACATTAGTTTCCTCTTTTTTAGAGGAATAAATGTTTATAAAAACTTAAGGCCAGAAGCGGTGGCTCATGCCTGTAATCTCAGCACTTTAGGAGACCAAGGTGGGAGGATCCCTTGAGGTCGGGAGGTCAAGCCCAGCCTGACCAACATGAAGAAACCCAGTCTCTACTAAAAATAAAAAAAAAATTATCTGGATGTGGTGGCACATGCCTGTAATCTCAGCTACTAGGAAGGCTGAGGAAGGAGAATTGCTTGAACCCGGGAGGCGGAGGTTGTGAGTCAAGATCGCGCCACTGCACTCCAGCCTGGGCAACAAGAGAGAAACTTCATCTCAAAAAAAAAAAAAAAATGTTAAAACAACCTATAAAGTAAAAAGTAAATATTCCTGTTATTCTATCAATTTCATTTCTCAGAGGTAATCACCTTCAACAGTTTGATGTGTCTTTTTCAGCACTTTTCTATGCATATGTAGGCATACATATTTCTGAGTATATATACATGGATCTTGAAAAATAAAACTGGAATCATAAAATACTATTGTCCTGCAATGTAGTTTATCAATTTAATAAAATTGCATGAACAGATTTCCAGTTTGGTGCTAGAGATCTAACTTATTCTCTTTAATGGCTGCATAGTGTTTCATAGTAATAGCTAATGTCATGTGTTTAACCATTTCTTTTCTTTTCTTTTCTTTTTTTTTTCTTTTTTTTTTTTAATCCTGCCTCAGGTTTATTTGTACAAATAGCACAGGAGGACCCCAGCCCCATGCAGATGGCAGCCCCAGGGGAGTTACACCAGTCCTTCTGTCCTCACATTGGCAGACAAAGATATCTATTCTGAAGCCTTTGTAGGGGCCTGGGCACCTTTGAAAGCCTGAGCTGGAACTGAAACTGGAGCTGAAGCCTGGGCCTTGGTTTGATCCTTGGCCTTGGCCTTGACCTTGACCTTTGGCCGGCAGAGCCTGAGCCCCTTGGCAATGCGTGCCCGAGCACGCTTCCCAAGCTTGGGGTGGGCAATGTAGGCAAGTCGATCGAGCTTGCGGCTGACACCCTTTGGGATCTTGGGCTTAACCTCCTTGGGCTTTACGAGGGCCTTGATGGCCTCAGCACGTGCACTCATGGCCTTGGCATTGTTGGCCTGCATCTTCTTTAGGCCCTTCTTGTTGTGCTTCTTGGCAAAGCGCATGTTCCTCAGGAACTTGGGGTCCACCCCCTTAAGAGACTCGTATCTTTGTGATCGGGGTTTCTTGATACCATTTCTGTGCCATTTTCGGGACTGGTTGTGTGTGGTGTGGTTCTTGGACTTGGCCATGTCTGCACCCAAGCCGCAGTTCCCCTTTTCTTTTCTTTTTTTGGAGACAGAGTCTCACTCTGCACCCAGGCTGGAGTGCAGTAGTGGGATCTTGGCTCACTTCAATCTCCAACTCCCAGGTTCAAGCTATTCTCCTGCCTCAGCCTCCTCCTGAGTAGCTGGGACTACAGGTGTGTGGCACGTCACCTGGCTACTTTTTGTTTTTGTTTTTGTTAATAGGGACGAGGTTTCACCATGTTGGCCAGGCTGGTCTCAAACTCCTGAAGTCAAGTAATCCACCACCTCAGCCTCCCAAAGTGCTGGGATTACAGGCGTGAGCCACCTCACCTGGCCCATTTAACCATTTCTTACTGGTGAATTCTTCATCTTTATTTTTGCTATTAAGGAAAAGTGCTTCAATGAATACCTTTATCCATCTATCTTTGCTCACTTTTGAAGAATAATCTTCTAAAAGTGAAGTTGCTAGGTCAAAGGCTAAGCAATTTAAAATTTTTCAGTCTCAAATTATCCTCCAAAAATACTGATTTATACTTACAGGGTTTGAGACTATCCATTTACCCCCATTCTTACCAATGCTGAAACATACATTCTTGTGACTTTGCTTATCTAGTAAATGCAACACACAAAAACACTCCAAAGATCATTATTATTTGTAGATTGTATACTTCCCTGGAAAACTCAAGAAAATTCACTTTAAAAAATGAAAATTGGCCGGGTGCAGTGGCTCACGCCTGTAATCCCAGCACTTTGGGAGGCCGAGGCGGGTGGATCACGAGGTCAAGATATCGAGACCATCCTGGTCAACATGGTGAAACCCCGTCTCTACTAAAGATACAAAAAATTAGCTGGGCATGGTGGCGCATGCCTATAATCCCAGCTACTCAGGAGGCTGAGGCAGGAGAATTGCCTGAACCCAGGAGGCGGAGGTTGCGGTGAGCCGAGATCGCGCCATTGCACTCCAGCCTGGGTAACAAGAGCGAAACTCTGTCTCAAAAAAAAAAAAAAAAAAGAAATGAAAATTAACTGTCCAGGAGTGGTGGCTCATGCCTATAATCCCAGCACTTTGGGAGGCCAAGGTGGGTGGACCACAAGGTCAAGAGATCAAGACCATCCTGGTCAACATGGTGAAACCCCATCTCTACTAAAAATACAAAAATTAGCTGGGCATGGTGGCACGCGCCTGTAGTCCCAGCTACTCAGGAGGCTGAGGCAGGAGAATTGCTTGAACCCAGGAGGCTGAGGCAGGAGAATTGCTTGAACCCAGGAGGCAGAGGTTGCAGTGAGCCGAGATTGTGCCATTGCACTACAGCCTGGGTAACAAGAGTGAAACTCCGTCTCAAAAAAAAATAAAAAAAAGAAAATTCACTAAATAAGAGCCAAGTGTGTGTGAAGGAAAGCACTTTTATGCTTGGCAAAGGTATAAATTATACTCCAGACGGCAATTTCTCAGTATGAAATGAGGCAAAAATATTTAAAAATGCATCTCTTCTGACCCAGCTTCACAAAATCTAGAATTTTTTTATAAGAAAATAAGTGTGCAAAAATTTATCTACAATGATTTTTACTCAAGCATGATTTATTGCTATAAAAAATAAAAAACAACCTAATTGTCCTTCAACAAGGGAGTAGGTAAACAAATGATGGTTCATTAGTTCATCTGTAGAGTCAAACACTACACGTCTATTTGAAGTTATCTTTTTTTTTTCCTGAGATGGAGTTTTGCTCTTGTTGCCCAGGCTGGAGTGCAGTGGCGTGATCTCAGCTCACTGCAATCCCCGCCTCCCGGGTTCAAGCCATTCTCTTGTATCAGCCTCCCAAGTAGCTGGGATTACAGGTATGCACCACCACGCCCAGCTAATTTTGTATTTTTAGTAGAGATGGGGTTTTGCCCTATGGGCCAGGCTAGTCTCGAACTCCTGACCTCAGGTGATCTGCCCACCTCGGCCTCCCAAAGTGCTGGCTTTACAGATGTTACCCACTGCGCTGGGCCCAAAGTTGTCTTATAGATTAAAATTTGTTGACAAGTTAATATTTTCAAACTATAGTGTTCAATGAAAAAGTCACAAAACAGTTTGTATGATATGATAACCATAAAAACGTAAGTAGTTCTAAATTGCCCATAACTTTAGTTTGGTTAAATGTAGTCTATTCTAAGGGTAAATTCTTTCTGAAGCTCAGGTGAAAATGCCCAACCAAATGTAAGCTTAACTAACACTGACATCCACACTAAGCTACTAGGAATAGATACAGATATAAAACTCAGAGATGATCCTGGTATAAAAAGAAATGCCTGTTCTGGGACCTTAAAATTAGGCTTCTTAATGAAATTAACAGTTGTTTGAAAAACATCTCTCTGCTTGTTTACAAAGATCACAAGCTTTGCCAGGGTATCTCAGGATTGTTTTAAGCACCCCCAGGGATCCTGAGACCCCCATATTGCTTTCCTCATTTAGATGCTTACCCATGGTTGGAAGAATCCAGACAAGATGCTTTCAGCTAAACATTGCAGTGTTCTCGGCAAAAAGGAGGGCCAGTGTTAGCTCTGTGACAATTCCCTGTTTTTCCAAACCATGAATCAGCCCCATTGTCTCACCAGCCTCTGTGCATCATTCATTCTGTTCATCCCAGCTAACGGCAAAGGCAGGAACATGGCAGAGAAACTGAAACTCCTACTTAATTCTGCTTGTAAAGGGAGTCAGGATTTCTCCTGGGCTGCTTTGGAGAAATGTCTGGAAATGTGTCAGAAAGCTGATTTTGTGGAAGGTTAATTTATTGACAGTAAACTTAAATGTATTACGAATTCCTAACTTTCATACGAATACCTGGCAATTGGCCAGCATTTTTCATCCAAAGGTAAGAAGTGTCCAAATGTGAATATACAAACATTTTCTGCTACCACATCATGTCAGTTTTTTCCTCCCCTCCTCCACTGGCTTTTCTTACTCCCAGATTTTCTCCCTCCTCCTCCTCGTCCTCCCTGCTCCTTCCCAGCTGGAAACAAATAATAGTTTAACCTGGATAATACCCTCCCTTGTTCACTTTGCATAGCTAATGTTCACTCAACTAAACCTTTCATGCAATTTATTTTATAAAGAACAGAAGAGGGGAGGATTCTGTCTCTGGCTCATAGCACCCATTGCCCAAAAAGTCGGCTCTGCTTCTCTGTCCCTATGGGCTGGGTCCAAGCCGTGTCTTTCTACTGCATGATAACTCATTTTACCTCATTGTAGTAGGTAGGACTCTTTGTTCTAAAGAACAGAAACCCATTTGAGTGAGCCTACAGGGAAAAAAAGGGCAGTTTTGAAAGGATAGAGGAGTGCTTTCATAGCACTGACAGACAGGTATGCAACAGGGTCCCAAAAACATCTAGAACCCAGGAGCAGCAAAGCAATCTTTTTCTTTCTTTTTTTTTTTTAGGTAGTCTCACTCTGTTGCCCAGGCTGGAAAGAAGTGATTCAATCTCGGCTCACTGCAACCTCCGCCTCCTGGGTTCAAGTGATTCTCCTGCCTCAGCCTCCCATGTAGTTGGGATTACAGGCATGTGCCACCATGCCAGGCTAATGGCTCACACCTGCTTTCTCAACGCTTTGGGAGGCCAAGGAGGGCTGATCACTTGAGGCCAGGCATTGGAGACCAGGGAAGGCAAAACCCCAGCTCTTCAAAACAAAGACAAAAATTAGCTGGGCACGGTAATTGCACTTGTAGTCCCAGCTCCTTGGAAGGCTGAGGTGGGAGGATTGATTGAGCCCAGAAGGTCAAGGCTGCAGTAAGTAAGTGATCCTGCCGCTACACCCCAGCCTGGGAGATAGAACAAGAGCCTATCTCAAAATAATAATAATAATACATTAAAAAACAGTAAATGCCTGTTTTCCAAAGTGGCTGTTCCCTTTTCACATTCCTACTTGCAACGTATATGTATGAAAGTTCCAGTCATTCTGTATCCTCTGTAACATTTGGTGTTATGAATTTATTTATTTATTTACATAGAGACGGGGTTTCAACATGTTGGCCAGGCTGGTCTTGAACTCCTGACCTCATGATTCACCCACCTCGGCCTCCCAAAGGGCTGGGATTACAGGTGTGAGCCACTGCGCCTGGCCAATGAATTTATTTGTATTTTAATCACTCTAATAGGTGTGTGGTGGTATATTATGGTTTTAATTTGCACCCAATGGCCAATGATACTGAACTTTTTTTCATGTGCTTATTTGCCATCGTTTTCTCTTACCTGGTAGAGGTCTATTTTATATATTTTGCCCACTTTTTTCCTTTTTTTTATTTTAATTTTAATTTTGAGATGCAGTCTTGCTCTGTTGCCAGGCTGGAGTGCAGTGGCAGGATCTCGGCTCATTGCAACCTCCGCCTCCCAGGTTTAAGCTATTCCCTGCCTCAGCCTCCCAAGTAGCTGAGATTACAGGCTTGTGCCACCATGCCTGGCTAATTTTTGTGTTTTTAGTAGAGGTGGGGTTTCACCATGTTGGCCAGGCTGATCTTGAACTCCTGACCTCGTGATCCACCCGCCTCAGCCTCCCAAAGTGTTGGGATTACAGGCATGAGCCACCTGGCCCGGCCCTTTTTAAAAATGTTTAATAAAGGTAGGGGGTTCTCACTGTATTGGCCAAGCTGGTCTCAAACTCCTAGCCTCAAGTGATCTGCCTGCCTAAGCCTCCCAAAACACTGGAATTACAGGTATGAGCCACCATGCCCAGCCCCAGATACAAAGCTTTTTATCAGATATGTGTTTTTAAAATATTTTCTTCCAATTTGTGTCTTGTCTTTTCATTTTTTCTTTTTTCTTTTCTTTATTTTTTGTAGCAATGGGGTTTCATCTTGTTGGCCAGGCTGGTCTCGAACTCCTGACCTCAGGTGATTCGCCCATCTCTTAGCCTCCCAAAGTGCTGGGATTGCAGCATAAGCCACCATGCCTGGCCATCTTTTCATTTTCTTTCTTTTTTTTTAAGTTGGGGTTTCACCATGATGGCCAGGCTGGTCTTGAACTCCTGACCTCAGGTGATCCACCCACCTTGGCCTCCCAAAGTGCTAGGATTACAGGCATGAGCCACTGCACCTGGCCCTTCATTTTCTTAAGCATTTTTGGAGAGCAGAGGTTTTCATTTATTGAATCTAATTTAAGCATTTTTTTCTGGTTCATGTTTTCTTGTGTGTCTTATCTATAAAATTTTGCCTAAGTCACAAATACTTTCTTCTAGACAGTTTATAGTTTTAGGCCGGGTGTGTGTGGTGGCTCATGCCTATAACCCCAGCAGTTTGGGAGGCCGAGACAGGTGGATCACGAGATTGAAACCATCCTGGCCAATATGGTGAAACCCCATCTCTTCTAAGAACAGAAAAATTAGCTGAGTGTGGTGGCATGCACCTGTAGTCCCAGCTACTCGGGAGGCTGAGGCAGGAGAATCCCTTGAACCCAGGAGGCGGAGGTTGCAGTGAGCCAAGATTTCGCCATTGTAATCCATTGACAGAGCAAGACTCTGTTTCAAAAGAAATAAAAAGAGAAAGTTTCTAGTTTCGGTTTAAATTTAGGTGTATGGTTCATATATGATCAAGGTTCCCTTTCTTGCATATTAATATTCCATTGTTCCAGCACCGTTTCTAGAAGCCAACTTATTCTTAACTACCATATTATGTTATATACAACACTTTTCTTTTTTCTCTTTTTGGTCAGACGGAGTCTCGCTCTGTTGCCCAGGCTAGAGACAGTGGCGCAATCTCAGTTCACTACAACCTCCACCTCCCAGGTTCAAGCGACTCTCCTGCCCTCAGCGTCCCAAGTAGCTGGGACTACAGGCATGTGCCATCACGCCCAGCTAATTGTTCTATTTGTAGTAGAGATGGGGATACACCATGTTGGCGAGGAGGATCTCGATCTATTGAACTCGTGTTTTCCCTGCCTCAGCCTCCAAAAGTGCTGGGATTACAGCCTTGAGCGCACCCAGCCCTCTGTATTTTGAGATAAGTCTTTCTCTGCTGCCCAGGCTGGAGTGCAGTGGCACAATCTTGGCTCACTGCAATCTCTGCCTCCTGGGTTCAAGTGATCCTCCTGCCTCAGCCTTCTGGGCTGGGATTACAGACCTGTGCCACCAAGCCCAGCTAATTTTTGTATTTTTAGTAGAGACAGGTTTCACCATGTTGCCCAGGCTGCTCTGGAACACCTGACCTCAGATGATCTGCCCACCTCGGCCTCCCAAAGTGCAGTTCTGGGATTACAAGCATGCACCACTGCGCCCAGCTTTTCCTTCTTTGTACCAAAGTCTGGTGAGGTTTGTGGATATACAAGTGACACACTCTGCTATTCTTTACAATTTACAAAGTACCATATATTTAATTACATATTCTCATTTGAATCTCAGCCCTTTGAGATAGGAATAAAATATTATTACTTCCATTTTACAGATGAAGAGATGGAGAGAAGCTGAGTACTTTGCCCAAGATGACAAAGCATTTAGTGAGACTACCTACATTCAAATCCAGGTCTTCTGCCTATTTTCTTTCTTTTTTTTTTTTTTTTTTTTCATTTTTTGAGACAGAGTCTCACCCTGTCACCCAGGCTGTAGTACAGTGGCACAATCTCAGCTCACTACAACCTCTGCCTCCTGGGTTCAAGTGCTTCTCCTGCCTCAGCCTACTGAGCTGGGAAGGCACACGCCACCATGTTTGGCTAATTTTTGTACTTTTAGTAGGGATGGGGTTTTGCCTTGTTTGGCCAGTCTGGTCTCAAGCTCCTAACCTCAGGTGATCTGCCTGCCTCAGCCTCCCAAAGTGCTGAGATTACAGGCATGAGCCATCACGCCTGGCCAGGATTTGCTTTTCAAAGGGTCTGATACTGGCCTCCAGGTATACGAAAGCAACCATATTGCCTCTGTCTCACCAATGTCATGTTCCAGCCAGAATGCTTTTTGGTTGCAAGAAAAAGAAACCAGCTGGAAATAGGTCAAGTAAATGAAGGTTCAGTGTAAAAGATAATGGAATTTGAGACAAGCAAAAATGAAGCACAGGGCCTCAGGGAAAGCAGGAGACAGTCATTCTGCTGGGAGCAAGCCACTCTGCATGTCTCTGTGATGCTTTCTCTGTGCAATGGGTGCATCCGCTCAGCTTTTTCCAGCTCCTCCCAATTGTCTTCCACTGGATATTATGCCTATATTTTTTTCCTGAGATGGAGTCTTGCTCTGTTGCCCAGGCTGGAGTGTAGTGGCACATTCATAGTTCACTGTAGCCTTGACCTCCTGCACTCAAGCAATCCTTGCATCTCAGACTCCCAAGTAGCTGGGACTACAGGTACGTTCCAGATATTCGGGAGGCTGAGGCAGCAGAATCACTTGAACTCAGGAGGCAGAGGCTCCAGTGAGCCAAGATCAAACCACTGTACTCCAGCCTGGGTAACAGAGAGAGACTCCATCTCAAAAAAACAACAAAAATGCCCCGCCAAAAAAACAAGGTGAGGCACAGTGGTTCACACCTGTAATCCCAGCACTTGGGGAGGCTGAGGTGGGCAGATCACCTGAGGTCAGGAGTTCGAGACCAGCCTGGCCAACATAGTGAAACCCTGTCTCTACTGAAAATACAAAAAACTAGCTGGGTGTGGCAGCGTGCACCTGTAATCCCAGCTACTCGGGAGGCTGAGGCAGGAGAACTGCTTGAACCCATGTGGCACAGAGGCTGCAGTGAACCGAGATCGTGCCACTGCATTCCAGCCTGGCAACAGAGTGAGACTCTGTCTCAAAAAACAACACAAAACAAAACAAAAAGGTATGCTTAGTGAAATGGAATATTATCATAAAAATGTATTGTAGGCCGGGCGCGGTGGCTCAAACCTGTAATCCCAGCACTTTGGGAGGCCGAGGCGGATGGATCACAAGGTCAAGAGATTGAGACCATCCTGGTCAACATGGTGAAACCCCGTCTCTACTAAAAATCAAAAAATTAGCTGGGCATGGTAGTGTGTGCCTGTAATCCCAGCTACTCAGGAGGCTGAGGCAGGAGAATTGCCTGAACCCAGGAGGCGGAGGTTGCGGTGAGCCGAGATCGTGCCATTGCACTCCAGCCTGGGTAACAAGAGCGAAACTCCGTCTCAAAAAAAAAAAAAAAGTATTGTACTAATTTAATGTGTGATAAATGGGATTTCTTTTTTGTTTATATTATTAGTGAGATTGAACATCTCCCCCCATTTATATATTTGTAATCTCTTTTGGTTTGTTTGTTTTGTTTTGTATTTTTGAGACGAGTCTCACTCTGTTGCCAGACTGGAGTCCAGTGACGTGATCACTGCAGCTCACTGCAACCTCCGCCTCCCAAAGCAATTCTCCTGCCTCAGCCTCCCGAATAGCTGGGATTACAGCCATGCCCAGCTAATTTTTGTATTTTTAGCAGAGACAGCATTTCACCATGTTGGCTAGGATGGCCTCAATCTTTTGACCTCATGATCCACCTGCCTCAGCCTCCCTAAGTGCTGGGATTACAGGCGTGAGCCACTGCTCCCGGCTGTTTTGTTTTGTTTTTGGTAGAGATGGGTTTTCGCCATGTTACCCAGACTGGTCTTGAACTCCTGGACTCAAACAATCCACTGGCTTCGGGCTCCCAAGGTGCTGAGATTACAGGCATGAGCCACCGTGCCTGGCCTGTTTATCTGTTAATGTTCTTGGTGCATTTTTCTATTGCTGTATCCACCTTTTCCTCATGGTTTAAAAAGAGACCATTCACCACTTGTCTATCACATATATTGCAAATATTTCCCCCAGTTTGCCATCTGTGTTATGACTTTGGGAAGGGATTTTGGCATCAAGAAATATGGTGAGCCAGGTACGGTGGCTCACGCCTGTAATCCCAGCCCTTTGAGAGGCCAAGGCAGGTGGATCACTTGAGGCCAGGAGTTTGAGACCAGCCTGGCCAACATGGTGAAACCTCATCTCTACAAAAATTAGCGCGTGCCTGTAAGTAATCCCAGCTACTCCAGAAGCTGATGCAGGAAAATTGCTCGAACCCAGGAGGCGGAGGTTGTGGGTGAACTGAGACTGAGCCACTGCACTGCCTGGGCAACAGACTGAGACCCTGTCTCAGAAAAAAGAAAATGTGGTGGATTTTTTTGTTTTGTTTTGGTAGTCAGAACTACTATCTTTTCCTTCATGTTTTCTACCCTAAGTGTCATATTTAGGAAGTGCTCTAGTATCCACAATCCTAATAGTACTCATTTTCTTTCTAGAACATTTATGGTTTCATTTTGCACATTACTTTGCATGTGGTACGGAGTGGACATAATAATAGCTAACTTGTATGAGGTACATTCTGTGTAATAGGCAACATGTTTTTACTTTTTTAGACTCATTATCCCTTTTAATCTTCATAATCATGTGAAGTAGTCATTTTTATTACCTTGCTTTTAAATACGGGATAAATTAGGTTTTGGGAAGTTAAGTATCTTGCCTGCAATTTACACAGCTAATTAGTGGCAAAACTGGCAT
Source organism: Callithrix jacchus (assembly GCF_049354715.1). Lineage (NCBI taxonomy): Eukaryota > Metazoa > Chordata > Mammalia > Primates > Cebidae > Callithrix > Callithrix jacchus. The sequence continues at coordinate 65,684,016 of NC_133506.1, forward strand.
TCAAGCCCCAAGTCTGTTTACTTTCAAAGGTATTTGCATGTGTATGTGTGACAGGGTCTCCTCTGTCACCTAGACTGGAGTGCAGTAGCATGATCATAGCTCACTGAAGCCTCAACCTCCCAGGCTCAAGTGATCCTTGTATCTCAGCCTCCTGAGTAGCTGGGACCACAGGCATGCGGCACCAATCCTGGCTAATTTTTAAAAAATTATTTGTAGAGATGTGGTCTCCCTATGTTGTCCCACCTTACTTTCAAAGGTCTTAACCATTGCTCTGTATTTTTCTACCTTTACCCTCAAATTGTTAGTAATTTTTTCCAATATCTATCAGTGGGGAAAAGTTTGATAAATTCAACTTTTCCCCACTGATTGATGCCATTTTTTTTTTCTTTTGAGACAAGAGTTTCACTCTTGTTGCTCAGGCTGGAATGCAGTGGTGCAATCTCGGCTCACTGCAACCTTCATCTCCTGGATTTAAGCAATTCTCCTGCCTCAGCCTCCTGAGTAGTTGGGATTACAGGCGTGTGCCACCACGCTCAGCTAATTTTTTAAAATTTTTATTTATTTATTTATTTATTGAGACATTCTCACTCTGTCACCCAGGCTGGAGTGCAGTGGCTCGGTCTCAGCTTACTGCAACCTCTGCCTCTCAGGTTCAAGCAATTCTCCTGCCTCAGCCTCCTGAGTAGCTGGGACTACAGGCATGCGCCACCATGCCCAACTAATTTTTGTATTTTTAGTAGAGATGGGGTTTCACCATGTTGACCAGGATGGTCTCGATCTCTTGACCTTGTGATCCACCTGTCTCGGCCTCCCAAAGTGCTGGGATTACAGGTGTGAGCCACCGCACCCAGCCCTAATTTTTGTATTTTTAGTAGAGACGGGGTTTTGCCAAGTTTGCCAGGCTGGTCTCTTGACCTCAAGTGATCCACCCACCTTGGCATCCCAAAGTGCTGGGATTACAGGCAGGAGCCACTGTGCCCTGCCAATTGATGCCACTTTTATTATCTAATAGCTTTTGATAATTCTTGAGGTCTATTTCTGCTTGTTTTTTTCCCTCTTCTATTGATTATTGTGGCCATTCCAGTGCCCGTAGCATACTATTCTAGTGACTGTTGCATTATTTATACATTCTGTTTTTTTATTGCAATTTAGGTTTTGGGTACATGTGAAGAACATGCAAGATTGTTGCGTTATACATTCTATTATCTGGTAGGCCAAGTCACTAATAGATGTTCTTCTTTTTCAAAGTTTTCAAATTTTTCCTTTATGATATATTATTCCAGAAAACCTTTAGAATTATGTTGCAAAGGCCAGGCACGGTGGCTCAAGCCTGTAATCTCAGCACTTTGGGAGGCTGAGGAGGGTGGATCACGAGGTCAAGAGATCGAGACCATCCTGGTCAATATGGTGAAACCCTGTTTCTACTAAAAATACAAAAAATTAGCTGACCATGGTGGCGCGTGCCTGTAATCCCAGCTACTCAGGAGGCTGAGGCAGGAGAATTGCCTGAACCCAGGAGGCGGAGGTTGCGGTGAGCCGAGATCGTGCCATTGCACTCCAGCCTGGGTAACAAGAGCAAAACTCTGTCTCAAAAAAAAAAAAAAAAAAAAGAATTATGTTGCAAAGCCCTCAAAAAATTCCACTGAGAATTTTGGCTGAGCATGTAATCCCAGCACTTTGGGAGGCCAAGGCAGACGGATCACCTGAGGTCAGAAGTTTGAGACCAGCCTGATTAACATGGTAAAACCCTGTTTCTACTAAAAATACAAAAAATTAGCCAGTGTGGTGGCTCACGCCTATAGTCCCAGCTACTATAGAGGCTGAGGCGGAAGAATCGCTTGAACCTGGGAGGTGGAGATTGCAGTGAGCCGAGATCACGTCACTGCACTCCAGCCTGGGGAACAAGACTGAAACTTTGCCCCCTGCAAAAAAAGAAAGAAACCCCACTGAGATTTTTTGCTGAAATCACATTGAAAAGGCTAATGGGGGCTGGGTGTGTCTTGTGTGCTAAGTGGAGCTCACGGGATTCCTCAGTTCGTGGCCACGTGATCTTGCAAGGTCTTTCACTCATTTGAACCCCACCCTTATTCTTGGTCTACATTTCCTTCCCCTCCCACATACATACCCAGTGTTATGTGTTTGAAAAGTACCCTTGGAAACGTAGGTGTAGTAGAAAACATACTCCTGTTTTGGGTGTATGTTTTTTTCTTTCCTTTCTATTTTTGTTCTTATTATTTCTGCAACAAAAGCCACATTGAATGTATGTTTTAAATTTAACAGAGAATGATCCAAGATGGCCGATCGCTAACATCTCGGGATTGCAGCTCCCAGTGAAAGCTCAGAGAAGGAGAGGACGCCCACTTTCAGACAAATTTTTGTCGCTCAAGGAGCAGAAGATTCCCAGGGGAGGAGCCGCACGGGTCGCCAGCGTGACTCTTGTGGCCCGCACAGCGGTTTTGCCTGCACCTCGGCACGGCAGCTCTTGGTGCAGAGTAAATGGGACTGGTTCCCCTTCTGACTGACCTTTGGAGCTCCGGGAAGGCAGAGTCGCCTATTACGGACTCAAGAAGGAAGCCAGACTGGAGATTCCCGGGCAGAAAAGCACCATCAGTCTTAACGCCGCTGTTTTGGCCGGCACAGTGGGTTGCTCATATTTCGGCCCTGGGAATTAACAACTCGGACGTCCACTCAGAGACCTAATTTGAAAGTTGGTAATTACAAAGACGACAGGTGGATAAATATACAATCATGGGAAGAAACCAGTGTAAAAAGGCGGAGAATACTCAAAATCAGAATGCCTCTCCCTCTAAAGAGGATCACAGTTCCTCATCAACAAGGGAACAAGGCTTGATGGAGAACGAGCGCATCCCATTAACAGAATCAGGCTTCAGAAGATGGATAATAAGAAACTTCTGTGAGTTAAGAGAACATGTTGTAGCCCAATGTAAAGAAACTAAGAACTTTGAAAAAAGGTTTGATGAAATCCTAATGAGAATAGACAACTTAGAGAGGAATATAAGTGAATTAATGGAACTGAAGAATACAATACGGGAACTCTGAGAAGTATGCACGGGTTTAAACACTCAAATTGTTCAAGCAGAAGAAAGGATATCAGAGGTCGAAGTCCAACTTAATGAAATAAAACGAGAAGACAAGATTAGCGAAAAAAGGGTAAAAAGGAATGAGCAAAGTCTCCAAGAAATGTGGGACTGTGTGAAAAGACCAAATTTACGTTTGATAGGTGTACCTGAATGCGACAGAGAGAATGAATCCAAACTGGAAAATATTCTTCAGGATATTATTCAGGAAAATTTTCCTAAACTAGCAAAGCAGGACAATAGTCAACCCCAGGTAATACAGAGAACACCACAAAGATATTCCTCAAGAAGAGCAACCCCAAGGCACATAATCGTTAGATTCACCAGGGTTGAAACGAAGGAGAAAATACTAAGGGCAGCCAGAGAGAAAGGTCAGGTTACCCACAAAGGGAAGCCTATCAGACTTACAGCAGATCTCTCAGCAGAAACTCTACAAGCCAGAAGAGAGTGGGGACCAATATTCAACAGCCTTAAAGAACAGAACTTTCAGCCCACAATTTCATATCCAGCCAAACTAAGCTTCACAACTGAAGGAAAAATAACATCTTTTATGAACAAGCAAGTACTCAGAGATTTTATTACCACCAGGCCTGCTTTACAAGAGCTTCTGAAAGAAGCATTACACATAGAAAGAAACAACCAGGATTAGCCTTTCTAAAAATATACCAAAAAGTAAAGAGCACCAACATAAAGAAGAATTTTCATCAACGAATGGATAAAACAGCCAGTTAACATCAAATGGCAGTAATCCTAAATTTAAATCGACTAAATACCCCAATCAAAAGATACAGCCAAAACCCAACGGTATGCTACATCCAGACCCATTTCACATGCAAGGATACACAAAGACTCAAAACAAAGGGATGGAGAAAGATTTACCAACTAAATGGAGAGCAAAAATAAACAAATAAATAAAAAGCAGGAGTTGCAATTTTCGTATCTGATAAAATAGATTTTAAAGCAACAAAGATATAGTGGTTAAAGGATCAATGCAACAATAAGAGCTAACGATCCTAACACACAGATACATAGAGACTTAGACTCAATGAGACAGAAAATTAATAAGGACTCAAACTCAGATCCGGAACAAGTAACCTTAATAAATATTTATAGAGCTCTCCACTTTAAATACACAAAATATACATTCTTGTCAACACCACATCACAGCTACTCATAGGTTTAAATGAAATATTGATTGGCCATTATTAATACCCTTTTTTTTTTTAGAATAAAGCAACATTTCTGTTCTCTCTCCCTCTTTTTCTTCCTCTTTCTTCCTCTCCTTCACCCCCCTTTTTTTTTCTTTCCTTCTTTCAAAAAAAAAAAGAAATCAACTTGTAGACCTCTAGATCCAGGTCGGCAATGTCTCTCTCATTGCCTGATTTCCTTCTTTCCCTTCTCTCCCTCCCTCCCTCCCTCCCTGCCTCCCTCCCTTCCTTCCTCCCTCCCTCCCTTCCTCCTTTCCTCCCTTCCTGCCTTCCTCCCTTCCTCCCTTCCTAAAAAAAAAATAAAAATAAAATAAATTTAAATTAACAGTATTGGTCTAAGAATCTTTTTTTATTCCTTTACAGCACTGTTTTTTTTTTCTCTCTCTCTCTCTTTTTCTGATGGAGTCTTGCTCTGTTGCCCAGGCTGGAGTGCAGTGACACAATCTTGGCTCACTGCAACCCCCACCTCCCAGGTTTAAGCAATTATCCTGTTTCAGCTCCTGAGTAGCTGAGATTACAGGTATGCGCCACCACATACCCAGCTAATTTTTGTATTTTTAGTAGAGACAGGGTTTCACCATGTTGGCCAGGCTGTTCTCAAACTCCTGACCTCAAGTGATCTGCCTGCTTCAGCCTCCCAAAGTGCTGGGATTATAGGCATGAGCCACTGCGCCTAACCCCAACACTGTTTTTATGACCTCCTCCGGCTGCTGCATGTACACCTAGCTCCTAGGTCCTACTGCTGAGTAGCAGCACATGGGATGCACCCTAATATTCTACTAGTGATGGGCACCCAGCATGCCCCAGCTTCTCATTTTTACAACAAAGCTGCAGCGAACATCCTTGTACATGACTCCTTGTGGACTAGAGAACTCTGGGATGTACAGACTCACCCCCAACCCAAGCTGAGATTGCTGGTTTCTCGGTTTTTATTTTATTTCATTTTATTGAGACGAAGTCTTGCACTGTTGCCTGGGCTGGAGTGCAAGGGTGCTATCTTGGCTCACTGCAACCTCTGCCTCCCAGGTTCAAGCGATTCTTCTGCCTCAGCCTCCCAAGTAGCTGGGATTACAGGTGCCCACCACCACGTCTGGCTGATTTTTTCGTATTTTTAGTAGAGATGGGATTTCACTGTGTTGGCCAGGCTGGTCTCAATTCTAGACTTCGTGATCCCCTCGCCATAGCCTCCCTAAGTGCTGGGATTACAGGTGTGAGCCACCGAGCCTGGCCCTTGGTTGCTGGGTCTTTATATCCTTGACTTCCCCAATTCAGCCACATTTATTTCTAGAACATCTGCACCAGTTTACATTCCCATGATGAGACAAAAGGATAATCATTTCTCTCATTTTTACTCTATTTTTTAACTCTAATTTTTGCCCCTCTGTGAGGTATAAAATGGGATCTCATTGTTTTAACTTGCATTTCATTGATTACTAGTGAGTTTGAACATCACATTTTTTAAATTTTTTTTTTTTTTTTTTTGAGACGGAGTTTCACTCTTGTTTACCCAGGCTGGAGTGCAATGGCGCAATCCAGGCTCACCGCAACCTCTGCCTCCTGGGTTCAGGCAATTCTCCTGCCTCAGCCTCCTGTGTAGCTGGGATTACAGGCACATGCCACTATGCCCAGCTAATTATTTTTGTATTTTTAGTAGAGACGGGGTTTCACCATGTTGACCAGGATGGTCTCGATCTCTTGACCTCGTGATCCACCCGCCTCGGCTTCCCAAAGTGCTTGGATTACAGGTGTGAGCCACCGCGCCCGGCCCTATTTTTTCCTTTTTTATGAGACAGAATCTGGCCCTGTTGTCTAGGCTGGAGTGTAGTGGCGTGATCTCAGATTGCTGCAACTTCTGCCTCCCAAGTTCAAGTGATTCTCCTGCCTCAGCCTCCCAAGTAGCTGGGATTACAGGCATGCGCCACTATGCCCAGGGAATTTTTATATTTTTAGTAGAGGCTTTCACCATGTTGGCCAGGCTGGCCTCAGACTCCCTGACCTTAGGTGATCCACTGGCCTCGGCCTCCCACTGTGCTGGGATTACAGGTGTGAGCCACCACACCTTGCCTAAACATCTCTTCTTATGCCTGCCGGCCATTTGCATTTCCCAGCCTGGGCATTACCTATTTACAGCCTTTGCCCATTTTTCCAGTAGCTTTCCTATCTTTTTTGTGTTCTTTTATCTTTCACATTTGGGTGTCTAATTCCCTTGGAGTCCAAATTCATGTATAGTAGATTATAGGAATCATAATTTATTTTTCTTCAAGTAGTGAGACAGTTTTATCTTCTACTGAATAATTTGTCCTTTCTATATTGATTTATATAGTGTAATTCTCATATCAAATCTCTATAGATGATTAATGGGTACAAAACGGAGTTAGAAAAATGAGACCTATTATGTGATAGCACAACAGAGTGAGCATAGTCAATAATAATTTAAATGTACAGTTAAAAATAACTTAAAAAGTATAATTGTATTATTTATAACACAAAAAATAAATGCTTGAGGGGATGGAGACCCCACTCACCATTTACCAGGATGTGATTATTATGCATTGCATGCCTGTATCAAAGTATCTCATGTACCCCATAAATATACACACCCACTGTGTATCCACGAAAAATAAAAATAAAAATAAAATTCCTATAGATGCACGTGTTTGTTTCTGAGCTCTCTATTCTGGTTCTCTGGTGTATGTATCTGTTCCTGTGGTAACAACATTCTGGTTTTATGACAATGGCTTTATAGCATATTATAAAATCTGATTGATCTGATTGAGCTAGTCCCCTTCTGTAGCTCTTGGTTTTCAAAATTAATTTAGTTGGTTAGGTGCCGTGGCTCACGCCTACAATCCCAGCACTTTAGGAGGCCAAAACGGGCAGATCACTGGAGCTCAGGAGTTTGAGACTAGCATGGCCAACATGATGAAATCCCGTCTCTACAAAAAATTAGCCAGCATGGTGACTCATGCCTGTGATTGCTGCTACTCAGGAGGCTGAGGTTTGAGGCTCATTTGAGCCTAGAGGCAGAGGGTTGCTGTGAGCAGAGATCGTGCCACTGCATTCCATCCTGGGTGACACAACAAGACCTTGTCTAAAAAAAAAATTCACTTACTCTAATAAGAAAAGTGTGACATTTCTCAACAAATCATGATGACATTTTGGATGGAACTGTATTTAATTTATAGATTAATTTCTGATAATTGACTTTTAAAAGTAATATCAGTACACACATTTAAGAATAAAATAGGGCCAGGCACAGTGGCTCAGACCTATAATCCCAGCACTTTGGGAGGCCGAGGTGGTAGATCACTAGGTCAGGAGTTCACGACCAACATGGCCAACATGATGAAACCCTTGTACTATAAAAATTAGCTGGGTGTGGTGGCAGGCACCTATAATCCCAGCTATTCAGGAGGCTGAGGCAGAAGAACCTGGGAGGCGGAGGTTGCAGTGAGCCAAGATTGCACCATTGCACTCCAGTCTGGGTGACAAGAGCAGGACTCTGTCTCAAAAAAAAAAAAAAAAGAATAAAATGGAACTATAGGGTTTATGATAAAGTTCTCTGTTTCATCTCTCTCTGACCCCAAGCCCTGCTCCCCAAAAGCCACCCCTTGCACCCTCTTAGCTCTTTCTTGTGGTATTTTTTTTCTTTTTTTTGAGATGGAGTTTTCCCCTTCTTGCCCAGGCTGGAGTACAGTGGTACTATCTTGGCTCACTGCAACCTTTGCCTCCCGGATTCAAGTAATTCTCCTGCCTCAGCCTCCCATGTAGCTGGGACTATAGGCATGTGCCATCATGCCCCTGCTAACTTTTGTATTTTTAGTAGAGATGGGGTTTTACCGTATTTGTCAGGGTCTGGAACCCCTGACCTCAAGTGATCCACCTGCTTCAGCCTCCCATAGTGCTGGAATTACAGGTGTGAGCCAATGTGCTCAGCCTCTTGTGGTGTATCTTCTTACTTCTAAACAAGACATTTACCATCATTTGAAAATGTTCCTATATGGATACAATCTATTACTTACTCTGGAAATAGAATTTTGCTCTAATTTACAATGGACATAGACACACACTCATACACACATCCTTCTTCATTCCTCCCAGTATCATTGTATTAAAATTTGGCCGGGCACGGTGGCTCAAGCCTGTAATCCCAGCACTTTGGGAGGCCGAGGCGGGCGGATCACGAGGTGAGGAGATCGAGGCATCCTGCCAACGTGGTGAAAACCTGTCTCGACTAAAATACAAAAATTAGCCGGGCCTGGTGGCACGCACCTATAATCTCAGTTACTGTCGAGGCTGAGGCAGGGGAATCACTTGAACCTGGGAGGCGGAGGTTGCAGTGAGCCCAGATCGTGCCACTGCACTCCAGCCTGGACAACGGAGGAAGACTCTATCTCAAAAAAAAAAAGTCGATACTCACTGCTTTCCTTGTTGTAACCATGCAATATCGTTCACAGCTAAGCCATACGGGGAGCCATGATTACACGTCCTTTCTTGTACAACTTTTGATTTTCTCCAGCTGTAAAATCAACCTTGCTTTGACTGGGTGTGGTGGCTCACACCTGTCATCCCAGCACTTTGGGAGTATGAAATGGCAGGAATGCTTGAGCCAGGAGTTCAAGACCAGGTTGGGCAATGTACTGAGACTGTTTCTACAAAAAATGTTTAAAAGTTAGCTGGGTGTGGTGGTGTGTGCCTGTGATCCAAGCTACTCATGAGGCTGAGGTGGTAGGATCACTCGAGCTGGGGAGGTCAAGGCTGCAGTGAGCTGTGATTGCACCACTGCACTTCCGCCTGGGTGACAGAGCGAGACCCTGTCTCAAACAAATAACAAAAACAAAACAACTTTGCTTTGCTTCTTGGTTGGCTTTCTTTCTTTTTTTTTTCTTTTGAGACAGAGTCTCGGTTTATCACCCAGGCTAGAGTGCAATAGTGTGGTCTTGGCTCACTGCAACCTCTGCCTCCCAGTTCAAACAATTCTCCCGCCTCAGCCTCCTGAGTAGCTGGGACTACAGGTGCCCACCACCATGGCCTGCTAATTTTTTGTTTGTTTGTTTTGTATTTTTAGTAGAGACAGGCCTTCACTATATTGGCCAGGCTGGTCCTGAATTCCTGACCTTGTGATCTGCCCACCTTGGCCTCCCAAAGTGCTTGGGACTACAAGCATGAGCCTGCGTACCCAGCCTGGTTTCTTTTTTGAAATGGAGCTCACTCTGCTGTCCAGGCTGGAGTGCAAAGGTGCAATCTCGGCTCACTGCAACCTCCGCCTCCTGGCTTCAAGTGATTCTCCTGCCTCAGTCTCCTGAGTAGCTGGGGTTACAGGTGTATGCCACCATGGCCAGCTAATTTTTGTATATTTAGTAGAGAGGGGGTTTCACCATGTTGGCCAGGCTGGTCTTGAACTACTGACCTCAGGTAATCTGCCACGTCGGCCTCCCAAAGTGCTGGCTCTACAGGCATGAGCCACTGTACCCGGCTTGTTGGTTGGTTTTCTATGTGCCTATTACCTGTTCAAAGTCTGCACCATAACCAAATCTGGTCTCAAAATAGACAGACACAGTGGGAAAGCTATTTTGCTAATGTTGCCCCTGAAGCTTTCCATCCTCCTGGTCCAATATAGATGAACTATTTCCAATAACTGATGAAGACCCTCCTTGGTCTCTAATCAATGTTAGAGTCCTTACGTTATGGGCCCATGCTGATCTCATTGTGATACACATCATCCTGCTAGGGCTTACTGAGAAATTTACTTGCACAGGAGATCAATTTTTTGAGATCATGCATGTTCAAATACATGTTTGTTATCCAGTCACACTTGGATTGTGGTTTAACTAGGCTTTGAGGTTGAAAATCAATTTTTCCTCAGAATTTTGAAGGCATCTTTCCATTGTCTTCTAGCTGCTAATATTTATGATGAGGAATCCAGTGTCATTCCTGGAGTACAGTGTTGCGATCAAGGCTGGCCTCAAGTGATCTGTTCACTTCGGCCTCCCAAAGTGCTGAGATTACACGCATAAGCCACTGCGCCCTGCCTACTTATTTATTTCTAAGAGGGAGGCACAGAGAGGGTAAATGGAAATTTTGCATGTGTGAGGCTTGTCACCTGGTGATGACAAAACCAAGCCTTTCCCAAACTGGGTAAGAGACCCAGCCATTTGGTTGCATGACACACAAATAGCAGTATCTTAGAACTTTTCTCTCATGTGGTCAATTTCTTTCTTTCTCTCTTCTTTCCCTCCCTCCCTTCCTCCCTCCCTTTCTTCCTTCCTTCCTTCCTTCTCTCTCTCTTTCTCTCTTTCTTTCTTTCCTTTTTTGAAGTCTCACTCTCTCACCCAACCTGGAGTGCAGTGGGTTGATCTTGGCTCACTGCAACCCTGGGTTCAAGCCATTCTCCTGCCTCAGCCTCCCAAGTAGCTGGGATTACAGCCACACACCACCATGCCCAACTAATTTTGTTTTTTGTTTTGTTTTCTTTTCTTTTGTTTGAGACCAAATACTGGTCTTGTTGCCCAAGCTGAAGGGCAATGGCACAATCTCACCTCATGGCAACTTCTGCCTCCCTGGTTCAAGTGATTCTCCTGCCTTAGCCTCCTCCCTAGTAGCTGGGATTACAGGCATGTGCCACCACACCCAGCTAATTTTGTATTTTTAGTAGAGATGGGGTTTCACCATGTTGGCCAGGTTGGTCTCAAACTCCTGACCTCAGGTGATCTACCTGCCTCAGCCTCTCAAAGTTCTGAGATTACAGGCGTGAGTCACCGCACCCGGCCAGGAACTGCTTCTTTTACAAACTGTCAGCTAATGCTGATGTTCAGCACTAACCTCCACTGCACTTTGAGTCATTCACTGCTTCTAATTCCTGAATCTTTCCACACTCATCCTTCTGCTTTTTTGCTTCTTGCAGTCTTATCTCTCCACAGGACCTAGCAGAAAAGAGAAAGCCGAAACCTGAATCAATGATCACTAATCCTTCCCGTCTTCCAAAATGGGGTCAACATCATTCATAAGTTTTCTCTGCAACTGTTCTCCGTGTTGGTCATGCTGGTCTCAAACTCCCAACCTCAAGTGATACACTCGCCTCAGCCTCCCAAAGTGCTGAGATTATAGGTGTGAACCACTGCGCCCAGCTCTGGCCTTGGAATTTTTTAAATAGGGCTTTTGACAGCAAAGAGTGTTACTACAATCAAGGAAGTTGATAATCCTTATGATGAAATGGAAAAACATTTGATTAATGTGTATAACCTTTTGTTCTTGTCAATGAGAATACTCTTTTTTAATTTTTTTAAATTTTTAAAATTTTATTATTTTTATTGAGACAGAGTTTCGCTTGTTACCCAGGCTGGAGTGCAATGGCGCGATCTCGGCTCACCGCAACCTCCGCCTCCTGGGTTCAGGCAATTCTCCTGCCTCAGCCTCCTGAGTAGCTGGGATTACAGGTATGCTCCACCATGCCCAGCTAATTTTTTGTATTTTTAGTAGAGACAGGGTTTCACCATGTTGACCAGGATGGTCTAGATCTCTTGATCTGTGATCCAACCGCCTCGGCCACCCAAAGTGCTGGGATTACAGGCGTGAGCCACCACGCCTGGCCATCAGTGAGAATGCTCTTATTCAAAGTAAGAGAAAACCCAAACAAGGTGGCTTGCATACTAAAGATAACATAGTAACTTCCATAACTGAAAGACCATAGGTAATGCAGCTTCAGGAGTAGTTCAATAAAGCCAGGCCCAGTACAGTGGCTCACAACTGTAATCCCAGCACTTTGGGAGGCCAAGGCAGGCAGGGAGTTCGAGACCAGCCTGACTAATATGGTGGAACCCCGTCTCTACTAAAAATACAATTAGCTGGGCATAGTGGCAGTGCCTGTAATGCCAGCTACTTGGGAGATTGAGACAGGAGAATCCCTTGAACCCAGGAGGATAGAGATTGCAGTGAGTGAGCGGAGATCATGCCACTGCACTCCAGCCTGGGCAATGGAGTGAGATTCCGTCTCAAAAATAAATAAATAAATAACAATAATAATAAATAGCAGGGTGGTCTCACTATTTTGCCTAGGCTGGTCTCAAATTCCTTGGCTCCAGTAATCCTGCGTAAGCTTCCCAAAGTGCTGGGATTACAGGTGTAAGCCACCGTGCCCAGCCCTACCCAAACTATATGACTAACCCCAGAGAAGGTAGAATGGAAGCTGGAAAGATAATTATAATGTCAACTACTCTTTGATTCAAATTTTTCATTTCTAAGAATTTTTTCTACAGAAAATACCTACTTGCTGCTACAAGAAGAAAGTGAAAGAGGCTGGGCACAGAGGCTGACGCCTGTAATCACAACACTTTGGGAGGTCGAGGTGGGTGGATCACAAGGTCAGGAGTTCGTGACCAGCCTGACCAACATGGTGAAACCCCGTCTCTACTAAAAATACAAAAATTAGCCAGGTGTGGTGGTGGGTGCCTGTAATCCCAATACTCGAGAAGCTGAGGCAGGAGAATCACTCGAACCCAGGAGGCAGAGGTTGCAGTGAGCCGAGATTGCAACACTGCACTCCACCCTGGGCGGCAGAGTGAGACTCCATCTCAAAAAATAAAAATTTTTTTTTAAAAAAGAAGAAAGTGTAATAAAGTCTGGACAGGCAAAAACAAGAGCTAGCCACTAAAGGTAAGGTAGGAAGAGATACCAAATGAAGGAGCTTATAAAGTACCTTCTATATCAATTATTGATCACTGCCTTACAAATTATGGCTAGACTTAATGGCTTGCTCATGAATCTGGAATCTGGATTCAGCAATTTGAACTGGTGTCACCTGAGTGGTCTTTCCTGGAGTCATTCACATGTCTGTAGTCATCTAGGGTCTTCAGTGGGGCTGCATGGCCTAAGATGACCTCACATGTCTGGTAATTGGCCGGTTGGACACAGTCAGGCTGCTGCCTGGGCTCAGCTCTGCTGCATAAGGCCTCTCTATTAGGCCAGCTCAGGCTTGCTCACACTGCAGTCTCAGGGTTACAGCCAAAAAGGAATAACTCCTTTTGTGCAAGCCGTTTTCAAGCCTCTGCTTGCATTACATTTGCAATGTCCCAGTGGCCAGGCCCAGATTCAAGGGGTGGAGGAATAATCCCCACCCCTTGATGTAGCAAAGTCACATAGCAAAGGGGATTTGCATAAAGGGATGGGAAAAACTATTGTAGCCACATTCGTAAACAACTGATTATTCCTACCACCTACTCAACATATATTCTAATTAGTAAATATCATGTGTCATGTGCTAGACCCAAGGTATGAAGGGAAAACAGGCACTTTGTCTGTCCTCAAGAACGTCTGATCTAGTGAAGAACAAAGACAACTAAATAGCATCGCAGTGCCACTCAATCTGTACTCCAAGGAAGTTTAGGGTAGGTAGAAGGCATGTGATTCACACTGGGCGAGGGACTGAGCAAAGGCTGCCAAGAAGAAGGGATGGCTGAAGAAGGTCCTGAGACCGAAGGGGCAAAATAGACAGGGAGGAGAAGAAGCAGGGAACACTAAGACATAGAATTAACAGCTTCAATCAGCCTTTACCCCTTCAACCATCCTCCTTTCACACTGTAGCTATAGAATCAGAAAATCAAGGTGGAGTTCTGAAGTCAAGTGGAACGAAGAAAATACCTCAAGACCAGTTTTTACCAAGCTTCCAGGCTCTCAAATTCTCATTAGATTTTATTCTTCTGGCCAGGCGTGGTGACATGCCTATAATCCCAGTGCCTTGGGAGGGTGAGGCCAGCAGATCACTTGAGGTCAGGAGTTCGAGACCAGCCTGACTACAATGGCAAGACCCATCTCTACTAAAAAGACAAAAATTAGCCAGGCATGATGGCACACACCTGTAGTCCCAGCTACTCAGAGACTGAAGCAGGAGAATTGCTTGAACCCAGGAGGCAGAGGTTGCAGTGAGACAAGATCGCGCCATTGCACTCGAGTTATCCTGGGTGATAGAGCGAGATTCTGTCTCAAAAAGAAAAAAGGCTGGTGTGGTGGCTCACGACTGTAATCCCAGCACTTTGGGAGGCCAAGGCGTGCGGATCACGAGGTCAGGAGATCAAGACCATCCTGGAGCCAACATGGTGAAACCACGTCTCTACTAAAAATACAAAAATTAGCTGTGCGTGATGGTGCACGCCTATAATCCCAGCCACTCAGGAAGCTGAGGCAGGAGAATCACTTGAATGTGGGAGGTGGAGGTTGCATTGAGCCGAGATCACACCACTGCACTCCAGCCTGGCAACAGTGCAAACTGTCTAAAAAAACAATTACATTCTCCATAAAAGATCCTATGTAGAGCTGGGGCATTTGCTAATGCTTGTACTGCCAGCCACTTGGGAGGCTGAGGGAAGAGTATTACTTGAGGCTAGAAGTTTGAGACCTGCCTAGCCCACATAGTGAGACCCCTGTCTCTACAGAAAATACAGATATTAGCCAGATGTGGTTGCGCATATGTACAGTTTCAGCTACTCGAGAGGCTGAAGCCAGGAAAAACGAGCCTAGGAGTTTGAGGCTGAAGTGAGCTCTGATGGCACCACTGTACTCCAGACTAGGTGGCAGAATAAAACCCTGACTCAAAAAAAAGAAAAGATATTTGTAAAAGTGCATTTCCTAGAGGGAGATTGTGCACAGCATGGCTTTGGGTCTGGAGCACTCTTCTCCATTCATTATCAGAGATACAAGCTGTTATGTTTCTAGAAAAAGATTAATATCACCAGCACAGCCAAAATGCCCTGAAACAGTGGTCCCCAATCTTTTCAGCACCAGTGACTGGTTTCATAGAAGACAATTTTTCCACGGATTGAGGGTGGAGGCGCTGGTTTTGGGATGCAACTGTTCCACCTCAGATAATCAGGCATTAGATTTTCATAAGGAGTGTGCAACCTAGATCCCTTGCATGAGCAGTTCACAATTGGGTCCATGCTCCTATGAGAATTTTTTTCTTTTTTGAGATGGAGTCTTGCTTTGTAGCCCAGGCTGGAGTGCACTGGTGCAATCTCAGCTCACTACAACCTCTGCCTCCCAGGTTCAAGCAATTCTTCTGCCTCAGCCTCCCAAGTAGCTGGGATTATAGGTGCCTGCCAGCATGCCTGGCTAATTTTTATATTTTTGGTAAAGACAGGGTTTCTACCATTGCACTTCAGCCTGGTGGGGAAAGAGTGAGACTTCATCTCAAAAAAAAAGTTTGGAAGGAAGAATGTGTATCTAACAGCTATCTGTGTTCACCTCTGGTCTGGTCACTGAAGTGTAGGGACAATGAGAACCTTCGTGATTTCCTTTATTTACTTCTATGTTGTTTTTGTATTTTATAATCAGCAGATATTACTGTTATAAGCTAACAACTTTGAAAATAGAGCAAAAGGCCTAAAATATTTCCATCAGATAATACTACTATGACTACTACAAATACTACTACTATTGCTGTGACTACAACTCAGTGAATACTTGGTATGTGCCAATCATTTTATTATTTTATTTTATTTTTATTTTTTTGAGACGAAGTTTCGCTCTTGTTACCCAGGCTGGAGTGCAATGGCGCGATCTCGGCTGACCGCAACCTCCGCCTCCTGGGTTCAGACAATTCTCCTGCCTCAGCCTCCTGAGTAGCTGGGACTATAGGCATGCACCACCATGCCCAGCTAATTTTTTGTATTTTTAGTAGAGAGGGGGTTTCACCATGTTGACCAGGATGGTCTTGATCTCTTGACCTCGTGATCCACCCGCCTTGGCCTCCCAAAGTTCTGGGATTACAGGCTTGAGCCACCGTGCCCGGCCTATTTTTTGTTTTTTAGAGACAGAGTCTCTCTCTGTCACCCAGCCTGGAGTGCAGTGGTGTGATCACAGCTCACCATAACCTCCACCTCCTGGGTTCAAGCAATTCTCCTGCCTCAGCCTCCCAAGTAGCTGGGACTACAGGTGTGTGCCACCATACCCAGCTAATTTTTGTATTTTTAGTAGAGATGGGATTTCACATGTTGGCCAGGATGGTCTCTCTTGACCTCATGATCCACATGCCTTGGCCTCCCAAAGTGCTGGGAGTACAGGGGTGAGCCACCGTGCCCAGCCTTGAGAGTCTCTTCATAATCTTTTAATGAAATACCACTATTGGCAAGGGAAAAAGGCAAACATTACCAACACGTCTGAGAGTGAGGCCCAAAGCTGCAGGAAGAATTTCTTCAAAGCCTCATTGTTTACTCTTAGACCTCAGCATAGGTTGTTTGTTGTCCCATAATACATGCACATTGGTTTTAAAATAAAATAATACAAATTATTTCACATCAAGTCAAATGAATGCCCCATGTTTATCCTGAGGCTACACATGTCCCAGACATACCTCTATGTACTTCCAGGAAACTGCCTCAGTTTGAGAAACACAGACTCGACCAGTTCTCCATTGTTTTTGGCAATGGTAGATCAATGAAGTCAGACTGCTTTCCTAAGATCCTGGGAGTGGTCAGACCTTAGTTAACTCTACTCCGGTTCCAGTTCCGAGGTTGATTCTTCCTCTTAAGTAAAGCACACCAAATGACCTATCCAGTGACAGCTGGGAGGTCGACAGACCTGCTGACCTGGGTGTGACATTCCTCAGGCTGGTCCCAGCTGTCCCTGAACTGAGTTGGTCAGCTCTTCATCATAGCCTACAGCCACTTTCTAGGAATTCACAAACAATGACTGCTGCAATTATGTAGTTCAGTCCAACATTCAGTAGTTAAATAATTAGTAAGTGCAAAAGTTTATCCATAAAAAAGTTTGTGGGGCTGTTTTGTTTTTGTTTTTGAGACCAAGTTTCACTCTTGTTGTCCAGCTGGAGTGCAATAGCACGATCTCCGCTCACCACAACCTCTGCCTCCCAGGTTCAAGCAATTCTCCTGCCTCAGCTTCCCAGGTAGCTGGGATTACAGGCATGCCCCACCATGCCTGGCTAATTTTGTATTTTTTTTTTTTTAGTAAAGAAGGGGTTTCTCCATGTTGGTCAGGCTGGTCTCTAACTCCTGACCTCAGGTGGTCTGCCTGCCTTGGCCTCCCAAAGTGCTGGGATTACAGGCATGAGCCATCACACCTGGCCTGTTTTTGTTTTTTTGAGATAGTTTCTGGCCCTGTTGCCCAGGCTAGAGTGCAGTGACGTGGTCACAGCTCACTGCAGCCTCCACCTCCCAGGCTCAGGTGATCCTTCCATGATCCTCCCACCATGGCCTCCCAAGTGCCTAGGACTACAGTCATCCAGCTAATTTGTGTGTGTTTTGTAGAGATAAGGTTTTGCCATGTTGCCCACTCCAACTCCTGGGTTCAAGTGATCTACCTGTCTTGGCCTCCCAAAGTGCTGAGATTACAAGGGTGAGACATGGCACTCAGCCACACACAAAGTTTGGAAATGGTGGTGATGGTTGCACAACACTTTCAATGTACTTTAAGTTGTTGAATTTTCCCAGCACTTTGGGAGGTCGAGGCGGGCACATCATGAGGTCAAGAGTTTGAGACTAGCCTGACCAATACGGTGAAACCCTGTCTCTACTAAAAATGCAAAAACTAGCCACGTATGGTGGTTTCAGCCTATAATCCCAGCTACTCAGGAGGCTGCAGCAGGAGAATTGCTTGAACCCGGGAGGTGGAGGTTGCAGTGATCTGAGATCCTGCCACTGCACTCCAGCCTGGGTGATGGAGCGAGACCCCATCTCAAAAAAAAAAAAAAAATGTCACTGAAATGTACACTTTAAAATAATTAAAATGGCAAATGTTATATATATTTTTACCACATTTTATTTGTTTACTTATTTATTTTTGAGACAGAGTTTTCTTCTTGTCGCCCAGGATGGAGTGCAATGGCGTTATCTTGGCTCACTGGAACTTTTGCCTTCCAGGTTCCAGCAATTTTCCTGCCTCAGCCTCCTGAGTAGCTCAGACTATAGGCACCTGCCACCACACCCAGCTAATTTTTGTTTGGTTTTTTTTTTATTTTGAGACAGAGTCTTGCTGTGTAGCCCAGGCTGGAGTACAATGGGACGATCTCAGCTCACTGTAACCTCTGCCTCCTGGGTTCAAGCGATTCTCCTGCCTTAGCCTTTTGAGTAGCTGGGATTACAGGTGCTGCCACTACACCCAGCTAATTTTTTTGTACTTTTAGTAGAGATGAGGTTTCACTATGTTCGCCAGGCTGGTCTCAAACTCCTGACCTCGTGATCTGCCCCCCTTGGCCTCCCACAGGGCTAGGATTACAGGTGTGAGCCACTGCGCCTGACCTAATTTTTGTATTTTTAGTAGATGGGGTTTTCCCATGATGGCCAGGCTGGTCTTGAATCCTGGAACTCAGGTGATCCACCTGCCTTGGCCTCCCAAAGTGTTGGGATTACAGGTGTGAGCCACCATGCCCAGCCCTATTTCACCACACTTTATTTATTTTATTTTATTTTATTTTTTTGAGAGAAGGAAAGAAAAAAAAAGGAGTGAAGGAGAGGAAGAAAGAGGAAGAAAAAGAGGGAGAGAGAACAGAAATGTTGCTTTATTCTAAAAAAAAAAAGGGTATTAATAATGGCCAATCAATATTTCATTTAAACCTATGAGTAGCTGTGATGTGGTGTTGACAAGAATGTATATTTTGTGTATTTAAAGTGGAGAGCTCTATAAATATTTATTAAGGTTACTTGTTCCGGATCTGAGTTCGAGTCTTGGATATCCTTATTAATTTTCTGTCTCATTGAGTCTAAGTCTCTATGTATCTGGGTGTTAGGATCGTTAGCTCTTATTGTTGCATTGATCCTTTAACCACTATATCTTTGTTGCTTTAAAATCTATTTTATCAGATACGAAAATTGCAACTCCTGCTTTTTATTTATTTGTTTATTTTTGCTCTCCATTTGGTTGGTAAATCTTTCTCCATCCCTTTGTTTTGAGTCTTTGTGTATCCTTGCATGTGAAATGGGTCTGGATGTAGCATACCGTTGGGTTTTGGCTGTATCTTTTGATTGGGGTATTTAGTCGATTTAAATTTAGGATTACTGCCATTTGATGTTAACTGGCTGTTTTATCCATTCGTTGATGAAAATTCTTCTTTATGTTGGTGCTCTTTACTTTTTGGTATATTTTTAGAAAGGCTAATCCTGGTTGTTTCTTTCTATGTGTAATGCTTCTTTCAGAAGCTCTTGTAAAGCAGGCCTGGTGGTAATAAAATCTCTGAGTACTTGCTTGTTCATAAAAGATGTTATTTTTCCTTCAGTTGTGAAGCTTAGTTTGGCTGGATATGAAATTGTGGGCTGAAAGTTCTGTTCTTTAAGGCTGTTGAATATTGGTCCCCACTCTCTTCTGGCTTGTAGAGTTTCTGCTGAGAGATCTGCTGTAAGTCTGATAGGCTTCCCTTTGTGGGTAACCTGACCTTTCTCTCTGGCTGCCCTTAGTATTTTCTCCTTCGTTTCAACCCTGGTGAATCTAACGATTATGTGCCTTGGGGTTGCTCTTCTTGAGGAATATCTTTGTGGTGTTCTCTGTATTACCTGGGGTTGACTATTGTCCTGCTTTGCTAGTTTAGGAAAATTTTCCTGAATAATATCCTGAAGAATATTTTCCAGTTTGGATTCATTCTCTCTGTCGCATTCAGGTACACCTATCAAACGTAAATTTGGTCTTTTCACACAGTCCCACATTTCTTGGAGACTTTGCTCATTCCTTTTTACCCTTTTTTCGCTAATCTTGTCTTCTCGTTTTATTTCATTAAGTTGGACTTCGACCTCTGATATCCTTTCTTCTGCTTGAACAATTTGAGTGTTTAAACCCGTGCATACTTCTCAGAGTTCCCGTATTGTATTCTTCAGTTCCATTAATTCACTTATATTCCTCTCTAAGTTGTCTATTCTCATTAGGATTTCATCAAACCTTTTTTCAAAGTTCTTAGTTTCTTTACATTGGGCTACAACATGTTCTCTTAACTCACAGAAGTTTCTTATTATCCATCTTCTGAAGCCTGATTCTGTTAATGGGATGCGCTCGTTCTCCATCAAGCCTTGTTCCCTTGTTGATGAGGAACTGTGATCCTCTTTAGAGGGAGAGGCATTCTGATTTTGAGTATTCTCCGCCTTTTTACACTGGTTTCTTCCCATGATTGTATATTTATCCACCTGTCGTCTTTGTAATTACCAACTTTCAAATTAGGTCTCTGAGTGGACGTCCGAGTTGTTAATTCCCAGGGCCGAAATATGAGCAACCCACTGTGCCGGCCAAAACAGCGGCGTTAAGACTGATGGTGCTTTTCTGCCCGGGAATCTCCAGTCTGGCTTCCTTCTTGAGTCCGTAATAGGCGACTCTGCCTTCCCGGAGCTCCAAAGGTCAGTCAGAAGGGGAACCAGTCCCATTTACTCTGCACCAAGAGCTGCCGTGCCGAGGTGCAGGCAAAACCGCTGTGCGGGCCACAAGAGTCACGCTGGCGACCCGTGCGGCTCCTCCCCTGGGAATCTTCTGCTCCGTGAGCGACAAAAATTTGTCTGAAAGTGTGGCGTCCTCTCATTCTCTGTGCTTTCACTGGGAGCTTCAATCCCGAGATGTTAGCGATCAGCCATCTTGGATTGTTCTCTTCACCACACTTTAAAAAACAGTTTTATAAAAAGTTCATCCACAGATAAACAACATTTGGTCCCAGCCTCTAAGATATTCTGGAGATAAGAGACGGCAGCTGCCTTCCATGTAGATGGAGCTATTAGGAGAGGAAATCTAGCCCTCTCATCTCCTATCTAAGACCCCTTCAGTGGCTTCCTGTTACTCTTGGGATCTTTGCTAGAAGCCTTGACAGGCTTATAATGCCCTGCGTAGTCTCCATTCCAACCTTATTTTGTGCCAACCCTCTACTTGTTTTTTTCTGTCCCAGCCACCCTGGTCTTCCTTCCCTTCCTTGGAACACATCAAGCTCCTTTCCATCTCAGGACTTCCACACCGGATTTCCCTTTGTTTGAAAACCTCTTCCACCTCACTCTGTTGCCAACTCAACCCAGTATCATTTCCTCACAGCAGCCCTTCTCATATGGGTCAAGTTCCATGTTATATTTGCTATAGAACTACATCTTCCCATTAGAGTGTCAAATCACAGAAACCTCCAAGTAACAGGGCTACTCAGAATGAAACCTCATTTCTTTTGCATTTACAAGTCCTGGGTGCTGGCCATGGTGGTGCCTGCCTACAGTCCTGGCTACTCAGGAGGCTGAAGTGGGAGCATCAGTTGCGTCCAGGAGTTCTGGGCTGTAGTGCACTGTGCCAATCAGGTGTCCACATTAAGTTCCGTATCAGTATGTGACCTCCAAGGAGTGGGGGACCACCAGCTTGCCTAAGGAGGGATGAACAAGCCCAGGTCAGAAACCGAGCAGGTCAAAACTCCTGTGCTGATCAGTAGTGGGTGGGATCACACCTGTTAATAGCCAGTGCACTCCAGCCTGGGCAACACAGTGAGACCTCATCTGAAAAAAAAAGTCCTGGGCTTCATGGTGCTTGAGATTCAGGCTGCTGCTGCTTTCTACTCCTTCTCCTTCTCCCTCTCTCCCCTCCCTCTTCTTTCCTTTCCTTTCTTTCTCTTTCTTTTTTCTTTCTTTTCTTCCTCCTCCTCCTTATTCTTCTTCCTCCTCCTCCTCTTCTGCTTCTGCTTCTCCCCCTTCCTCCTCCTCCTCCTCCTCCTCTTCTTCTTCCTTCTCTTTTGAGACAAGGTCTTGCTCTGCTGCCCAGGCTGGAGTGCAGTGGTGCAATCATAGCTCACTGCACTACAGCCTGGACAAACAGAGCTGCAGCAGCTCAAGGGATCCTCCCACCTCAGCCTTCCAACTAGCTAGGATTGCAGGTACACACTTCTATGCTCCATTATTTTTTTTAATTTTTTGTAGAGAAGGGGGTCTCTGTTGGTCAGGCTGGTCTTGAACTCCTGACTTCAAGTGATCTGTCTGCCTCAGCCTCCGAAAGTGCTGGGATTATAAGCGTAAGCCACTGTGCCTGGCCAAAATTTTTTTCTTTAATAAAATCATGTAAGAACAGAATTTTTTTTTAAAGTCCAATGGAAGAAAAAGGCTTAATGGAAAGACAGATGCCTTCTGCTCCCCAACTCCCTACCAAGTCCTGCTTCTCAGATCCAACCACTTTGAACTCCTTTTTAGCTATTTTTTTTCTGGTATCTATCTCCATATAGCCAATAACAAGCTTATATCAGCATTTCTTTCTTTCTTTTTTTTTTTTTTTTTTTGTGAGATGGTGTCTCTCCTTGTTGCCCAGGCTGGAGTGCAATGGCACAATCTCGGCTCACTACAACCTCTGCCTCCCAGGTTCAAGTGACTCTCCTGCCTCAGCCTCCTGAGTAGCTGGGATTACAGGTATGTGCCACCATGCCCGGCTAATTTTTTGTATCCTTAGTAGAGATGGGGTTTCACTATGTTGGTCAGGCTGTTCTCGATCTCCTGACTTCATGATCCACCCGTGTCACCCTCCCAAAGTGCTGGAATTACAGGCGTGAGCGACTGTGCCAGGCGATATCAGCATTTCTTAAAATTTCAGTTGCAGATATTACCCGTGGGCTTCCGACTATGAACTTGGAGGATTTAACTGTCTTCACCTCTTCCCCTACTTTCTCTTAAATGTCTTTTAACACAATTTTGGCTAAAGCCTTGTTTAGCGTCTTCCTTATAATGACTATGGATAACTATGTAGATATCAGTGAAAAGTACATCTATTTCCCTTTTGTTTTCCCTGGAGTGAGCATCTTCTTTTTTACATGTGCTCAGCTTTATTGCAATCTGTGAGTCTTCTCACACTCTCCAATGACTCTATAAACCCATCTTAATCCAATTTTCCACACAGTCAAACTTGCTGGCTAATCCCTCGGTTCTGTGCTGTCCTCAAGGACCCCCCTGCAGCCCCTCACCCACGTGGATAGGCTGCCCTCCCGGCCACTGCAAGGCGCCTTCTCTTAGACTTTCCTTTGCTGTCCTCCTGAGAATGCCAAACAGAATTGTTTCATAACTGTCTTCAGCTTTCAAAATGCCTACCTGCTCATCGTAGAAAAACTAAAAAGGCACAAGAAAGAAAATTAAAGGTGATATATAATTTTTCTACCCAAACATAACCATTGACGTTTTGGTAGATATCGTTCTGGTCTTTTTCTACACATCAGTATACATCAAAGAAGGTAGAGAGTGCGGGAGGCGGGGGATGCTATTTTGAAAACAAAGCTCAGGGGTGCTGCATTCCTGCCCCTGGTAGAGCAGCAGGACGATTCTGCTGTGAAGGAAAATAGCCTGCTAGGTGCCATCCACTGATGAATAGCGAAAGTGTCGCCTGCCCCAGAACGTGGTTAGAGAAGACAAGGAGAAAAAATGTTTTAGAAAAAACAGAGCAATCAAATGCTTTGCCAGGAGGAAGTGGTAGGAATTAAGACGTTGAAGACCCACGGCATGTGAGGGAAGAAGTGCCTAAAGTTGTGCAGTCCACTACGGTAGTCATTAGCCTCATGAAGCTATTTATTTATTGATTGATTGATTTTTGAGATGGAGTCTCACTCTGTTGCCCAGGCCGCAATGCAGTGGCATGATTTCGGCTCACTGCAACCTTCGCCTCCCAGGTTCATGCAATTATCCTCCCTCAGCCTCCCAAGTAGCTGGGATTACAGGTGCCTGCCGCCGCACCTAGTGAATTTTTGTATTTTTAGTAGAGATGGGTTTCACCACGTTAGCCAGGCTGGTCTCAAACTCCTGAGCTTGTGATCTGCCCGCCTGGGCCTCCCAAAGTACAGGGATTGCAGGTGTGAGCCATCATGCCCAGCCTATTTTTTTAAGACAGAATCTCACTCTGTCAACAAAGCTGAAGTGCAGTGGTGTGATCTTGGCTCACTGTAGCCTCTGCCTCCTGGGTTCAAGCGATTCTCCTGTCTCAGCCTCCAGAGTAGCTGGGATTACAGGCACATGCCACCACACCCAGCTAACTTTTTAATTTTTAGTAGAAACTATTTCACCATTTTGGCCAGGCTGGTCTCAAACTCCTGACCTCAAGTGATCCACCTTGAAGTGGAAATATCTTCATTTGACATAGGCATGTGAAAAAATAAATAGGTCTGGCATAGGCCAGCACTTTGGGAGGTGAAGTAGGAGGATCAGTTGAGGCCAAGAGTTCGAGACCAGCTTGGGCAACATGGTGAAACCCCATTTTTATTAAAAAAAAAATTAAAAATAAAATATTTAGCCAGGTGTGGTGGTGTGTGCCTGTAGTCCCAGCTACCCAGGAGGCTGAGGTGAGAGGATTGCTTGAGCCCAGGATGAGGCTGCAGTGAGTAAGCGACACCTGGGCCCTCAAATTTGAGTGGCAGAGCAAGACTCTTTTGCAAATAACTGAATAAGAAGTATCTTCAGGCAGGCCGGGCGCGGTGGCTCAAGCCTGTAATCCCAGCACTTTGGGAGGCCGAGACGGGTGGATCACGAGGTAGAGAGATCGAGACCATCCTGGTCAACATGGTGAAACCCCGTCTCTACTAAAAATACAAAAAATTAGCTGGGCATGGTAGTGCGTGCCTGTAATCCCAGCTACTCGGGAGGCTGAGGCAGGAGAATTGCCTTGAACCCAGGAGGCGGGGGTTGCGGTGAGCCAAGATCGCGCCATTGCACTCCAGCCTGGGTGACAAGAGCGAAATGCCATCTCGGAAAAAAAAAAAAAAAAAAAAAAAAGAAGTATCTTCAGGCAAGAGAATGGAAGGTGATTATTTTGGACAGTGATATCCAATGTTCAATTCTGAGCTGTATTGCACACTGTAGTATGTTGAGGTTCTGTACCTAAAATCTTCAGAAAAAGCCAGGTGCGGTGGCTCACACATGCCTGTAATCCCAGCACACTGGGAGGCCAAGGTGGGCGGATCACTTGAAGTCAGGAGTTTGAGATCAACCTGGTCAACATGGTGAAACCTTATCTGTACTAAAAATAAAAAAATTTGCAGGGTGTGGTGGTGTGCACTGTAATCCCAGCTACTCCGGAGGCTGAGGCAGGAGAACTGCTTGAAACTGGGAGGTGGAGGTTGCAGGGAGCCAAGATTGTGCCACTGCACTCCAGCCTGGGCAACAGAGTGAGACTCTGTCTCAAAAAAGAAAAAAAACACAAAAAACCAAAAACTGCAGTGAAGTCTGCTGCACACACGGTTTGAGAGAAGGGTGTAGTATTTGGGGGAAATTAAGGAATGAGGTGGTACATCGTGGAACAGTATGGTGGGGAAAGTGGAATAGAACCTCCCAGCATTCAACAATGATTTAGCTCCTTGAAAGATCTTAAGAGCTTTTTTTTTTCCTTTGTAGAGACAAGGTCTTGCTCTGTCACCCAGGCTGGAGTGCAGTGGTGCCATCACAGCTCACTGGAGCCTTGACATACCTGGCTCAAGTGATCCTTTCACCTCAGCCTCCTAAGTAGCTAAGACCACAGGTGGGTGCCACCACTCCCAGCTAACTTAAAAACTTTTTTTTTTTTAGAGATGGGGTCTCATTGTGCTGCCCAGGCTGGTCTCCAATCCTAGGCTAAAGCGATCCTCCTACTGCAGCCTCCCTAAGTGTTGAGATTACAGGCATCAGCCACTGTGTCTGGTCTAGGCACACGTAGTCTATGCCACTCAAAGATGACCAAGTCCCTGGAAGGGCAGGAGGAGCAGACTCAGGTTTGCTTTCAGGAATGGCTCCCAGAACACTCCCAATGGAGTCATCATCTCTGTCACCCTCAGGAATGCTGAGTTGTAAGACATATTGTTCTCGTAACAATCCAGGTACCAGGAATCTGGGAACAAGAGGCTGCTGCCACCAGCCCCACCTAGACACTAGAATGTGGGATTCTGCCACTGCTACCTCCACAGTTTTCTCTCAATATCCCTCAACCTGGAGACTTGAAGTGGGCTTCGCATGGCCTTCTTGCCAAAAGCAAACAGCTAAGAGCAACAAGAACACAGTATAACCTCCACTTCCTCTTTTCTGTTTTTTCAGATGAAATCTCTCCCTGTCGCCCAGGTTGGAGTGCTGTGGTATGATCTTGGCTCACAGCAACCCCTGCCTCCTGGGTTCAAGTGATTCTCCTGCCTCAGCCTCCTGAGTAGCTGGGCTTACAAGTGCCAGCCACCATGCCCAGCTAATTTTTGTATTTTTAGTAGAGATGGGGTTTCACCATGTTGGCCAGATGGTCTTGAACTCCTGACCTCAGGTGATCCACCCACCTCAGCCTCCCAAAGTGCTGGGATTACAGGAGTGAGCCACCACACCTGGCCTACTTCTACTTTTCAAATCTTGAAGAAATGCATCTATTAGTAAGTAGCAACCTAGAACCCAAGTTGTGCCCAGAATCTGAGCTGCCTACAATCTGGGAAGTGCAACTTTCTCCTTCCAGCCTCCATAGCACAGGAAGTCCAGCTGGAATAGCTGCCGAGGCTCACCCTATGCTATCCAGCAGAGGCTGGTCACCTCTAGGAAATCTCATGGTCTCTGTTATGCACACAACTATTTTTGCCCTTCCTGTTCTCCATGGCCCTTTCTTCTAATAATAGAAGATTTTCCTGTGAGGAACCGTCTGTCCTGCTTGCAATGCATATGGTTGGGTGCAGCTGACCCCAGGCCCTAGTCCCAGGGGAGGGCATAGGCACCTACCCTGGGTAACTAGTACACTCCATCTCCTGCCTGTCATCCCAGCACTTTGGGAGGCTGAGGTGGGTGGATCACTTGAGGTCAGGAGTTCAAGACCAGCCTGCCCAATATGATGAAACCCTGTCTCTATTAAAATGCAAAAATTAGCTGGGCATCGCGGCAGGTACCTGTAATCCCAGCTACTTAGGAGGCTGATGCAGGAGAATTGCTTGAACCCAGGAGGCAGAGGCAGGGTGTACACACGTGGTAGCAGGTACTCAAGAGGCTGAGGCAGGAGGATGGCTCAAGCCCAGGAGTTTAAGGTTACCATGAGCTATGGTTGCAGCACTGCACTCCAGCGTGGGTGACAGAATGAGACACTGTCTCTAAAAAATAAAAATAAAATAAAATCAGGAGTGTCTTCTTTGTAGACGGTTTGAAATTCTGAAAGATAGCTGTTGAATGATTGGCTTTTCTTGATCACTGAGCCTGGACAATTGCCAAATCTTAGAGAAGAAAATGACAATGAATAGTATTCTGCCCCTGGCTTTTAGGTTGGTAAATATCCCCGCAGTTCAAAATCAGTGGTTGTCCCTGCCCTTCTTGGCTGTCCCCAGGAATATGAGAATACATGTCCCTTCACATATTCTCTAGGGAATTATACATCAAGCAAAAGCAGGAGATGGAGTACACTGATTTCTTTACTTATTTTTGAGACAGTCTCACTCTGTTGCTCAAGCTGGAGTGCGGTGGCACAATCTCAGTTCACTGCAACCTCCACCTCCCAGGTTCAAGTGATTACCGTGTCTCAGCCTTCTGAGTAACTGGGATTACAGGTGGGTGCCACCATGCCTGGCTAATTTGTCTGTGTTTTTTTGTTGTTTTTGAGATGGAGTCTTGCTCTGTGGCCCAGGCTAGAGTGCAGTGTCATGATCCTGGTTTACTGCAACCTCTGCCTCCTAGGTTCAAGCAATTCTGCCTCAGAGACGAGGTTTCACCATATTGGCCAGGTTGGTCTCGAACTCCTGACTTTGTTATTCGACCACCTCAGCCTCCCAAAGTGCTGGGATTACAGCTGTGAGCCACCACGCCCAGCCTAGACCACAGTCTCAATATTTTATTTTGAAAACATGGTCCACATGACACCATCAACCTCAAACTCAGCCTAACTTCCCCCGCAACACACACACACTTATTCTAGCTGTCTCTCACTTTCATTCTTCCTAGACTGAGCTCTTTATTCCTCAGCCCATCATCCCCAGGAGCTGGGTCACTCACTTTTCCAGGAATTGAACACATGTACACTCAATGAACAGAAAGAAGAGAGGCAGAGAAGAGCTACCTGCTTCGAAAGTTCCTGATGACTGTCCGTGGAGACGCAAGCCTGCCTTCCACGGTTCAATAGCTACCTGGCTGAGGCCTAGCTATTCTATAATAGAAACAGTGTGGAAAAAAACAGAAGTCTGATCCCAATCCTGAATAACCAAATGACCCTGGGTAATCTCTCTGGGGCCCCTGTTTCTCCTTTGTAAACTAAATGCATTGGACTCATTTATTTTCTAGTTTTTGTTTTTTGAGGCAGAGTTTGCTCTGTTGCCCAGGCTGGAGTGCAATGGTGCAATCTCTCCTCACCGAAACCTCTGCCTCCTAGGTTCAAATGATTCTCCTGCCTCAGCCTCCCAAGTAGTAGCTGGGATTACAGGCATGTGCTACCATGCCCCACTAACTTTGTATTTTTAGTAGAGACAGGGTTTCACTGTGTTGGTCAGGCTGGTCTCAAAATCATGACCTCAGGTGATCCACCTGCCTCGGCCTCCCAAAGTGCTGGGATTACAGGTGTGATCCACTGTGTCTGGCTATTTTCTAGTTTTGATGGCTACAGTCATATATTTCGTCACTAGTAATTTGGAGGTAAAATGATAGTTGGCTTTAGACACACTCAATCTGTGAAGAAGATAAATAGCATTATATTAAAGCAAAAGCCCAAGCTGGGAGTCAGGAAACCTGGGCTCTGATACTTGCTGCATCATAACCTGAGTATCAGTGAGCGAGTCATTTGGCATCTCCGCATTATCAACCATCAGAGTTGGGATAAATGGTTTTTATTTAAACTCCAGGTGCATAGAGCAGGGACAGATGATTTTTTTTTTTTTTTTTTTTTTTTTTTTTTTTTTTGAGACAGAGTCTACCTCTGTCACTCAGGCTGGAATGCAGTGGCATGATCTCGACTCACCTGCAACCTCTACCTCCTGGGTTCAAGTGATTTTTGTGCCTGTCTCAGGAGTAGCTGTGATTACAGGCATGCACCATTATGTCCGGCCAATTTTTGTATTTTTAGGGAGAGTGGGTTTCACCATGTTGGCCAGGCTGGTCTTGAACTCCTGGCCTCAAATAATCCACTGGCCTCGGCCTCCCAAAGTGCTGGGATTATAGGACTGAGCCACTGCGCTGTGCAGGACAGATGATCTGTAATGGCCTTTCCAGCTCTGAGACACTGTGTGAGCCCATGATCCAAAGTCACCAAGAAGGTGTCAGCCCTAATATTTTTATGGGGGAGTAAATCAGAAGGGAAAGTGAATGCTCTCCGTTCATGAAGGGGCTATTCCTGAGATCTTTGGGTGCTTCCTGTATTCATAGGAGCCTTCCTGGCCCTTTGTTCCCATCTTACTCTCAAACTTAAGGCTTCAGAGCAGGAACTGGCACATGTGAGACCTGAAGCCAGCCTCATGAGCAGGACCTTGAGTTCTGCTGAGTCCTGCCATGGCTAGGGTCCAAGGGTTGAAGACCAGCCTTTCCCAGCCACTGATGAGGGCCTTTTACCAGCCCAGCCCAGTGACTACTTGGCAGTGGACTTTGTGTGATCTATTGTTAGGTGCCCCAGCAGTGCCACTTTGGCTGACACCCTCATCCACACTAGGCCCCACACCCCACAGGGCCTGTGACCTCTTAGTCTGTCTGTAGTGAAGGCCAGTCAAGGGCAACTCTCCTAGAGGATATTGCAGGGTGAGCCACTTGAGAGAGGTGTCGTGAGGGCAAGCCTCACTTTTTTTTTTTGAGACGGAGTTTCACTCTTGTTACCCAGGCTGGAGTGCAATGGCACAATCTCGGCTCACCGCAACCTCCGCCTCCTGGGTTCAGGCAATTCTCCTGTCTCAGCCTCCTGAGTAGCTGGGATTACAGGCATGTGCCACCATGCCCAGCTAATTTTTTGTATTTTTAGTAGAGACAGAGTTTCACCATGTTGACCAGGATGGTCTCAATCTCTTGACCTTGTGATCCACCCGCCTTGGCCTCCCAAAGTGCTGGGATTACAGGCTTGAGCCCCCGCGCCGGGCTTTTTTTTTTTTTTTTTTTTTTTTGAGATGGAGTCTTGCTCTGTTGCCCAGGCTGGAGTGCAGTGGCGTGATCTCGGACCACTGCAACTTTCGCCTCCTGGGTTCAAGCGATTCTCCTGCCTCAGCCTCTTAAGTAGGTGGGACTACACTGGCTAATTTTTGTATTTTGTAGAGATGGGGTTTCACCATATTGGCCAGGCTGGTCTCAAACTCCTGACCTTGTGATCTGCCCACCTCGGCCTCCCAAAGTGCTAGGATTATAGGCGTGAGCTACTGCGTCCAGCCCATATATGCTTTTTTCAAACTTGTTCTTTCTACCGAGCACTATATCAGGAGTATTATTGCTTCTCAATCAATACTCATTCTTGTCAAAATTTTTTTATTTTTATTTTTTTTTTTTAGACAGAGTCTCATTCTCTCACCCAGGCTAGAGTGCAGTGGGGTGATCTTGGCTCACTGCAGTCTCCTGAGTTAATTGATTCTCCTGCTTCAGCCTCCCAAGTAGCTGGGATTATAGTCATGCACTACCAAACCCGACTAATTTTTTGTATTTTAAATAGAGACGGGTTTCACCATGTTTCCCAGGCTGGTCTTGAACTCCTGACCTGCCTGCCTCGACCTCCGAAAGTACTGGGATGACAGACATGTTCCACTGTGCCTGGACTTTTCATAATTTTTAACGACTGTATGATATTTGATCATGTGGATGTACTATTTTTAGGAATCTTCTGTTGCTAGATATTTAAATCATGTCTATTTTCAACTACTATTTTCAACTTCTTTGAACCTCCTGGCATACATATCTTTGCACATCTGTCCAATTATTGCCTTCAGATAAATTCCCAGAAGTAGAGGTGCTAGATCAAATGTTTTTATGCATATTGACATATTGACCACTTTTCCTACAGAAAGATTGAACCAATTTATTCTCTACCACTATGCCTCATGCCTGATCACCTTTAAGTTAACAGCTTTGGTACTTTTTGTATTAAGACCATGGCTGGCAGGGCGCAGTGGCTCATGCCTGTAATTCCAGCATTTTGGGAGGCTGAAGCGGGAGAATTGCTTGAGGTCAGCAGTTGGAGACAAGTCTAGCCTACATCTTGAGATCTTGTATTTACAAAAAACTTAAAAATTAGCTTGGCCTGGTGGCATGTGTCTGTAGCCCTAGTTACTCAAGAGGCTGAGGTGAGAGAATTGCTTGTGCCCAGGAGTTCCAGGCTGCAGTGAGCTATGATAGCACCACTAGACTCCAGCCCCTATGGGACAGAGCTAGAGAGATCCTGTCTCTAAAACGAGGAAGAAGTATGATAGTCACAAACAAACAAACAAACAATGCTGTACCTTTTTTTTTTTAACATCATAATTGCATAAGTTTTATCCTTTGGTTCAGCAATTCTACTTATGGGAAAAATTTTAAAGAATCCAGATTACATACACATAAAGAGTTTACGGTGATGCTCACTGCAAATTGTAATCATTCTTTATGTGATTACATACATATAAAGAGTTTATACTGGAGTGGTGGCTTACGCCTATAATCCCAGCATTTTGGGGATTGAAGTTGAGGCAGGTAGATCACTTGAGGTTAGTAGTTCGAGACCAACCTTACCAACACGGTGAAACCACGTCTCTACTAAAAATAATACAAAATTAGCTGGGCATGTTGGCTTATGACTGTAATCCCAGCTACTTGGGGAGGCTGAGGCAGGAGGATCACTTGACCCAGGAGGTGGAGGTTGCAGTGAGCGGAGATCACATCACCGCACTCCAGCCTGGTAACAAAGGAGAAACTCCGTCTCAGAAAAAATCCATAAAACAAAAGTTTATGCTGATAGAACTGGTGGATTTTTTCTGGCTGTGTGAGCAAACCAATTACTTTGGACAATCATCACTCTATCCCTGTGGACTGGAAAGAGCACCCTTACTTGTCCGCATCTGTGCCCACTTTCTTACTGAGGGAGGAGGGGCAGGTGATCACCTGCAGCTCCTTGGACAGCACTGTTGTTTAGGCACCCACAGTCTGCACCCTTCTTTTTCACAGGGTGAATCACCTGCCTATGCTGCTCTCTTTACCATCAGACTCCCCAACCTCACCTCACCTTCCTAAGTGACATCAGGCCTTGGCTCATACACAGCTGTCTGCTTCACCCTGTCTGTCAAAGGTCACTGGTGACAGGCACCCAGATATTTTTACAGCATTATTTATGAAGCAGGATAATAATTTGAGATGATAACCATTTTATTCTTTCCTTTTCTCAAAACCCCTTTTAATCCAAGTCCACTATCCCTCCTAAGATAGAACCAGAGAAAAAAGTCAACAACATCTTGGCTTTTAAATTCACAAGCTGTGCATTCAAGGGTGAGACCAGAAGATTCAGGAAGAGGCATGATAACCAGAAACAATTCTCCCCACCTCTACTCCAGATAAGATTTTATTTAAAAGGAAAGACAGGTGGGGCATTGGAAGAGGAAGCAAAAGAGTAGGAACTGTGCACCCAGCCTCATCTGAAGTTCAATAAACCCCTTTTAATTAGATATTGAAAAATCTTGATGCCTGGGCAAGGCCCAGGAGGGCAGCGAGCCCCAGAGGCAAATCTTCTGCCACTATGGCATGGACACTGTGGAGTAGAAATGGTAGCTTGGCATGTCTAGGCTTGAGATCAGAAACAGATTCTCGGCTGGGCATGGTGGCTCATGCCTGTAATCCCAGCACCCTGGGAGCCCAAGATGGGCAGATCACAAGTTCAAGAGTTCAAGACCAGCCTGGCCAACATGATGAAACCCTGTCCCTACTAAAAATACAGAAATTGGCCAGGTGTGGTGGCAGGCACCTGTAATCCCAACTACTCGGGAGGCTGAGGCAGAAGAATCTCTTGAACCCAGGAGGCAGAGGTTGCAGTGAGCCAAGATCATGTCACGGCACTCCAGCCTGGGCGACAGAGGGAGACTCTGTTTCAAAACAAAACAAAAACAGAAACAAAAAGAAACATTCTCCCAGCCTCTACACTCTA
Source organism: Callithrix jacchus (assembly GCF_049354715.1). NCBI lineage: Eukaryota > Metazoa > Chordata > Mammalia > Primates > Cebidae > Callithrix > Callithrix jacchus. The sequence goes on from NC_133506.1 coordinate 65,717,269, forward strand.
CTTCTCTACACTCTACTTCTACACTCTACACTCTCCACAGTCTCATGGCTGTGATAAGAGGATGCCACATAGACAGATGAGGATGTGACTATATAGCAGGTTAACCACATGCAGAGCAGACCTCTTCTGTCTCCCACTCACACGTTCCCTCAATGCTGCCTTCCTGCCCTCTTCCACCTCAGCCTGAGACAGACAGGGAGGCTCACCTGGTACACCTGGAAGAGGAGACAAACAGGAGATGAACAGGAACTGGAACAGGAGACAACCATGGAACGAAGCAGACCAAGATCAAGAAGCATGTCCCTCCCCAGTTGCTCTTTGGTGATATATACATAACTCCCTCAGCAACAGAGAGGTGAAGAGTTGAGAACAGCAGAGTCTGATTAAGACAGTTTACCTGGGCTGAGTATGGTGGCTCATGCCTATAATTCTAGCACTTTGGGAGGATGAGGCGGGCACCTGAGGTCAGGAGTTCCAGACTAGTCTGGCCAACATGGTGAAACCCCATCTCTACTAAAAATAGAAAATTAGCTGGATGTGGTGGCAGGCACCTGTAATCCCAACTACTTGGGAGGCTGAGGCAGGAAAATCTCTTGAACCTGGGAGGCAGACGTTGCTGTGAGCCAAGATCATGCCACTGCACTCTAGCCTGGGTGACACAGTGAGACTCTGTCTTAAAAATACATATATATAAACACTGAGTTTACTTGGAAGTGACTTGATTATGTTCTTTGCTTCCAGGGCTTAAGAAATAAATTTAGTTCAGTTATAGAAAAATAAAGTTCACGCAACTGTGAAATCTGAATTTCCTTTGATGACAGTGAAAAATGGGAAAACTGAGGTATCCAGCCATAACCCTGCGGTATTACGCAAGGTTTTTGTTGCTATTGTTTTCTTTGAGACAGGGTCTCACTCTGTCGCTCAGGCTGGACTGCAGTGGCACCATCTCCAATGACTATAGCCTCAACTTCCCAGGCTGAAGCAATTCTCCTGCCTCAGCCTCCCAAGTAGTTGAGACTACAGGCATGTGCCACCATGCCCAGCTAAGTTGTGTATGTTTTGCAGAGGCGGGTTTGGCTGTGCTGCCCAGGTTGGTCTCAAACTCCTGGGCTCAAGTGATCTGCCTGCCTCAGCCTCCCAAAGTGCTGAGATTACAGGCATGAGCCACGATGCCTGGCCTATGCAAGTATTTAATATTTCCAAATACTACACACTACCATGGAAATGTTTATGATACAGTGTTATGTGAAAAAGTAGGATGTGTGTGCCCTTTTAATTTACAACAATGTTTTTCTTTGTTTGTTTTTGTTATGCTTTGTTTTTTGAGATGGAGTCTCTGTCTTCCAGGCACAATTTTGGCTCACTGCAACCTCCACCTCCTGGGTTCAAGCAATTCTCCTGCCTCTGCCTCCCGAGTATCTAGGGTTACATACATGCACCACCACACCAGGGTAATTTTTGCATTTTTAGTAGAGACCGGGTTTCCCCATGTTGGCCAAGCTGGTCTTCAAATCCTGACCTCAAGTGATCCACCTGCCTCAGCCTCCCAAAGTGCTGGGATTACAGGCATGAGCCACCACACCTGGGCTAAATTACATCGTTTAAAAAAGGCTGGGCACAATGGCTTGTGCCTGTGATTCCAACATTTTAGGAGACCAAAATGGGAGGATCATTTGAGCCCAGTTCAAGGCTGCAGTGAGCTATGACACCACTATATTTCAGCCTCAGTGAGAGAGTGAGAACTTGTTTCTATTAAAACAAAATGGGCAGGGCATGGTGGCTCATTCCTGTAATCCTAGCACTTTGGAAGGCCAAGATGGGGGAATCACAAGGTTAAGAGATGGAGATTAGCCTGGCCAACATGGTGAAACCCCATCTTGACTAAAAATACAAAAATTAGCTGGGCGTGGTAGCGTGCTCCTGTAGTCCCAGCTACTTGAGAGGCTGAGGCAGGAGAATCACTTGAACCCGGGAGACGGAGGTTTCAGGGAGCCAAGACTGCACCATTGCACTCCAGCCTAGCAACAGAGCGAAACTCCATCTCAAAACAAACAAACAAACAAACAAACAAGAAGCAAAAGCAATGTTTAAAAGAATACCCTCCTTTGGGAGGCCGAGGTGGGTGGATCACGAGGTCAAGAGATCGAGACCATCCTGGTCAACATGGTGAAACCCCATCTCTACTAAAAATACAAAAAAATTAGCTGGGCATGGTGGCCCATGCCTGTAATCCCAGCTACTCAGGAGGCTGAGGCAGGAGAATTGCCTGAACCCAGGAGGCACAGGTTGCGGTGAGCCGAGATTGCACCACTGCACTCCAGCCTGGGTAACAAGAGCAAAACTCCGTCTCAAAAAAAACAAAAAAAAAACCCTCAGAACATATAGTTGAAATAAAATTTGGGAAGTAAATAGAGACCAAAATGTTAAGTAGTTGTCTTCGGGAAGTTGTGGGTGATCTTTTTCCTAATTTTCTTCCATGAACATGTATGTATGCATGTATGTATTTTTTTTTCCTGAAGCATGTATGTATGTGTTTATTTATTTGTTTTTGAGACAGCCTGAGAACTGTCATCCAGACAGGAGTGCAGTGGCACAATCATGGCTTACTGCAGCCTTGACAACCTGGGCTCAATCAATCCTCCCACCTCAGCCTCCCCTACAGTAGCTGGGACTATAGGCACACACCACCACAGTCAGCTTATTCTTACATTTTTTTTTTTTTTTTGTAGAGACAGGGTCTTGCTGTGTTGTGCAGGCTGATCTTGAACTTCTGGCCTCAAGTGATCCTCCTGCCTCAGCATCCCAAAGTGCTGGGATTACAGGTGTGAGCCACCGTGCCTGGTCTCCAAGTATTTCTTTATACAGGTCGAATATCCTTTATCTGCAATGTTTGTAACCAGAAGTGTTCCAGATTTCAGATTTTTTTTTCAGATTTTGGAATATTTGCATTATACTTATGTGTTGAACATCCTAAATCCAAATATTCAAAATCAGAAATGTTCCAATGAGCATTTCCTTTGAGTGTCATGTTGGTGCTCAAAAAGCTTTGGATTTTGAAACATTTCAGGTTTTAGATTTTGGGATTTGGGATGCTCAACCTGTAATGAAATGTATGCATAAAATATCTATGTATTATATATTTAATATATGCATGTTAAAATATGTATTTGCCATTATTTTTAAGTATGGTTTGGATCCATGGTCTAGAGTTTTGAAGAGGCTGAAGGAAACAAAGAGAGTAAAGGGGATTTTCCAGGCCCTGCTTAGTATTGTCCTGCTGAGTCAGTCATCAGTTGTCTCTGTCTTCTTGCCTAGTAGGTAAATGTTGGGTGATGTCATGGACAGAATGAATGAAGAAATGATAGAGCACGATGAATAGGAGCCTTTGTTCATAGGAAAGACAGGAAACCCACGTACTTACTTCACATTTTAAGTCAGCGGTTCTCAAAGTGTCATCCTTGTATCAGCAGCCTCAGCACTGCTTGTTAGAACTGCAACTTCTCGGCTGGGCGTGGTGGCTCATGCCTGTAATTCAAGCACTTTGGAGGCCAAGGCGGGCAGATCACCTGAGGTCGGGAGTTTAAGACCAGCCTGACCAACATGGTGAAACCCCGTCTTATTAAAAAAAGAAAGAAAGAATGGCCGGGTGTGGTGGCTCAAGCCTGTAATCCCAGCACTTTGGGAGGCCGAGGCGGGTGGATCACGAGGTCAACAGATCGAGACCATCCTGGTCAACATGGTGAAACCCCGTCTCTACTAAAAATACAAAAAATTAGCTGGGCATGGTGGCGCGTGCCTGTAATCCCAGCTACTCGGGAGGCTGAGGTGGAAGAATTGCCTGAACCCAGGAGGCGGAGGTTGCGGTGAGCCGAGATCGTGCCATTGCACTCCAGCCTGGGTAACAAGAGCGAAACTCCGTCTCAGAAAGAAAGAAGGAAGGAAGGAAGGAAGGAAGGAAGGAAGGAAGGAAGGAAGGAAGGAAGGAAGGAAGGAAGGAAGGAAAGGCAACTTCTTGGCTGGGTGCAGTGGCTCACGCCTGTAATCCCAGCACTTTAGGAAGCCAAGGCAGGCGGATCACAAGGTCAGGCATTCAAGACCAGTCTGGCCAACATGGTGAAAACCCATCTCTACTAAAAATACAAAAATTAGCTGGGAGTGGTGGCATGTACCTGTAGTCCCAGCTACTCGGGAGGCTGAGACAGAAGAATCACTTGAATCTGGGAGGCTGACGTTGCAGTGAGCTGACTGCACTCCAGCCTGGGCAACAGAGACTCCGTTTGGAAAATAAAAAAAATTAAAAAAAAAAAGAAATGCAACTTATCTGGCTCCACCCCAGACCCACTGAATCAGCAACTGGGGGTGGGACCCAGAAATGTGTGTTTAATAAGCCTTCCAGAGAATTCTGCTAAAGTTTGATGACCACATTCTTTTTTTTAAAACATTAAGGTTTTTTCGGTAAATTTACTTTTTTTTTAATGTACAGAAAATTCCACATCCTCTGCACTCAGTTTCCCTATTAACATCTTACAATAATATGGTACATCTGGATAACCACTTTTCTGATTAATAATCATGGAAGAGCTGGCTTTAGTCACTGGGGTAGGTACGAGTGTGGAGGCTGGAAGGAATTAAGAATTATGTTTATCATCATTTTTACCACCACCTCCACCATGAAGTGGTGATATATTATATTACTGATATAATCATTTCTATTTCATTTGATTCTCAATATATGCCTGTGAAGTAGTCCAAGGAAGTTATCCCCACCTTACAGATGAAAAAACCTGAGGACCAGAAAAATCACACAACTAATAATGATGGCTGATGTATTTTTGTCTATTTGTTTGTCTTGGTTTTATTTTGTTTTAAGACAGGGTCTCATTCAGTCGTCCAGACTAGAGTGTAGTGGCACAATCTTGGATCACTGCAGCCTAGACCTCCTGGTCTCAAGTGATCCTCTTACCTCAACTTGATGAGTAGCTGGGACTACAGGTGTGCACTACCACGTCCTGCTTATTTTAATATATATATATTTTTTGTAGAAACAGGGTCTCCCTATGTTTCCCAGGCTGGTCCCAAACTCCTGGACTCAGCCTCCCAAAGTACTGGCATTACAAATATGAGCCACTGGCCTGGACAACATGGCTGTTTATTAAATTTTTCCAATAAGGCAATTCTTATTGATAATCTATCAATAATATGTTAACAATGTATCTGTATTATCTCATTTAAACCTAAAATTAGCATAGAAGTTCTACATAAATAAAAATTAAAAGAAAATTAAAAAAATTTTTTGAGATAGAGTTTCGCTCTTGTTGCCCAGGCTGGAGTGCAATGGTATTATCTCAGCTCACCAAAACCTCCACCTCCCAGGTTCAAGTGATTCTCCTGTCTCAGCCTCCCAAGTAACTGGGATTACAGGCATGTGCCACACACCCGGCTAATTTTATATTTTAGTAGAGATGTGTTTTCTCCATGTTGGTCAGGCTGGTCTCAAACTCCTGACCTCAGGTGATCCACCCTCCTTGGACTCCCAAAGTGCTGGGATTACAGGCATAGGCCACTGCATCCAGCCTAAAAAATAATTTTAAGCCTAGCCAACATAGTGAAACCCTGACTCTACTAAAAATCTGAAAATTCGCCAGGCATGGTGGCATGCACCTGTTGTCCCAGCTACCCAGCTGGCTGAGGAGAATCTCTTGAACCAAGGAGATGGAGGTTGTGGTGAGCTGAGATCGCACCACTGCACTCCAGCCTTGTGATAGAGTGAGACTCTGTCTCAATAATAATAACAATAATTTTAAAAATTAAAAAAAAACAAACTAATCTTAAATAATTAAGTGCTACTATTATATCTGCATTTTATAGACAAGCAAACTGAAGCACAGAAAGACTAAGAAACTTACGCTTGGACATACGACTTGAAACAAAGGAAATAAATCAAATCCGAGAATTCGGACTTCCGGCCCTCCATGCATAACTATTAAACTATATTATAACTATGGCAGCTGAATTCCCTTTCCCAGAATCCCCTTTCCTGTGTGTTTCCAGTTAGCATGGGCCACAAATGATTTTTTTTTCCTCTAACCCAGTTGAAGACTACACAAGAGAGTCTTGTGAGAGACTTGGAGGGCTGAAGTAACACAGCAGCCGCTCAGTAGCTAGCAGCTCAGCACTCGGTGCTAGCCATCTGATGTCTCGACTCATTGGCAGGAGATAGCAGCTATACCAGTGATTGCTTCACCTCCTGAATCTTCCTTCAGCTTCTCTGATCCTGGGCCAGGTGTCGGTGTTTATCTCTGTGTGAAGAGCCCTGGTTTCTCCTGGACGCCCACACCACCCACACTAGAAGCGACAAGAACTGACACAGTCTCCAGCCAGCCCTCATGGGTTCCAGTTTACGCTAGTGAGTTCCAGCTCATTCTCCACTTTACCAACTGCCTGCCCTGGGGACTTCAAACTCCAGCATCAGATGCGAAGACAACAACCATCTAGAAACTGCTTACCCAGCAGCCTTCACTGTGCTTGGCCTTGCAGGACCACAGATATGACTGTGCAAGCTGAAACAATGCAAAGCAATCTTCATAATCAATGAGAAAATGTATGACTGCTCTGTGACCCTTAAATATTTTGGTCAAAACATTAAAAACTCTGTTACTGTCAGTTGTAAATGTATAGGAATGTTTTCTTTAATTAAAAAAAATAGAAATGGGGTTTCACTATGTTGCCCAGGCTGGTCTTCAACTCCTGAGCTAAAGTGATCTGCCCACCTCGGCCTCTCAGAGTGCTAGGATTACAGGCATGAGCATGACTGGCTGGAAAAATGTTTTAAGTGCAGCTAATATTTATTTAGTACCTCTTTTCATTCATGATAATGGTTATTTAAACCGTTTGTCTTTTTCTTGGCTGGGCATGGTAGCTCACACCTGTAATCCCAGCACTTTGGGAGGCTGAGGTGGGCAGATCACTTGAGATCAGGAGTTTAGGACCAGCTTGGCCAACATGGTGAAACCCTGTCTCTACTACAAACAAAATACAAAAGTTCTCACGCCTGTAATCCCAGCACTTTGGGAGGCCGAGGCGGGTGGATCACGAGGTCAACAGATCGAGACCATCCGGTCAACATGGTGAAACCCCGCCTCTAGTAAAAATACAAAAAATTAGCTGGGCATGGTGGCGCGTGCCTGTAATCCCAGCTACTCAGGAGGCTGAGGCAGGAGAATTGCCTGAACCCAGGAGGCGGAGGTTGCAGTGAGCCGAGATCGCGCCATTGCTCTCCAGCCTGGGTAACAAGAGCGAAACTCCGTCTCAATTAAAAAAAAAAAAAAATACAAAAGTTAGCTGGGCATGGTGGCATGCACCAGTAATCCCAACTACTCGGGAGGCTGAGGCAAGAGAATTGCTTGAACCCTGGAGGCAGAGGCTGCAGTGAGCTGAGAGGGGTGAGCTGAAAGCTGCAGTGAGATGCCGCTGTACTCCTCCACCCTGGGTGACAGAGTGAAACTCTATTTCAAAAACACAGAAAAGAAAAGCAGAGATTACTAGGTACATTAAGATTGTGTGTAAACCCCATAAAGGTAATGAGGAAAAATGTTATTGAGATATTAACCATCAGTAGCTTCCACTTATCCACTCATGGTCAGAGGGCACCAAACCACAGAATTCTGAAATCTTTTTCAATCAAAGTCAAATGTCCTCCACTTTGCCCTTGGACTGGGGCCTGCCAGAGGGAACCAAGAGAGACATCAAGGCCTGACACTGGGTGAGAACTGTGCACCCAACCTCTACCCTCTTCATTCAAGCAGATAATAGATCTTGGGCTACTTGTCTCTGGAGGACTTGCGACTCCTACAGAAGAATTTGGGATTGAGAAGGGATGAATTTCCTGTGGTCAGGGTTTCTTATGATCTGGGGTCCTTGCTTTTAGATGGAAAAAGAATTACATCTTTATATTCAATAACTTGTATCTAAAATAAAGATTTCTGGCTGGGAGCGGTGGCTCACATCTGTAATCCTAGCATTTTGCCAGGCTAAGGCAGGTGGATCACCTGAGGTTAGGAGTTTGAGACCAGTCTGGCCAACATCATGAAAAATTAAAATAAATAAGTAAATAAAATATAAGCATTTCTTTCCATTATGAGTGCAGGCAACAAACTACTCAAGAATTAACAGTACCTGTGCCTTTGTCCTCAGCAGAAATCAGATATTTTCATATATTATGGTGGTTATACTATGTTGAAATGTTGTTTACACTTATTGCTACTTCAAAAGTATGAAGTTGTTTGGTCCATCACTAGATCTTGATCTTTGATGTGCTTTAAAAAAAAAAAATCTAGGCCAGGCTCGGTGGCCAGGTGTGTTGGCTCACATCCCACCACTTTGGGAGGCCAACACGGGCGGATCACCTGAGGACAAGATTTCGAGACCAGCCTGACCAACATGGAGAAACCCTGTCTTTACTAATAATGCAAAAATTAGCTGGGTGTGGTGGCACACACCTGTAATCCCAGCTACTTGGGAGGGTGAGACATGAGAATCGCTTGAACCTGGGAGGTGGAGGTTGCAGTGAGTTGAGATCGAGCCACTGCATTCCAGCCTGAGCAACGGAGCAAGACTCCGTCTAAAATACACACACACACACACACACACACACACGTATATATAATTATATCATGTCTGTTCTTAAAACATTTTGATCATCATACACCAATATTTCTCTCCAACCTGGCAGAATAAAACAAGGAAAAGAACAGAGATGGTTCTGAGACTGAGAGTAGGAGTCCTGGGTCCTCTGAGAGGGAGCGGCTGCTTACCACGTCTAGGGATAAGAGTCTCATGTCGGCCGGGCACAGTGGCTCAAGCCTGTAATCCCAGCACTTTGGGAGGCCGAGGCGGGTGGATCACGAGGTCAACAGATCGAGACCATCCTGGTCAACATGGTGAAACCCCGTCTCTACTAAAAATACAAAAAATTAGCTGGGCATGGTGGCGCATGCCTGTAATCCCAGCTACTCAGGAGGCTGAGGTAGGAGAATTGCCTGAACCCAGGAGGCGGAGGTTGCGGTGAGCCGAGATTGTGCCATTGCACTCCAGCCTGGGTAACAAGAGCGAAACTCCGTCTCACAAAAAAAAAAAAAAAAAAAGAGTCTCATGTCACCAAGCTAGGCATAGAAACAGCCAACAGAGCCAGTGTGACCTGGGAACCAGTGCCCAGGGGCCTGATCGGCCCTCCCACAAAAACACTCTCAAAACTGTACATAACCCATGGAAATAGGAGACCGTCAAAACCCAAAGTACTTCCTTCGAAACTGAGTTTGGGGGTTGTTTGTGCCAGCTACAAAGGCCTCTCTGGTGACTGAAGGCCTGGCTTTAGTTACCGACTTCCGTGCATTGTACACATCAACAGCATGGAAAGGTCAAACACCTGTGTTCGAATTGTGAGATCCAGTTTGCACTTGCCACGTATGCTGTAACATTACATTAAAAAAAAAATCCTCTTTGTATTATAGTCATGCAGACTTATATATGACAAACAGCTGGATAATTTTTAAAAAACAGACCAGGCACAGTGGCTCATGCCTGTAATCCTAGCACTTTGGGAGGCCAAGGTGGGTGGAGGATCAAGAGGTCAGGAGTTCAAGACCAGCCTGGCCAACATGGTGAAACTCCTGTCTCTAACACAAATACAGAAATTAGCTGGGCGCGGTGGTAGTTGCCTGTAATCCCATCTACTTGGGAGGCTGAGGCAGGAGAATCACTTGAACCCGGGGGCGGAGGTTGCAGTGAACCAAGGTCATGCCACTGCACTCCAGCCTGAGCGACAGAGCAAGATTTCGTCTCAAAACAAAACAAAACAAAACGAGGCCAGGTGCAGTGGCTCACACCTGTAATCTCAGCATTGTGGGAGGCTGACGCAGACAAATCAGTTGATGTCAGGAGTTTGAGACCAACCTGGCCAACATGGTGAAACCCTGTCTCTACTAAAAATACAAAAATTAGCTGGGCATGGTGGCGTGCACCTGTAGTCCCAGCTACTCGGGAGGCTGAGGCAGGAGAATTGCTTGAACCCAGGAGGCAGAGGTTGTGGTGAGCCGAGATGGTGCCATTGCACTTCAGCCTGGGTAACAAGAGTGAAACTCCGTCTCAAAAAAAAAAACAAAAGTTAGCTGGGCGTGGTGGCATGCGCCTGTAATCCCAGTGCTCAGGAGGCTGAAGAACAAGAATCGCTTGAACCCAGGAAGGGGAGTTTACAGTGAGCCGAGATTGTGCCACTGCACTCCAGCCTGGGCAATAGAGCAATACTCGGTCTAAAAAAAAAAAAAAAAAAAAAACAAAAACCCACAAAAAACAAAACCAAACCTCTCATTGGATTGCTCAGGGGCTGTGATGGAATTGCTGAACAATGGCTAAGTATGGCTATCTTCATGGCACAGCTGAGAAAGGCCATGACCCTGGGAAGGGCAGATCTGGCCTCTGCATTTGTTGCCTCACAGCTCAGGAAACCATACTGGGTCCCCATACATTTTTGCATTGAGTCCACTCTCCATTACTTCCATTAGAGGCTATATTGGCAGCCTCACCAACAGACTTAGCTCTCCGTCTTCTCTCGCATTTCTCCATTTTATACGTAAACTCGCAACTCATGGCCTGAAAGCAGGACCAGCCAAAAGCTTCTTCCTCCTTCTCCTTTTTTTTTTTCTTTTGAGATGGAGTCTTGCTCTGTTGCCCAGGCTGGAGTGCAGTGGTGTGATCTCGGACCACTGCAACCTCTGCCTCCTGGGTTCAAGCAATTCTCCTGCCTCACTCTCCTGAGTAGCTGAGATTACACGCTACCACCACACCCGGCTAATTTTTGTATGTTTAATAGAGTCAGGGTTTTGCCATGTTGGCCAGGCTGGTCTTGAACTCCAGACTTCAAGTGATCTGTCTGCCTCGGCCTCCCAAAGTGCTGGGATTACATGCATGATCCATGGCGCCTGGCATTTCCTCCTCCTTTTGCTTTATTTTTATTTTTGAGACAGGGTCTCACTCTGTCACCCAGGCTGGAGCTCACTGCAGCCCCTTCAGAGGTGAGAAAGAGTACTAGGTTCTGCCCCCTTCAACTCTTGCAGAGAACTTCTTCTCCCACCCCTGCTTCCCGGATAGGCTTCTCTTAACTTCAACCCACCCCAACTCCTGCAGGGCGAGGGGTAGGACCTGTGGGAAAGGCAGGCCTAGTGTCCAACTTCCTGGTTATTCCCCGCACCCTGACCTTTCCACTCTACAGCTGGGGCTAGTGTGGGAAGAAGAGTCCCTGGCCTTAACTTGTCAAGTTGTGCAATGAACAGGCTGACAGGTGAGGCAGGCTCTTCCCACCCCCAGAGAGCAGCAGCCTCATTAGCTGTTTAGTAGCCAGCATCTTCAAAGGGCTGAGTGTTGAGGCCTTGGGAGGAGCTGGGGCAGGGCTGAGCTAGTGACTGTGTGTCCTCCTCCCTCACCTCTATGCCTCAGCAAGCAACAGGGAGGCAACAGGATGGAGAGACAGGAAAACCAGTTTCTGGACCAGCATCTGCCACGGAAGAGCTAAGCATCTCTGGTCCATCCAAGTCTCCTTCCCACCCTAGCCTTAGTTTTTCTTTTCTTTTTTTAGATGGGGTCTTGCTCTATCACCAGGCTGGAGTGCAGTGGCGCGATCTCACTGCAACTCTGCCTCCCGGGTTCAAGTTATTCTCCTCCCTTAGCCTCCCGAGTAGCTGGGACTACAGGTATCTGCCACCACACCCAGCTAATTTTTGTATTTTTAGTAGATGTTTATACTACGTTGGTCAGAATGGTCTTGATCTCTTGATCTCATGATCCGCCCGTCTTGGCCTCTCAAAGTTTTTCTATTTTTAAGACAAGTGATTAAAACTAGATGGAGCTGGATGCAGTGACTCACATCTAAAATCCCAGCACTTTGGGGCTGGGTGCAGTGGCTCACGCCTGTAATCCCATCACCTTGGGAGGTCGAGGCAGGCAAACTGCCTGAGATCAGGAGTTCAAGACCAGCCTGGCGAGCATGCCTAAACTCTATCTCTAGTAAAAATACAAAAAAAAATTAGCCGGCTGTGGTGGCACACCTCTGTAGCCCCAGCTACTCAGGAGGCTGAGGCTGGAGAATTGCTTGAACCTGGGAGGCGGAGGTTGCAGTGAGCTGATTGAACAACTGCACTCCAGCCTGGAAGACAGAGTGAGACTCCATGTCAAAAAATAATAAAAAATAAAATCCCAGCACTTTGGGAGGCCGAGGTAGATTGCCTGAGCCCAAGAGTTTGAGACCAGCCTGGGAACTTGACAAAACCCTGTCTCTACAAAATACATAAAAAATAAGCCAGACATGGTGGCACACACGTGTAGTTCCAGCTTACTTGGGAGGCTAAGGTGGGAGGATCAGAGCACTGGAGGTTGAGGCTGCAGTGATCATGCCACTGCACTCCAACCTGGGTGACAGAAGAAGACCCTCTCAATAAACAAAACAAAACACAACAAAAACTAGCTGAACTTTAAAGCCTCTTCACCTCTTGATGGCCCACACACAATACTGAAGTCCCAAAAGACAATATTCTCTATCTCACATGCAAGTCAGCAGGTTCTGAGAGGATGAGGGGCCTGTCCCAAGCCATGCATTCAGGGGAAAGGTATTGGAACTGACCTAGTTAAATATTTGTTGTTGTTGTTTGTTTCAGGCTGGAGTGCAGTGATGCGATCTCAACTTGCAGCAACCTCCACCTCCTGGGTTCAAGCAATTCTCCTGCCTCAGCCTCCCACATAGCTGGGATTACAGACGCATGCCACCATGCCTGGCTAATTTTTGTATTTTTTAGTAGAGACGGGGTTTCACCATGTTGGCAAAGCTGGTCTTGAACTCCAGACCTCAAGTTATTCACCCGCCTTGGCCTCCCAAAGTGCTGGGACTACAGGCGTGAGCCACAGTGCCAGCTAAATTGTTTAAAGATTTTTTGTAGAGACAGCGTCTCCTTATGTTGCCTGGCCTCTGTTTTGAATCCCAGTTCACTCAACTGTGTTGTTCAAGGCAGACTTCACCTTGGGAGCTCTACCCCTCTTTCAAAGGCTGAGTGGTCTTTGGATTAGAAAACGTGGCAGAGGGAAAACATTCAAGGCTCAGGAGAGGCCAAGCACAGTGGCTCACGCCTGTAATCCCAGCACTATGGGAGGCCAAGGCAGGCAGATCACCTGAGGTCAGGAGTTTGAGACCAGCCTAGCCAACATGGTGAAACCCTGTCTCTATTAAAAAATAAAACAATTAGCTGGGTGTGGTGGTGTGTGCCTGTAATCCCAGCTACTGAAGAGGCTGAGGCAGGAGAACCACTTGAACCCGGGAGGTGGGTGCTGCAGTAAGCCAAGATGGCGACACTGCACTCTAGCCTGGGTGACAGAGCAAGATTTTGTCTCAAAATAATAATAATAATAATAAATAAGAAGACTCAGGAGCCAGCTGCTGAGCTTACAAACAGCAGTGAGAAAGAGCCAAAGAAGGCGCATCAAGAGGGATGCAAAGGAAACCTAAAGGCCCAGCCAGATGTGGGCCAGATGCAAAAGAGGAATGATGGGAATGATTTGGAGGCATTAGGATCAGAATTGTTTACAGTAGAAAGAAACTAAAGCCTGTAATACCAGCACTTTGGGAGGCTGATGCGGGTGGATCATGAGGTCAGATGTTCAAGACCAGCCTGGCCAAGATAGTGAAACCTCATCTCTACTAAAAATGAAAAAATTAGCCAGGCATTGTGGCAGGCACCTGTAATCCTAGCTACTTGGGAGGTTGAGGCAGGAGAATTGCTTGAATCCAGGCGGCAGAGTTTGCAGTGAGCTGAGACTGCACCACTGCACTCCAGCCTGTGTGACAGAGTGAGACTGCCTCAAAAAAAAAAAAAGAAGAAAGAAAAAAACTAAAAACAGCTGCTTACTAGTAGAAGCCTGGTAAAATATGTGTTGGCACATCTTTCCAATGGAATGCTGTGCAACTATTAAAAGTGACTTGATGTCCAGGCAAGGTGGCTCATACCTGTAATCCCAGCACTTTGGGAGGTCAAGATGGGTGGGTCACCTGAGGTCAGGAGTTTGAGGCCAGCCTAGCCAGCATGGTGAAACCCCATCTCTACTAAAAATACAAAAATTAGTCGGGCATGGTGGCACATGCTTGTAATCCCAGCTACTTGGGAGGCTGAAGCAGGAGAATCACTTGAACCCGGGAGACAGGGGTTGCAGTGAGCCAAGATTGTGCCACTGCATTCCAGCCTGGGTGACAAGAGAGAAACTCCGTCTAAAAAAAAAAAAAAAGATAGATTTAGTTGTAGGAGAACACCCAACTCAAGCTGCCTTAAACAATAAAATATGTGTTTTGAGTTGAGAGTATTTAAAAACACAACACTGCACGTGCATCTTTCCCTCTACTCTTCCAGGGCCTAAGAGACTATTGAGCTCCCAGACCTCTGCACACAGGACCCTGGAAGTAATCTGAGAGTCCATTCTACAGAGGTGCTGGGAAGGACAGTACACAGCAGAGTGGGAAGGAGGTGCCTGAGAGCCAGACAGTCATTTAGGCTCTGATTCAGCCACTTACTGACTGCAGTAAAATTCTTAATCTCGGCTGGGTGTGGTGGCTCCTGCCTGTAATCCCAACACTTTGGGAGGATGAGGCAGAAGCATTGCTTGACTTCAGGAGTTCAAGACCAGCCAGGGCAACACAGTCAGACCCTGTCAAGAGACAGAGAGAGAGAGAGAGAGAGATTAGAAGAGATAACATGTAGTCTGGATGTGGTGGCTCATGCTGTAATCCCAGCACTTTGGGGGGCCGAGGTGGGTGGATAACCTGAGGCCAGGAGTTCACCTGGTCTCTACTAAAAATACAAAAAAAAATTAGCTGTGCATGGAGGCCCGTGCCTATAATCGTAGCTACTCAGGAGGCTGAGGCACGAGAATCACTTGAGCCTGGGAGGCAGAGGTTACAGTGAGCTGAAGTTGCACCACTGCAGTCCAGCCTGGGCCACCGAGGGGACTCTCTCATAAAAAAAAAAAAGGAACTGTGGGAAGAAGAAAAAAGGATATTTCAGAAAGACACTAGTTTGGGTGAAGAGAGAGGGGCAGAAAGGACACAGAGTATGTTCAGGGGCCAAATCATAGTGGATCTGGCTGGAAGGTAGTTAAACTTTGGAGGAAAAGGAAGATTGGGACTGTTGTGAATGGTCTTGTGTTCCAGGGTGAAGTCTTATTAAATATGAAGAATGAATACTGAAGAAATGCCAAACCTCTCAAAATTGATCTATATATATAAAATGTAATAACAATAAAAAAACTCAAAAGGGTTTTGTAGAAAACTTTATAAAATGGTTCTAGAGTTTATTTAGAAGCATCAACATGTGAGTCAGGCAAATTCTGAAAAACAAGATTAACATATCGGCCTTATGTGATATTATACTTTATAGTAATAGGAAGCTACACTAATTAAAACAAATGTGTACATGTATAGGAATAAGCTGACAGATCAATGAAACAAGTCTAGAAATAAACTCAAGCATATGTGGAAAGCACATGAATTACCAAGAGGACAATTCAAATCAATGTGTTAAAAATGGTATTCGTGCAGGCTGAGTGCAGTGGCTAAAGCCTGTGATCCCAGCAGTTTGGGAGGCCGAGGCAGGTGGATTACTTAAGGTCAGGAGTTCAAGACCAGTCTGGCCAACATGGTAAAACCCTGTCTCTACTAAAAATATAAACATTAGCCAGGTGTGGTGGCATGTGCCAGTAGTCCCGGCTACTCGGCAGGGCTGAGACAGGAGAATCGCTTGAACACAGGAGGCAGAGGTTGCAGTGAGCTGAGATCACACCACTGCACTCCAGCCTGGGCAACAGAGTGAGACTCCGTCTAAAAAAAAAAAAAAAAATGGTATTCATGCCATTTTTTATAGGCTCATGCCTGTAATTCTGGTGCTTTGGGAGGCCGAAGTAGAAGGATCACTCTAGGCCAAATTCAAGACTAGCCTGGGCAACATAGCAAGAATTTATCTCACTTTTTTTTTTTAAATTTTCTTGTGATCCAAATGTAGCAAGAACCTATCTCTACAAAAAAAAATTTTTTTTTAATTAGCAGGATGTGATGGTGTGTACCTGTAGTCCTAGCTACCTAGGAGGCTGAGGTGGGAGGATAATTTGAGCCCAGGTGTTCATGGGTGCAGTAAGCCATGGTCATGCCACTGCACTCCAGCCTGATTCAACCTATGAAAATCTATCAATTAATATACCACGTTAACAGAGTGAAGGAAAAAAAAACCCCACATGATTATCTCAACTGATGCAGAAAAGCATTTGACAAAATTCAACACCCTTTCTTAGTAAAAACACTAAAAAAACTAGTAATAGAAGGAAACTATCTCAACATAATAAAGGCCATAGATGAAAATCCCAAGCTAACATTATACTCAGTGGTGAAAGACCAAAAGCATGTCTTTTCTTTTTCTAAGAGACAGGGTCTTGCTCTGTCACCTATGCTGGAATGCAGTGGCACAATCAGGGCTCACTACAGCCTCAAACTCCTGGGCTCAAGCAATCCTCCCACGTCAACCACCTGAATGGCTGGGACTACAGGTGTGAGCCATGGTGCCTGGCCCAAAAGCTTTTCATCTACGATCAGGAACAAGACCAGGATGACTGCTTTTACCACTTCTAATGAACATGGTACCTCGCCAGAATAATTAGGAAAGAAAAAGAAATAAAATATATCTAAATTAGAAAGGAAGATGTAAAAGTATCTCTAGCCATACATAATCTTATTTGCAGAAAACCTAAAGATTCCACCAAAAACTGTCCAAACTAATGAATTCAGCAAAGTTGCAGGATGCAACATTAACACACAAAAATCAGTTGCATTTCTGCTTACTAACAATGAGCAATATGAAAAGGAAATTAGGAAAATAATTCCACTGCCTACAGTATCAAAAAGAATCAAATACTTACAAATAAACTTAACCAAGAAGGGTATGTTGGTTTGCTACATGCATTAGTCCTCAGGTGTTTTCACAATGCTATAAAGATACTACCTCAGACTGGATAACCTATAAACAAAAGACGTTTAATGGACTCACAGTTCCCTATGGCTGTGAAGGCCTCAGGAAACTTACAATTATGGCAGAAGGCAACGAAGCAAGCACCTTCTTCATATGGCGGCAGAAGAGAGAGAGAGCAGGGGAAACTGCCACTTTTTTTTTTTTTTAAATGATGTTTCGCTCGTTACCCAGGCTGGAGTGCAATGGTGTCATCTTGGCTCACTGCAACCTCTGCCTCCCAGGTTCAAGTGATTCTCCTGCCTCAGCCTCCCAAGCAGCTGCGATTACAGGCATGAACCACCATGCCCGGCTGAAACTGCCACTTTTAAACCATCAAAATCTTGTGAGAACTCCCTCACTATCACCAGAACAGCATGGGGGAAACTGCCCCCATGATCCAATAGCCTCCCACCAGGTCCCTCCCTTGACACGCAAGGAGTATAATTGAAGATGAGATTTGGGTGTGGACACAAAGCCAAACCATATCGATAGGGCTACCATAACAAAATACCACAGACTAGGTGGCTTAAACAACAGGATTTTATTTCTCACAATTTTGAAGGCTACAAGTTGAGGATCAAATGTTAGCAGATTTGGTTTCCTCTGAGGCCTTTTTTTTTTTTTTTTTTTTTGAGATGGAGTCTCTGTCGCCTAGGTTGGAGTGCAGTGGTGTTATCTTGACTCACCGAAACCTCTGTCTCCTGAATTCAAGTGATTCTCCTCCCTCAGCCACCTGAGGAGCTGGGATTACAGGTGTGAACCACCATGCTCAGCTAATTTTTGTATTTTTAGTAGAGATGAGGTTTCGCTATGTCGGCAAGGCTGGTTTCGAACTTCTGACCTCAAGTGATCCATCTGCCTTGGCCTCCCAAAGTGCTGGGATTACAGGTGTGAGCCACAGCTTCCGGTTTCTGAGGGCTCTTTCCTTGGCTTGCAGATGGCAGTCTCAGTGCATCTTCACATAGCTGGGTGTTTGTGTTCTATTCTTCTCTCCTTGTAAGGACACCAGTTGTACTGTACTAGGGCCCATCCTAACAATTCCATTTTAATTTAATTACCTCTTCAAAGGCCCTGTATCCAAATACAGTCACATTCTGACCTTAGGGCTTCAACATATGAGTTTTAGGGGAACACAATTCAATCCATAATGGGGGCAAAAGACTTCCATACTGAAAGATATAAAACATTGCTGAGGTTGGACACAGTGGCTCACGCCTGTAATCTCATCACTTTGGGAGGCTGAGGCACGTAGATCACGAGGTTGGGGGATCAAGACCACCTGGGTCGGCCAGGTGCGGTGGCTCACGCCTATAATCCCAGCACTTTGGGAGGCCGAGGCGGGTGGACCACGAGGTCAAGAGATCGAGACCATCCTGGTCAAAATGGTGAAACCCCGCCTCTACTAAAAATACAAAAATTAGCTGGATGTGGTGGCACCCACCTGTAGTCCCAGCTACTTGGGAGGCTGAGGTAGGAGAATCCCTTGAACCAGGGAGTCGGAGGTTACAGTGAGCAAAGATTGTGTCACTGCATTCCAGCCTGGTGACAGAGCAAGACTCTGTCTCAAGAAAAAAAAAAAATTGCTTGAAAGAAATTAAAGTACACAAATAAATGGAAAGGCACTCCATGTTTATAGATTGGAAGATTTAACATCGTTCAGATGGCAATACTCCCCAAAACAATCTATGCAGTCCCTATCAAATTCCAATAGCCATTCTGCAGAAGTGAAAAAACTGATTTTTAAATTATATGGAATTGCAAGGGGCCCCAAACAGCCAAAAGAATCTTGAAAAAGAAAAACAAAGTGGAAAAACTCACTCTTCCCAATCTCAAAATTTACCACAAAGGGACTGGGGATGGTTGCTCACATCTGTAATCCCAGCACTTTGGGAGGCCACTTTGAGTGGGCAGATACTTAAGCCAAAGAGTTTGAGACAAGCCTGTACAACATGGTGAAATCCTGTCTCTACAAAAATGTTTAAAATTAGCCACACATGGTAGCTCCTTGGGAGGCTTGAGGTAGGAGGATTACCTGAGCCTGAGCGGTCAAGGCTGACTGAGGCGTAATCACGCCACTGCACTCCAGCCTGGGTGACAGAGCGAGACCCTGCCTCCAAAAAAACCAACCAGACAGAAAAAAACTTACCATAAAGTTACAGTAATCAAGAGATTGGAGTACTCACATAAGCATAAATATATTGACCAATGGAATAAAATAAGAACCAGAAATAATCCCAAACAATGATGGTCAATTCATTTTCTATAAAAATACCAAGACCATTCAATGGGGAGAGTATATTCTCTTCAATAAATGGTCCAGAGACAACTGGACAACCACAAAAGAATAAAGTTGGACCCCTGCCTTTCTCCGTTCCTTGAGTTTCAGTTTCACATATCCTGTTTTTAATTTATTTATTTACTTTTCTTTTTTTTTTTTGAGACAGAGTCTTGCTCTCTCACCTAGGCTGGAGTGCAGTGGTGCCATCTTGGCTCACTGCAACCTCTGCCTCCCAGGTTCAAGTAATTCTCCTGCCTTAGCCTCTGAGTAGTTGAGATTGCAGGCTGATTTTTGTATTTTTAGTGCAGATGGGGCTTTCACCATGTTGCCAGGCTGGTTTCGAACTCCTGACCTCAGGTGATCCACCCATCTTGTCCTCCCAAAGTGCTGGGATTACAGGTGTGAGTCACCGCACTTGGCCCTGTTTTTAATCTCTAAGATCTCTAACTGGTTCTTTTTCACATCCATCTCTTCTTTTTTGTTGTTGTGTTGTTTTGTTTTGAGATGGAGTCTCACTCTGTTGCCCGGGCTGGATTGAAGTGGCATGATCTCGACTGACTGCAACCTCCGCCTCCCAGGTGCAAGCAATTCTCCTGCCTCAGCCTCCTGAGTAGCTGGGATTACAGGCGCCTGCCACCGCACCCAGCTAATTTTTGCATTTTTAGTAGGAACGGGGTTTCACCGTGTTAGTCAGGCTGGTCTTGAACTCCTGACCTCGTAATCTGCCCACCTGATCTTCCCAAAGTGCTGGGATTATAGGCGTGAGCCACCCAGCCCAGCCCTGTTTTATTTTATTTTGTTTTACTTTTTTGAGATGGAGTTTTGCTCTTGTTGCCCAGGCTGGAGTGCAATGACACAATCTTGGCTCACTGCAGCCTTCGCCTCCCAGGTTCAAGTGATTCTTCTGCCTCAGCCTTCCAAGTAACTGGGACTACAGGTGTGGGCCACCATGCCTGGCTAAATTTTTTTGTATTTTAGTAGAAACAGGTTTTCACCACGTTGGCCAGGATGGTCTCAAACTCCTGACCTCATGATCCGCCCACTTTAGCCTCCCAAAGTGCTGGGATTACAGGCGTGAGCCACTGTGCCCGGCCTTCACCTCACTTTAAAAATAATAATAAAATAAATAACAAAACCTTGTTCCCTCCTTCACCCATTCCCTGGCAGCCACCTTTCTACTTTCTGGCTCTATGAATTTGAGTACTCTAGGTAGCTCGTATGAATGGAATCACACAGTATTTGTCTTTTTGTGACTGACTTATTTTGGTTAACATCATGTCCTCAAAGTTCATTCATATTGTAGCACGTCAGAAGTGACTTTCTTTTTAGGTGAATAATGTCAATATTCCATTGTATGGATGTGCCACAATTTGTTTATCCATTTGTTTATCGTTGAACACTTGGGTCGCTTCCACCTTTGGCTGTTGCTAATAATGCAGCCGAGAACAATGGTGTACAAATATCATTGAGATCCTGCCTTGAGTTTTGGGGGTATATACTTAGAAGTGGAATTGCTGGATCACAGGGTAATCCTATTTCTTTTTGAGGAATTGGTATTTTATTTTGAAGACTCCTCTGTTGCTCTGGCTTTGAGTAATGGCACAATCTCAGCTCACTGCAACCTCTGCCTCCCGGGCCTAAGCGATTCTCCTGCCTCGGCCTCCCAAGCAGCTGGGATTGCAGGCGTGCACCACCATGCCTGGCTAGTTTCCATTTTTAGTAGAGATGAGGTTTCACCATGTTGGTCAGGCTGGTTTTGAACTGCTAACCTTAGGTATTCCACCCACCTTGGCCTCCCAAAGTGCTGGGTTTATAATCATACCTGATGGAATTGGTCAATTTAGAGTATAATCCCTATTTGTCTCCATTTTGCTTCTGTTTTGTCTGTGTCTGGTGTTCATGGATGAGGCATGTGCAGTGAACATTATCACTCTCCAGCAATATTGTGAGCACGTGGAGGGGCTGCATGCTTGTCCTATTCCCCACCCCAAGTTAGGTGGGAACATCTGACTTGATTGGGTTGGTGACATGATGTGTGTAACTTCTGAGTGGAATCACTGAAAAGCCATTCTCTTTCCTTGCTGCAGGGGTCCTGAAAGCCAGTGATGACATGGTGGTGCCACAGACTGTGGCTGTGTGGATCACTGAATCAGCACATCAGGATAGTTGTCCCGAGCAGCTGCTGAGGCCACAGGAGGCTTTGCTCCCCCTCCAAACTGTCTTTCCCTGCATAAATTTCGGGCTGTGGTTTTTTGACAGATTTGATTTCTCTTCTTTTTCTTATTTTAAATCTATTTTTAAATCATACAAATGATGTATGAATCCATTATCATTGTAAAACATTCAAATGATACAGACACAATTAAAGACTCTCCTGTCCCCCTTCTAATTTTCCAAGCCAGTTTCACTGAGATTTCCCTACGGTAATCACTGTTCTCAGTTCAGTTTTTCCTTTCAGATCTTTTTCTACGGCTACTTTTATGCTTTATGTTTTCACATTGAAATGTGTTTTGGTGGCTGGGTGCTGTGGCTCACGCCTATAATCCCAGCACTTTGGGAGGCAGAGGCGGGTGGATCACCAGGTCAAGAGATCGAGACCATCCTGGTCAACGTGGTGAAACTCTGTCTCTACTAAAAATACAAAAATTAGCTGGGCATGGTGGTGTGCGCCTGTAGTCCCAGCTACTTGGGAGGCTGAGGCAGGAGAATTGCCTGAACCCAGGAGGCGGAGGTTGTGGTGAGCCAAGATTGCGCCATTGCACTCCAGCCTGGGTAACAAGAGCGAAACTCTGTCTCAAAAAAAAAAAAGAAAAATGTGTTTTTGTTTTACTTTATATAAATAATATCAAACTGAACCTACTGCTTCACAATTTCCTTTTACCTTATTATTTTTTTTTTTTTCTAAGACAGAGTCTCACCCTGTCGCCCAGGCTGGAGTGTTGTGGCGCAATCTCGGGCTCACTGCAACCTCTGCCTCCTGGGTTCAAGTGATTCTCCTGCCTCAGCCTCCCGGTAGCTGTGACTACAGGCATGTGCCACAACACCCCACTAATTTTTTTTTTTTTAAGACAGTCGCTCTCTTGCTAGGCTGGAGTGCAACGGTACGATCTTGGCTCACTGTAACCTCCAACTTCCTGGTTCAAGTGATTCTCCCGCCTCAGCCTCCCGAGTAGCTGGGATTACACACATGTACCACCACACCCAGCTAATTTTTTGTATTTTTAGTAGACAGGGTTTCACCATATTGGCCAGGATGGTCTTGATCTCCTGACCTCATGATCCACCAGCTTTAACCTCCCTAAATACTGGGATTACAAGCGTGAGCCACCACACCCAGCCAGTTTTTTACATTTTTAGTAGAGACAGGGTTTCTGTGTTAGCCAGGATGGTCTCAATCTCCTGACCTCATGATCCGCCTGCCTTGGCCTCCCAAAGTGCTGGGATTACAGCGTGAGCCACCAAGCCTGGCCTACCTTATTCTATATCTTGGAAATTTTCCATGTAAGTAGATATAGATTTCGTTTTATCTTTCTTTTTTTTTCTTTGAGACTGGGTTTTACTTTGTCACCAGATTGGAATGCAGTGGCATGAACATGGCTCACGACGGCTTCAACCTCTCCAGGTCAAGCAATCC
The DNA here is from genome assembly GCF_049354715.1 of Callithrix jacchus. Taxonomy (NCBI): domain Eukaryota; kingdom Metazoa; phylum Chordata; class Mammalia; order Primates; family Cebidae; genus Callithrix; species Callithrix jacchus. The sequence continues at coordinate 65,740,262 of NC_133506.1, forward strand.
TTTTGCCTCAGCCCCTCAAGTAGCTGGGACTACAGGCGCACACCACCACATTTGGCTAATTTTTGTATTTTTTGTTGAGATGGGGTTTTGCCATGTTGGCTCCCAGGTTGGTCTCAAACTTCTCGGCTCAAGCGACCCACCTGCCTCAGCCTCTCAAGGTGCTGGGATTATAGGCATGAGCTATTGTAACTGGCCAATTCTATTTGTTTTTATGCTTATTTTGTGTCTTAATGCATATGGAATTACTTTATGTATGGTGTAATTTTAGTTTTTCTCCAAGTGGAGAAACATCACTATTGGATATTCTTGCACATTTTCTTTTCTGGCTAAATGTTATAATCAGTTTAAGCTTCCTATAAAAACTTCCTACTTACTCTACTTATTTTTTTCAGAGTATCCTAAAATTTTATGGTGTGTCAATAACACTAACTCTGAATTTTCAGCTCGATTTGAAATTTACTATTTAATTTTTAAAATGAGTATGTTCCATTTTATGGGACTTGGAACAGGAAGCAGGGCAGTAGTAAGAGGTACATTTATATTCAATTCTTTCATCAGCAATTATTGTTTTATTTTGTATTTTTTAATTTTTTGAAAAGGAATCTTCCTCTGTCACCCAGCGGGGAGTGCAATGACGCGATCTTGGCTCACAAGCTCTGGAAGTCGAGACTACACTGAGCTGTGATCATGCCACTACACTCCAGCCTGGGTGACAGAATGAGATCCTGTCTCAAAAAACAAAAATGAAAAAGAAAAAAGGAAATATGGTATTCTTAGTGTAGAGGATCACTTGAGTGGCTCTCTCAGTTGTGTAAATCTAAGCTGAGAAAAATTCATTGTTCTGCAAATAGGGTATAGCCTTTTTTTTTTTTTTTTTTTTTTTTTGACATGGAGTCTTGCTTTGTCACCCAGGCTGGAATGCAATGGCTGGAGTGCAATGGCATGGTGTCAGTTCACTGCAACCTCCACCTTCTAGGTTCAAGCAATTCTCCTGCCTCAGCCTCCCAAGTACCTGGGATTACAGGCATCTGCCACCTGTAATCCAACTAATTTTTTGTATTTTTAGTAGAGATGGGGTTTCGCCATGTTGGCCAGGGTAGAACTTCTGACCTCAGGTGATCCTCCCTCCTGAGCCTCCCAAAGTGCTGTGATTACAGCCTTGAGCCACCGTGCCCAGCTGGATATAGCTTTCGTGACAACTATAATGCCTATTAAATCCCTGATACATCAACTTGACCCATAAGAAGGAGGCGGATATATTTACATAAGAAAGCTAGGGTCTTCTAAGCTAGAAGAACTTGATACTCAATGATTACTTTCTGAAACACGAAGTTAGAGGGACCTGTGGCTGTTGACTGGCGGGCTGTGGCCAAAGGACAGTGGCAGGGAAGCAACAAGGTCCTTGAAATAATTAATTTCAGTAATGAGGGAGTCTAGTCTGATGCCCTCAAGGGTTGATTCCAGTCCAGCAGGCAACTGCTGTTGAAAGCAGCTCTGATAACTTGCTATGCAACATTTTATAATTAGCAGCACTATTTATTGGATGTGCAGAATCAGCTTCCTGCTACAAAGAGGTAGCAAAGGATGTAATTGACTAACTGGACACCTTCACTGTCCTTGCTGGGGTATGGAAGTTTGAGAGACTTCTCTGACCAGTTAAATACTTGGAGATTTGAGGGTTAGAAATTAGAAAAAAGGCAGATGTTGAATATCTTGTTAATCTATTTTGTGGAGTCTCCAGATGATTTTCATTTTACATAAAAAAGTTTTTAAGGATATGTATTTATCATTGTACCACAAGATTTGAGAATAGTTCATACCAGATACATTGGAAAGAACCTATGTCCATCCACAGGGGAATTCGTTTTGTTGTTGTTTGTTTTTGAGATGGTGTCTCGCTCTGTCCCCTAGGCTGGAGAGCAGTGGAGCGATCTTGGCTCTATGCAACCACTGCCTCTTGAGTTCAAGTGATTCTCCTGCCGCAGCCTCTCGAATAGTTGGGATTACAGGCACCTGCAACTATGCTGGCTAATTTTTGTATTTTTAAATTTATTTATTTATTTTTTTAGAGACAGGATCTTGCTATGTTGCCCAGGCTGGAGTGCAGTGGCTATTCACAGGCGCAATCCCACTACTGATCAGCACAGGAGTTTTGACCTGTTCCGTTTCCAACCTGGGCTGGTTCACCCCTCCTTAGGCAACCTGTGGACCCCGCTCCTGAGCGGTCACGACATTGATGCCAAACTTAGTGCGGACACCCAATCGTCATAGTGCACTACAGCCCAGAACTCCTGGGCTCAAGCAATCCTCCCACCTCAGCATCTGAAGTAGCTAGGACTACAGGCATGTGACATTGCGCCTGGCTAAATTTTGTATTTTTAGTGGAGACAGGGTTTCACCACGTTGGCCAGGCTGATCTCAAACTCCTGATCTTAAGTGATCTACCACTTCAGCCTCCCAGAGTCCTGGGATTACAGGCATGGTCCTCTGCATCCGGATGGGAATTAGTTTTTTTTTTTTTACCGTCATGATTACTGTTTTAAACTTTCTAAACCTACTTCAAATGTTATATGCTTTCACTTTTTTTTTTTTTTTTTACAGCATTTGGGATTCCCTCTATGGCTCTGTCTTAAGTTTCCCTCCTCACTGTCCAGGGCTTGTGGTCTCCTCAAACTCTTTCTGATAGTTCTTTGGACCAAAAAAAAATCAGCAAGTTTCTCTTTTTTTTTTTTTTAAGAGGGAAAAAGAGAAAAAGAAGGGGAAAAAAAGAAAAAGAGGGAAAAAGGAATATTACTTCATTCCTAAAATGGGTTTCAATAATGGCCGATCAATATTTTGAGTGTTTAAAGTGGTTAATGCATATTTTATGTGTTTAAAATGGAGAGCTCTATTGTGTTTATTTGTTCTGGCTCTGAGTTCGAGTCCTGGATATCGTTATCAATTTGTTGTCTCGTTGAATCTAAATCTCATTATGTGTCTTATGTATCTGGGTGTTAAGATCTCTTATTGTTACATTAATCCTTTTACCCTTGCATCCTTGTAGCTTTGAGATCTATTTTATTAAGTGTGAGAATTGCAACTCCTGCTTTTTATTTATTTATTTTTGCTCTCCATTTGGTTGGTGAGTTTTTTCCATCCCCTTGTTTTGAGTCTTTGTATATCTTTAGATATATCGTTAGATTTTGTGGATAATGTGTATTTTGTGTGTTTAAAATGGAGAGCTCTATTGAGTTTATTTGTTCTGGATCTTAGTTCCAGTCCCGGATATCGTTATCAGTTTTCTGTCTCGTTGAATCTAAATCTCATTATGGGTCTTATGTATCTGGGTGTTAAGATCTCTTATTATTACATTAATCCTTTTACCCTTGTATCCTTGTAGCTTTGAAATCTATTTTGTCAAATGTGAAAATTGCAACTCCTGCTTTTTATTTATTTATTTTTGCTCTCCATTTGGTTGGTACGTTTTTTTTTTTTTTTCCAACCCTTTATTTTGAGTCTATGTATATCTTTGGATATACCATTGGATTTTGTCTGTATCTTTTGATTGGGAGATTTGGTCGATTTAAATTTAGGGTTGCTGCCATTTGATATTAACTGGCTATTTTGTCCTTTCGTTGATAAAAATTCTTCTTTATGTTAATGCTCTTTACTTTTTGGTGTATTTTTAGAAAGGGTCATACTGGTTGTTCCGATACCCTTTCTTCTGTTTGATCCATTCGGCTGTTTAAGCTTGTACATATTTCACTAAGTTCTCGTGTTGTATTTTTCAACTCCATAAGTTCATTTGTATTCTTCTCTATATTGTCTATTCTTTTCAACATTTCATCTAACCTTTTTTCCAAGTTCTTAGTTTCTTTACATTGGGTTAGAACAAGTTCCTTTAACTCCCAGAAGTTTCTTATCATCCACCTTTTAAAGCCAACTTCAGATAATGGCACACAGTCCTTTTCCATCAGGGCTTGTTCCATTACTGATGAGTCCTTTTCCATCAGGGCTTGTTCGGTTGCTGATGAGTCCTTTTCCATCAGGGGTTGTTCCGTTGCTGATGGGTTCTGATTTTGAGTATACTCCGCCTTCTTAGGCTGTTTTTTTCCCTTCATTGTAGATGAACCGCCTTTCTAAATAGGTTTCTGAGTCGACGTCCGACTTATTGATTCCCAGTGCTGGGATCCGAGCAACCCATTGTGGTGGCCTAAATAGCAGCGATAAGACTGATGGTGCTCTTCTGCCCGGGAATCTCTGGTCTGGCTTCCCTCTTGAGTCCGCAACAAGCGGCTCTGACTTCCCGGAGCTCCAAACTCCGGTCAGTAAGGGAAGCGGTCCCCTTGGCTCTGCGTGAAGAGCTGCTGCGCCGAGACGCCGGCAAAACCGCTGCGGCGGCCACAAGAGTCGCGCTGGCGACCCGTGGGGCTCCTCCACTGGAAATCGGCTAATCGGTAAGTGACGAAAATTCGTCTAAAAATGTGGCGTCGTCTCGTTCTCTGAGCTTTCACTGGGAGCTACAATCCTGAGCTGTTAGTGGTCGGCCATCTTGGATCTGATCGGGAATTAGTTTTTAAATAGTGGTATATCCGGCCAGGGGTGGTGGCTCAAATTAGCCCTGTGTGGTGTCGGGCACCTGTAATCCCAGCTACTTGAGAGGCTGAAGCAGAGAATTGCTTGAATTTAGGCGGCAGAGGTTGCAGTGAACTGAGATTGCACCACTGCACTCCAGCCTGGGCTACAGAGGGAGACTCTGTCTCAAAACCAACCAACAAACAAACAAACAAACAAACAAACACAACAACAACAAAACTAGTATATACATTCAATGGAATCCTATGCACCTATCACAAAGAATAATATAGAACTATGTTGATGGAAGTGGAAGAATCTCCAATAGTTATACTTGAGTATATGTGCATGTGTATACATATACATATATGTAGTTACATATATATACTAATATATATTATTATTTATGTAACAATTATTTGGTTATATATCCTTATGAGCTATAGAGGTTTAGAAGTAAAATTACCCAAATTTGATGGTGCTTGGCTGTGAATGGTGAGATTTTAGATAATTTTTATCTTTCTGATACCTTTATGTATTATTTGTTTACAAATTTTCAATTATGAAAATGTTTTATCTTTATGGAATACTTAAAAAAAACTGACCAAAGAAGTTATAAGGAACATCCCAGCACTTTGGGAGGCCAAGGCAGGTGGATCACGAGGTCAAGAGATCAAGACCATCCTGGTCAATAAGGTGAAACCCCGTCTCTACTTAAAATAGAAAAATTAGCTGGGCATGGTGATGCGCGCCTGTAGTCCCAGTTACTCAGGAGGCTGAGGCAGGAGAATTGCTTGAACTTAGAAGGCAGAGGTTGTGGTGAGCCAAGATCGTGCCATTGCACTCCAGTCTGGGTAATAACAGTGAAACTCGGTCCCAAAAAAAAAAGTTATAAGGAACAATAATTATTTCTAATTATTATTAGGAACTTACTATATGCTAGACATTCTGCTATTTTATATGCATTATTTGATTTTAATTCTCACAACCCTATGAGATTATTATCCTGTTTTGTAATATTGAGCACACTGAGGCTTCAAATGTTTAAGTAAACTGCCCAGAATCACAGGGTTAGTAAATTGTGCGGCAGGACTAAAGGCCAGGTTTCCCAGCACAGTGCTTGGGTCTCTCTGGCCTGACCTACAGGTAAACTGGGTTGTTCTTTGGAGCTAACAGAAAGTTACCAATATCTTAAATACAGTCACTTCAACCCACCAGTCATATCTCCAAGGCCATCTTATCTTTCACCTTTTCTGTAGCATGCACTAAATACAATACTGTATCTATCATCAAAGCCACTACCAACTAAAGATGGAAAACTTTCTGTGGTCATATGTTACTATGGTTGCCGACATGAACCATGCCTTCCAATATTGGAAGGTACCCTTATTCTTGAATCTGGGCTGGCTCTTTTACTTGCTTTAACCAAGTGTATGGCGGAGGTGCTAGTTCTGCACCTAAGCTTTAAGAAGGTCTGGCAGTTTCCACTTTTGCCCTTTTGGGAGCCCTGAGCCAACATGTAAGAAGTCTTCCTACTCCGCTAGACAAATTACACGGAAAGGCCATGTGGAGAGGGAGAGATTATGGACTACAGGGAGACAGACCCAGTTCTTTTTTTTTTTTGAGATGGAGTCTTGCCCTGTTACCCAGGCTGGAACGCAATGGCGCAATCTTGGCTTATTGCATTCTCCATCTCCTGGATTGAAGCTATTCTGCCTCAGCCTCCCGAGTGGCTGGGATTACAGGCACATACCACCATGCCTGGCTAATTTTTTGTGTCTTTAGTAGAGATAGGGTTTCACCATGTTGGTCAGATTGGTCTTGAACTCATGACTTTGTGATCCGCCCACTTTAGCCTCCTAAAGTGCTGGGATTACAGACCTGAGCCACCGTGTCCAGTCGAGAGGCCCAGTTCTTTCAGCGGAACCAGCCCCAACTTGATCCTGTGACAAGCAGAACAGCTGGGCTAATCACAGCCCAGCTGGGCTAATCACAGCCCAGACTGCAGAACGTTGAGTACATAAAATGGTTGTTGTTTTTTTTCTTTTCTTTTTTTTAAAGATGGGGTTTCACCATGTTGTCAGGCTGGTCTTGAACTCCCGACCTCAGGTGATCCACCTGCCTTGGCCTCTAAAGTGCCTGGATTACAGGCATAAGCCACTGTTCCCAGCCCAGTTGTTGTTTTAAGTCTTAAGTGTTGGGGTGGTCTGTTACACAACAAATTATGAAAACACCTCCCGAGCTCTCCCTGGGTGACTACTGGGACACTTACTTCTGCATAAAGCTGAACTCTCCATTCTTTAATCCCTACCATCTCCCAATTTTATGGCAATATGCCAGAAGTGTTCACTTTAATTCCAAGGACGTGGGCAGGCCTTTTTTTTTCTTTTTTTTAAATGGAAAGAGGTACTAGGTCCAGAGGCTGCCTTTAGCCCTCACTTTGTTACTACTTGTATGCCTTTTGAAAGTCATTAACCTTTCTGTCTCAGTCGCAAACTGGGGGAGATTTCTATTCACTCCAGTTACTAGAGGGTAAAATGAGTATAAACAAGTTGAAAATAAATCGAAATGCGTTAACTGAGCTTCCAGCTTGAGGCAGGTGTGGACTTGAGGTCACTTTTTTTCTTTTTTGGAGATTGCATCTTGCTCTGTCTCCCAGGCTGCTCTGTCTCACTGCAGCCTCGACCTCCTAGGCTCAAGCAATCCTCCCACTTCAGCCTCCCACCTCAGCTCCCCATGTAGCTGGACTTCTGGCACACCACCACCATGCCTGGCTAATTTTTGTATTTTTTTTTAGACACGGGGTTTCACCATGTTGTCCAGGCTAGTCTTGAACTCCTGGGCTCAAGATATTCCCCTACCTTGGCCTTCTGAAGTGCTGGGATTATAGGCAAATAGAATAGAGAGACTAGGATCCAAAACTGAGCCAAGGCGTCCAGCCTCTGAATGTAAAATCTTGAACAAATCACTTAGCATCTCTGATTTGGCCAGACTCGGTAGCTCATGCCTGTAATTCCAGCACTTTGGGAGGAGGAGGCGGGCAGATTACCTGAGGTCAGGAGTTCAGGACCAGCCTGGCCAACATGATGAAACCCCGCCTCTACAAAAAATACAAAAATTAGCTGGGCAAGGTGGCGGGGGTGCTTGTAATCCCAGCTACTCTGGAGACTGAGGCAGGTGAATCGCTGGAACCCAGGAGGCGGGAGCTGCAGTGAGTCGATCGTGCCATTGCACTCCAGCCTGGGTAACAAGAGCAAAACTCCGTCTTAAAAAAAAAAAAAAAAAAAGGCCGAGAGCGGTGTCTCACACCTGTAATCCCAGCACTCTGGGAGGCCGAGGAGGGCGGATTACCTGAGGTCAGGAGTTCAAGACCAGCCTGACGAACCGGAGAAACCCCATCTCTACTAAAAATACAAAATTATCCGGGTGTGGTGGTGGGTGCCTGAAATCCCAGCTACTCGGGAGGCTGAGGCAGGAGAATTACTTGAACCCGAGAGGCAGAGGTTGCGGTGAGCTGAGATCGTGCCATTGCACTCCAGCCTGGGCAACAAGAGCGAAACTCCGTCTCAAAAAAAAACAAAAACAAAAACAAAAAAAACTCTCTGATCCTCAGTTCCTTCTCTGTAAATAAGAGTGTTCCTCCCCGCCTCACAAGCTTACTTCGCTGACGATTCAGTGAGACATCGCCTGAGGACACACCTGTTAGCAGCGCTCACTATCCGCCATCATCCCCAAGTCTCCTTCCCTTATCTTCATAACCTACCCAATCCCAGCCAGGGTGACAGGTAAGTCTGCAGCAGGGTCCGGAAAACTTGTTTCTTTTTCTTTTAAATACGTTTTCCCGGGAATTCGAAGGCAGGTCCTCCTCCTGCCACACCGCAAAGGACTCCGCTTGCCACCACGCCCCCGCCTTCTGTCAGGAGCCGCAAACTCTAGGTATCGCGGTTTCTTCTTTCTTCAGGCTCAGCCAGAGGTCGCGCGAGAAGGGTTTGTCCAATCATGAGGCTAGATGGCTTCACAAGATGGCGGCGCGTTGGGAGCGTAACAGCTGCGTTTCTAGGAGCTTCGCGCTGCGGCTGGTTTAAGATTCTGGGGTTGTACAGGCCCACGCCAGACACGTCTGGCAAGAACCTCGACCTCAGAGGTAGGTCCCTCATATCTCTCACGCAGATTTCCGATAATGGGTCACTTAACCCATGGATCACCCTGTTCCTCATTCTTGAGTTTTGGGCTAGTGAGGTGCTTACTTCGGGGTCTAGGAAGGGAAGCCTGATGTGGCTGTGTGTGCGCGCGCGGTGGTGTTGAGGGTGGGTGAGTGGGAGGAGTTGGCGAATAGAATAGAGGCTAGTTAGGATTGAAGTAGGAGAGACTCCCCGGGGTTTGGGAGGTTTAGAGAGATCCAAAACTGAGGCGGGAAGGCAAAATGAGCGGATGAGGGCGAGGAAAGAGTGGAAGAGACGGAGAAATGGCATTGACAGGACTAGTGGGAAAAGTCGGATTTATGAGAGAAGGCGAAGAGAGGAGGTGTAGATTGGTGTTGAGGTGGGAGGGATCTGTGCAGAGAGAATTCAAAGTTATGAAACAGGTATTTAGACTATTTTACACACTATGTATTAAGAGAATGGTAGTTGAAGAGGGTTAATGGTCAAGAGGAACCAAGAAAACACGAGCATGGAGATGAAAAGGGAAAAAAGTGGAAGCCTCATTCTCAGGGTTCTACTATTAACTTTAGCTTTGTGTACTGACTCAGGTAACCAGGAAGAAAAGTTCCAGTCCTTGGGCAGAGCTTTTTTCTAAACTCAATGAGGGTGCTTTTTTTTTTTTTTTTTTTTTTTTTGAGACGGAGTTTCGCTTTTGTTACCCAGGCTGGAGTGTAATGGTGCGATCTCGGCTCACCGCAACCTCCGCCTCCTGGGTTCAGGCAATTCTCCTGCCTCAGCCTCCTGAGGAGCTGGGATCACAGGCACGCGCCACCGTGCCCAGCTAATTTTTTGTATTTTTAGTAGAGACGGGGTTTCACCATTTTGACCAGGATGGTCTCGATCTCTTGACCTCGTGATCCACCCGCCTTGGCCTCCCAAAGTGCTGGGATTACAGGCTTGAGCCACCGCGCCCGGCCCGAGGGTGCTTTAATTTATGTCAGTGGTCTGGACAGGGAAGAGTTCCATGGTGCTTTCAATGAACAAATACCGAGTGCCTACTCTCTCAGGCCTTATTTTAGGCGTTGGGATTTGCGTTGAACAAGACAGACAATATATTATACCTCTCAAAGCTTACTGATGGGAGTTTTTTTAAAGTAAGCGAAATACATGGAATGTCAGATGAGTGAATTCTGTGTCGAAAATTGAAGCTAGAGCCTAGGCTGCAAAGCTAGACTCCCTTTTTACAAACAATGAAGTAAATTAAGGTGCAGTGGCCTGTGCCTGTAGTCCCAGCTACTTGGGAGGCTCAGGCTGGAGGATTGCTTGATCCCAAGAGTTGGAGGCTACAGGGAGCTATGATTGCACCACTGCACTCTGGGCAACAAAATGAGACCTTGTCTCAACAAGAAAAAAAAAAAAAAAAGAGTTGATGCCCAGTTAAACTCTGAAGAATAGGTTAAATTTAACTAAAAACCCATTGCCTATACTGGGAGATTAGTTAGAAAAGAAGTAGTTGTGTTGACTCATTCTGTATCTGTTCTGACAAGAAAAGTTGAATAACATAGAAAATGAATCGTATCTTCCATATCTGTAATTTAATTTGTTTCACATATGTTCAGAGTATCATGTTTTATGGGCACTGATGTCATCAGCTATGTAGTCTAGAATTTTCATTAATGTGTTGCAGACCCCTAACATGCCACTGTCTCTTGAAGTCACTGTTAGAATATGGTGACTATAGTGAGCAACAATGTATATTTCAAGATTGCTAGAAGAGAGGGCTTGAAATGTTACCAAAACATAGATATAAAAAAATTCTCAAAGTGTGCAACCTTATGAGAGAACTTGAACCAGAAAAAAAAAGCACTCCAAGTGATGAATACCCCACATACTACTGTGACGTGATCACTTGATCATCACACATTCTTTTTTTTTTGAGACAGAGTCTTGCTCTGTCACCCAGGCTGGAGTTCAATGGCGTGATCTCGGGTCACTGCAGCCTTCTCCTGGGTTCAAGTGATTCTCCTGCCTCAGCCTCCTGAGTAGCTGAGAATACAGGTGCCCGCCACCACACCTGGCTAATTTTTTTGTATTTTTAGTACAGATGGGGTTTCACTATGTTGTTCAGGCTGGTCTTGAACTCCAGACCTCAGGTGATCTGCCCACCTCGGCCTCCCAAAGTGCTGGGATTACAGGCATGAGCCACCTCACCCAGCCAATCCTCACGCATTCTATGTGTATACCTCATAAATGTCACATGTCCCCCATAAATGTGTAAAATATTTTCTATCAGCTTAAAGAAATTATTCTTAGCGTAGTTTTCTTTTTTGGTCCTTGCCAGAATCACAAGAAAGGGCATTTTCTTTTTCTTCTTTTTTGAGATGGATCTCATTCTGTCACCCAGGCTGGAGTGCAGTGAGTGGCATGATCTTGGCTCACTGCAGCCTCCGCCTCCTGGGTTCAAGTGATTCTCCTGCCTTGGCCTCTCGAGGAGCTGGGATTATAGGTGGCCACCACCACGTCTGGCTAATTTTTGTATTTTGTATTTTAGTAGAGATGGGGTTTCACCATGTTGGCCAGGCTGGTCTCAGGTACTCCTGATCTCAGCTGATCCTCCTGCCTCTGTCTCCCAAACTGCTGGTATTACAGGCATGAGCCACCACACCCGGCTGACACTTTTATTTTTGATGTTTCTTTTTAATAAAGTCTATTATTTGTATTTGTTTGTTTTGAGACAGGGTCTCACTGTGTTGCCCAGGCTGGAGTGGACTGGAACTCCTGGGGGCTCAAGCCATCCTTAGCCTCCCTAGTAGCTAGGATCAGAGGCACACACCACCTTGCCCAGTTTATGTTTTCTTGAGGCCTGAGGTCCTTCCTAGTTTTATGCTCCCCACTTTCCTGATGGTCAGTAAAGGGTACATCAATGGTAGGAAATAGGTATATACTCAGTTTTAGTCATAGTGTGAGGGGCAAAATGTAGTAACAGTATGCTGAAAAACTTGCAGGTGACTACTAATTCCCTCAAATTATGAACTGTTTACTCAACAAATATTTATTGTATACAAGTTGCCAGGGGGTATAGTGAAGATTAGCATGGCTGTGGTTGCAGGTTTGTGTGTGACATATGCAAATCGATTACATATGCAGCCGTAAACTGAAGCTCTCTGAGGGAGAAGCAGCACAGGGAGCTTTGGAAGCATGTAGATGGGCATTTGAATGGATGGTGCGGTCAGAGAAAGCCTGGCTGAGAAAGTGATGCCTGATGTGTGATTTGAGCAGCTAGTGGGCCTTCAGAGATGAAAGAAGATGGTGAGAGGATGAGGAGAGTCTGGTAGCCAATAAGAATAGCGAGTGGTCGGGCCGGGTGCGGTGGCTCAAGCCTGTAATCCCAGCACTTTGGGAGGCCAAGGCGGGTGGATCACGAGGTCAAGAGATCGAGGCTATCCTGGTCAACATGGTGAAACCCCGTCTCTACTAAAAATACAAAAAATTAACTGGGCATGGTGGCGTGTGCCTGTAATCCCAGCTACTCGGGAGGCTGAGGCGGGAGAATTGCTTGAACCCAGGAGGCAGAGGTTGTGGTGAGCCGAGATTGCGCCATTGCACTCCAGCCTAGGTAACAAGAGCGAAACTCCGTCTCAAAAAAAAAAAAAAAAAAAAAAAGAATAGCGGGTGGTGAAACAGACTACCATGCAGCAGAGAACAAGAAAGAAGACCAGTATGTCTGGAAGGGAAAGTGGCCACAAATGAAATTGGAGGGACAGATAAGGCCTGGATTATGCACGCCTTGTTAGTGATTTTAGACTTTATTAGCCTAATTGGGCTGCCACTGAAGGGATTTAGTAAGGAAATGTTTACATTTGCATGAGGGGAGTGGCTTGTCTGCTGAGTGAAAAATGGCTTGTAGAAGGCAAGAGTGGTTGTAAAGAGATCAGTTTGTGAAAGAGATCAGTGAAAGTCTTAGAGCAACCCAAGAAAGAGATGGTAATGATCTGGGCCACAGAGGTGGTGCTGTGAAGGGTGAAAAGTGGAATGAGTCAAGAAATAATTGGGAGATAGAGAGTATTCAGGCCATGGTGTGTTGTGAATGGGGGAGGCAGCGTAGAGAAGGTGTTGGAGATTTTTGATATGTGTATCACAAGAGAGAGAGTGGTGCATTCGGTGAGATAGGGAAGATGAGGAGGACCAGTTTGGGGTGGGTAGAAGTGATTTGATTTTGCACATCTTGTGCATGTATTTTTGAACCTTTGAAGTGAAAAATATGGTAGGCAGTTGGATATGTGATTTGGAAAAGTCTGGATTGAAGACAACACTTCTTTTTTGAAATTGGTTTAATTTCCAGTGTAGGAAGCTGTCAAAAAACCAGCTGAAATAGCGTTGACAGATTTATTGCTATGTAAAATTCTATCTCTAACAAAGCTTGCAAAGGAAAGACGTTTATTGCTAGGAGATGTTGTAATAGAGGATTGTCTTAACTGGGGAGATTAGGGAAGGAAAGATCTTCCTGAAGATGAGGTGCTTGAACTGTGAGCTTCCGGATGACTAAGAATTTCAACTGAAGAGAGGGAGGAGAGAACATTACAGATAAAAAGAATAGCCTGCATGAAGGCCGCGTGGTCAGGGTGCAAGAACAGAAAGAGCAAGGGCATGTGACTTAAACTGATAGTGAAAACACAGGTAATACCAGGTCATGTGGGGCCTAATATGTATGCTGAAGTGATCTTTTTAATTTTATCCTAAGAGTAAGGTTTTGAGCAGGTGGACATAGTAGGAGGACATACTGAGATTTGAGTTTAGCAATGATCACTGTGAGGTGGAAGGAAGGATGGCAAGAACAAAAGTGGATGCAGGGAGATCAGTTAAGAGGCTACTGTAAGCCAGGTGCAGTGGTGCATACCTGTAGTCTCAGCTATTTGGGAGGCCAAAGTAGGAGGATTACTTGAGCCCAGGAGTTCAAGTCCAGCCTGGGCAATGTAGTCTCTAAAATAAAATATAAATAAATAAATAAAAACGCTGTTCTGGCTGGGCATGGTGGCGTATGGCTATAAAAATCCTAGCACTTTGGGAGGCCAAAGTGGCAGAGTTGCTTGAGACCAGGAGTTCAAGACCAACCTCAAAATATACATAACATAGTGAAACCATGCATCTTAAAAAACAAAAAAGAGGCCTCTGGGCTTGACATTGTTGGGGATAGATGGATTTAAGAGGTATTTAGCAGGTAAAACCTACAGGAGTGGTGATTTCTTGGATATGAGAAACTATCAGGTGACTCCTAGGTTTTTGGCTTACATAATACTGTTTAGAAGAATTATCATTATCTAAAAAGTAGAAAATACAGAAAGATATTAAGAAACTAAAAGTGACTTACTACCCAGAGATATATATGTATATAAAATAGTAATTTTTTTTTTTTTTTTTTGTGAGACAGAGTGTCACTCTTGTTGCCCAGGCTGGAGTGCGATGGCTTGATCTCGGCTTATTGCAACCTCTGCCTCCCAGGATCAAGCAATTCTTCTGCCTCAGCATACTGAGTAGCTGGGACTACAGGTGCCCACCACCATACCCAACTAAGTTTTTATTTTTAGTAGAGACAGGGTTTTACCATATTGGCCAGGCTGGTGTCAAATTCCTGACCTTGTGATCCACATGTTTTAGCCTCTAAAGTGCTGAGATTACAGGCGTGAGCCACCGCGCCTGGCATAGTAAGATATTTTTTAAAATTACCAACTACCTGGAGATTTACTAAACCACTATAATAGTTTCTCTTTCAGTTTTTATTTCTTGATATAAGTACAGTCACTTTTATTTCTTGTTGCAATTTGGAAGAAGGCAAAATTATATTTGTTTTTATTTGGTTTTAGCTACCTAGGAATGACAAGATTGAAACTTTAAGTTGGAATCAAAGATATTTTTTCAAACTTTAGTGATGTTATGGTGCACTCCCGAATATTCAGTCTTTGTAAGGCCACTATAAAAACTAACCTCCAGGCTGGGTGTGGTGGCTCATGTCTGTAGTCGTTGCCCTTTGGGAGGTTGAAGCAGGAGCATCACATGAGCTCAGGAGTTGGAGACCAATCTGGGCAACAAAGGGAGACTCTGTCTCTATAAAAAATAAAATTAAAAATAAATTAGCCAGGTGTGGTGGCATGGTGGCATGTACCTTTAGTCCCAGCTACTCAGGAGGCTGAGGTGGAAGGATTGCTTGAGCACGGGAGATGGAGGCTGCAGTGAGTTATGATTGTGCCATTGCTCTACACCCTGAATGACAGAGTGAGACCTTGTCTCAAGTCAGACAAAACAAAACTAACTTCTAACTGATATTATTGGCTATAGATCATACTGTCTTCTGTCACTTTGATTTTCTTAAAGGAATAATTTTCAGCTTTCTCCTCTTGATTTAAAAAAAAAAAAAGATTCACCCTCATGTTGTCAACATTTTAAAAATTATGGTAAAATATACATAACATAAAATTTACCATTTTAGTCATTTTTTTTTGTTTTGAGGCAGAGTTTTGTTCTTGTTCTCAGGCTGGAGAACAATGGCATGATCTTGGCTCTCCGTAACATCTACCTCCCAAGTTCAAGTAATATTCCTGTCTTAGCCTCCTGAGTAGCTGGGATTATAGGCATATGCCACCATGCCCGGCTAATTTTGTATTTTTAGTAGAGATGGGGTTTTTCCATGTTGATCAGGCCGATCTGGAGCTCTTGGTTTCCCAAAGTGCTGGGTTTACAAGCATGAGCCACCATGCTGGTCCATTTTAGCTATTTTAAGCGTACAATTCAGTGACATTAAATATATTCATTCTCTGCTGGGCTCGATTGCTCATGCCTGTAATCCCAGCACTTTGGGAGGCCAAGGCGGGTGGATCATGAGGTCAGGGGTTCAAGACCAGACTGGCCAACATGGTAAAACCCTGTCTCTACTAAAAAATACAAAAATTAGCTGGGGATAGTGGCTCGTGCCTATAATCTCAGCTACTTGGGAGGCTGAGGTAGGAGAATTGCTTGAACTGGGACCCAGGAGGCAGAGATTGCAGTGAGCCAAGATTTCACCACTGCACTCCAGCCTGTGCTACATAGCGAGACTCCATCTCAAAAAAAAAAAAAATATATATATATATATTTCTTTTTTTTTTCATTCTCTTGTGCAACCATCACCTCTGTCTCCAGAACTTTGTCATCATCCCAAACTGAAACTCTGTACCTATTAAACAGTAACTCCTCATTTTCCCCCCCTCAACCCCTCATTACCTCTCTCTGACTGTGTAATAAATTTACCTCTTTGAGGTGCCTCATATAAGTGGGAGCATACAATATTTGTCCTTTTGTGTGTGGTTTATTTCCCTTAGCATCATGTATTCAAGGGTCTTCTATGTTGTAGCATGTATCAGAGTTTCATTCCTTTTCATGGCTGTGTAATA
This sequence comes from Callithrix jacchus, assembly GCF_049354715.1. Taxonomy (NCBI): domain Eukaryota; kingdom Metazoa; phylum Chordata; class Mammalia; order Primates; family Cebidae; genus Callithrix; species Callithrix jacchus. Next base: position 65,756,382 of record NC_133506.1, read on the forward strand.
TTTATTGTATGTATATACCATATTTCATTTATCCATCTTCATCTGCTGATGAACACTTGGGTTCTCACCTTTTCACACTTGTGAATGACATTACTTTGAACATTGGTGTACAAATATCTCTTATAGTTCCTTCTTTCCATTCTTTTGGGAATACAGCTAGGAGTGGAATTGGTGAATCAGATAGTAATTCTATGTTTAGCTTTTTAAAGAACCACCAAGCTTTTTTCTACAGCAGCTGTGCCATTTCACATTCCCACCAGCAATGGACGAGAACACCAGCTTCTTCACATCCTTGCAGAATGCTTGTTGTTTCTGTTATCTTTTATTTTTGTTTTTTGTTGATAATAGCCAACCCAGTGGGTATGGAGTGGTATCTCAGGTGGTTTGATTTGTATTTCCCTGATGACTAATGATGCTGAGCATGTCTTCATGTGCTTATTTGTTGTATACATTTTTAAAATGTAATTTCTACTTTCTCACTTGCTCAGCAAATAAATGTTGGCTGTAACTATTAACTTGGCATCCACAGCTTTCCCCATTAAAAAAAATTTTTTTTTTTGAGACAGAGTTTCACTCTTGTTGCCCAGGCTGGAGTGCAGTGGCAAGATCTTGGCTCACTGCAACCTCCGCCTTTCAGGTTTAAGCAATTCTCCTGCCTCAGCCTCCTGAGTAGCTGGGATTACAGGCTCTCACCAGCACGCTTGGCTAATTTTTGTATTTTTTTTGTAGAGACAGGGTTTTACCATTGGCCAGGTTGGTCTTGAACTCCTGACCTCAGGTAGAGTCCACTTATCTTGGCCTCTCAAGGTTCTGGGATTAGAGGTGTGAGCCACTGTGCCTGGCCCTCATTAATGATTTTTAATAAATATGCTTATTTTTCTCTCTTTCTTTCTCTCCTTAAGATGGCTCTGAGCAAATCAATGCATGCGAGAAATAGATACAAGGACAAACCTCCTGACTTTGCATATCTGGCATCCAAATATCCAGATTTTAAGCAGCATGTTCAGATAAATCTGAATGGAAGAGTGAGGTAGGTAACATGTAAAATTACTATATTATTCTTGTGGGATTCAAAGGGACACAATAGAATAGAAAGCCCTCCTGAATGTTAATGTTAGACATTTGATTAAACTTCCCATGCAACCTTTGACAAATCACTTAACCTCTCTGGGTCTCAGCTTTTTTTTTTTTTTTTTTTTTGAGATGGAGTGTTGCTCTGTAGCCCAGGCTGGAGTGCAATAGCACAATCTCGGCTCACTGCAACCTCCGCCTCCCAGGTCCCGGTTCAAGCAATTCTCCTACCTCAGCCTCCCAAGTAGCTGGGATTACAGACATGAGCCACCATGCCCAGCTAATTTTTGTGTATTTTTAGTAGAGATGGGGTTTCACCACGTTGACCAGTCTGGTCTTGAACTCCTGACCTCGTGATCCACCCTCCTCGGCCTCCCAAAGTGCTGGGATTTCAGGTGTGAACCACTGTTCCTGGCCAGGTCTCAGCTTTTTAATGTATACCATTAGAGGAATGGACTAAATACTTTTAAGTTTTCGTCTGGGTTTAAAGAACAAAAACTTCTCAATGTCTACAATATTGCTTATCCTACAGAAATCTCAGAGTCACTGCAGAGACAGGACTGTGCTCTTCATGATCTAAAACTTAGTCACCAGTGGGATCTAAAGGTATTTTAATAAGTGTGTGTTTATTTTAATGTGAGGCAGGAAAATAATAACTGGGACATCATAACTGATTTCACAGATATTACTTCAGATGTTACTAAATTTAAGAAGTTGATTTATTTTTATTTATTTATTTTGTTTTTAGAGGTAGGGTCTTGCTCTGTTGCCCAAGCTGGAGTGCAGTGACATAGTCATAGCTTATGACAGTCTTGACCTCCTGGGCCCAAGCTGTCTTCCTGCCCTAGCCTCCCAAAATAAAAATAGCCAAGTGTGCCCCAACATGCTTAGCAATTTTTATTTTTAGTTTTGTAGAGACGAAAACTAAGTTTTGTAGTCTTGCCATATTGCCCAGGCTGGTCTCAAACTCCTGGATTCAAGTGATCCTCCCTCCTTGGCCTCCCAAAGTTCTGGAATTACAGCCACCACACCAAGCCAGAAACTTGATTTTAAATTTTTTATTATTTTATTTTATTTTTTTAGATGGAGTCTCACTCTCCCCCAGGGGACAGTGTGATGGTGCAGCCTCAGCTCACTGCAACCTCTGCCTTCCAGGTTCAAGCGATTCTCCTGTGTCAGACTTCTGAGTAGTTGGGACTATAGGTGTTCACCAACACACCCAGCTAAATGCTAGGCTTAGCATTTTGAAAAATAGAGAAATTAAAAAAATGTTTGACAGAGTATAGTGGTGCAACTCTTTAATCCCAACACCTTGGGAGGCTGAGGTGGGAGGATCCCCTACAGTGATCATAGTTCACTGCAGCCCCAGCCCCAGGAGTTCAGGGCTGCAGTGAACTATGATTGCACCACTGCACTCCAGCCTAGGCAACAAGATGAGACCCATCTCTAAAAAATAATGTTTTACAAAATTTCTAACTTTTAAATAATATATATATATTTTTTTGAGATGGAGTTTCGCTCTTGTTACCCAGGCTGGAGTGCAATGGCGTGATCTAGGCTCACCTCAACCTCCACCTCCTGGGTTCAGGCAATTCTCCTGCCTCAGCCTCCTGAGTAGCTGGGATTACAGGCATGCGCCACCATGCCCAGCTAATTTTTTGTATTTTTTTTAGTAGAGACGGGGTTTCACCATGTTGACCAGGATGGTCTCGATCTCTTGACCTCGCGATCCACCTGCCTCGGCCTCTCAAAGTGCTGGGATTACAGGCTTGAGCCACCGCGCCCGGCCTGAAATACTATTTCTAAATAAGTAGACTGAAATATACAGAGAACAATGAACTTAGAGAATTTCAGAGGATCCATGAATGCCTTGAACACAATTTGATAAAAATACTATTTCTGGGCCAGGTGCGGTGGCTTATGCCTGTAATCCCAGCATTTTGGGAGGCCAAGGCGGGTGGATCATGAGGTCAGGGTTCGAGACCAGCCAGACCAACATGGTGAAACCCTGTCTTTACTAAAAATACAAAAATTAGCCGGGTGTGGTGGCACATGCCTGTAATCCCAGCTACTTGGGAGGCTGAGGCAGAAGAATCGCTTGAACCCAGACGGTGGAGGTTGCAGTGAGCCAAGATTGTGCCACTGTACTCCAGCATGGTGACAGAGTGAGACTCTATCTCAAAAAAAAATTTGTATATATACTATTCATGTCTGATTTTTTTTCTTTTTGAGACAGAGTCTTGCTCTGTCACTCTGGCTGGAGTGTAGTGGCATGATCGGCTCACTGCAACCTCTGCCTCCCATGTACAAGCAGTTCTCCTATCTCAGCCTGCCAAGTAGCTGGGATTACAGGTGCCCAATTAATTTTTGTATTTTATAATAGAGACAGGGTTTTGTCATGGTGGCCAGGCTGATCTCAAACTGCTGACCTCAAGTGACCCACCTGCCTCAGCCTCCCAAAGTGCCAGAATTACAGGCGTGAGCCACTGCGCACGGCCAGGCTGCACTTTTAATTCTAGTTCTCTTGCTATTTTCAGCACATCTGCAGTTACTTCCTATGCTGAAGTCTTGAGCCCGTCAAACTCATCCATGAGGGTTGAAATTATCTTTTTCATATCCATTAATATTGATAATGACTTTGTTTCATCAATCCCAAATGTTCTTTTATTTACTTATTTTTTGAGACAGGGTCTCACTCTGTCACTCAGGCTAGAATGCAGTCATGTAATCTTGGCTCACTGCAGCTTCGACCTCCCCAGGCTCAAGTGATCCTCCTGCCTCAGCCTCCTGAGTAGCCGGGAGTGCAGGTGTGTGCTACCACACCCAGCTAATCTTTTGTTGCTGTTGTTTCACCTGATCTGGTCTTTAGCTCCTGGGCTCAAGTTATTGCCTGTCTCGACCTCCCAAAGTGTTGGGATTACAGGCATGAGCCACCATGCCTGGCAAATCCCAGATGTTTTTAATGGCATCTAGAATGCTGAATCTTTTCCAGAAGGTTGTCAGTTCTCTTTGCCCAGATCTGGCTGAGGAATCACTATTCATGGCCTTAAAATGTTTCTTCAATAATAAGACATGGGGCTGGGTGTGGTTCATGGAGCTTATGCCAGTTCATGCCTATTATAAAAATAAAATTTAAAAAACCTAAGAAAAAAGAAAAGACCTGGAAGTCGAAATTACTCCTGGAGTGATTTTAGAATGAATATTGTATTAGCAAGTGGGAAAAGAACATTAATCTTGTACGTCTCCATCAGAGCTCTTGGGGTGACCAGGTACATTGTCAATGAGCAATAATATTTTGAAAGGGTGTGTGTTGTTGTTGTTTGTTTCTTTTGGTCGGCAGCAGGCTGGGGCGGGGGGGCACTTTCCAGCAAAAACCAGAAAGCCTGCTAGACAAATTTTAAAAGGGTTGTAACACTTGCATCTTTTCTTTTCCTCCTAAGCAGTAGTTCTCAACAGTGGGCTTAAAATACTCAGTAAACTGTGCTAAAAACAGATGTGCTGTCATCCAGGCTTTGTTGTTGCATTTATAGAGCAGAGACAGAGTAGATTTAGCGTAACTCTCAAGGGCCCTAGGATTTTCACAATGATAAATGAACACTGACTTCAACTTAAAGTCACCAGCTCCATTAACCCCTAGCAGGAGAGTCGACATGTCCTTTGAAGCCAGGCATTGACTTCTCTCTACCTATGTAAGTCCTAGATGGTAATGTCTTCCAATATAATGCTGTTTGTCTACACTGAAAATCTGTTGGTTAGTGTAGTTGCCTTCATCAGTTAGCTAGATCTTCTGGATAACTTGGAGCTTCTATGTCAGCACTCACTGCTTCACCTTGTACTTTTATGTTATAAAGATGGCTTCTTTCTTTCTTTCTTTTCTTTATTTTTTATTTTTTTGCTTTTTTAAAAAATAAAAAATATGTAAGCATATATTTTTTTATTTTTTATTTGAGATGGATTCTCCCTCTATTGCCCAGACTGGAGTGCAGTGGCACGATCTTGGTTCACCTCAATCAGTTGAACCTTCTGAGTTCAACTGATTCTCCTGCCTCAGCCACCTGAGTAGCTGGGACTACAAGCACGTGCCACCATGCCCGGCTAACTTTTGTATTTTTAGTAGAGATCAGGTTTCACTGTGTTAGCCAGGATGGTCTCAATCTCCTGACCTCATGATCCACTCACCTCGGCCTCCCAGAATGCTGGGATTACAGGTGTGAGCCACCGCACTCGGCCAGCTTCTTTCTTTAAACCTCACGAACCAACCTCTGCCAGCTTCCAGCTTTTCTTCAGCTTCCTCACCTCTCTTAGCCTCATAGAATTGAAGAGAGTTAGGGTCTGGTTTTAGATTAGGCTTTGTCTTAAGGGAATGCTGTGGCTGGTATCTATCCAGATCACTAAAACTTTCTTTGTATTAGCAAGAAGTCTGTTTTGCTTTCTTATCATTTGTATGTTCACGGGAGTAGTATATTTTTTTTTCTTTTTTACAGAGAGGGTCTCTGTCACCCCAGGCTAGAGTGCAGCAGTAGGATCATAGCTCATTGTAGCCTCAAACTCCTGGGCTCAAGCAATCCTCCCACCTCAGTCTCCTGAGTAACTAAAACAAGAACAAACACACACACAAAAACACTCAAAAACCACTGATCATAGATCACCACAACGAAGTGTGAAGTATTGTGAGAATTACCAAAATGTGACATAGAGACATAAAATGAGCATGTGCTATTGGAAAAATGGCACTAATAGACTTACTAGATGTAAGGTTGGCACAAACATTTGATTTGTTAAAAATACAATGTATATCCCACACACCCCCTAAATACATGTACCTACCATGTTCCCACAAAAATTAGTAAATATTGACCAGGTACAGTGGCTCATACCTATAATCCCAGGACTTTGGGAGGTCTAGGTGGGTGGATCACTTGAGGCCGGGAGTTCGAGACCAGCCTGGCCAACTTGGTGAAACCCCATCTCTACTAAAAATACAAAAATTAGCCTCCCGGCTACTCAGGAGGCTGAGGCACGAGAATTGCTTGAACCCAGGAGATGGCGGTTACAGTGAGCCAAGATTGTGCTGTTGTACTACGGCCTAGGCGAGAGAGCGAGACTGTCTCAAAAACAAAAAGAAAAGAAATTAAAAGTAATCTTTAAAAAGTTTTTTAATGGCTCAGGCCTGTAATCCCAGCACTTTGGGAGGCCGAGGCAGGTGGATCACGAGGTCAAGAGATCGAGACCATTCTGGTCAACATGGTGAAATCCGGTCTCTACTAAAAATACAAAAAATTAGCTGGGCATGGTGACGCGTGCCTCTAATCCTAGCTACTCGGGAGGCTGAGGCAGGAGAATTGCCTGAACCCAGGAGGTGGAGGTTGCCGTCAGCTGATATCACACCATTGCACTCCAGCCTGGGTAACGAGCAAAACTCCGTCTCAAAAAAAAAAAAAAGTTTTTTAAAAAGACTTTGTTGCGGGGAAAAAGAAATGTGTCTGTGAAGGTATGGGAAGAGGATATGGCAGTTTTGAGGAGAACTTCCTTTTTTTCTTTTAGTTGGGAGCAATGTGAGCATATTTATTGTTGGCAACCTAGCGTGGTCAGAAGGGACCTATGATAGAGCAGAGAGGAGTTGCACTCTTGGTGTAAGTGACCTGCCGGCTCCCAGAAATCTTCCCCTTCCTGCTTGCTTGGGTAGGAGTTATTCATGATTGTCTACACTGGTAGAATATTCTTTGTTTTTCCAGTGGCTTTTTTTTTTTTTTTTTTTTTTGACAGTCTCACTTTGTCACTCAGACTAGAGTTGCAGTGGTGCGATCTCAGCCACTGCAAACTCTGTCTCCAGGTTCAAGCGATTCTTGTGCCTCAGCCTCCTAAGTAGCTGGGATTACAGGTACATGCCCCCACACCTGGCTAATTTTTCTATTTCGGGGTTTTGCCGTGTTTTCCAGGCTGGTCTCGAACTCCTGACCTCAAGTGATCCACCTGTTTTGGCCTCCCAAAGAGCTGAGATTACATGTGTGAGCCACTGTGCCTGGCCTACAATGACTTTATTTAACTCTGTGAGTTGTATTAAAGAATCACCAGAATGTAAACTCAGCGAATCATGGAAAAGAAATGTCACACAAAATATTAGGCCTTCTGTGGGTTAGAATGTCACTTATTTGCTTAACTCCTAAGTGTTCTCTTAAGGGAATCAGGGGTGTTGTGGAAAGAGGGGACATTTCTAAGTTAGTCTTCTTAAGTATCAGTCTTGAAGTTGCCCCTTCCAGCTCTGAGATTTTATGTGATTTTCTTAGCTTTACTGAGACTGAGTCTCCTCACCTGAAAAGAAAGGATAAGAGGATCTCCTCGGATGGTTGTCACAAAGGTTAGCAGTGATGCATGTACAATGACTAGCATGCTATAGACACTTTGTTCATTGAAGGCGCTTGTGCCTGGCATAATTAAGGTGACAAGGATTGCTAGTGTGATATCTCTGTCTGTCTTCCCTGCACGTGTCACTGCTTTGTTATAATCATATCTGACCATTGCAATTAGATTTTAGTTTGCGTTTTTTCACAGTAATCAGTTCCATAGGGACAGCCTCCAGTTTAGTTCAGCTCTGTCAGTTGAGCTTGAATAGAATGTGACACTTAACTGATTTGTTGTTAAGCCAAAGACCTAGCATTGAAGGGCTTTGTCATCCTGGGTAGACTGTACCATTTTTAGCACTTCAGTGACAATCTAAAGACTAGAAACTAACCTTGGAGTAACACTGGGAGGTTTTTGGCCTTTGTTTTGTTGCATTGGGTTCAGCTTCTACAGGAATAGAATGATTGTTATTTCACCCATGGATTACAGAAATGTTCTGTTCAGAATCTATCTATAATGGTAATACTGTATTCATCAGTGGCAGAGCAGGAGTCATTCTGGGGAAATCGTCCATGAGCCTGTTGACAATAGGCTATTTTGGGAAGCTGGTTGTGTTAAACAAACAACAAAGACTGAAAATGAATAAATTGTTGATTTTCACGTGAGAGCTAATTTTAGTTCCTAGGCCTCCCTGTGATCTTGGAAATGAGAATGAAAAAAGATCTTGCCTGTGTTCAGGATTTTTGAATGTCCCAGAGTGCTAACATGACCTAGATACTTAACTAGTGAAGTTGAGTGACTTGACTTTGTCCTACAAAGGGATTTTCAACACGCAGACTAGTGTCTGCATCTTTTTAGAAGTAGAAAATAAACAACAGAGACTAAGAATCAGCTCTTCATTGATGTTCATTTGATTTCCTTCAGTTAAACTAGCCTCTGCTTAATGTCTTGTACTTTTTGATGATTAGGATATCATTCCTTGTGAATAAATTGTGTACTCTAGTTCATCATTTTATAAGCCGAATATGTGTATATATTTTTGAATGACAAGCATTGTTATGTAAGCAACAACTCTCTTTGAAGACCCTTGGAAAACATTGATTGTATTGTTCTCTTGCCCAAAATGTCTCTTGAAGTTGTTTGATGAGTGCTGCAGCTACAGCACTGTCTTTTGGTGTTTGCTGTCACTGTGTTATGGAAAGCAAGTATTCTAGAACTAAAGACCGTTTTCCTTTTTTCAAAAAAGGAATTGTTTTTTATTATACAGACATTATAGACCCCTTAATGGGAAAATTACAGAAATATATTTTTCCTAACTACATTTATAATGGTAACATCACATACATACAAAAAGTCAGAATTCTTTCACCCTAAAAGATGAAATGAGTCTATAATCTCATCTTTCTAAGCCCTTGTCTTTATTCGTGTATAAAGTAATTTTTGTGGTTGTAATTGTGGTGTACAAACAGTCATTCGTCTTCTCCCCCTTTTGACATTATACTATAAGCATTTTGCATAAAGTTACAGAAGCTATAATGTACCCAAGAGAATACAGTGCAGTCATTAAAAAGAATGAGACCGGGCTGATCCACATATACTTGTATAAAGAGAGTTTATATATTTGTTAAAAAAAAAAAAAGTGGAATTATATAATAAACTGTATTTAGGTAATGCGGAATTGTGAGGTGAATGGAAGTCTCCACCCCACTCATCTACCCACCTGCATACATATCCAGAGTCACTTCTTACCCTTCCAGACTTCTTCCTCTGCCATGTATTTATACAGGGTCTTTTGTGTTGTTTTTACAAGAATGTAATCATAATGTACATATATACTTCTCCTCAACTTATTTTTCAGACGTCATGTATTGAGTAGAGCCCAGTCTTACTCTTTATTAACTGCGTGGGATTTTCTTGTGTGGATATATTGCAGCTTATTTAACCAATTCCATATAGATTACCTTCAGGTAGTTCCTAAATTTTCTGTAGTACAAAACTCAAATTTAACAGTTCCTCTTTTTTATTACTGGACTTTTTTTTTTTTTAAAGTTTTCACTGAATTTAGGGTAAGTCACTGGGCATTGCTAGGAAATCACAATATTCTTAACTATGCCTGGAAAGGGCAAAGAGGTATTTGGATGACTAGATTTTTCTTTCCTGTTATTTGCTCTTTAGTTAGCATATGGATGGTCGTTTTAAAGATTAGCTTGAAGGCCAGGCTTCAAGTTGCTTTATGGTTGTAATCACAGCATTTTTGGAAGCTCTCATTTGAGGCCAGGAGTTCAAGACCAGCTTGGTCATTATAGTGAGATCCCTTCTCTATGAAAAATAAAATTAAAAAAAAAAAGGAAAGAAAAGATCAGCTGGATTGATCGAGGTACGATTTCTTATTTGCCAGTAGGATTTTGGATTCTTTGGTTAAGTTAGGGTTATCAGTAACGATCATTTCCATTTTCTTCAGGATCTGTGTTTTTGTCTATTACTAAATGCTTATTTGACCCATGAGAGTGTTTAAAAGTGGCCATTTTCTTCAATAAGTCTTCTGTATCAGAGAGTTGAACAAATGGGAAGGATGTCAGCACAGTACTTGAATAATAATTTAAGGCCACTTAATTTTTTTATTGTTGTAAGAAATGCAACATAAAATGTACCATCTTAGTCAAGTTTAAGTGTACAGTGTGTAACTCTATGCTCATGGTTGTGCAAAAGTTTTCTAGAACCTTTTCATGAGTTAGACTAGTTTAGATACCTTTACTTTAAAGTAGAATCAGGCAGTAATTGTTTTTCTTGACTCACTTATTTCACTTAGCATGATATCCTCAAAGACTCATCCATGTTCTAGCACATGACAGGATTTCCTTCTTTTTTTTTTTTTTTTTTTTTTTAATATATGGAGTCTCACTTTTTCGCCTAGGCTGGAGTGCAGTGTCGCGAATTTGGCTCACTATAACCTTTGTCTCCTGGGTTCAAGAGATTCTCCTGCTTCAGCCTCTCACGTATCTGGGATTACAGGCACCTACTACCAAGCCTAGCTAATTATTATATTTTTAGTACAGATGGGATTTCACCATGTTGGCAGGCTGGTCTTGAACTCCTGACCCTAGGTGATCTGCCCACCTCAGTCTCCCAAAGTGCTGGGATTACAGGCATGAGCCACCTCGCCTGGCTGGGATTTCCTTCTTTTTAAAGGCAGAATAGTATATTCCATTTTGCATATATACCATATTTTCTTTATCCATTAATCTTTCGGTGGACATTAGGTTGCTTTTACCTTTTGGCTGTTAGGGTTAATGCTGCAGTAGATATGGGTACGCAGATGTCTTTTTGAGATCCTGTTTTCAATTTGAGGTTTTTTTTTTTTTTCATTTTTTTTTTAGATTTGAAATTGTCTATATTTAAAGTGTACAGCATGATGTTTATTTTATTTTATTTTATTTTATTTGAGACTGGGTCTTGCTCTGTTGCCCAGGCTGGAGTGCAGTTATGTGATTATGGCTCACTGTAACCTTGACCTCCTGGGGTGAAGTGATCCTCCTGCCTTAACCTCCTGAGTAGCTAGGGTTATAGGTGTTCTTCACCACACCTGGCTAATTTAATTTTTTTTTTTTTTTTTTTTTTTTTTTTGGTAGAGACAGGGTCTCTTTATGTTGCCCAGATTGGTCTTGAACTCCTGGGCTCAAGCAGTCCTCTTGCCTCAGCTTCCCACAGTGGTGAAATGACAGGTGTGAGCTTCCACACCCTGCTTCATTTAATCTTTAGCTGATTCCAGGGTGATTTCTAATTGTACCACTGCCAAAACAGCTCTTTAAAAGGTCTCCAGCGGCCTCATGTCACTGACTGCTTTTCAGCCCTCTGTCACCTTCTGAGCAGCAGGTCCGTCTGCTGCTTGATCCTTCATGGATACCCTCTTGCCTTGGCCTCCTTGGCACCACACTGGAAGACTGCTTTTTCTTTTTCCACACTGGTGTCCCTGTCTCCCTGTGGAACTTCCTCTGTAATGATTGTGTGTGCAGCTATTAAAGGAATTTTCAAAGCTTACTCTCCATCTCTGTTTCCTTCTCACTGTGTGTTTTCCCCCTAATCACTCTCATCCATGCCGGGGCTTCACTTGTTTGTTTGCAAATAATTTACATGTTTATTTCTGTACACCTCCTCTCTGGGCTCCGTCCCCACTTAAATGTCTCAGATACAGCTCATATATACATTTCTCCTCAAAAATGGTTCTCTGCCAGAGTTCTAACTTCAGTTAGGATGGCACTGCCTATCCTGTTGAGCAAGCCAGAACCTTGGAAGACGAATGTGAAACACATCATCCCTTACCTCACATATCAGCTTATTGCTAACTCTCACAAATTTTCTCTCCAAAATATCTCTTAATTCCTTTCACTTTGAAACAGGATTTCATTCTGTCGCCTACACTGGAGTGCAGTGGTGCAATTTCTGCTCACTGCAGTCTCTACCTCCCAGGCTCAAGTGATCCTCTTACCTCCTCAGCACCACATCTCACCTGCCAGTCCCCCGCCCAGAGTAGCTGGTACCGCAGGTGCATGCCACCACACCACTAGACTCACTAATTTTTGTATGTTTTATAGAAACAGGGTTTCACCATGTTACCCAGGTTGGTCTCAAACTCCAGGACTCAAGCCATCCACCCACCTCGGCCTCCCAAAGTGCTGGGATTATAGGCGTGAGCCACCATACCTGGACTTTATTTAGCCCCTTAATTCAGGTATAGCAGTAGCTTGCTAAGTAGAGCCTTTGCTTCCACTTTGGTCCAGCTTTATTCTATACCAGACCTAACTCCTTAACATAGAATATAATTTTATCCTGGTGTGATTATTAATAGTTTTTACTTTCACTTTCAGAAAAGTTTCTGAGTGGATATGATAAAATTATATGGTCAGTCTAATGATAATGCCCTACATAATCTAGAACCCGTCTTCCTCCCCAGCTTCACCTTGAACAATATATGCTTACTTTGCCCTCTTCATTTTAGACACAGTGACTGACTGTCTGTTAGTACTTGTAATGCCCCAGTACTTGGAAGGCCTTAGGGTCTTTGTTCTTGCTGTTTACTTTACCTAGGCCCCAACATGCCAAGTTCCTTTTCCCCAGTTCTTTCTTTCCTTTGTTAATTTTTCTTGCATTGTCAGTTCTTGGCTCTGCTGCCTCTGCAGGGAAGCCTTCTCTGACCTTCCTAAGGCAGAGCCACTCATTAGGGAGGTTCGATAGTACCTCTTACCTGTCTCTTATAGCGTGTATCACCAGTTACTGTTTTACAGGTATTTAAGTGATTCCTGGATAATACCTATCCTCTGCCAGACTGTCTGCTTCAGAAAGGGAGGGATTGTGCCTGTGTTTGCTTACTGTAGTATCCCTAGCATTTTACATAATACCTGGCACATAGTTGACACTTGTTAAGAAATGCATGCCAGCTATCACAGTTTCTTAAAAATTCTGACGCATTCTGTATACCTCAGGTGAACAAAGCAGTGCTCAAAAGAGTGAAACTTTTTTTTTTGTAAAGATGCGGTTTCACCATGTTGGCCAGGCTGGTCTTGAACTCCTGACCTCAGGTGATCCACCCACCTCGGCCTCCCAAAGTGCTAGGATTACAGGCATGAGCCACCGTGCCCGGCTTCTTTTTTATTTATTTATTTTTTTTTTGTAGAGATGGGGTTTCACTGTGTTGGCTAGTCTGGTCTTAAACTCCCCCCTACTCATCTTGGCCTCCCAAAGTGCTGGGATTACAGGTGTGAGCCACCGTGCCTGGCCCATAAAAGAGTGAAACATTTTTATATTTCACTTTTAAAAGTAGAGTAGCTGACCAGGTGTGCTGGCAAGCACCTGTAATCCCAGCACTTTGGGAGGTCAAGGCAGGCAGATCACGAGGTCAAGATATTGAGACCATCCTAGCCAATGTGGTAAGAAACCCTCCCGTCTCTACTAAAAATATAAAAATTAGCTGGGCGCAGTGGTGGATGCCTGTAGTCCTAGCTACTCAGGAGGCTGAGGCAGGAGAATCGGAGAATTGCTTGAACCTGGGAGGCAGAGGTTGCAGTGAGCCAGGATTGTGCTGCTGCACTCTAGCCTGGCAACAGAGCAAGACTCCTTCTCAAAAAAAAAAAAAGTAGAGTAGGGCCGGGCGCTGTGGCTCGTGCCTGTAATCCCAGCACTTTGGGAGGCCAGGGAGGGTGGATCATGAGGTCAAGAGATCGAGACTATCCTGGTCAACATGGTGAAACCCCGTCTCTATTAAAAATACAAAAAAATAGCTGGGCATGGTGGCGTGTGCCTGTAATCCCAGCTACTCAGGAGGCTGAGGCAGAAGAATTGCCTGAATCCAGGAGATGGAGGTTGTGGTGAGCCGAGATTGCACCATTGCACTCCAGCCTGGGTAACAAGAGCGAAACTTCGTCTCAAAAAAAAAAAAAAAAAAAAAGAGTAGAGTAGTCAGGTACCCCAACTTTCTTTACAGTTCTACTATTTACAATAGAGCAGTGCTCTCCAACCTTTTCAACACCAGGGACCAGTTTCATGGATGAGTTTTTCCAGGGACCTGTGGTAGTGGAAGGGTGTTTTCAGGATGATTAAAACACATTACATTTATTGTGCTTTTATTTCTGTTATTATTACATTATAATGTATAATGAAATAATTATACAACTCACCATAGTATGGAATCAGTGGGAGCACTGAGCTTGTTTTCCCATAGCTAGACAGTCCCATCTGGGGGTGATGGAAGACGGTGACAGATCATCAGGCATTAGATTCTCACAAGAAGTTGTCAACCTAGATCCCTCGCTTGTGCAGTTCACAGTAGGGTTCCTCCTCCTATGAGAATCTAATGCTGCTGCTGATCTAATGCTGCTGCTCATCACCAGGAGACAGAGCTCAGGCGGTGATGCGAGTAATGGGTCATAGCTGTCAATTCAGATGAAACTTCGCTTGTCTCTCACCTCTACTCACCTGCTGTGTGGCCCAGTTCCTATCAGGCCACAGACCAGTATCAGTCCATGGCCCTGGGTTGGGGACCCTTGTAATAGAGGGTGCAGCCCATTAGCCTGTGAATTGTGTAAGGCTTACAGTTATTATTTGTTGCCCATATTAATTTTAAGAATCAGATCCATTTCATATGAAAACATGGATTGCTGGTTTTATTTGAAAGTATTAGAGATCTGGCAAAACTGAGCTGGCAAACCCACATGACACTAACTACTTAGAATAGAGTGGTGGTCACTGGGTGCAGAGGCTCATGCCTTAATCTCGGCACTTTGGGAGGCTGAGGTGGGCAGTTTACCTGAGGTCAGGAGTTCGAGACTAGCCTGGCCAACATGGTGAAACCCGTCTCTACTAAAAATACAAAACTAGCCAGGCATGGTGATACATGCCTGTATTCCTAGCTATTCAGGAGGCTGAGGCAGAAGAATCACCTGAACCTAGGAGGCCGAAGTTGCAGTGAGCTGAGATTGCGCCATTGCACTCCAACCTAGGTGACAAGAACATAACTTCATCTGAAAAAAAAAAGAACAGCGAGGTGGTCATACCCTTTGACATAGTCATTTGTGGCATCTGACATAGTGCTACTCAAAGTGGTCATTGAACTGGCTGCTTACTGTCCTCAGAGATAAGGACCTTGCACCATATGTTTAGTTTGCCTCACCTTTCTTTGGTTTAATTGACTTTTTAAAGTGTTGTTTACATTCTGGCATAAGCTCCTTATCTTGTGAGGGACTGGCATTTTGAGTAGTGCCAATAGCTATTCCTTAGAAATATTTTGAAAGCCCTGATTTTGACAATTACTTTGAAATGCCAGTGAAAAATAGCGATAGTTTTGTTAATATTTACTGCCCTTAGATAATACTATTTATCAAGTTATTTTATAAAATATCTAAGTTACTAAGTTTCTTTAATAGAAATTTTCTGAAAAACTTTTTGTCCTCAAATTCCTTTTACTGTGAAATTTTACATTTGAGATTTTAAGCCTTTGAACATAGACACAGACTATTTTTTCTTTTGTATGTTTAGCAGTGAAATTTAGTTACTAGATCAGACTGCCATTCTAGAGTTAAAGACATGAATGTGTGTGAATGGTACTTAAATGTGAACTTCTTCCTCATATGTAAAACGACTTTCATTCCTGTCATTGAAGAACATGAAACTGACTTACCTTTCTCACACACTTGACTGATTTCACAGGAATAAAATATTATTGTTAAAAATAAAACCGAAGTCTTTATAGATTGTATGCCTTTTCATTGCTCATCATTTATCCTGTTGATCCTGAATTTATACTGCTTTTAATCGAGTAAGAAATACAAAGGTAGGCCGGGCGCGGTGGCTCAAGCCTGTAATCCCAGCACTTTGGGAGGCTGAGGTGGGTGGATCACAAGGTCAAGAGATCAAGACCATCCTAGTCAACATGGTGAAACCCCGTCTCTACTAAAAATACAAAAATTAGCTGGGCATGGTGGCGTGTGCCTGTAATCCCAGCTACTCAGAAGGCTGAGGCAGAATTGCCTGAACCCAGGAGGCGGAGGTTGCGGTGAGCCGAGATCGCGCCATTGCACTCCAGCCTGGGTAACAAGAGCAAAACTCTGTCTGAAAAAAAAAAAAGAAATACAAAGGTAGTGCAAAAATTTTTTTTTTTAATGTGAAAATTGAGGCCATTGTTGTGCTATTGAGAACAGCAGAAATGTATTCATGGTTGTTGCCCCTTGATTAACCCTCTTTGATCAGCCCCCACAAATGACAAAATTAATACATAACCAATTCTGATGTCTAAGAATAGATTTAATACCCCTTTAAATAGACTTAATATATTTTAATGGGACTTTTAATTGCTAGCATATATTTATGCAATAAACTTCTGCTTCCACTGTCGTATAGAAGCTGTTCTTTAAAAGCAATTCCCGCAGAAATGGAAAGTCAGTCACTTTTTAAAGTTATTATTCTCTTGACCTCCATCAGCATTTTATATTTTATTTATTTATTTATTTAGGGAGGGAAGGAGGAAGGGAGGAAGGCAGGAAGGGAGGGAAGGAGGAAGGGAGGGAGGAAGGAAGGGGGGAGGGAGGGAGGGAGGGGGGAGGGAGGGAGGGAGGGAAGGGAAGGAAGGAATTCAAGCAATGAGAGAGACATTGCCGACCTGGATCTAGAGGTTTACAAGTTGATTTTTTTTTTTTCTTTTTTTTGAGAGAAGGAATGAAAAAAAATGAGTAAAGGAGAGGAAGAAAGAGGAAGAGAAAGAGGGAGGGTGAATGGAAATATTGCTTTATTCTGAAAAAAGAATGGGTATTAATAATGGCCAATCAATGTTTCATTTAAACCTATGAGTAGGTGTGATGTGGTATTGACAAGAATGTATATTTTATGTATTTGAAGTGGAGAGCTCTGTAAATATTTATTAAGTTTACTTGTTCCAGATCTGAGTTCGAGTCCTTGATATCCTTATTAATTTTCTGTCTCATTGAATCTAAGTCTCTATGTATCTGGGTGTTAGGATCGTTAGCTCTTGTTGTTGTATTGATCCTTTTACCACTATATATTTGTTGCTTTAAAATCTATTTTATCCGCTACGAGAATTGCAACTCCTGCTTTTTATTTATTTATTTTTGCTCTCCATTTGGTTGGTAAATCTTTCTCCATTCCTTTGTTTTGAGTCTTTGTGTATCCTTGCATGTGAAACAGGTCTGGATGTAACATGCCATTGGGTTTTGGCTGTGTCTTTTGATTGGGGGATTTAGCTAATTTAAATTTAGGGTTACTGCCATTTGATGTTAACTGGCTGTTTTATCCATTTGTTGATGAAAATTCTTCTTTATGTTGGTGCTCTTTACTTTTTGGTATATTTTTAGTAAGGCTAATACTGGTTGTTTCTTTCTGTGTGTAATGCCTCTTTCAGAAGCTCTTGTAAAGCAGGCCTGGTGGTAATAAAATCTCTGAGTACTTGCTTGTTCATAAAAGATTTTATTTTTCCTTCAGTTGTGAAGCTTAGTTTGGCTGGATATGAAATTCTGGGCTGAAGGTTCTCTTCTTTGAGGATGTTGAATATTGGCCCCCACTCTCTTCTGGCTTGTAGAGTTTCTGCTGAGAGATCTGCTGTAAGTCTGATAGGTTTGCCTTTGTGGGTAACCTGACCTTTCTCTCTGGCTGCCCTTAGTATTTTCTCCTTCGTTTCAACCCTGGTGAATCTAACGATTATGTGCCTTGGGGTTGCTCTTCTTGAGGAATATCTTTGTGGTGTTCTCTGTATTACCTGGGGTTGAATATTGACCTGCTTTGCTAGTTCAGGAAAATTTTCCTGAATAATGTCCTGAAGGGTATTTTCCAGCTTGGATTCATTCTCTCCGTCGCATTCAGGTACACCTATCAAACGTAAATTTGGTCTTTTCACATAGTCCCACATTTCTTGGAGACTTTGCTCATTCCTTTTTATCCTTTTATCTCTAATCTTGTCTTCTTGTTTTCTTTCATTAAGTTGGACTTTGACCTCTGTTATCCTTTCTTCTGCTTGAACAATTCGAGTGTTTAAACCCGTGCATAGTTCTCGGAGTTCCTGTATTGTATTCTTCAGTTCCATTAATTCACTTATATTCCTCTCTAAGTTGTCTATTCTCAATAGGATTTCGTCAAACCTTTTTCAAAGTTCCTAGTTTCTTTACGTTGGGCTACAACATGTTCTTTTAACTCACAGAAGTTTCTTATTATTCATTCCTTGAAGAGTGATTCTGTCATTGGGATGCACTCATTCTCTGTCAAGCCTTGTTCCATTGTTGATGTGGAACTGTGATCATCTTTAGAGGGAGAGGCGTTCTGATTTTGAGTATTCTCAGCCTTTTTACGCTAGTTTCTTCCCATCATTGTAAATTTATCCTCCTGTCGTCTTTGAAATTACCAACTTTCAGATTAGGTCTCTTGATTGGACATCCAAGTTGTTAGTTCCCAGGGCCAGAACAGCGGCGTTTAGACTGATGGTGCTTTTCTGCCCAGGATTCTCCTGTCTGGCTTCCTTCTTGAGTCTGTAATGGGCGACTCTGCCTTCCCTGGGCTCCAAACCTCGGTCAGAACGGGAGCTGGCCCTGTGTACTCTGCTCTGAGAGGTGCCGCGCCGAGGTGCTGGCGAAGCCGCTGCGCTGGCCACAAGAGTCGCTCTGGCGGCCTGTGTGGGTCCTCCAAGCCTCGGTCAGAAGGGGAGCCAGCCCTGTTTACTCTGCTCTGAGAGCTGCCGTGCCAGCCACAAGAGTTGCGCTGGCGACCCGTGTGGTTCTTCCACTGGGGATTTTCTGCTCCGTGAGCGACCAGAATTTGTCTGAAAGTGTGGTGTCCTCTAGTTCTCTGTGCTTTAACTGAGAGCTGCAATCCGGAGCTGTTATCGATCGGCCATCTTGGATCGTTCCCCCCCAGCATTTTATATTTTTAACCCATCTACATAGTTGCTCATTTAGTCCTTTTGATTCAAAGATTAAGGTTATCTGTTGTAAAATAACTCCTATTTTCCTTTTTATTTGTAGTTGTCTGGGATACTGTTGCTTAAGCTTTTATTTTCAATCTTTGGCTTGTTTTGTTTTAGCTGTAGTTTTTGTTTAAAACAGTTTATTGTAATTAGTTGGATTGGGCTTTTGTGATCTAATCTGAGAGGATTGAGTTTACAGTTTACATTCATTTATTTCATGTTTATTTTATGTCATGCTTTGTTCTTGCTTTTTTTTACACCATATAATCTGATTTTCACCTACCTTTCCTTTACTGTCCTGGATTTTGTTTAATTATATTATTTATCTTAATTCGAGAGAGGGAGAGAGAGAGATTGTGTGTGTGTGTTTGTGTGTATTTTAGGCACGGTCCCACTCTGTCACTCAGGCTGGAGTGCAGTGATGGAATCTTGGCTCACTGCAGCCTTGACCTCCTGGGCTCGGTTGATCCTGCCTCCTGAGTAGCTGGGACTGCAGGTACACACAACCACCACACTGCCACACCCAGCTAATTTTTTGTACTTTTTGTAGAGACAGGTTTTCGCCATGTTGCCCAGGTTGGTCTCAAACTCCTGAGCTCAAGCAGTCTACCTACCTTGGCCTCCCAAAGTGCTGGGATTCCAGGCGTGAGCACTGGGCCCAGCCTGTTTGTCTTCCTAAGTGTGCACTTCTATCTCTTCCTTACTTAGTTTATCAGCTTTAAATGAAGTCCTTTGGCCCTGTGTATAAAAGCTGAGGAACTCCCTCTCCCTTTGCTGTTTCCTGTCCTGAATTTTAATTATGTGTACGTTGTTATGGTTTGTAAACACTTACATTTTATTGTGTCGCTACGGTTCACAGGTGTTTTCCTCTTAGCTCTCTGGTGAAAATAGTTTAAATGCTCAGTGCCAGCTGTTTTGCTGTACAGTAAGTCCTCACTTAGTGTTGGCAGTAGGTTCTTGGAAACTGCAACATTAACGAAATGATGTATAGCAGGTCCTCTAATAATGTCACTTCCTTATAAGTGAGGAGAGAAAAATTTATTTTATTTTTATTTTTTATTTTATTTATTTATTTTTTGGAGACAGAGTTTCACTCTTCTTGCCCAGGCTGGAGTACAATGGCGTGTTCTCGGCTCACTGCAACCTCTGCCTCCCGGGTTCAAGTGATTCTCCTGTCTCAGCCTCCCAAGTAGCTGGGATTACAGGCATGTGCCACCATGCCTGGCTAATTTTTTGTATTTTTAGTAGAGACAGGGTTTCACCATGTTGGCCAGGATGGTCTTGATCTCTTGACCTCATGATCCACCCGCTTCAGCCTCCCAAAGTGCTGGGATTACAGGCGTGAGCCACTGCGCCTGGCCAAATTGATTTTATTATGTATAGTTTCGCTTAAAGTCAAAGTTTCCCAAGAACCTATTTCAATGTTAAGTGAAAACTTGCATTCCTCAATTTATCTCGATTAATTAAACTTTTTCCATTAGGAATTTCTTCACAAAGGGCTCATGGAAACTCTACCCCCTGAATTCTTGTATACTCAAAAATGTTTATCTGTCGTCATTATAATCAGAGTAAGTTTGGCTGAGTATAAAATTATATCACACTTTTTTTTCCTCTAAGGGCGTTGTGGTCTGTGTTCTTTTGTCTATTATTGAATGGTACTGTTTGGAAATCTAAAGTCAGCCTCATTTACCCTGCTGGGTCCCTAACCCCAAAATAGATTGTTTAACTTATTTGCTTAGGTATCTAAAGGATTTTTTCTTTCTCGTGAGCCTTAAAGTCTGGTAATTTTTCTAGGATATGTGTTGGTATTGCTAACTCTGTATCTTTTCCTAGGAACTTAGTGAGCCTTCTATTTCTGGAAAGTTATCTTGAATCGTATCTTTGAGTATTTCTTTATTCTAATCCTTTGGTTCTCTTATTCAGAATCTTGTTATATGTAAGGGGGTCTTCATTATTGACCTCTCTTATGTTTACTACTTTTTCTTTACTTTTTAACACTTCTTGCTCCTTTCCATTTCATTTGTTTATTGAGATATAGTTCACATACTATAAAATTCACTCTTAGAACTCAGTGGTTTTTAGTGTATTGGCAGTTGTACAACCATGACCACTATCTCATTCCTGAATTTAGTTTAATTTTGCCTGCTTTTTTCAGACTTGCTTTCTTTATCCCTTTCTCTCCTTCTCTGTATCATTGAAGCATATAATAGCAGTTTGTTTCATAATTACTAGTATTAACTTTGGTCACTTCCTTAAGGAGGTATCTGTCAGATTTCTTCATTGTGCTGTTACTGTTTTGTCCATTCATAATCTGATATTTGATATCATTATCAAAGGCAATTGATAATTTGTGGGGAAGCACTTTGTGCTATGTAAATATCCTGGTTTTTTTTTTAAACGAAGTTTTGCTCTGTTGCCAGGCTGGAGTGCAGTGGCACGATTTTGGCTCACTGCAACCTCTACCTTCTGGGTTAAAGGGATTCTCTTGCCTCACCTTCCCAAGTAGCTGGGACTACAGGTGTATGCCACCACACCTAGCAAATTTTTGTATTTTTAGTAGAGATGGGGTTTCACCATGTTGGCCAGGATGGTCTTGATCCCTTGACCTCAAGGGATCCATTTGCCTTGGCCTCCCAAAGTGTTGGGATTACAGGCGTGAGCCACTGTGCCCAGCGTGTTTTGTTTTTTTTTTTTCCTGAGACAAGGTCTCACTCTGTTGTCCAGACAGGAGTGCAGTGGGTTGATCTCCGCTCACTGCAACTCTGCCTCCCAGGTTCAAGCAATTCTCCCAGCTCTGCCTCCCTAGTAGCTGGGACTAAAGGCATGTGTACCACCATGCTTGGCTAATTTTTGTATTTTCAATAGAGATGGGGTTTCACCATGTTGGCCAACTCCTGACCTCAAGTGATCTGTCTGCCTTGGCCTCCCAAAGTGTTGAGATTATGGGTATGAGCCTCTGTGCCCTGCCTGATATCCTGGTTTTCAACAAACTTGCTCATTATTTTTAGCATCCATTGATAATTCTTAATTGAATCAGTTATTAGCATGGTGATTGTCAAATGTAATTTTCTAACTCCTTCATTCCTTCTACATTTTAGTATGGCCTCATATATTTTATTCTAATGGCTATCATCCCTTGTTAGCAGTCTTCATTCACTTTGACTTAGATGTGGCCAATGGGAGCCCCATCCAGCTGGTTCCAGTGTACTTTTTATTTGTTCCTATATTCCTTTTAGCATGTCCTGACTTCTGATGCAATAAAATGTTTCAGGTTTATCTTTCACTTTCCCTTTCCAATTCTGGAATAACCGTATACCCAGGGAACTCTGATTCCTATTAATAGGGAGTACTATTTAGAAACCTAGGACTGGAGCACCAGCTATGCTCATAGCATGGGAGTGTCACTGCTTCCAGGTTCCTGCTGTGTCTATTCAGAGTCCACTACAGTCATCCTATTTCTGTTTGCTGTAGACTATATTGAAGTTTCATTCTTCATCCCTTCCGTTTTTCTCCCTATAAATTAGTACCTTGAAGCATTCCTAGAGGTCACAAGAAATCATTATATTCAGGTATAGAATGCAATTTTTGTATAGATAATGAATCTATGTTTGTGAAATCTGATTCTGCCTATCATCTATCTTTTTGCAAGGTCTTTTCCTATGAAAAGTGTGTTTTTGGTTTTGTTATTGTTTTTTGAGACAGAGTCTTGCACTATCGCCTAGGCTGGAGTGCAGTGGCACAATCTCCGCTTACTACAACCTTTGGCTCCCAGATTCAAACGATTCTCCTGCCTCAGCCTCTGGAGTAGCTGGGATTATAGGTGCCCACCACAACGCCCAGCTAATTTCTTGTATTCTTAGTAGAGATGGAGTTTCACTGTGTTTGCCAGGCTGGTTTCAGAGCTCCTGACCTCAGGTGATCTGCCCACCTTGGCCTCCCAAAGTGCAGGGATTACAGGTCTGAGCCACTGTGCCCGGCCAATCCTTTACCTTTGCAGATGGAGAAACTGAGACCTAAGAACTGAAATGACTTAAGTCCGTGACTAATTACAGAGCCAAAATAGAGTCCAGGTCTCTTAATTTTCATACCAGAACACTTTCGCTGCGGGCAGTGAAGAGAGCTTGGGTTGATGGTACTTGCCGGAAGTTTTCATGGTTGCTAGGTGGATACAGCACTCTTCCTTCTGTTTTGGCACTCAGGTATCCAGATGGGCATTGAATTTTCCAATGATTTGTCATTTGATGACCAGGAAGGTAGCAGAAAACAAGATGTTGCAGACCAGCAGCTATTTGAGGATGTGTTGTTGTCTGACTAGACACCGAAAGGCCAAAATTCTAAGTAGTTTCAAAACTCTTCCTACCGGTCAGGCTCAGTGGCTGACACCTGTAATCCCAGCACTTTGGGAGGCTGAGGTGGGCAGATCGCGAGGTCAGAAGTTTGAGACCAGCCTTGCCAGCATGCTGAAAACCCATCTCTACTAAAAAAAAATACAAAAAACTAGTCAGGCATGGTGGGGTGAGCCTGTAGTCCCAGCTACCTGGGAGACTGAGGGAAGAGAATTGTTTGAATCTGGGAGGCAGAGGTTGCAGTGAGCTGAGATTGCACCACTGCACTCCAGCCTGGGCAACAGAGTGAGACTCTGTCTAAAAAATAATAAACAAAAGAACAATTAAAAAAAAAAACCCTCCTCCTACCTTTCATAGTCCCATCTATACTGACTTTCTGCTTTCTTCAAAAATGCTCTGTTGGCCAGGTGCAAGTGGCTCACGCCTGTAATCCCAACACTTAGGCCGAGGCAGGAGTTCAAGACCAGCTGAGGCAATGTAATGAGGTGGGCCCCTGTCTCTACAAAAAATAAAAGCTGAGTGTAGTGGCATACAGCTGTAGTCCCAGCTACTTGGGGGACTGAGGCAGGAGGGTCACTTGCGCCTGGGAGGTTGAGGATGCAGTGAGCCATGATCATATACCATGCATTCCAGTCTGGGAGACAGTGAAGACTTGTTTCCAGAAAAAAAAAAGTCACAAAAACCAAAAAAGATCCTGCTCTTTTGACAAATAAGGTCTGTTGGTTTTCTTTTTTAATATTTTCAGTTTAGCAGTATTTTGACATCAACACAGTTATATTGGTACAAGTTTCTTAAAAAGTTAAATACAGGTATATCATATGATCCATTCCTGTCTGCCCAAGAGCAGTGAAAATGCATGTCCACAGAGACTTGTATGCAAATGTTCATAGCAGCATTGTTTGTCATAGTCAAAAAGTAGCAGCCGGGCGCGGTGGATCACGAGGTCAAGAGATCGAGACCATCTTGGTCAACATGGTGAAACCCCGTCTTGACTAAAAATATAAAAATTAGCTGGGCATGGTAGCGCGCGCCCGTAGTCCCAGCTATTCGGGAGGCTGAGGCGGGAGAATTGCTTGAACCCAGGAGGCGGAGGTTGCGGTGAGCCGAGATTGTGCCATTGCACTCCAGCCTGGGTAACAAGAGCGAAATACCATCTCAAAAAAAAAAAAAAAAGTAGCAACAACCCAGAGGTTCAGGAACTGGTGACTGGATGCACAATGTAGTTATTTTTGCTGTGGAATACTATTTGCCCATAAGAAGAAGTGAAATACTGACAAGTTATAAAATGGATGAACCTTACAAACTTAAGTGACCAAAAGACCTTGTTACGATTTCAGTTGTTGAAATGTCCAGGAAAGGCAAATCTACAAAGACAGAAAGTACATCGATGGTTGCCTCGGGCTAAAGTTGGAAATAAAGGAAAACTTGCAAATAGTCATGAGTTCTCCTTTTTGGGGTGATAAGAGTGTTCTAAAAGTGGGTTGTGGTGATGGTTGTAAAACTCTGTTAATATACTAACAATTATTCAGTTGTATGATTACAGGCAAATTTTATAGTATGTATATTCTATTTCATAAAGCTTTAAGAAATAGTTACATTTAAAATTTGATGTCCGTAATATTTGTCACATTTATCTTATCCTGTGTTCATTATTAAACGTTTTTATACTGCTTTCTTTCCACTTTTAAGTATGATTTTCAAGGAATGCTAATGTCAAATGATGTCAATGGTAACAGTAAAAATAGCTAGCATTGGTAAAACAGTTACTGTGCACCAGACATTATGCTAGGTACTTTTCAGGTTATCTCTCAATAGCATTGTGATATTGGTACTGTTATTCTCATTTTACAGCCAAGGAAACAGTCTCCTAGAGGTAAATAACTTGTCCAAAGTCACATAGTAAGGAAATAAGGAGACAGGAATTGGAACCGAATCATTCATAATCTCTGTGCTCCATATGTGGATATGCAGTGTTTTTGGTGGAGGACTGTACTGCTTTTCATATGCTGTGACTGTGTTAAACACTCACGTATATATGCCACTGGGATGCATGCTCTACATAACTATTTATGTGTGATCTCTCTAGGAAATTCAGATGGGCATTTGGTATTGCCTGTTTGCCATAGAGCTTGTACAACATAGTGAATCTTATCATCAGTTTTACTTCTTTTTCTCTACTCCTCAGCCTTAATTTTAAAGACCCTGAAGCAGTCCGAGCTCTGACCTGTACTCTCCTAAGGGAAGATTTTGGACTTTCTATTGATATTCCATTGGAGAGACTAATTCCCACAGTTCCCTTGAGACTCAACTATATTCACTGGGTAGAAGATCTGATTGGTCACCAGGACTCTGACAAAAGTTCTCTCCGAAGAGGAATTGACATAGGTATATTGTCTTAAATTCGTTTTTGGCTAAACATAGGTTTCATAAGTTTTGCATGATCAAATTCTTTGTAAACTTTTCTACTGGGTATTTGTTGTTGTGTAAGAGAAGCTGGCTGCAGGTACAGGTTGAGCATCCTTAATCTGAAAATTCAAAATGCTTCAGAATCTGAAACCTTTTGAACGCGGATATGCTGCTCAGAGGCAATGTGTATTGGAGCTTTGCCAATTTTGGGGTTAGGGATGTTCAACCAGTAAATATAATGCAAATATTTCAAAATCTGAAAAAAAGAAACTGAAATCCAAAACACTTCTCATCCCAAGCATTTTGGATTAGGGATCCTCCACCTGTATTGCTGTTCCTATTTACTCCACCTGGCCTTTTCTCCCATTGATTTCTCTTGAGAAGGGATTGTCAGTCCAAATGGGGAGCAGGAGGTTAACGGAAGTAAAAACCAAAGTGAGCCTCTTGCCTTGCTTAGCTTTTCATTTTCTTTCTTTCTTTTTTTTTTATTTTAATTTTTTAAAATATTTTTTTTTTTAATTTTGAAATGGTGTGTTGTCCAGGCTGGTCTTTAACTCCTGGGCTCAAGCAGTCCACCTGCCTCACCTTCCCAATATGCTGGGATTACAGGCATGAGCCACTACACCTGGCCCTACTTAGCTTTTCAGATTACCACATTGATGTCTGTGTCTGTTGGGCATTATTTTTACTCTGGATTTTGCTCTTGTTGCGTCTGCTAGAGTGCAATGGTGCGGTTTTGGCTCACTGCAACCTCTGCCTCCCAGGTTTAGGCGATTCTCCTGCTTCAGCCTCCCAAGTAACTGGTATTACAGGCGCCCACCACTGCACCTGGCTAATTTTTTTGTATTTTTAGTAGAAACAGGGTTTCACCATGTTAGCCAGGCTGGTCTCAAACTACTGACCTTAGGTGATCCACCCACCTTGGCTTCCCAAAGCTCTGGGATCACAGGCGTGAGCCACCGCACCCGGCCAAAAACCTCAGTGGAATTTCTTGAGGACTTTGCAATATAAGTCTAAAGGTTTTCTGGAAGAATAAATCATGAAACAAAAATTTGAAAACTCCAGCCTGGGTGATAGAGAGACCCTGTCTCAAAATAAATAAATAAAGTAAGATGTTCTTTTAATGTAACTTTTACAATAAAGACTGTCCAGTTTCATTCATTTGGGAGAGTGAGAGGAGACAGGCAGAAATGAAGCCAGGGCATGTTTTGTAACTATACGTGTGCATTTGTTATAGCCAAAGTTTTCATTTAATAGTTCATTTTAGGAAAATTTGAATTAGCAGCTCTGTCACTATTTATTTTCTCTTCTTTTATTTGTCTTGTTTGTTTTTTTGTCTTGTTTTGTTTTTGAGATGTAATCTGGCTCTTGTCACTCAGGCTGGAGTGCAGTGATGCCATCTTGGCTCACTGCAACCTCCGTCTCCCGGGTTCAAGCGATTCTCCTGCCTCAGCTTCCCAGTAGCTGGGATTACAGGCACCTGCCACCACACCCAGCTAATTTTTATATTTTTAGTAGAGATGGGATTTTACCATGTTGATGATCAAGCTGGTTTCAAACTCCTGACTTCCCAAACTGTTGGGATTACAGGTGTGAGCTAACGTGCCCAGTCTCTATTTCTAACTTAGTAGAATTAATAACAGTTCCAATTTCTAGATAGTGGTAAATGTTCAACTTTGCTATTTGCATGCATTTTCAGTCCTCATCCCATATGATCTTTTCAGCAGCATTTACTGATCCCTCCTTTCTCTTTTGTTTTCTCTCCTTCATTTGCTTCCATGACACCAGACTCCTCTGCTGGTTTCCTCTTTCATTAATATGCACTGTTCTCTACTTTCCCGGCATACCTTCCTGTATCTGACCACTGGATATTGGTGTTCTTTACATAAGGCTCAGCCTTTAGCTCCTTTCTCACTCAGCACCCTACCCTGGGCAACTGCATTCACTTCTATGGTGATTTCCTACCTCACTGCAAATAAGCCACATATTTATATGTTCCTCCGACTCAGATTACTTTTCTTAACCTCTGATCTCACATATATGAGAAACTTGTATGTCTGAAAAACATCTCAGACTTGCTATGAGATGAGACTTGCTGAAACTTGCTGTGTCCAAGACCAAACTCACACTCTATTTCCCTAATCCTGGTTCTCTGTTATTTATTTCAGTGAGTCTACCATTGCCCACCTTGTGATCCTTGATACTTGCTTCTCCACACTCACTAAAAAATGTCTGTCACTATTTCCTGTTGACTGTCTCTCTGAAGTGCTTCTGAAGTCACCTGCGTCTCTCCATCTCCACTGCTACTCTAACCCATCATCATCTCTGACCTTTTCTGCAGAAGAGCTTCTCAGCGAGTCTGCTTAAAAAGCTTCACAGCCTGTTTGGTACTAATTTGATTTTAATTATGCCCCAAACCCTCTAAAATAGCACTTGGGGATAGAGGAGGTTAATGGATTTTAATTCTTCACAAGGGGCATTACCTAACTGCAATCACATCCATTCTAATTAGGGTTTTATATAAATTCTTTCCCCAGACTCCATCAGTTTGCTCTAATTCTAGGATTACGTACTTTCCATTTTTATTTATCATTACAAAGATTATTATCCATTTAAAAATGTCATTTGGCTTTCTGAGGGGATTTTGTTCTGTCCTATAAAGGACTAGTAAAGAGTCTTTTGCATTCTATTAGAGTGCAAGTCTTTGGGTCTTGAGAATTAAGAAACTTTTTGGCTGTGACAGATCTTTTATCTGTTACCCTGGAGGTAAGTGTACCTTTTTATTTTATTTTTTGTTTTTATTTTTTAAATGAAATTGAAGTTGGAAGAGAGAGGCAGTTGTGTAAAAGTCAAGGATCTCGTCTGGATTTTTTTTTTTACAGAGTTGAAAGTACAACTGAAATTTTCTTACGTGTGTATCTGGCTTACTAGAATGGCTGGCAGGAGCTGAATGTTTGTGGTTTCTGAGAGGACCTTGAGTACCCTTTTCCACCCCTTCCCTCACTACCCCACAATGGTCCAAGGATGTGCTTGTCCAGTAGCACTGGGGCCAGGATACTCTCAGGCGGACATGGTAGGCAGCACAGCATTCACTGACCATCGAAGAGCGTCAGTGTTGGACCGTTGTCTTTTCTAGCCTGTTCAGGATGCCTAATGAGGAAGCCGGATGATGAGCCTGGATTTCCTCTGGGTTAGGAATATCTAGCCTCTACTTCTTCCGGCCAGATCCTTACGAGGTTAGACCAGAACTGGGATATGGCAGATGAGAGCAGGCCTAGAGTAGCTGGTAGAGGCTGACTACTTTAGGCCTTTGGGAGAAACACTGGCTTTTCTTCTCTTGAATATACATTTTAGGATCTAATTGGCCAAGATAGTCAATATTGTAAGAAAGAGAGAGAGAGAGAAGAGAGACCGACAGACAGACTTGTTCTGTCACCCAGGCTGGAGTGCAGTGGTACCATCTCGGCTCACTGTAACCTCTGCCTACTGGGTTCAAGCGATTCTCCTGCCTCAGCCTCCTGAGTAGCTGGGATTACAGGTGTAACTCACCACTATACCCAGCTAATTTTTGTGTTTTTAGTAGAGACGGGGTTTCACCATGTTGGCCAGGTACATCTCAGACTGCTGACCTCAGGTGGTCCACCTGCTTTGGTTTCCCAAAATGCTGGGATTATAGGTGTGAGCCACTATGCCCAGTCTATGAAAGTAATAATCATGGTTAGTATATAGTCTAGTCTAGGGCTAGGGGTTCTACATAGCTTAGTACCAAACCCTAGTGGTCAAAGAGTGTTTTTTTTTCTTTTGCCTGGAATGTTTGCCTCTTGAATGCCTCCCTTGAAACTGTGGTGGGGCTAGCCAATGACTCTGATGGCTCCAAATCAAATACTTTTCCATGTCTCCACATGTAAGAAATGAGTTCTTTAGGGTTTTGTTTTGTTTTTTCTTTTAACTTCTTGTTTCTTTCAACTGACAACTTACAGACATTTGGAGAATCAGCAATTTAATATACTAAAAATTTTATACCCCACATATTTTTTCCTGCTTTTGGAGAATGGAATGTATACTGATCTGTTTTAAGTTATTACTAAGGCATGTTAGCAAATAGCACTGATTTCTTTTAAGAAAATTGAGTTTTGTATGAGATTTTAAATGAAGACTTTTTATAAAGTAAATCAACAGTTTGGGGCATTTTAGGTTAATTAGTCATGTATTCCTTGACCTCTGCTTATGTGTACTTTATTTTTTATACAACACACAAAGGAGGTCACAAGGTTTCTATCCTTTAGGAAGTTTGAATCTAATTAGGAGGTAAGACTAACATAAACGAAATGACTGGGGAACCAGTAGCTGTAATATTTATGAAATCAGATACCAGTTTGTGATTTCTCTACCAAAAAATACAAAAATTAGCCAGGCATGGTGGCATGCACCTATGGTCCCCGGTACACGGGAGGCTGAGCTGGGAGAATCACCTGAGCCCAGGAAGTCAAGGCTGCAGTGAGCTGTGATCACACCACTGCACTGCAGCCTGGGTGACAGAGTGAGACCCTGTATCAAAACAGAATTCTGAGAAGCATTGTGTTTTCATGATTATTCTAACCTTTCCCTCTGGTGTGTAGAATGTGTTTTGAATTTTCATTTTACTAGGTACAGGGGCCTCCTGCATCTACCCGTTACTTGGAGCAACCTTGAATGGCTGGTATTTCCTTGCAACAGAAGTGGATGATATGTGTTTCAACTATGCAAAGAAAAATGTGGAACAGAATAACTTATCTGATCTCATAAAAGGTTAGCGCCACAGAGTGAATACCTCCAAACTTTTCGTTTTCTTTCACCTGCCTTTTTAATTTAACACATTTCATTACCTTTTTTTTTTTAATATGCAGACTTTGGTAATTTTGTTTTTTGAGACGGAGTTTCGCTCTTGTTTACCCAAGCTGGAGTGCAGTGGCGCGATCTCGGCTCACCGTAACCTCCGTCTCCTGGGTTCAGGCAATTCTCCTGCCTCAGCCACCTGAGTAGCTGGGATTACAGGCACGCACCACTATGCCCAGCTAATTTTTTTTTTTGTATTTTTAGTAGAGATGGGGTTTCACCATGTTGTCCAGGATGGTCTTGATCTCTTGACCTTGTGATCCACCTGCCTCGGCCTCCCAAAGTTCTGGCATTACAGGCGTGAGCCACCGCGCCCGGCCCAGACTTTGATAATTTTTAAAAGTCTGGTACTTTGTCGTTGGGTTTGCTGTTTCGATATGAGAATTAACTCAGAAAGAAAATAGTAACTACAGTTGATTCTTATTATTTGTGGATTCTGTATTTGTGAATTTGCCTACTTGCCGAAATTTATTTAGTTATGCATTCATTTATTTTAGTAGATTTTCTTGAATAAATGTTGCTTTATTTGCCTTAGAATCATTTCCAGAGACTTTAAGTGGTGGTTTTTTGTTTGTTTGTGTGTTTGTATACTTTTATAGTGTTTATTTTTTAGGGCATTTTTAGGTTCATAGCAAAACGGAGTGGAGGTTCGGAGATTTCCCATATGTGCCCACCTCCACACATGCAGAGCCTTCTTTATTGTCAACATCTCCCCAGAGTGGGATATTTGTTACAGGTGATGCCCTTATGCTGACACATCATTCTCACCCACAGATCAGAGTTTACATTACGGTTTCCCCTTGTTGTACATTCTGTAGTTTTGGACAAATGAAACTGGCGTGTATCTCCCAGTACAGTATACACAGGGTCGTTTCACTTGCCCTCTGGCCTTCTGGGCTGCAACTGTTCATCTCTCACTGACCCCAACCCCAGGAAACTACTGACCTTTGGACTCTCTCCATAGTTTTACATTGTTCAGAGTGTCATATAATTGGAATCATACAGTATGTAGACTTTTCAGATTGGCTTCTCCTACTTAGTAATATTTATTTTTAAGTTTCCTAATGTCTTTTTATAGTTTGATAGCTTTTTAAAAATGTTATTTTAATTTAATTTTTTTCGACTGCCTCTGTAATTGCAGAAAGCTCATTTATTTTTAGCACATTTCATTTTACTATTCCATTATCTGGGTATACCAGAATTTCTCCATTCACCTATTGAAGGATATCTTGATTGCGTCCAAGTTTTGACAACTCCAAATAAAGTTATGAGAAACTTCTGTGTGCAGCTTTTTCTATGCATGTAATTTTTCAACTCCTTTAGGTAAATACCAGGGAGTGTGCTTGCTGGATGGTATAGTAATAGTATCTTTACTTTTGTAAGAAACCACCAAACTGTCTTCCAAAGAACTGTTTAATGCTCCTGCCGGCACTGTTGCCCATATCCTTGGCAGTACAGGGTGTTGTCGGTGTTCTGGATTTTGGCCATTCTCATAGGTGTGTAGTGGTATTTCATTAATTTGTATTTTCCTGACATTGTTGTGGAACATCTTTTCATATGCTTATTTACCATCTGTATATCTTTTTTGCTGAGGTGTCTGTTCAGGACTTTTTGCCCATTTTTCAATCATGTTCATTTTCTTATTGTTGAGTTTTAAGAGTTCTTGTCTTCAGCCGGGCACGGCGGCTCATGCCTGTAATCCCAGCACTTTGGGAGGCCAAGGCGAATGGATCACGAGGTCAAGAGATTGAGACCATTCTGGTCAACATGGTGAAACCCCGTCTCTGCTAAAAATATAAAACATTAGCTGGGCATGGTGGCATCTGCCTGTAATCCCAGCTACTCAGGAGGCTGAGGCAGGAGAATTGCCTGAACCCAGGAGGCGGAGGTTGCGGTGAGCGGAGATTGCGCCATTGCACTCCAGCCTGGGTAACAAGAGCAAAACTCCATCTCAAAAAAAAAAAAAAAAAAGACTTCTTGTTTTTTTTGAGTAATTGTTCTTTATCAGCTATGTATTGCAAATATTTTCTTGCAGTCTGTGACTTGTCTGTTCATTCTCTTGACAGTATCTTTAGTAGAGCAAAAATTAAATTTTTTCCTTTTTTAAAAAAATAATAGCCTAAAAAGTACAAAATTTAATTTTAATAAGAATATATATATTTGGAAAAAAGAGCTGGTCTTATTAACATTAAATATATATATGTGTGTGTGTGTGTGTGTGTGTGTGTGTATATATATATATATATATATATGTATGAGGGTTCAAGTGATCTTTCCACCTCAGCCTCCTGAGTAGCTGGTTCTACAGCTGTACGACACTATGCCCAGCTAATTTTTAAAAAATAGATATAGAGTCTTGCTTTGTTGCCCAGGCTGGTCTCAAACTCCTATCCTCAAGTGATGCTCTTGTCTGGACCTCCCAAAGTGTTGGAATGATAGGCATAAGCCGCTGTGCCCACCAAGTCCAGCTTATTGAGTCCTTTTAAAGAATTGTATACAATACCTTTGGTATTGTATCCAAAAAGTGCTGTAATCCCAGCATGCTGGGAGGCTGAGGCAGGCAGATCCTTGAGGTCAGGAGTTTGAGACCAGCCTGGCCAACATGACGAAACCCCATCTTTACTAAAAATACAAAAATTAGCCAGCTTGGTGGCGCATGCATGTAAATTGCAGTGATTCAGGAAGCTGAGGAACAAGAATCACTTGAACCTGGGAGGTGGAGGTTGCAGTGAGCTGAGATCACGCCACTGCGCTCCAGCCTGAGAAACAGAGCAAGACTGTATGTTACTTTCTAGGAGTTTTATAGTCTTGCATTTGCATTTAGGTCTGTGATCTGCTTTGAGTTAGATTTAGTGAATGATATAAGTTCTGTGTCTATATTCATTTTTTGCATGTGGATGTCCAAGTGATGTCATAGTATCAGTTCTTGAAAAGACTATATATCAATTCTGTTCCATTGATCTATTCATTCACTAAAAACATACTGTTTTGATTACAGTAGCTTTGTAGTAAGTCTTAGAATTGGGTAATGTCAGTCTTTCATCTTGCCTCTTCTCTTTCAATATTGTGTTGGCTATCCTGAGTCTTTTGTCTCTCCAAATAAACTTTAGAATTCGTTTATCAATAGCTAAAATGTATGTATGTATGTTTGTATGTATGAATATATTTACTTAATTATTTTTAGAGACAGGGTCTCACTGTTGCCCAGGCTGGAGTGTAGTGGCTCATGGCAGTCTCAACCTTCTGTGTTCAGGTAATCATCCAGCCCCAGCCTTCTGAGTAGCTGAGGCTGCCATTGTGCACCTCCATGCCTGGCTAATTTTTGTAGTTTTTGTAGAGGTGAGGTCTTGCCATGTTGCCCAGGCTGGTCTTGAATTCCTGGGCTCGAGCAATTCTCTGGCCTCAGCCTCCCAAAGTGCTGGGATCACAGGCTTGAGCCAGCACCCTTAACCTAAAACTTATTTTTAACTCAAAAATTGGCATTCATGGTACTTTTGTGGTCATTCACAGACATGTGCATAGTGGCAAATAATTGAAGTTGCCCGGCGTGCATGTTCCCAGCTGAGGCTGAGCAAGGTGATACTCTGCTTTCTTACTCCAGCTTCCACACCATCAACCGAACATCCTTTTCTTGGTCTATTTAATGCCACATGTTTTGGGCTTTTTCTCTCTCTCATTTTTGTGCTTTTTCTTGGGGATTTTGCTGTTTAAATAGTCCCTAAACATAGTGCTGAAGAGCTGTCTTTTGTTCCTCAGTGCAGAGGCTGTGATGTGCCTTACAGACAAAACAGGTGTTAGATAAGCCTCCTTCAGACACGAGTTGTACTGCTGTTGGCCGTGAGTTCAGTGTGAGTGCATCAGCCATGGATGTTAGATAAAGTGTCTTTAAACAGGAACACCACAAAACAAGGTTGTGTATCTATCAGTTGATGAAAATGTGATCAGAGACTTGTAGGAACCTAACCCTGTACTTCTGCTGGAACCAGTGGTTCAGTATTCACTCACTGACTCTTTGTGGCTGCTTTGTAGAACATAACTAGCACAGATAATGAGAACTCACTATACATGAAGTAACTTAGTCACCAAGATTTTAAAAGGAAGGAAATCCTACTGTTGAACAAACTATACCGTCTTTTTAATTTCTGTACATAGGCCAGGCACTGTGGCTCACGCCTGCAATCCCAGGGCTTTGAGAGGCTGAAGCAGACTGTCTGAGATCAGGAGTTTGAGACCAGCCTGACCAACATGGTGAAACCCCGTCTCTACTAAAAATACAAAACTTAGTTAGCATGGTGGCTGGTGCCTGTAATCCTAGGTACTCGGGAGGCTGAGGCAGGAGAATTGTTTGAACCCAGGAGGTGGAGGTTGCAGTGAGCTGAGATCATGCCACTGCATTCTATCCCGGTCTACAGAGCGAGACTCCACCTCCGAAACAAATAATAATAATTTCAGCACATAGAACTGTGCTAGAAACAGTCAAATCCCCTTGTGATTAGTTACTTTTTATTTTTGTGACCATTCTGTATATAAAGCAGTGTTAATTTTTTTCATTAAAGAGATTTTATGTCTCTTTATGAAAGAAATAAGACTTTTCTTCATAGTATTGAACATCTTTATAAAGAGACATTAATATTAGTGCATTTGTTTTATTTCTCCATTGTTGTGTAACAAATTACTCCAAAATCTAGGAGCCTATTTATTTATTTATATTTTTTATTTTTTAAGACGGGGTCTTGCTTTGTCACCCAGGCTGGAGTGCAGTGGTGCAATATCAGCTCACTGCAACCGCTGTCTCCCAGGTTCAAGCGATTCTCCTGTCTCAGCCTCCTGAGTAGCCGGGATTACAGGTTCCCACCACCACACCCAGCTGTAATTTTTTAGTAGAGACAGGGTTTCACCATGTTGGCTAGGCTGGTCTTGAACTCCTGATCTCAGGTGACCTACCTGCCTTGGGTTTCTGAAGTGTTGGGATTATGGGCATGAGCCACCATGCCCAGGCATATTATTACTAGGAGCCTTATTATTATTATTATTTAATATTTTTTATTAGAGACAGGGTCTTAGTCTGTCACTCAGGCTAGAATGCAGTAGTATCATCATGGCTCACTGCAACCTCAGCCTCTTGGGCTCAAGCAGTCTCTCACTTTAGCCTCCCAAGTGGTTGGGACTACAGGCTTGTACCACCAAGCTCAGATAATTTTTTATTTTTAAAATTTTTGTCGAGCTAGGTTCTTGCTGTTTCCCAGGTGAATCTGGAACTCCTGGTCTCAAGCAATTCTCCCATCTTGGCCTCCCACAGCACTGGGATTATAGGCATGAACCATCACAGCTGAACCCAGCAACTTTAAACAATAAACATTTATCTCATCATTTCTATGGGTCATAAATTTTGGCATGGCTTAGTCTCGTGGTTCTAGTTTAGACTCTTTCATGAATTTGTAGCCACATTGTTGGCTGGAGCTGAAGACTTTCTCGGTGATAGAGATTTGCTTCCTAGATGGCTTACTTACATGACTCTTGGAAGGAAACCCTAGTTCATTGCCATGTGGATCTCTCCATGAAGCTACCTGAGTGTCCTTAAAGCACAGCCTGTTCTTAAGGGGAGGGAAATGAAACTCCATCTCCTGAAGGGAGTAATGTCTAAGAGTTTGAGGACGTCCAGTCATGCATTGCTTAACGGCAGGGATATATTCTGAGAAATGCATCATGAGGTGATTTCATTCGTAGTGTGCACTTACACACACCTGAATGGCATAGCCTACTACATACCCAGGCCTATATGTAACAGCCTGTGGCTCCCAGGCTCCAAGCTGAACAGTGTGTTACTGTATTGAACACCGAAGGCAATTTTAGCACAATGGTAAGTATTTGTGTATCTAAGCACATAACACTTAGAAAAGGTACAATAAAAATGTGGTCTTATAATCCTATGGAACCACCATCATATATGCAGTCCTTTGTTGACCAAAGCAGCATTATACAGTGCATGATTATACTTTAAAGCCACCACAACATTAATATTAGTTCACACCTTCCTATTTTTTCTCCTAGTGGTGAAAGTACCACAGAAGACGCTCCTGATGGATGCTCTGAAAGAAGAATCTGAGATCATCTATGACTTTTGCATGTGCAACCCTCCCTTTTTTGCTAATCAGTTGGAAGCCAAGGTAAAATTTCTTCTACTTTAAAATAATTTAGTATAGGCCAGGCACAGTGGCTCACACTTGTAATCTCCACACTTTGGGAGGCCGAGGCAGGCGGATCATGAGGTCAGGAGTTCGAGACCAGCCTGGCCAACATGGTGAAACCCTATCTCTACGAAAGATACAAAAAATTAGCCAGGTGTGGTGGTGTGCGCCTGTAATTCCAACTACACAGGAGACTGAGGCAGGAGAATCACTTGAACCTGAGAGGTAGAGGTTGCAGTGAGCTGAGATTGTGCCATTGCACTCCAGCCTGGGCGACAGAGTGAAACTCCGTCTCAAAAAGAAAAACTGCGTATATATCTAAATTTGCCTTATTTGCAGAAATAAGAGCAAAGAAAACTTTAAAAAACTGATTTATTAATTTTTTAGTTAATGTTTTTGAGATGGAGTCTTACTATGTTGCTCAAGCTGGTCTTATGCATCTGGACTCAAGCAATCCCCCTCCCCTCAGCTTCCCTAGTAGCTGAGATCATAGGCGCGTGCTACCGTGCCTGGCTTTGGAAAGCTGTGTCAGGGTGCTTTCAGTTTGAAGTATATTCGGCTCTCTATCTGTGGGCTCCACCTCTGTGGATTCAGCCAGCCACTCATTGAAAGTATTTGGAGGCTGGTATGGTGGCTCACACTTGTAATCCCAGCACTTTGGGAGGCTGAGGTGGGCAGATAGCTTGAGCTCAGGAGTTCAAAACCAGCCTGGGCAACATGGCAAAACCGTCTCTACAGAAAATACAAAAAGAATTAGCTGGGCATTGTGGTGTATGCCTATAGACCCAGCTACTTGGGAGGCTGGGGTGGGAGGATGACTTGAGCCCAGGAGGTACAGCTTACGTTGAGCCAAGATCGTGCCATTACACTCCAGTCTGGGGAACAGAGCAAGACCCTGTCTCAAAAAAAAAAATTGGGGGGATAAAAAGAAAACAATAAAAATAACAATGTAACAGTAAAAAAAATAGAAAAATACAATATTACTCTTTTTACATTGCATTCACATTGTATTAGCTATTATAACTAATCTAGGAATTATCAAGTATATGAGATGATGTGGACAGGTTAAATGCAGGTACTACCTCTGTTATAAAAGGGACTTGAGCTTCCTTGGATTTTGGTATCTGAGGCAGGTCTTCCTGAGTACCCAGGGAGGACTGCACCTAAAAATCCAATTTAGGTTGACTTAACAACAAAGAAAGTTGATTATTTGAGATCGATCCAAGATGGCCGACCACTAACAGCTCAGGATTGTAGCTCCCAGTGAAAGCTCAGAGAACGAGACAACGCCACATCTTTAGACGAATTTTTGTCACTCATAGATTAGCCGATTCCCAGTGGAGGAGCCCCACGGGTCGCCAGTGCGACTCTTGTGGCCGCCGCAGCGGTTTTGCCGGCGTCTCGGCGCAGCAGCTCTTCATGCAGAGCCAACGGGACTGCTTCCCCTACTGACCGGAATTTGGAGCTCCGGGAAGTCAGAGCCGCTTGTTGCGGACTCAAGAGGGAAGCCAGACCAGAGATTCCCGGGCAGAAGAGCACCATCAGTCTTATCGCTGCTATTTAGGCCGCCACAGTGGGTTGCTCGGATCCCAGCACTGGGAATCAATAAGTCGGACGTCGACTCAGAAACCTAATTAGAAAGGCGGTTCATCTACAATGAAGGGAAAAAAACAGCCTAAGAAGGCCGAGTATACTCAAAATCAGAACCCATCAGCAACGGAACAACCCCTGATGGAAAAGGACTCATCAGCAACCGAACAAGCCCTGATGGAAAAGGACTCATCAGTAACGGAACAAGCCCTGATGGAAAAGGACTGTGTGCCTTTATCTGAAGTAGGCTTTAAAAGGTGGATGATAAGAAACTTCTGGGAGTTAAAGGAACTTGTTCTAACCCAATGTAAAGAAACTAAGAACTTGGAAAAAAGGTTAGATGAAATGTTGAAAAGAATAAACAATATAGAGAGGAATACAAATGAACTTATGGAGTTGAAAAATACAACACGAGAACTTAGTGAAATATGTACAAGCTTAAACAGCCGAATGGATCAAGCGGAAGAAAGGATATCAGAGGTCGAAGATCAACTTAATGAAACAAAACGACAAGACAAGAATAGAGAAAAAAGGATAAAAAGGAATGAGCAAAGTCTCCAAGCAATATGGGACTATGTGAAAAGACCTAATATACGCTTGATTGGTGTACCTGAATGTGACGGAGAGAATGAATTCAAGCTGGAAAATACTCTCCAGGACATTATCCAGGAAAATTTTCCTAATTTAGCAAAGCAGGACACTATTCAACCCCAGGCAATACAGAGAACACCACAAAGATATTCCTCAAGAAGACCAACCCCAAGGCACATAATCGTTAGATTCACCAAGATCGAAACGAAGGAGAAAATAATAAGGGCAGCCAGAGAGAAAGATCAAGTTACCCATAAAGGGAAGCCTATTAGGCTTACAGCAGATCTCTCAACGGAAACCCTACAAGCTAGAAGAGAGTGGGGGCCAATATTCAATATACTTAATCAACAGAACTTTCAGCCCAGAATTTCATATCCTGCCAATTTAAGCTTTACATTTGAAGGAAAAATAAACTCTTTTAGGAACAAGCAAGTACTCAGAGATTTTATTACCACCAGGCCTGCTTTACAAGAACTTCTAAAAGAAGCATTATACACAGAAAGGAACAACCAGTATGACCCTTTCTAAAAACACACCAAAAAGTAAAGAGCATTAACATAAAGAAGAATTTTTATCAACGAAAGGACAAAATAGCCAGTTAATATCAAATGGCAGCAACCCTAAATTTAAATCGACCAAATCTCCCAATCAAAAGATACAGACAAAATCTAACGGTGTAGCCAAAGATATACATAGACTAAAAATAAAGGGTTGGAAAAAAAAAAACGTACCAACCAAATG
Source organism: Callithrix jacchus (assembly GCF_049354715.1). Classification (NCBI taxonomy): domain Eukaryota; kingdom Metazoa; phylum Chordata; class Mammalia; order Primates; family Cebidae; genus Callithrix; species Callithrix jacchus. The sequence goes on from NC_133506.1 coordinate 65,795,987, forward strand.
GAGAGCAAAAATAAATAAATAAAAAGCAGGAGTTGCAATTTTCACATTTGACAAAATAGATTTCAAAGCTACAAGGATATAAGGGTAAAAGGATTAATGTAATAATAAGAGATCTTAACACCCAGATACATAAGACCCATAATGAGATTTAGATTCAACGAGACAACAAATTGATAACGATATCCAGGACTCGAACTCAGAGCCAGAACAAATAAACACAATAGAGGTCTCCATTTTAAACACATAAAATATGCATTAACCACTTTAAACACTCAAAATATTGATCGGCCATTATTGAAACCCATTTTAGGAATGAAGTAATATTCCTTTTTCCCTCTTTTTCTTTTTTTCCCCTTCAAAAATAAAAAGTAGCTGAAACAAAGACATCAGAAAAGTTAACAATGTGTTCATTTCTGTTGGTGGTTTACTATACTCTGTACTTTTCTGGATGCTTAAAAGATGTCATAATAAAAATGCATTCATGACTCAAAAAAAAAGAAAAAGAAAAAGAAAAGAAAGGAAGGAAGGCAGAGAGAAGAAAGAAAGAAAACAGACAAAATGAAATTTTTTGCTAAACATAATCTGGCCTGGCGACAGAGCTAGGCTCCATCTCGAAAGAAAGGTAGAGAGACAGAAAGAAAGAGCAACAGAGAAAGACAGACAGACAGACAGACAGAAAAAGAGAGAGAGAGAGAGAGAGACAGAGAGAGGCCGGGCAAGGTGGCTCATGCCTGTCTTCCCAGCACTTTGGGAGGCCGAGGCTGGTGGATCATAGGGTCAGCAGTTCGAGACCAGCCTGGCCAAAATGTTGAAACCCCGTCTCTACTAAAAAAAAAAAAAGAAAGTTGATTATTTGAGAAACCCAGCAGTAGGTGGGATTTCATAATGATTTGATTAAGGTGTTCACAGTATTAAGAGCTCTGTTTTTTTTTCCCTTGGCTGTGACTTGTTCCATGGTTGTTTTTGTTCATAAACTGGTTTACTTGTGGTACAGCAATATTCAGTGGGTGGGAGGGTGAGGAGAGCTCTTTTCTTCCCTAAACCATTGGACATTTGATTTTCTTCTCATTGGACCAACTTGGGTCATAGTCTACTCCTGGTCTCAGCTTCTTGGCTTAGGAAGGAAATCAGTGTTTTTACTGCTGTATGGTTTTTATTTGAGACAGAGTCTCACTCTGTCACCCAGGCTGGAGTGCAGTGGCACGATCTCAACTCACTGCAACCTCCGCCTCCCGAGTTCAAGCAATTCTCCTGCCTCAGCCTCCCAAGTAGCTGGGATCACAGGCACGTACCACCACGCCCAGCTAATTTTTGTGTTCTTAATAGAGATGGAGTTTTGCCATGTTGGCCAGGCTGGTCTCAAACTCCTGATCTCAAGTGATCCACCTGTCTTGGCCTCTCAAAGTTCTGGGATTACAGGTGTGGGCAACCGTGCCTGGTCAACACTTCTTATTTGTATATCTTCTTTGGCAAAATGCTTTTTCATATCCTTTGCTCATTTTTAAGTTGGTTGATTTTTTTTATTATTATTAAGTTGTAAGACTTCTTTATATATCCCACTTACAGGTTCCTTGTTAGATAGTGATTTGCAGACATTTTCTTTCTTCCCTCCTGCGGGTTGTCTTCTGTCTTTCTTGATGGTGCCCTTTGCAGCTTAGGAGTTTTTAGTTCGGATGAAGTCAATTTCGCTGTTTTCTTTTGTTGCTTATGCTTTTTGTTGTCATGTCTCAAAAACTGTTGCTTAATCCAAGGTCATGAAAATTTATGTTTTCTTCTAAGAGTTTTATAGTTTTAGCTTTTACTTTTAGGTATTTGATGCATTTTGAGTTAATTTTTCATACAGTATGAGATAAGGGTGGATTAAATATTTAAATGTAAAAAGCAAAACCATGAAAATGCTAGGAAAAAAACATAAGTAAATATTTATTTAATCTTTGGGTGGATTTTCTGTACATGAAACCAAGACAGAAAGCATAAAGAAAAAGTGACAGATTGGGCTATCCGAAAAGGCAAAAAATTTTTATGTTTAATCACAAAAATGGAAGGTAAAAGACCTGGGAAAAAGTAACTGCATGAAGTCGTTGTTTAAAATAAAATATTGTAATGGCTTTGTGATTTTAAAATCCTAAATCCAGCATACTACTTGGAAAGTCAAATTGCATCTCACCATTCTAACTTAGGATGGATTACATTCAGACTTGGTTCTTTGGGTATACACATTTTTCACCAGGGTTTTTTGTTGTTGTTATTCAGGGAGTAAACTCAAGAAATCCCCGAAGACCTCCACCTAGTTCTGTTAACACAGGCGGCATCACAGAGATCATGGCAGAAGGAGGTGAACTAGAGTTTGTTAAAAGGATCATTCATGACAGTCTACAACTGAAAAAAAGATTAAGGTAAGTCTGTTTTTATAACATACAGATCATTTTTACACCATAGGAACATTTACCTCCTATGTCGTTCTTTTTTTTTTTTTTTTTTTTGAGTTGGAGTATTTGTCTGTCTGTCACCCAGGCTGAAGTGCAGATCTCAGCTCACTGCAGCCTCTGCCTCCCGGATTCAATCGTTGCTCGTGCCTCAGCCTCCCGAGTAGCTGAGATTACAGGCACCATCCACCTGTAATTTTTGTATTTCTAGTAGAGATGTGGGGGTTCACCACGTTGGTTGGACTAGTCTGGAACTCCCAACCTCAGGTGATCCACCTGCCTCGACCTCCCAAAGTGCTGGGATTATAGGCATGAGCCGCTGTGCCCAACCCTCCCTATGTAGTTCTAAAACAAACCATGTGACTCAGAGGAAAAGTAATTCTAGTGGTCAGAAGAACAAGCAGATAACCAAGGTAGTGGCTCCTACAATCTGCAAAGACCCTGTTTCTGAGGATGTTCTCATGCTTTTTATTGAATTCTGTTTACTGTAACCATGTATACTACATAGATGGAAAGAGGAAAATACCATATGATTGTATTGCTCCCATTAGTACGGTCCTGTGATGGAACAAAACTGATTCAAATATGGCTTTTGATTAGAAAACAGATGGGTTCATTTCTCTCCCATGAACCAGAATAAATTTGTTGCCTAGTCCTTGAAGCAATTTATGTTGTTGGAATCAGTCTCCCAAACAGTGACATATGTGAGGACATTGAGCTGTCAAGAACTTAATGAAGGGAAACTGAGATTACTAACGAGTTGCAGAGGAGGGTTAAGGCCATTCCTTTTTAAAGCTAATTATTTTGGACAACACACCTGTCATTAAGCAACATAAGCTACTCAAAAAGAGCTAGCTATCTTGCTTGACTTCTCACCCTGCCACATGTTGTTGAAATGATGGATAATGTGGTAGTTCAAAGCTAAAAGAGCTTTTAGTCCTAGGATTTAGCTTTGGGACACAGGGAAGATTTTGTTATTATTGTGGTAAATACACATAATATGAAATTTACCATCTGTATTAGTCCATTCTCACACTGCTATAAAGAAATACCTGAGACTGAGTAATTTGTAAAGATAAGAGTTTTAATTGGCTCAGGGTTCCACAGGCTGTACAGGAAGCATGACTGGGGAAGCCTTGGGAAACTTACAATCATGGCAGAAGGTGAAGGGGAAGCAGGCACATCATTACATGGCCAGAGGAGAAGGAAGAGAGAGAAGTGGGAGGTCTAGTGAGAACTCACTGACTATCATGAGAACAGCAAGGGGAAATCTGCCCTCGCGATCCAGTCTTCTCCTACCAGGGCCCTTCTCCAACAGTGGAGATTACAATTTGACATGAGATTTGGGCGGGGACACACATCCAAACCATATTGCCATCTAAATTTTTACAGTATAGTTTAGTAATGTTGATACATTCACATTGTTGTGCAGCTGATCTCCAGAGCTCTTCATTTTGCATAACTGTTACTCTGTACTCATTAAGTTACTCCTCATTCTCTCCTTCATTCAGCCCCTGGCACCCGTCATTCTGCCGTCTGTCTCTATGAACTTGACTACTGTGGGTACCTTATACAAATGCAATCATACACTATTTGTCCTTTTATGACTGGCTTTTTTCACTTTTCGTGATGTTTTCAAGGTTCATCCATGATGCAGCAGGTTTCAGAATTTTCTTCCTTTTTAAGGCTGAGAATATTAAAATTCCGTTGTTCGTATCTGCCACATTTTATCCATCCATCTGTTGATGGAAACTTAGGTTGCTTCTTTCCTTTGTTTGTTGTGCATAACACTATAATATGAATGTGGGTGTATAAATACCTCCTAGAGACCCTGCTTTCAGTTCTTTGGATGTAGCCCCAGAAGTGGAATTCCTGGATAAGGAAGATTTTTTTTCTGTATGGTCTTGTCCTCTCTTCTGTCTATGTAGTATAGATGATTGTAGGAAACAAAATCACTGAGACAAGAGAAGGCCAGGCACAGTGGCTCATGCCTATAATCAATCCCAGCACTCTAGGAGGCTGAGGCGGGTAGATCATCTGAGGTCAGGAGTTGAAGACCAGCCTGGCCAACATGGTGAAACCCCGTCTCTAGTAAAACATACAAAAAAAAAAAAAAAAAAAAAGAGCTGAGCAGGGAGGCATGCATCTGGAATCCCAACTACTCAGGAGACTGAGGCAGGAGAATAGCTTGAAGCCCGGTGGCAGGGGTTGCAGGGAGGCAACATCATGCCGCAGCACTGTTTGTTTCTAGTCTGCCTGTATTTGGCTCTATGGCGGCCTGCAAATTGAATGAAAGGGTGTCAGTTTGCCAGGAAGGCTACAGTGCAAGGCTACAGCCCATTGTGTCGCTGGAGAGTTGGCCATTTTGTGCTTAGTATCAAATAGGGGAAATATTACCCTGTTATGCTTTATTTAAAAACAAGCTTCAACTGTCTTCTCTGTTAGGACTCAGGTAGCTTGAGAGTTTAGATAAAAGAAAGGAAGAAATGAAGTGATTTTTTTATTGAAAAAAAAATAGTGTTTTGTGAAAGAGTGTTGCTTGGAAATACTGTTTTCAATCACATCTTACCATGATTATTTGCATTTATACAATTACTAGTTCATGGCCCCATGCATTTTTTTTTTTCTGGAGGCAGAGTCTTGCTCTGTTGCCCAGGCTGGAGTGTGGTGGCGTGATCTCGGCTCAGTGCAACCTCTCTGCCTCTGGGTTAAAGTGATTCTCCCACCTCAGCCTCCTGAGTAGCTGGGATTACAGGCACGTGTCACCACGCTCAGCTAATTTTTGTTTTTTAAGTAGAGACAGGGTTTCACCATCTTGTTCAGGCTGGTCTTGAACTCCTGACCTTGTGATCTGCCCAGCTTGGCCTCCCAAAGTGCTGGGATTACAGGTGTGAGCCACCGTGCCCAGACTCTCGTGCATATTTTTATAGTCGACATCATAATGTTTATACCACTATGTGACTCACATTTCACAATGCTGTGAAAATTGTATATTTTGAAGCTCTATAAAGTAAGAGGCTATAAACAAGTACCTGAACCCTACCATCTGTTTCTTATCCCTCTAGACTGTTTTCCTCCTTGTCCCTGAAGAAGTACAGGAGCTAAGCAGGATTTGCAACATGATGGGGTGAAACGAGTTAAATGTGTTGGGCTGACCTCATGATGGCGCTTGTGATGCCTCACCTCCCTGTGGGGTTCATGTCTCACCTCTGTCATGCTCAGCAGCAGTTACAGTTTTGTTTTGTATCTTAAGGAATTTTGCAGCTGGAAAGACCTTGAGAGGTAAAGTTATCCAACCTCTTACTTTATGGATTAGAAACTTAGAACTCAGATATCCTCATTCTAGTCCAGTGGCCTTTCCACCACCCCTTGCAGCGTCTGCAGCTCTGAGCTACAGTTGGACTGTGAACAGCCTTTCTGTCATTGGTGAAGATTTACAAGTGCTTGTTACCCTTACTTTGACTTTTTGTGCCTGTGACTTAAGCTTACTTAATAGCTCTTTTTTCTCTCAAGTGACTCATCCAGGTTGGGCATAGTGGCTCACGCCTGTGATCCCAACACTTTGGGAGGCCTAGGCAGGTGGATCACTTGAGCCCAGGAGTTCAAGACCAGCCGGGGCAACATATTGAGACCCATTCTCTACAAATAATACAAAAGTTAACTGGGTTTAGTGGCATGTGTCTGTAGTCCCAGCTATTCGGGAGGCTGAGGTGGGAGGATTGCTTGAGCCCAGGAGGTTGAGGCTGCAGTGAGTTGAGATTGCACCATTGCACTACAGCTTGAATGACAGAGTGAGACCCTATCTCAGAATAGAAAAAGGGACTCACCCATCGAAACTTCTAGATAAATTATCAGACTTTATCAAACTCATGGCCTGGAGTGTGTGTGTGTGTGTGTGTGTGTGTGTGTGTGTGTGTGAGAGAGAGAGAGAGAGAGAGACAGAGAGAGAGACAGAGAGAGAGAGAGAGAGAGAGACAGAATCTCCTTCTGTCGCTTAGCCTGCAGTGAGGTGGAGTGATCTTGTCTCACTGCAACCTCCACCTCCCAAATTCAAGTGATTCTCCCACATCAGCCTCCCAAGTTGCTGGGATTTCAAGTGTGCGCCCCCATGTGCAGCTAATTTTTGTATTTTTAGTAGAGACAGAGTTTCACCATGTTGCCCAGGCTGGTCTTGAGCTCCTGAGCTCAAATGATCTACCTGCCTCAGCCTCACAAAGTGCTGGGATTACAGGTGTGAGTCACTGCACCTGGCCCTGAATTTTTTTTTTTTTTTAAATTTCTTCACCACACCATAATTCTATGTTTTAGATTCTCTCTTGTCGTTGGTTACTGGTTCTATAACTGATGCCCTTTATGGCCATGATTTTATGATTTTTTTTTAGGAACTAGAGATCTATATTCTACAAAGTACCAATGTGTCTCCTGCCAGATGATAGATACTGCTTGGATTTGAATATAATCCACATATTTGGGGATAGGTGATAAATTTTCATAATCTGGGCCTGGGCCGGGCACAGTGGCCCATACCTGTAATCCCAGCACTTTGGGAGGCTTAGGCAGGAGGATCACTTGAGCCCAGGAGGTTGAGACCAGCCTGGGTAACATAGCAAGACCCCATCGCAACAAGAGTGAAACTCCATCTCAAAGAAAAGAAGAAGACACGAACTCTCAGTATCAGAACCGAAAGAGGGCACGTGCTACAGATCCTACAGACACTAGAGGGTGATAAGAGAGTATACAACAACTTTTTGCCAATAAATTTTGCAACATAGATGAAACAAATGCCTTCAAAAAACACCAACTACCCAGGCTTAGTCTACAAGAAATAGATAACTTGAATAGCTCTTTTTTTGAGATAAGAGTCTTGCTCTGTTGCCCAAGGCTGGAGTGCAGTGGCATGATCTCAGCTCACTGCCACCTCTGCCTCTCGGGTTGAAGCTCTTTCCTGCCTCAGCCTCCCAAGTAGCTAAGATTACATGTGTGTGTCACCATGCCCAGCTAATTTTGTTGTTTTTGAGACGGAGTCTCACTCTGTCACCCAGACTGGAGTGCAGTGGCACGATCTCTGCTCACTTCAAGCTCCGGCTCCAGGGCTCAAGTGATTTTCCTGCCTCAGCCTCCTGAGTAGCTGGGATTACAGGCATGTGGCACTACACTCAGCTAATTTTCTTTTTTTTTTTAGTAGAGACAGAGTTTCACCATGTTGGCCAGGCTGGTCCCAAACTCCTGACCTCAGGTGACCCACCTGCCTTAGCCTCCCAAAGTGCTGGGATTATAAGCATGAGCTACCAAGCCCATCTGGGAAATAGATAACTTGAATAGTTCCATATCAATTAAAGAAACTGAATTTGTATTAAAAATTTTCCAGGCCCAAGTCACTTCACTAGTGGATTCTACTAAACATTTAAAGAAGAAATATTAATTCTATGCAAACTCTTCCAAAAAATGTTAAAAGAGGGAACACTTCCCAATTCATCTTATAAGGCCAGTACTATATCGACAAATTGTATCGTTTCTCATAATGATAAGAAAACTACAGACCAGGTAGCCTTCATGAACATAAGGTATAAAAATCCTTAACAAGGATTTTTAGGAAAGATAAAAGGAATTAAAAAGTAAAACATTAATAAAACAAATCTTCATGGAAATGCAAAAGATTTCAAATAGCTAAAACAATTTTTTCCATAAAGACAGGATATCACTATGTTGCCCATGCTGGTCTCAAACTCCTGGATGCAAGCAGTCCTCCTGCCTCAGCCTCCCAACATGCTTAACAAGGTGGGTGGTCTGGGAAAAGGGAAGATGTTGGTGAAAGGGTACACCGTTTCAGTCAGACAGGAGGAATAAGTTTTTAGTGATCTTCTGCATAGCATGGTGACTATAGTTAATAATGTGTTAATGTTTCAAAATGGCTAAAAGATTAGACTTAAAATGTTCTCGCCACACAAAAATTAGTGGGTGAGGAATATGTTAGTTAGTTTGATTGAATCATTTAACAATAAACACATACAGCCATGAGTCACATACGGACATTTCAGTCAATAGTAGACCGCACTTAAAACAGTAGTCCCATAAGATTAAAATGGAGTTGAGGCTGGGTGTGGTGGCTCATGCCTGTAATTCCAGCACTTTGGGAGGCCAAGGCGGGCAGATCACTTGAAGTCTCGGGTTCGAGACCAGCCTGGCCAACGTGACAAAACCACGCCTCTACTAAAAATACAAAAATTAGACAGATGTCTTGGCAGCCGCCTGTAAAGGTGTCTACTCAAGAGGCTGAGACAGGAGAATTGCTTGAACTCAAGAGGTCATAGTGAGCTGAGATTGCGCCACTGCACTCCAGCCTAGGCAGCAGAGTAAGACTCTTATCTAAAAAAAAAAAATTAATTAATTTTTTAAAATGAAATAAAATGTATATTTAAAAGGTTTAAAACTCCTTAATAAAATACTAGTAAATGTAATCCAGCAATATGTAAAAAGAATAATACCTTATAACCAAGGGGCGTTTGCCCCAATAATCCAAGGCTGGTTCAGTATTCAAAAATTACCATATATAAGTCACTGTATTAATGGACTAAAAAGGAGAAACCACATTATCACCTCAATTGACATAGAAAAAGCATTTGGAAAAAGTCAACACTTTTTCACGACAAAACTCATCATTCATGGTAAAAACTCTAAACAGACTAGAAATAGAAGGAAACATTCTCAGCCGAATAAAGTGGATCTAAGAAACAGACAAACAAAACCCCAAATCCAAGAAAACTCTACTACAGCCAACAACGAAGTATGATAAAACTGCCCTAAGAATGGGAATGGTCCAAGATGGCCACTCTTCACCACTTCTATTCATAATTGTGCTGGAGATCCTAGTCGGTACAGCAAGGGAAGAAAAAGAAAGAAAATGCATACAAACTGAAATCAAAGAAGTAAAACTTTTAAGTATGCATGGATTGAATATAAAGGAAAATTAAAAAAAAAAAAGAAGTAAAACTGCCTTTACTTCTGCCTTTACATCACAGAAGACATGGTCATCTATGCAGAAAATTCCATGAAATCTAGGGTAAAGCTATTAGAACTTATAAGTGAGTTCAGCAAGGCCACAGAATAAAAGGTCAACATAAAACCAGTTGTTAGGGCCAGGTACAGTGGCTCATGCCTGTAATCCCAGCATTTTGAAAGGCCAAGGCAGATGGATCACCTGAATCAGGAGTTCGTGACCAGCCTGGCCAATATGGTGAAACCCTATCTCTATTTAAAAAATACAAAAATTAGCTGGGTGTGGTGGCAGGAGCCTGTAATACCAGCTACTCAGGAGGCTGAGGCAGGAGAATTGCTTAAATTCTGGAGGCAGAGGTTGCAGTGAGCCTAGACCACGCTACTGCACCCAACCCCGGGAGACAGAGCGAGACTCCATCTGAAAAAAAAAAAATCAATTGTCAGTAAAAAGGAAAGATAAAAGTAATTAAAAAGTAAAACACTAATAAAACAAATCTTCATGGAAATGCAAAAGATTTCAAATAGCTAAAACAATTTTTTCCATAAAGACAGGATATCACTATGTTGCCCATATTGGTCTCAAACTCCTGGATGCAAGCAATCCTCCTGCCTCAGCCTCCCAACGTGCTGGGATTACAGATATGAGCCACTATACCAGGCTTAAAACACTTTTGAAAAAGAATAACAAAGATAGAGGATTTACACTACTGGATTTCAAGACTTCTATAAAGCTGTGATAATTCAGACCATAGACACAGATTAACAGAATGGAACAGAGTCCAGAAATAACTCACTTATATGATCAGTTGATTTTAAACAAAGGTCACTAAAGGTTGCTCTTTAAGAGATTTATAAAAATGCAAAGGCAACTATAGACTGGGAGGAAATACTTGTAAGGCACATTTGACAATGGGTTGTATTCAGAATACACGAAGAATTCCTACCAGTCAGTAAGATTAATAAACTAATGAAAAGGAGATACAGGAATGACCAGTAAGCCCATGAGAGAGTGCTCCTATGACTAGCCACCAGGGAAATGCAAATTCAAATCATAGTGAGATACCACCATGTACCCATTAGAACAGATGCATTTTCAAAGGGTGATAGCAATACCAAGTGGTATCAACGGAAACGCTCATAGATTGCTGGTGAGAATGTAAAATACTGTAGGGTCACTCTGAAAAACAGCTTCTTACAAAGTTCAACATATACTTACAGCAGGAGCCAGGAGTCCTACTCTCAGATATTTACTCAAGATGGAGGAAAATTTAATTACACACAAAAAATTGTAAGCAAATATTCAGTTTTATCCATACTAGACAAAATCTGGAAATAACCCAAATGTCTACCAACTGGTAAGTGGATTAACAGGTTGTGGTTTACTTAGCCTATTTAGCAGCAGAAGGGACTGGCCACTGACACAGAAAAAGGGTGGATATGCTACGTGAAAGAAACCAGACACATAAAAACCTACATTTTCTATGACTCCATTTGTATGAAAAGTCTAAAACACACAAAACTGTTGTGACAGGAAGTTCATCAGGGCTACAGGAAGCTGGGAGCAGAGTGCAGACAGACCACAGAGAGAAAACAGGGCTTTTCAGGGTGACGGAAATGTTCCATATTTGTCTAAACTCAGCCAACTGCACACTGAAATGGGAGGTACTCAAGTTTACCACAGTAAAACTGATTGAAATATATAAATTTGTAAATGTGATCATCTTATACCTTCAAATACACACCATCGTTAACAATATTGTAACATTTTACATGTTTCCTTCTTGATTGTTTGAGATAGACTTTCTCTCCTGTCTCCTGGGCTGGAGTGCAATGGCGCAATCTCCACTCATCAGAACTTCTGCCTCCTGGTTTTAAGTGATTCTCCTACCTCAGCCTCCCGAATAGTTGGGATTACAGGCATGCGCCACCACACCCAGCTAATTTGTGTTTTTAGTAGAGACAAGATTTCACCATGTTGGTCGGGCTGGTCTCAAACTCCTGACCTCAGGTGATCCGCCCACCTCGGCCTCCCAAAGTGCTAGGATGACAGGTGTGAGCCACTGTGCCAAGCCCTATATATTGTTTGTGTGTGTGTGTGTGTGTGTGTGTGTGTGTGTGTTTTTTTGAGAGAGTCTCACTCTTGTTGCCCAAAATGGAATGGAATGGCATGATCTCGGCTCACCGTAACCTCCGTCTCGTGGGTTCAAGTGATTCTCCTGTCTCAGTTCCTGAGTAGCTGGGATTACAGGCACTGCCAGCATGCCCAGCTAATTTTTGTACTTTTGCCAGAGACAGGGTTTCACCATGTTGGCCAGGCTGGTCTTAAACTCCTGACCTCAGGAGCTCTGCCCACCTCTGCCTCCCAGAGTTGCTGGGATTACAGGCAGGAGCCACCGAGCCTGGCCTATTTCCTGCTTTTCTCACTAAGCATTATAATTACCTGTGTCAGTCAAAATTCATCTAATCTCATTAAAAGGGAGATTTCAGATTAAGGGATATACATTCAATATTTAATTGTTTATATACAAAATACCTACTATGAAGATGAATTTTAAAGTGACTAAAATTCTAAGAGAATTTAAGAGCCTCTAAAATCATAAATTAGGTTAATACTGTATGAAACTGACATTTTTATAGGTCAAAAACTTATAGGACAAAGACTGTTGAAGTCTGGTAATCTGGTATTTCGACCTCATACACTAAATAACGTAAATGAAAAATTATGTAATTGAAAAGTATGAAAAATACTATCATATTACTTTAGAAATAGTGGGCATCAACAAGTATTTTGTCTTCATTGTTTGTGAGTTCAACATGTGACTGCTCCTATTTTTGTTTAGGCAATCCTTTTTCCCTTTGAAAATAAAGAAATAATCGTTATAGCTAAACTACTTTTAAAAAACCTGGGTAAAGTTATTTAAAGGATAATAAATTTCATTTGGTGGTTTAAAAATGTTTAGAAGAGGTCAGGCGCGGGGGCTCATGCCTATAATCCTAGCACTTTGGGAGGCTGAGGCGGGTGGATCACGAGGTTAAGAGATCAAGGCCATCCTGGTTAACAAGGTGAAACCCCGTCTCTACTAAAAATACAAAATTTAGCTGGGCATGGTGGTGCACGCCTGTAGTCCCAGCTACTTGGGAGGCTAAGGCAGGAGAATTGCTTGAACCCAGGAGTCAGAGGTTGCGGGTAAGCCAAGATCGCGCCATTGCACTCCAGCCTGGGTAACAAGAACGAAACTCCATCTCAAAAAAAAAATGTTTAGAAGAACAATAATATGTTCCCTTTAAGAAAGTGTCATCAGGCACGATGGCTCATGCCTGTAATCCCAGCACATGGGGAGGCCAAGGTGGGAGGATCACTTAGGGTCAGTAGTTTGAGACCAGCCTGGCCAACATGGAGAAACCATCTCTCTAGTAAAAAATACAAAAAAATTGGCCTGGCATGGTGGTGCGCACCTGTAGTTCCAGCTACTCAGGAGGCTGAGGCAGGAGAATTGCTTGAACCCAGGAGGCAGAGATTGCAGTGAGCTGAGATCGCATCATTGCACTTCAGCCTGGGTGACAGAGAGAGACTCTGTTTCAAAAAAAAAAAAAAGGAAGTGTATAAATGGAGAAATCATTAACCAGGCCTTGGGTGTGTTAGGAACAAGATGAAAGAAGAGAAATTAGGAGCAATTAGTGCTCACGCAGTAATAGTATAAAACAGGTTAATTAACACTTTCCTTTAAAACTAGCATTCCTGAACAGATGAGATGGATTGGGGCTATCAGAAGCCACAGAATGGCCTAGAACAACAAAAAAATATAGGGGCTGGGCACGGTGGCTCATATCTGTAATCCCAGCACTTTTGGAGGCTGAGGACCCTAGAAATTTGAGACCATCCTGTACCACATGGCGAGACCCCATTTCTACAAACAATAGCTGAGTATGGTGATGCATGCCTGTGGTCCAAGCTACTAGCGGGGCTGAGCTGGTAGGATCCTTGAGCGTGGGGAGTCAGGGCTGCAGTGAAGCCGTGATTACACCACTGCACCCCAGCCTTGGGGACAGAGCAAGACCTTGTCTCAAAAAACAAACAATGAAAAGGTAGTATAAGGTTCTTCAGGAGACGAAGGAAAAGAAATATTTCGAAAACAAGTAAGATTAGTAATAGTTAAACATGCCCTTGATACTGCATATCACTTGGGAGGGAGTTCATAGTTCTTTTAACCTTTGCACTTAACTGAATACCACATTATGAATCATTTAAGATTGAATGTCATATATACTGTTTTCAGCAACAATTGTATTTCTTATAGAAAAAGCAGAAGTCACTGGATGTGTTAAAAATCCTATTTTAGCTGCACATTTTAAAAATGCCTACCCACTAGATCCTAGCTACTGTTAACAGGCATCTTCTGACAGCTAATCAAAATGCAAGTAGAAAAAAAAAAATGAAGAAAAGGAAGATCTAGTCACCCAAGAGACTTTGAATCCATTATACTGTTTTAATGATGAAGGTAGCACTCTACTTATTACAACATTTAGGAATTCCTCTGAGACGGTAGGTTTTAAGAAAAATTGTTTTGAAAAACTTCAAACTTTCAGAAGAGTTACAAGATTTGTGCAAATGACTGGTATACCCTTCATCTGGATTCACCAATTACATCTTCCTTCATTTACTCATTCTGCATGTATGTGTTTTTTCCTATGCTGTTTAAGAATTACAGACATCATCATGACTCATTAACCATAATATTTTGGTATGTCCATTTGAAAACGTGTTTGTTTGTTTGAGACAGAATCTCGGTTGCCCAGGCTGGAGTGCACTGGCGCAGTCTCCGCTTACCGCAACCTCTGCATCCTGGGTTCTAGCAATTCCCTGCCTCAGCTTCTCAAGTAGCTGAGGCTACAGGCGCAAGCCACTACGCCTAGCTAATTTTTTGTATTTTAGTAGAGATGGGGTTTCAGGGTGGTCTCAAACTCCTGATATCAGGCAGTCTATCCACCAGGGCCTCCCAAAGTGCTAGGATTACAGGTGTGAGCCACTGCGCCTAGCCATTTTTTTTTTTTTTTTTTTTTTTTTACTTTAAGACAGAAGCTTGTTTCTGAGGCTTGAGTGCAGTGGTGCGATCTTGACTCACTGCGACCTCTGCCTCCTGCGCTCAAGCGACTCTCCTGCCTCAGCCTCCCGCATAGCTGGGATTACAGGCGCACTCCATGACACCGAGCTAATTTTGTATTTTTAGTAGAGACGGGGTTCTCCATGTTGGTCAGGCTGGTCTCAAACCCCTGACCTCAGGTGATCCGCCTGCCTTGGCCTCCCAAAGAGCTGGGATTGCAGCCCGGCCTCATGTCTTTTTTCTTTACTTCAAGAAAATTTGTTTTCAAAGAACCAGCTCGGTTTCATCATTCTTCTCCACTGTTTTCCTGTTTTCTCTTTGCTCAGTTTCTACTCTTTATCTTTTTTTTTTTTTCCTTTCTTCTTGCTTGGGTTTCATTTGCCCGTGCTAATTTGCTTTACACATCATAACTCCCTCAGCATCTCTGGACTTTGATCTCTTGTCTCATTACCTCAGCAAGACTGTTGGACTGTGTTTGAATTCCTTTTCCCTGTACTGCAGTCTGGGAATTTCCTTCAAGCAGGAAGCACCGGCAAATGTAGGCTTACCTTGTGTGTTTCTGAGACTAGTCTGCACTGCCGGTGTCCACTGTCTGAAAAACAGCTACTTTATCTGTTTTGTCCAGTTTCCTGGTTGTTTATGGTGGAAAGGCAATTCCCATAGTAACTAATCTTTCTTGGGCTGCAGCAGAGGTCCTTTGCAAACCTTTTAGAATAATCAGAAGAAATAAATTCTATCCCTTTACCTTTTAATCAGTTCAGTACAACTTCTACTCATTCCTTCCTCTGGATTTGTTTTTATTCTAGAACAAATTGATTTCTTGATCTGTTGAAACTCAAATGCATTATCTATCTTTAAATTACTTGCAGATGAGGACATCTTAAAATACAGGTCCATGCTGGATCTTAAAAGTTCTCAGGCCGGGCGCGGTGGCTCAAGCCTGTAATCCCAGCACTTTGGGAGGCCAAGGTGGGTGGATCACGAGGTCAAGAGATCGAGACCATCCTGGTCAACAAGGTGAAACCCCGTCTCTACTAAAAATACAAAAATTAGCTGGGCATGGTGGTGCGTTCCTGTAGTCCCAGCTACTCAGGAGGCTGAGGCAGGAGAATTGCCTGAACCCAGGAGGCGGAGGTTGTGGTGAGCCAAGATCGTGCCATTGCACTCCAGCCTGGGTAAAAAGAGCAAAACTCCATCTCAAAAAACAAAAAAAAAGTTCTCTTAGTATGATGTCTTTGTTCTTTTATTTTCTAATTTCTGTCCTAGAGCTAAACGGCCTTCATTCTAAGCATGACAGATGAGACTTCTTTACTCTCTTTCCAAATATTTAATATATAGCCCTGAAGCATTGGAGAGACTAAGTGCATTTATGTTTTTTAAGTTGCCTTGGGATTTTCCATCACTAGATTTAGTCTTTGTCTAAATACATTGCATGTAATTCTTGTTATTTTTCCCTTATAACTTCACTCAATGTTTGTTACTGTTCTCATCTTGTTCATTTGAATTATGCTTAGTTTAAACATGTAACCACATAAACAGTATTTTCTTGTCTGATTTTTTTTTCCTAGATGGTATAGCTGTATGCTGGGAAAGAAATGTAGCCTGGCGCCTCTGAAAGAAGAGCTTCGCATCCAAGGGGTGAGGCTTTGTCATTACTGTTCTCATGTAGCTACTCTTTTTTGTATCCATGGGACACAGGTACAGTTTTGCTACATTGATATATTGCACTGTGGTGAAGTCAGGGCCTTCAGTATAACTATCCCTGGAATGATGTCCATTGTGTGTGTGGTACCCATACCCACCTAGCAACCTCCCATCACCCGGTCTCCCACTCCCCCAAGCAACCTCCCATCACTCAATCTCCCACTCCCCCTACCATAAGTCTCCCTTTGTCCATCAGTCCATACAGCTTCTACTTAGTAAGAACATGTGGTATCTCTCTTTCTATGTCTCAGTTGTTTCACTTAAGATAATGGCCTCTAGTTCTATTCCTGTTGCTGAAGACATAATTTCATCCTTTTTTAATTATTTAAGACAGGGTTTCACCATATTGGTCATGCTGGTCTCAAACTCTTAACTTCAGGTGATCTGTCTGCCTCAGCCTCCCAAAGTGCTGGGATTACAGGCATGAGCTACCACGCCCAGCATTTCATTCTTTTTTATAGCTGAATAGTATTCCACTGTGTATACATACCACATTTTCCTTATCCAATCCTTTGTTGATGGATACTTAAGTTGATTCAAGTGCAAATATTTCTTCTTTCTTTTCCCCTTTCTTTCCTCTTTACAAGGTCTAGCTCTGTTACCCAGGCTGGAGTGCAGTGGTGGGATCATGACTCACTATAACTCCTGGGCTCAATCCGTCCTCCTACCTCAGCCTCCTGAGTAGGTAGGACGATAGGCACATGCCACCATGCCTAGGTAATTTTTCTTTTTTCTTTAGTAGTGATGGGATCTTACCATGTTGCTCAGGCTGGTCTCAATTTCCTGGGCTCAAGCCATCCTCTCACCTCAGCCTCCCGAAGTGCTGGGATTACAAGTGTGCACCACTGCACCCCAGCTAGTGATTTATTTTCCTTTGGGACCAATTCTAGTGTTTTTTATACTTTCAAGTCTTACATTTGAGTCTTTAGTCCATCTTGAGGTTATTTTTCATATATCTACTTTTTTTTTTTTTTTTTTAAGAAGTGGGGTCAGGCTGAGGCAGGGTGGATCACAAGGTCAAGAGATTGAAACCATCTTGGCCAACATAGTGAAACCCCATCTCTACTAAAAATACAAAAATTAGCTGGGTGTTCTGGCACGTGCCTGTAGTCCCAGCTACTCAGGAGGCTGAGGCAAAAGAATTGCTTGAACCCAGGAGGCAGAGGTTGCAGTGAGCCGAGATCGTGCCATTGCACTCCAGACTGGTGACAGGGTAAGACTCTGTCTCCAAAAAAAAAGAAAGAAAGAAATTGGAACCTTGATTTCTGTCAACCAGACTGTAGTCTGGTTGAACAATCACAGTTTGCTGCAACCTCAAACTCCTAGGCTTAAGTGATCCTCCCACTTCAGCCTCCCAGGTAGCTGTAACTGTTGGCACATACCACCATGCCCAGCTAATTTAATTTTTAGTAGAAAAAGATCTCTCTGTGTTGCGCATACTAGTCTTAAACTCCTGCACTCAAGTAATCCTTATTTTTTATAAAGATAGGGTCTCACAATGTTGCCCAAGCTGGTCTCAAACTACTGGCCTCAAGCCATCTCCAATCTGGCCTCCCAAAGTGCTGGGATTACAGGCGTGAGCCACTGCACCTGACCTGTATCTACTCTGATGGTAGTTTTGAGTATAGAATTTAGAGTATAACTCTAAAACTCTAAATACGTTTTTTTGTTTCGTTTTCCAAGTTCTATATTTTTAGGGCTAAAATATATTTTATATATAGATAATTGAAACAAGACCTTTTTTGACAAATATAACAGGGAAAGGTGGAGAAAAATAAGATGAGTAGAACGTCAAAGAGAAACCAAATACCAGAAACCTGGTATCTACCAGTGACCTTACATCTAACTCCTTTTTATTTTTAATGTTTTTAATTTTTATTTTTTAACATGTCTCCAAGACACGTTCCACTCACTCCTGTATGGAGCCAGAAACTCAAGCTAGATGGGTTTAGGGGCTTGTTGTGGGCCATGCAGTTAGCTATGGGGGAACAGCACCAGAATAGTCTCGGTCCAGTGTACTTCCCACTAGGATGACATTCCAAAGAGTATAGCCCCTGCTTGTGCTTCAGAAGGCAGGTCACAAGTCAGTACTCCCAGGCCTGGCATAATGACACACCTCTAATCACAGCGCTTTGGGAGGCTGGGGTAAGCAGATTGCTTGAGCCCAGAAATTCAAGACCAGTCTGGGCAACAGAGCAAAATCCCATCTCTACAAAAAAATAGCCAAGTGCAATGGTGTGTGCCTGTAGGCCCTGCTAGCCAGGAGACTGAGGTGGGAGGATCCATTGAACCCGGAAAGTCGAAGTTGCCGTGAGCTGAGATCATGCTGCTGCACTACATCCTGGGTGACAGAACAACAACACCCTGTCTCCAAAATTATTTTTTAAATAAAATAAAGACTCCCCCTGTCACTTCCACTTTCCTCTCAGTTTATGGTGTTTGGTCTGAGTCAGAGGACTTTTCAGCAGAAGGGTCAGATGCAAGTCAGTTAGGGAAACAGTTTCTGATCTCTGGTTTTTCTTTGACATCCTATTCCTCCTCTTCTCACAATACCATTTCTTGGGTAAATTGTGAAAGCTACAAAGTAGTTCCTTTTCCTTTCCTAAAATCTGATTGATAAAAGAGATTACCAGCCAGGAGTGGTGGCTCACATCTGTAATCCCAGCACTTTGGGAGGCAGAGGCAGGTGGATCACGAGGTCAAGAGATAAAGACCATCCTGGCCAACATGGTTAAACCCCGTTTCTACTAAAAATTTTAAAATTAGCTGGGCATGGTGGCGTGTAATGTACTCCCAGCTACTCAGGAGGCTGAGGCAGGAGAATAGATTGAACCCAGGAGGCAGAGGATGCAGTGAGCAGATATTGCACCACTGCACTCCAGCCTGGGCAACAGAGCGAGACTTCGTCTAAAAAAAGAAAGAGAGAGATAATATCTACCTGTGTCTAGCCAGGCTTTGATTGGCTTTCTTTTTAAAAAAGAAAACAAAAAACCACTTGAGGCCAGTTACAGTTACTCACACCTGTAATCCCAACACTTTGGGAGACCGAGGTGGGTGGATCGCGTGATGTCAGGAGTTTGAGACAAGCCTGGCCGAGATGGTGAAACCCCATCTCTACTAAAAATACAAAAATTACCCAGGTGTGGTGGCACCTGCCTGTAATGCCAGCTACTCAGGTGGCTGAGGCAGGAGAATTGCTTGAACCCGGGAGGAAAAAGGGGTACCGTGAGCCGAGATCACTCCACGGCACTCCAGTCTGGGTGACGGAGCAAGATGAGGTCTCAAAAAAAAAAACAAAAACCACTTGAGTCATATTACAAATAATTCTCTAATTAGCTGTCTTTTCTGTGTTTCATATATTTGAACCTTCAAGTCAGATCTAGAAATTCTCTTATGTTTTATGGGAGAAAAAAACAACAACTTTGTTGAGAGATTATTTATTCATTCATTATTAGGCAGCTATCTATAACTGTTGTTTGGTGATAGCGTTTGTTAACTGAGTAAAAAGGGTTTACGTAATATAGCATGAAGGGTCAATGTAATTTAGCATGAGGCAGCAGCCAGAAACATAGTGGTAGAATGATTTCAGTTTGATGAAATGCCGTCTTTTTTGGTTTCAGGTCCCAAAAGTCACCTACACTGAATTCTGTCAAGGTCGGACGATGAGATGGGCCTTAGCTTGGAGTTTTTATGATGATGTAACAGTACCAGTAAGTACAGACTTTGCTTTGGCTTCACCACCTGCCAGCACTGTGGGTTTTGGTCAGTCATAAGTGAACTAAATCTGTATTGTCCTGTGTAACTGGAATTTGCCCCAAATGCTTATGTCAAAATGGAAAGGGGTTGTAACCAAGACCCTGTCCTGGAAAGCTGACTGTGGAGACCATGGGGACTTCCTCGGTGGCTTTGTACAGTATATCGTGATTTTGGCTCAGCAGACAGAAATGTATCTTTTAGAAATGAAAATTTTGGTCAGGCACAGTGGCTGATGCCTGTAATCCTAGCACTTTGAGAGGCTGAGCTGGGTGGATAACCTGAGGCCAGGAGTTTGAGACCAGCCTGGCCAACATGGCAAAACCACGTCTCTACTAAAAATACAAAAATTTGCTGGGCATGGTGATACATGCCTGTAATCCCAGCTACTAGGGAGACTGAGGCACGAAAATTGCCTGAATCCAGGAGACAGGTTGCGATGAGCTGAGATTGTGCCACTGCACTCCAGCCTGGGCCACAGAAGAAGGCTCTGTCTCAAAAAAAATTAAAAATTAAATAAATAAAAATTAAAACAACAAGAATTGAGGCAACATAAGCTGTAGAAACACTTTGCAGGTAGAATTACGCTGGTGGACATGCCCCAAGAATTGAAAGTGAATTCAGTTTCTTTTGTTTTACCACTGTTGCCTTCCTAGAATAGCTGCCTTCTGGGGCTCCGGAGAATTGAGAGGTTGACTTTTTGGATTGCAGGCTTTTGATGTGTAACACTTGGGATCATTCTAATGAAGGTTTCTATCTTGGCTTTCGATTAGCACTAGAATATTAACCAGTTGAAGCTGGGTGATAGATCATTATCCCTTTCTATTTTGTGTATGCTAGAACATTTTCTGGAATAAAAAGTTTAAAGAAATGATTTGTGGTCAGGCCTGGTGGCTTATACCTGTAATCTCAGCACTTTGGGAGGCCGAGGCGGGCTGATCACTTGAACTCATGAGTTCGAGACCAGCCTGGGCTGGGTGAAACCCCATCTCTATAAAAAATACAAAAAGATTTTGTATTTTGATAGTGCATGTCTGTGGTCCCAGCTGCTCAGGAGGCTGATGTGAGAGGATCACTTGAGCCTGGGAGGTGGAGGCTACAGTGAGCCATGACCATGTCACTGCACTTTCAGCACTTTGGCCTGGGGTAACAGAGTAAGACCCTGTCTCAAAAAAAAAAAAAAAAAGAAAGAAAGAAAATGATTTGCCCACAGATGTCTCTTTGTCCTCGGTACTGCCATAGTAAAGGAAGAATGCCTCCGAGCTGGCCACACTGAATGATTTTCCAGGCAGTGCTGAGAGGCAGTGTCAGAATAGCATCTGTTGGTTCTCGCAGTTCCCTTTCAGGTGTGTTGGCTTCTTGTTGCCTGGAGATTCCCCCCTGAAGTGTCTGCACACCCTGCTCAGCACGTGCTCCTCTCTTAGGATGTGCGGGGACCTGGCGCCTGCTGCTTTGCATCTCTCTCCTCAGCCCCTGCAGCGGGCTTGTACTGGGTGCTGTTCTCCCAAGCTCTTGGCTGCTCTTGATCTCTAAAGTCATCTTACATGTTGCTGTGTGTCTGAGGCTCTTTCCCTGCCCTTGTAGGGTAGAGGAGTAGAGATGTGCACAAGGCAACAGTTTGCAGGGACTGCCATGTTTCTGAAAACAGGAGCTCAGATTCGGGATTGAGCCTGTCCTGCTCTGCAACTGGAAGTGCTGCTGGGCTGAAGTCTGCTCCCCAGTGGCGCCTGAATGGCCCTTTCCGTGGAAGCCTAGACTCCTGCACAGGGCAGTATGGTATCTAGAGGTTTGTGTTTGAAGTAGTCTGTGGTTAAAAAGATGCTTTTGCTTTTTCGACATCCCCCCACCACCCAAAAGGATTATCCTTTCTGTCATTTTCTAGAATGCCAGGGCCCTCACAGCAATGGTTAAGCTGTTAGTAATGCTCTGAAGTATCTCCATGCGGACACTAGCAGGTGCAGGAAGGAGGAACTGCACCTGTTTTCAAGCGCTTTCTGCTTCACCCGCTTCCCACATTTGTCGGCACTGCAGGAGGAAGGGCTGGTAGTGCACCCTGGCACTCTATACCAGCTCCAACTGAGTCCCCCCAGCCCTCCTGGATGAGTCACTGTTTCAGATCCATGCAGTAAAGGGCACTGCTTCTGTGTTAACAAAATCAGCTTATTTTGAAAAGGAAACCCCTAAGCTTCCCTCTCCTCCTCGCCTCTGTTTTGGGACATCCTTCAGCCCCATTCATAGTTCTCAACCATCAAAGAATGCTAAGGACCTCAGATTACTCCCATGCCAGAGTCTGCCTTCCTCCCCTCCACTGTCCCCAGCCCCAGGCTGTTAATAATGCACTCCCAGGTGTTCCATTAGACGCACTTAAACCACTGGGTCCAGTTAGGAAAAAATAGCAATTCCTGATTTGTAGTAACCCAGCAACAGTTTCTTAGCACTACTGCCCTTGATCAGCAACTGCTTTCCCTGGGGGTCGTTCCAGGGTACTCTCAAGGTTTTTATTTGGCTGTCTTCGTGGTTCTTCCCTCTCCCTAGACCTCTTTCTCTACCCTCGTTTTTTGCAAAGCCCATCTGACTTTCCCCCTCTTGCTCCTGTTGGGAGTGAGGAAGGAGAAGGATGCTGCTTTAGACAAGGAATAGAGCTAGTTAAGCAGAAACATTGTCCTATTTCCCCACCCCCACTCCCGCCATTTTAGGGTAAATGTGCAAGTTACTATGGCAACTTCTGTTTTCACTTATCTCAGGCCTACTGACTCGTTTCTGTTGGTGCTGAATGCTGAAAAATTCTAATTCACTGGTGATTCGCATGCCCACACTCAGCCCATTCCTGTTGTCTGGATTTATTTTAGCAACAAAAAGATAAGTCCTAATGTTGATAGAATTTTGTTCCATAATTTCAACTAATGATGAATATAAGAAAGTGTATTGTACAAACTGTTCTTTGCAGAATTCTAACAAGCCACTTAGCCTCTTTGTTCCAGTTCTCCTCTAATTGCCCAAGGCATTATTTTAGCTTTGTTTTGGTTTTCTTTAAGGAATTTTGACATTTGTTAAGAGAAAAAGGGGAAAAAGTGTAGCTCTAGTGACTCTTGGTTTGCATGGTTTAGGAACTCTGGGTTTAAAAAAGGATACCCTGTAATTCAAGACATTATCTTTAAGCCTGAGGCATTGTGGTCTAGGGACTAATAACTAGAGGGCTTTATGGAGAGCAGATGGAGGAGAGGGGTCCAGTTAGGCAGCCTTGTGTGTGTTGGAGCTCGGTGTCCTGGCAGTGCTCTGCCTCCTTCACCCTATGTTTTAGTCTTGTCCACAGAGCTGTGGGATGATGTCGTGCAGGTGCCCCCATGTGGGGCAGGCATCAGGCTGGTACTACTGGAGGCCTCCCTCTCATTTTAAAGAGCTCATCTGCTTTTATCAGTTTTATGTATTGATTTGTTGACAATGTCCTGCTGTTAAGAAATGGTTTGGGCTGGCTGCGGTTGCTGATGCCTGTAATCCCAGCACTTTGGGAGGCTGAGGCAGGTGGATCACCAGGTCAGGAGTTCTAGATTAGATTGGCCAGCATGGTGAAATCCCATCTTTACTAACAATACAAAAGTTAGCTGGGTGTGGTGGCGTGCGCCTTGTAATCCCAGCTACTCAAGAGACTGAGGCAGGAGAATCACTTGAACCCATAGGTGGAGGTTACAGTGAGCCGAGATCATGCCATTGCCCTCCAGCCTGGGTGACAGAGTGAGACTCAGTCTCAAAATAAAAAAAAGAAAGAAATAGTTTGAAAACCAGTACTGCACCAGGCTGTGCATTATGCTACAAAATTGATGTGATGGGAGCCGGGAGTGGTGGCTCACGCCTGTAATCCCAGCACTTTGGGAGGCTGAGGTGGGCAGATCACAAGGTCAGAAGTTTGAAACCATCCTGGCCAACATGGTAAAACCCTGTCTCTACTAAAGTACTAAAAAGCCGGGCATTGTGGCATGCGTCCATAGTCCCAGCTACTTGGGAGGCTGAGGCAGGGGAATCGCTTGAACCCGGGAGGCGGAGGTTGCAGTGAGCTGAGATCGCGTCACTGCACTCCAGCCTGGGTGACAGAGCATGACTCTACCTAAAAAAAAAAAAAAAATCTATGTGATGGTCAGGGGCCTGAGCTGTTGAGCAAAACCAAAGCTTATTACCCTCTTCTTAGTTACTTTTCTTATTAAGTGTGATCCTCATTGTGATGATAAACAAATAAAACATTGTTTTTGTTCCTTAAAATGATCCATTTTATAGGAAAGAAAAACACATGGAACTGCTGATGCAAAATTGCGTGTTAGTAAGTGCTGACATGGATAATAGGGCGAGAGTAGTCAGGAGTTCAGCAGAGGATGTGGCTCAGGCTGGGGCTAGTCAAGGGCGACCTTATGAAGGAGGCATCGCCAGCGTCTGACTCGTAGGTAGGTGGGTGGTGCTCTAAATATGTGTTAAATGTTCAAAGGAATGGTGTAGGACTCGTATTGAAGGCAACGTTGTGAGTAGGAACTAGTAAATTTCGTAGATTTGAAGCACTGGATATAATATGTGTTGTTATTTGAATACTTCACATACATTATATTCTCATTTTATTTCAACCTGACAGCAATCGAGTGAAGTAGATGGTATTATTATCTCCACTTGATAGACGAGGAAACTGGAGGCTCCAGAAAGTGAGGTTGGAACCCAGATCAGTCTGATTTCACAGCCTAGGCACTTAACGTCGCTCTGACACTCAGCCTGCTGTGGTCCTGCGTTTTTTTTTTTGGCCTGGCTGGAACCTGCTCTTGTTGGCCCTCACATCTTGCTGTGAACCATGCCAGCAGCCTCTCATCTCAGAGTTACTTGGATTCATCCTGTGGTCAGCACCCTGCTCACCCACTCCTGAGTGGCTCCTGCTAACAGGATGAAGTACACATCCTCGTCTGGCTCCTTGGGACTGCCAGATCTATCTTGACTTTCCCTTCCATCCTAGTCACTCCCAGTTTCCCTGACTGTCCCATCTCTACCCCATTTGCCTCCACAGCTTTCCCATGGTGCCAGAGTCAGAGCTGACTTCTTACAACCTTTGCTCATACCCCATTCTGATGCTTCCCTCTGACTTCCTCCACTGCAGCCCAGCCCAGTTCCAACTTACTTGTGTAAAGCTCCTTCAGCCATTCAGCCCATAGAACATAGAAATCTCTCCCTTCCTCTGGACTCTACCACATTTATCTTTCAGTTATCTGTATTATGCATAAACTTCCTTGTGGCATACTTTGCATTGATATTTTGTTTAACTGAGGTACTGTGGATAACACCAAAACCCTCTTGCACGGATGTGGGAAAGGCCTTTCATGATCTGGTCCCTGTCTGGCTTTACATAGAACAGGGGACCTGACTTCACTACATTTGGTGGGGAATAATAATAGCACCTACCACATAGGGTTGTTTTGAGGATTAAATGTACTTAACATAGCACCTGGTATGTAGTAAGTGCTCAGTAAAATATGTTGTATTGTCTTTCCCACCATTTCTTCCCACCTGCCCCTGTTTTTGCTGCTCCAGTAATGTTGAGTTATGGCTCTCTAATCCCTCTGCCTGGAGATTCCTCCTCTGACCATTAACCCATGTATGCCAGAAATTGCAAGTTTTTTTGTGAAAAATCAGACCTTGGCAATGACCTTGAGCGATAGGTTATAAATAACCACCAAGCTTAATTTTGTTGTTGTTGTTTTTTTGAGAAGGAGTTTCGCTCTTGTTACCCAGACTGGAGTGCAATGGCACGATCTCGGCTCACCGCAACCTCCGCCTCCTGGGTTCAAGCAATTCTCCTGCCTCAGCCTCCCGAGTAGCTGGGACTACAGGCGCATGCCACCATGCCCAGCTAATTTTTGTATTCTTAGTGGAGACGGGTTTCACCATGTTGACCAGGATGGTCTCGATCTCTTGACCTCGTGATCTACCCGCCTCGGCCTCCCAAAGTGCTGGGATTACAGGCGTGACCCACTGCGCCTGGCCCAATTTTTTTTTTTTTTTTTTTTTTTTTTTTAGACTGGGTCTCACTCTTGCCAAGGCTGGAGTATAGTGGCATGCTCAAGGCTCACTGCAGCCTCAACTTCCCAGACTCATGTGATCCTCCCTACTCAGCCTCCCTGGTATCTGGGTCTACAGGCATGTGCCACCACGCCTAGCTAATTTTTGGATTACTTTTATGGAGACAGGATCTCCTTAGGTTGCCCAGGTTGGTCTTGAATTCCTGGGCTCAAGTGATCCACCTGCCTCGGCCTCCCACAGTGTTGGGATTATAGACATGAGCCACTATGCACAGCCTAAAATGCAAACTAATTTAATATTGACTCACATTGACCTCCTGAGAAGATACCCTGTATTTATTACATGCTCCATTTTTATTTCTACAAAGTATGACAAATAATGTTATTTTTATACATCATAAAAACAGGTTAATTCAATATATTTTAAATGTAATTTTAAACTATTCCCCAAAATGCAGAATTAAATACACTGCATGATTCACAGGCATTTTACTTATTTTTTTGAGTCAACAGATACCTTAAAAGATGTTAAATCTCATTAGTTATTAGAGAAATGCAAATTAAAAACATAAAATGGCAACCTGGTTAGACCATCTAGTGTTGGCAAGGATGCAGAGCACCTGCTGATCCCCTCGCACGCTGCTGGGTGTAAACTGGTAACATTCAGGAGAGCATATCTTTAGGAAGACTTGCGAGAGTGAAACTTGCTCATACTCTGTGACCCAGCAGTTCCACTCTTAAGTTTATATCCAACAGAAATATGTATTCACGTATGTCCCAAAATGTACAAGAATGTTCACAGCAACATTATTCATAATAGTCCTAAACTAGAAACAACTCAGATGTTTCTAAGTAGTAGAAAGGGTAAATAAGTTGTAGTATATTTAGAAGATGGAAACTACACAGTGATTCTGTTTTAGTGATTGAACCCACCTTCACAACAATATAAATGAATCCCATACCCATAATTTACATGAAAGGACTGGCCGCAGTGGCTCACACCTGTAATCCTATCACTTTGGGAGGCCGAGGCAGGTGAATGACCTGAGATCAGGAGTTTGAGACCAACCTGGCCATCGTAGTGAAACCCCACGTCTACTAAAAATACAAAAATTAGCTGTGCGTGATGGCACATGCCTATAGTTAGTTCCAACTACTCAGCAGGCCAAGGCAGGAGAATCGCGTGAACCTGAGAGGTGGAGGTTGCAGTGAGCCGAGATCGCACCATTACATTCCAACCTGGATGACAAAGTGAGACTTCATCTCAAAAAATAATAAAAATTGAATAATTTACATGAAAGAAGTCCGATACTGAAGACTGCAGACGGGCGCAACCCAATCAGGGTCCTGAGCAGGAGGGAATTGGGGTTTCTGGTAAATAAGTTCTTCAGGCTTAGTTTATAACAGATATGTTTTTCTATAGGTATATTTCAATTTTTTTTAAGAAATTCTAAAAATATATCTGAATAGAACAAAATTAAGGCAACTGAAACTGTCTAAAGTTGATAATTCCACTTTAAATACAGATAGAAGCATATTTTTAGGTAGAGCAGCACTGTCTGTATTGAAAAAAAATTAGCCCAAAGTGGTGGTATACACCTGAAGTCCCAGCTACTTGGAAGGCTGGGGTGAGAAGTAGTTTGAGGTTGCAGTGAGCTGAGATTGCACCACTGCATTCCAGCCTGGGTGAGACAGAGTGAGATTCCGTCTCCAAAAAAAAAACCAAATAAAATAAATGATTCTTTCGCTTTATCAGTTTTAAAAATAATGAGTTGGTGGTTCCCTAGCATCTTCCAAAAGTGACCAAAGAGGGTGACTTGGTTTTCTTTTGTAGCATCTTATGAACTCACGGATTACATTTTTTCTTTTTATTAAATAGAGATGAAGTCTTACTATGTTGCCCATGCTGGTCTCGAACTCCTGGGCTTGAGTGATCCTCCTGCCTCGATCTCCCAAGGTGCTGAGATTATTGGCGTGAGCCTCTGTGCCCTGATGGATTATGTTATTTTGATATTTTTCAAATCATTACACTTACTATCTTTACTGAGGTACAGTCATGGGGAATTTATCAGATTGGTGGTGGTTTTTTTTTTTTTTTTTTGAGATGGAGTCTTGCTCTGTCGTCCAGGCTGGAGTGCAAAGGCGCGATCTCAGCTCACTGCAACCTCTGCTTCCTGGGTTCAAGTGGCCAATTTTTTGTATTTTTAGTAGAGATGGGGTTTCACTGTGTTGGCCAGGCTGGCTTTGAACTCATGACCTCAAGTGATCCTCCTACCTCGTCCTCCCAAAGTGCTGGGATTATAGGCATGAGCCACCGTGCCCGGCCTGAATCTTTTTTGTCATATCCACTGTAGTCTTTGATAGCTTCCTTGCTTCTGGTATCACAAGTTGCTCTAGGCTCACATTTTTTCCTCTCTCAGATCTCGGATTTCTCCCAGGAGACCTGGTTTATTTTACTGGAAATAGTATTTAAAGGTATTTATCTGGGCACTAGGGATGGTACTGGGTTAGTCATTGTTTTTAGGCTTCTTCAGCAGAGCTAAGAATGACTTTTTTTTTTTTTTTTTTTTTGAGATGGAGTTGCACTCTTGTTGCCCAAGCTGGAGTGCAATGGCGTGATTTCCGCTCACTGCAACCTCTGCCTCCCCGGTCAAGCGATTCTTTGCCTCAGCCTCCTGAGTAGCTGGGATTACAGTTACATGCCACCACACCCAGCTAATTTTTGTATTTTTAGTAGAGACAGGGTTTTACCATGTTGGCCAGGCTGGTCTCAAACTCCTGACATCAAGTGATCCACCTGCCTTGGCCTCCCAAAGTATGGGGATTACAGGTGAGAGCCATAGTACCTGGCCCATTTTTTCAAATCAAGGAAATACACATATGTATTTATAACCATTCCTTCTTAAATAGGTAGCATTGTGCAATAAGTTTTCTTCCACTTGCTATTTTTACTTTTTACTGTTTTTACGTAATCCTGGGGATGATTTCAGGACATTGTAAACAGTGACCATCAGATTAAGATGAAAGAAATGGGCTGGGTGTGGTGATGTGCACCTGCAATTGCAGCTGCCTAGGAGGCTGAAGTGAGAGAATCACTTGCGCACAGGAGTGCAAGGCCAACCTGGCAACATTGTAAGACCCTATCTCTTCAAAAACAGCGTCTGCACTGGGTTCTCCTCTCTGCTCTCTTTTCCCCTTGAGGTTTTTCTAGAAGCTGCTTTGCCAAAACAAAGAGGTTGTGGCTTCGTGCTCATCAGATCTCTCTGTAGAATGGCCCTTCTTCTCTGCCTGCAGATACTAGAGAGAATTTAATTATTTCATTTAGCCTGTGACAGCTTTTTTTTTTTTTTTTTTTTTAACCTTAGCCTTGGTTAACAGAGCTTTGGAGATACAATGTGCTGCATGGATCTGTGTCACGCTACACCACATATGAATGTTTCTTGGTTGATTGCACCATTGAGATCCAGAAATTAAAACAAAATTTAAATTTTATCAGTCTGGCAACATGGCAAAATACCATCTCTGTAAAAAATACAAAAATTGCCAGGCGTGATGGCTCACGCCTGTAATCTCAACACTGTAGGAGGCTGAGGTGATGGATCCCAAGGTCAGGAGATCAAGACCATCCTGGCTAACATGGTGAAACCCTGTCTCTGCTAAAATACAAAAAACTAGCCAGGCATGGTGGCGCCTGCCTGTAGTCCTAGCTACTCAGGAGGCTGAGGCAGGGGAATCACCTGAACCTGGGACGTGGAGGTTGCAGTGGGCTGAGATTGTGCCACTGCACTCCAGCCTGGCGTCCAGAGCAAGACTCCGTCTCAAAAAAAAACAAAAAACAAAAATTACCTAGGCATGGTGGCGTGCACATGTAGTCCCAGCTACTCAGGAGACTGAGGTGGGAGGATCACTTTGAGTCTAGGAGGTTGAGGGAGCACTGAGCCATAATCATGCCACTGCACTCCAGCCTGGGTGACAGAGTACAACTGTGTCTCAAAAACAAAGACAAGAAATTTGTAGACAACCCTGACATAGGATATCTTAAAATTTAAGAACTGGGGTGTGTGTGTGTGTGTGTGTGTGTGTGTGTGTGTGTGTGTGTGTTTGCCTGATTTATGGCTTCTTTGATCTAATGTGTTTTTAACACTTGCAGCTCCTCCCTGTTGATTATCATTTCTTGACTACTTGGAATTCAAAAGGTATCAAACCTGTATCCTCTGGGATCTACGACTCCTCACCAGAGTTCTTTCACATTGTAATTTCCGTAGTGCATCTTCAAATCCAAAATCAGTCATAAATTCACCTTCTGGTTCTTTGCATTAAACTGGACTAGCCATTGTAAATTATTGATTTTGGGGATAGACTTTAAAATGCTGTATTATTTATGTTTTCCTTGCCTGCTAATCTAGATTATGACAGTTGAGTATAGCTCTTCATTTAAAATATTTGTGGTTTGCAATTATAAGCATATTAGCAAAATAAGATTATTTCAGTTGGGGGAAAACTGACAGCTTTTGTGCACTAGTGTTTATGACCTGTGGTGTTGAATTTAACTATTAATTTCTTAAAACTTGATCCTGTATTTTACTGTGACCCTGCCCACTAGGAATTTTCATTATAAACAAGAGGGGGACTGATCAACTGCAGTAAGCCATATAGAAGTTAATCTTTCATCACTGAAAACCTTGCTTGAGAACCCCTGGAGTATAAATTGCCTGTCTCTTCAATGTCTAGTTTCTACGGTAGAGCAAAACTACATTCAAGACAATCCTGAGACTATGTGTGTGCGTGTACATATTAAAGCAGTTCATTAGAAATTTTCCGAAATGCAGGCGGTGCAGTGGCTCACACCTGGAATCCTAACACTTTGGGAGGCTGAGGCAAATGGAGGGCTTGAGCCTATGAGTTCAAGACTGGACTGGGTAATATAGCAAGACTTTCTCTTTATTTAAAAAGTAAAAATAAATTTTTTAAAAAAGAAATATTCAGAAATACAAGGTTTGTTGATGGACCATTGTATCTGGGAAGCCCGGGTAAGGATGCAAGTGAAGGAGCCATATTTGAGATGGGGAAGTTTTCATTTAGTCCTAAGATAACTGGGTAGTAAGTTGTCTATTTTGTGATTTCTGACTCCCTCGAACTCTGAAAGTATCCCTGATGGAGTTCTTGTCAGGTTGGTAAAGATGTATTTCCTTCCTTTTTAAGTTCTAGAAATGGTAAAGACCATCCTTACTTTTGGAGAAAGACCATCCTTACTTTTGGAGAAAGGTCAGCTTTAGCATGACAAATGAGAAACAGCAATAGCCTCACTTGACTGGTCAGAATTTGTGAGCAAAATGAGTCCTACCTCTGTGAGAAGAGACAGGAAGGGCCACCCTTGTAGCCATACTTGAAGATGCCCTTTGTGGTGCAGGTGGGCTGTCGGGGAGGGCCAGGTTGCAGTAAGCTGTCCATGGATACAGCCTTGGATGTTGGGACAGGGAATGGGGAATCTGATTCTCGGCCCCCATCATCCTCCCACACACCAGCTTAATACTCTTCTTCCCCAGCTTAATACTCTTATTGTAAGCTCCTTACTGCAAAGCATTAGGCTCTCAGACTAGAAGTTATGTTTCTCATGCAGGATGATTGAGTAGTAACAGTATGACTGTCTTAATGTCAATATGGATTTGTCTCATCTTGTCTGAAACATAATTGAACAATTTCAGGTTCAGACAGGTCTTAGAGTCCACTGTTCATTTCTTAAGAGCAGGTTCTTACACACACACACACACACACACACACACACACCCTTTGTTTTTTATTCTTTCTTAAAAGTTTCCTAGTATAGAATAAATTGGCTAGGTTGCTGTGTACGTATGCAGTGTGCGGCTGCTGGTTAGTTCTTATTAGAGGACCTCACCCAGTAATTGGAACCTACTGTGCATGCGTGCGTGCAGATCTGTGTGCGCTCTGTCAGTGTTGCCAAGTAGAACTGGAATTATCCGTAGCACAGTCATCACATTCCTTTTAGCACAAAAAGATCTTCAAACCTAACTTGGTATTTTCTCTTTTTTATCCTTTTTCTTGTTGTTGTTTTTAAAACACAGCCTCCTCCTGTCACCCAGGCTGTAGTGAAGTGGCACAGTCTCAGCTCACTGCAACCTCCGCCTCTCGAGTTCAAGCAATTCTCCTGCCTCAGCCTCCTGAGTAGCTGGAATTACAGGCACACACCACCACACTCGGCTAATTTTTGTATTTTTAGTAGAGATGGGGTTTCACTATGCTGGCCAGGCCGGTCTCAAACTCTTGACCTCAAGTGATCCACCTGCCTCACCGCCCAAAGTGCTGGGATTACAGGTGTGAGCCACCGTGCCCAACCAGGAGTCTTTTTTCATCTCACTCTGTCACCCACGTTTGAGTGCAAATTGCGTGATCATAGCTTACAGAAGCTTTGAACTTCTAGACTCAGGTGATCCTCCCACCTCAGACTCCCAAGCGGCTGGAATTACAGGTACAAGCTTCTGCTCCCAGCAACCAAGAATCATTTTTTAAAATGCCAGTTAGAAAATTTTTACTTTCTATTTTTATTTATATTTTTAATTTTTTTGAGCCAGAGTCTTGCTCTGTCACCCAGGCTGGAGTGCAGTGGTACGATCTCAGCTCACTGCAACCTCTGCCTCTCGGGTTCAAGCAATTCTCCTGCCTCAGCCTCCTGAGTAGCTGGTATTACAGGCACACGCCACCACACCCAGCTAATTTTTGTATTTTCAGTAGAGACGGGGTTTCACCATGTTGGCCAGGCTGGTCTAGAACTCATCTGTCCAGCTCAGCCTCCCAGAGTGCTGGGATTACAGGCATGAACCACCATGCCTGGCCAAAAGTTTTTACTTTTTATTTATTTATTTGACACAGGGTCTTCTCTGTTGCCAGGCTAGAGTGTAGCGGCACACTCTGGGCTCACCGCAGCCTCAACCTCCCGGGCTTAAGCCCTGCCTAGCTGCGACCCCCATGTCGTGCTAATTTTTGTATTTTTTGTAGAAATGGGGTTTCCCCAGGTTGCCCAGGCTGGTCTCAAACTTCTAAGCTCAATTCATCTACTTGCCTCTGTCTCCCAAAGTGCTGGGATTTCAGGCGTGAGCCACTGTACCCAGAGTAAAATTACTTTCTTAAAGAAAGACATTTTCATTACAGTGGTGCCATTGGTTTTTCAAGTGGAACCTGAGTCCCTCTAGTGGGTAGGGTGTAATTCACCTTCCAAGCTTGAGATAGGTGGGAGATGTCAGTCTGATTTTCTTGGAACCAGCTTTCAGATCCAGTGTCTCATCAGTGCTGGTGTCACCCTCCCCAGCTAAATGGCAGTGCTTAGCTCAGCGCTGGCTTTGCCCCAGCGTCGGCATTCAGTAGTCCTCCTCCTCTGCCCATGTGATCTTCGTGGCCCTGATCTTTCCTTGCATGGAATATCACAGCCATGGTTCGCTAGCTGCTTTATTTCAAGCCTCAGCAAATATAAACTCACGCTACAACTTGATGGTTTTTATGCCATGCAGTTCTTTCCAGCAAAAAATGCAATGCCCCAGGGCCCTTGAGTTGCCATGAAATGAGTCGTTGTGCATGTCTGCTGTTGTTACCACAGGTACCTGAAGGACGGTCAGCAGTTGGAGGAGTTACATGCTGATAGAACAAAGGCAGTGTGTACGGCTGGAAGGAACTTGGGTCTGGCGTTCAGTCCTAACCAGCTACTGTGTGACCTTCAGCTGTGATGACATAGCCTTTCTATAGCTTAGTTTTCCCTTTTGTAAAACAGGGAGATTCCAAAACTCTCTTGTGGGGTTCTTACTTTTTTAATTTAAAAAATTATGTGTGTGTATGCTTTGTTTTGTCGTGTTTTCTAAGACGGAGTCTTGCTCTGACCCAGCTGGAGTGCAGTGGCACAGTCTCAGCTTACTGCAACCTCCCTCTCCTGGAATCAAGTGATTCTTCTGTCTTAGCCTCCCAAGTAGCTGGGACTATAATCATACACCACAAAGCCTGGCTAATTTTTATATTTTTAGTAGAGACGAGGTGTCACCATATTGGCCAGGCTGGTCTTGAACTCCTGACTTTGTGATCTCCCGGCCTATTTTTGTTTGTTTGGTTGGTTTTTAAAAGAGACAAGGTCTCATCCTGTTTCCTGGGCCTGAGTGTGGTAGCACAATCATAGCTCACTGCTGCCTGGAAGTCTTGGGTTCAAGTGATCCTCCCTCCTCTGCTTGCAGAGTGGCTGAGACTACAGGTGTACCCCATTGTGGCTGGCTAGTTATAAACATTTTTTTTAGGGATGGAGGTCTTACTACGTTGCCCAGGCTGATCTCAAACGCCTAGGCTTAAGTGATCTCCGGCCATGGCCTCCCAAAGTGCTAGGATGATAGGATGACCCACCACCCCTTGCAGAGTTGTGTTAAGTGCTGGAAATAATGCATCCAAAAGCCTTTGTGTTTTCAGTGCTCTACGATTGGTGGCAGAAGTTGTGGACATTTTCTCCATCTAGTTCATTACAATGCATGAGGTTTAATTATTCAGATAATTTCCTTCTCTTTCCCATGCTTTCTTTTGCTTTCAGTCACCACCAAGTAAGCGAAGAAAATTAGAGAAACCAAGGAAACCCATTACATTTGTGGTGTTGGCGTCTGTGATGAAAGAGTTGTCCCTGAAAGCATCATCTCTGGGCTCCGAGATGGGGGAAGGCATTGTGGTCGTCACCACGTGGATTGAAAAGATTCTCACTGATTTGAAGGTACCTGGTTAACCGTATTGATGAAGTCCTCAGAAGGAACATTCCCCTTTTTCTATCTTCTTTTATTAATTGAGAGTTTGGAAAGAAAGGAAAAGTAATTTCCTATAAAATGCTCTTTTTCCTCCAAATAGGTCCAGCATAAACGAGTGCCCTGTGGAAAAGAGGAAGTTAGCCTTTTCCTAACAGCCATAGAAAACTCCTGGATTCATTTAAGGAGAAAGAAAAGAGAGCGAGTGAGACAACTGAGAGAAGTCCCTCGCGCTCCTGAGGATGTCATTCAGGCCTTGGAGGAGAAGAAATCCACGCCCAGAGAGCCTGGTAACAGCCAGGAGACGGTGCCGTGCAGGCCTGCCGATGCGGAGGGCCAGGGCCTGAGCCAGGAGTCGCTGTCCCCGGAGGAAAACCCAGAACCCATGGAGGACGAAAGGAGTGAGGAGAAGGGAGAGATGGAGGTTTTGGAAAGCTGTAAAGGCTCTAGCGACGGAGCCCAGGACCAAGAGTCTTCTGAGCAGTTCAGCAACCCCATGGCTGCCAAGGGGAGGCGTCTCCCAGGCATAACTGGGCAGTACCTGTTTAAGTGTTTGATCAACGTTAAGAAGGAGGTGGATGATGCCTTAGTTGAAATGCACTGGGTTGAGGGCCAGAACAGGGATTTGATGAACCAGCTTTGCACCTACATACGTAACCAAATTTTCCGGCTTGTTGCTAGTTAACTGGAAACATTTTGCACAGCTGGAGGCGTGTTTATAGGAGCTGGCTTTGGAGTGGCTGTGGGGTGGCAGGAGGAATCCGGTCAGTGGTCCATTTGTAGCATTATGGGCCACTGACATGAATTACATTCAAAAACAAGAACCTGTAAATCTATCCCCACTTCCCCCCACCGCCTTCCTGCTGTTCTTTTTAAGTTACAGGAGTTGTAGTATGGACGTTTACAAGGAGGAATTGTGGTTGTGACAACAGAAGGCCCTTGGTACACTCCCGAGGCTTTGAAAGTTGGCTAGAGCTGGGCCCCTCAGCTGTGGACTGCTTCTGCACAGCCAGAAGTGCTGTTTGTGGAGTGTGGGCTGGGCAGCACTGCCTAGAATGCCAAGCTCTGTCACCCAGGGGTGTTCCTTGAGGAGCGGCAGCTCCCTCTGCCTCCAGTCCTGGTACCCTCTTCTAGGTCACTCTTCAAGATGGAACCTACCTTACATCAGTCCATGAAGGGAGCCAGCCCCATGGCAGGTGGTGGGGAATCGGGGAAAGAAACCTTATAATGGCAGGAAGAAGGACCAGTCTGGGGAGCACCTGGTAGATGGCCCATTCCTGACACTTGGCTGTTTAGTTTTGCTTGCTTTGGAAGCAGAATTAGGTAAGCCAGACTCCTGAGTGTGACTGAAGCACACAGAAGCACCCATACCTCCCCCTCCAGCCTGTTCAAAGTACCCTTTCTTAGCAGTTTTACAACTGCATTAGTTTTGTTTGGACATAAGAATATTCACAAATGGCTGGGCGCGGTGGCTCACGCCTATAATCCCAGCACTTTGGGAGGCCGAGGTGGGTAGATCATGAGGTCAAGAGATGGAGACCATCCTGGTCAACATGGTGAAACCCCGTCTCTACTAAGAATACAAAAATTAGCTGGGCATTGTGGCGCGCGCCTATAGTCCCAGCTACTCAGGAGGCTGAGGCAGGAGAATTGCTTGAACCCAGGAGGCGGAGGTTGCGGTGAGCCGAGATCACGCCATTGCACTCCAGTCTGGGTAACGAGCGAAACTCCGTCTCAAAAAAAAAAGAATATTCACAAATTAAAAACCAGTGGTCTGCTTGAATCCTGGGGTTGGCTGAATGAGCAACTGATGACAGAAATGAGAAATGGAACAAAATAGGTAGCTGCAGAAAGGCTCAGATATTTGGTTGCTGATCAGATACTATTTTTTTTTTTTTTTGTGGTTTCACTTATCCCCTCTGTGATTGCCTGCTCACATTGGAGAGTTCTGAGCCCAGGGTAACCATGTGCTTAAAACATGTTCTAATAGGCATGCCAGGGTCCTGTAGAAATACCCCTGGAAAAAGGGCAACCATTTGCTGTGCTTGAATTTAACAGCTTGATGATGTGTCAGCAGCCTAGGGTTCTATTTAGACTAAAATATTTGCCAGAGCTCCTTGCTACCTGCTAAGAAGACTGGGGCTGAGTAGCTAAGCCACCCTTCTGAGAGGTGGCTGTTGGTTAAGACAGAAAGCTGATGACCTTGGCATACCTTGGCAGTAGCTAGATCAGGCCCTCAGCAAAGATGCAGGAAATGGAACGACTGCTTTAGTCTGGCTGTGGAGCTGGGGCTAGAGAAGACAGCACAGTGACCAGTGGTGTTTTTGTTGGTTGGTTTTTTTGTCTGGAAATGACATTTCACTCTTGTTGCCCAGGCTGGAGTGCATGGTGCAATCTCGACTCGCTGCAGCCTCCACCTCCCAGGGTCAAGTGATTCTCCTGCCTCAGCCTCCTAAGTAGCTATGAGAGCAGGCATGTGCCACCATGCCCGGCTAATTTTGTGTTTTTAGTAGGAACGGGATTTCACCATGTTGCCCAGGCTAGTCTCTAACTCCTGACCTCAGGTGATCCACCCACCTCGGCCTCCCAAAGTGCTGGGATTACAAATGTGAGCCACTGCACCCGGCCACTGACTAGTGTTCTTAACTTGGTCTGTGAACCTCCAGAGAGTCCATACACCTCCTAGAGTTACTTCTAAAAGTTCTGTGAGCGTATTTTGTTTGTTTTCTGGAGAGAGGGTCCCCAGAACCCTCAGACATAGACAAAGGGGTCAGTAATCCACTCAGGATTAAGAAGCATTATTCTAGTCTAACCACTCATGTGTCAGGCTGTGAAAACTAGTACCTAGGGTCTTACAGAGGCAAGCCTCCATTCAGGACCTCAGACTCCCCTGGTCTAGTAATTGTGCCCTAGTCCACACCAGCCAACTGTACTTACCTCAAATGAATATCACATTTGAGTCATTTGCTGGATGCAAACCTAGTTTTCTTGGCATAATTTTAGGATAATTGGTTGAGTGGCACCCATGCATTCAGTAAGTAGTCAGTAACTAGTTATTTGCTTTTTTCATTACATGCTCATGAAAGGCTGGGAAATGAAAGTCAAAACAACAAAGTACCCCGAGTTTGCCTTCTGTAACATAACTGCTATTGGGATTGGCGTGTTTCTTTTCAGTGTCTTTATGTAGACGGGGTGTAAGTGTGTGGGTTCACTTCGGTTGTACTCATGCTGCATATTCAGGTTTGTATTCTGGTCTTGTTTTCATTGAACATCTTAGAATTATGTTTCCATGCTATGACAGTACTGTGTTTACTTAACCTCCTCGCCTGTTCCTGTGTCTTTCAAGCACAGGACTGGAAAAGTAAGTCTGTTTCTTAGGGGTTTCCAGAAAATACTCCGTATAACTGAGGCACAGAAGGTTTTTCTGTGTTTATATGTGTTTCTGTTCGTAGGTTTAGGGCTCGGTGTCCTGGAGGAGATTTTATACGTGTGAAGTTAATGACTTGAGGGTTTTAAAAATCCGTGACAGTGGACAGGTGTGGTGGCTCACATCTAATCCCAGCACTTTGGGAGGCCGAGGTGAGCGCATCACTTGAGATCAGGAGTTTGAGACCAGCTTGGCCACCATGGTGAAACCCTATTTCTACTAAAAATACAAAAATTATCTGGGCGTGATGGTGGGCACCTGTAATCCCAGCTACTCGGGAGGCTGAGGCAGGAGAATTGCTAGAATCTGGGAGGTGGAGGTGCAGTGAGCCGAGATTGTGCTGCTGACTGCACTCCAGCCTGAGTAACAGAGGGAGACTGTCTTAAAAAAAAAAAAAAAAAAACCACCATGTGACAAGGCCGACTTTCACAGCCTGCAGCTGAGTGGCTCCTTTGCATTTGGATGCCTCTATGTCCTTCTCTGAGAAGATTAACTTCTTAGACTACCTAGTGAGAACATTGAAACTGTTTTTAAAGGACATCTACACGTTGTCGTGGCCATGCCTGCACTTTATGATTGTGTGCTGTGTCATAGCACATACCTCTCTCTCTAGGTCGGAATGTTGTTTTCTTCTTTGAAGAAATAGGCTATTGACTCATATGTCATGATCTTGAGTGTAACTCTCCTTAAGTGTCCAGAGGCCAGGTTCATGTTGATGGATTGGTTTGAAATGAAGTCTTTGTGGTATGATCCTAAATTCTCTTCTGGTCCCTAGAATCAGCTCTGGTCTCTTGATAACTGAAGTGGAGGCAGAAGCTGACAGAAGCTGAGCCTGTTTTCGAGGCAAACTAAAACTGCTTTTGTTCTTCGGCATCTGCTTTGCTTCTGTCAGCTTGGTTCCTTCCCCACACACCCTGGCCCCACTGTTCCCACCCCAGACCTTTGCTGTGTGTCCTGGCAAGGCCGAGGCTGTGCAGCGGCCTTTCCACTAACTCATCTTAAGGTTTGTGTAGATTAGTATATATTTTTTATAAAACATAAAGCCTTTCCTCCCAGCGGAAATCAAAGCTTACCATGTGAGCACTCGAACTTCTAAGTTCTGACAGGAATAACAAAACTGCCAGGAGTCGAAAAGCTGCAAAAGCCTGTGGAAAATCCAAGGCCTTTTGAAAGAAGGGAGCTGATGACTTCACGGCCCGCTGGAGCCCCTCCTTCCTGCTGAAGCCGCGGCGTTTCCCTCCGTGGCCACATAGGGGCAGCCTCGGACCTTTTATCAAAGGCCTTCACTTCCCTGTGGGAATGAAGACAATTGTATCCATGGTGTTTTCTTGAAATACCAGTTGCTACCCAGATTTGTATTTTTATGTAAACACATTTTCACATAAATAAAATTTGAAAAATAAA
Source organism: Callithrix jacchus (assembly GCF_049354715.1). NCBI lineage: Eukaryota > Metazoa > Chordata > Mammalia > Primates > Cebidae > Callithrix > Callithrix jacchus. The sequence goes on from NC_133506.1 coordinate 65,835,623, forward strand.
AGCAGAAAGAGGAAAAAACACTAGCCATGGTCTCTTAACCTGGTGTAATCCCTTTCCACCTTTTAATGTTTCTTTAACGGTCCCAGCTGACTATTTTTCTATTCTTCCCTACTGCTCTACTCTAGAACATATCCAGGTCGAGCCAGTCCTGTGGATCAACTTTTTCTTGACATAACTAGTTAATGAAGATACCGGAGGGGCATGTTTGCAGATCTTAAAACAGATCCGAAAGCCTTATGTTCCAGAAGAGTAATGTCAGGATCTCCAAGAAAGCAGGTGTTCAGTGTTCTTTTGTTGACTCTTGTGTGGGGTGTCTCTGGTTGGCTGTTGTGTTGTTTATATCAGAAGTGGAAGATTCTGTGTGGTGTCTATGATGCAGGTTAGCCAGGCCTTGCTTCTCACCAGGGCGTTTCTAGGTAGAACATGGATCTTACTAACCCTGGGGTCTGTATGCACGCAAAGAGAATCCCATCTCCCCTTATGTTTCTGGTACAGGATCAGATGTAGCCGCCCGGCAGTTGTGCCCATTAGGAGGAGGAAGGTCCAGGTGGGAAAGTAAGTCAGGAGCCCCCGGAAGAAGGAGCATTTCAGAGGTGCAGCAGCTTTGCAGCCGTCGAGGGCTGGCCTCAGGCAAGGGTCACGGCCACATGCTTTTTCGGGAAGTTGGCACACAGGGGACTTGGTTTGAATGGGTACTGACCTTGGTAAACCCGGAAGAGGCTAAAGAGAATGAGTTAGCTTCTGCCTCCTGCGGGCAGCATTGATGGTGCTGAACCTTTCTGTAATCCAGAGTACGCAGCCCTAGGTGTGAGTGCAGCGCAGCATCAGAGGCCCACTGACAACGGGCGCGTTCCTGCTCTGCTCCGGGAAGACATTCACATCCTCATTTGGGTGACTCAGCCAAATGACTAAAACAGTGATGTTTGCAGTTGCCAGTGCTGCTGGTTGGAGGCTCTGCTTTGTACTCCAGGGACTCTTGTGACAAGGAACACCCTTGCCCCCTCCAGCGTAGCCTGTCTGCCGGTCTCCATCCAAGCGGAAGCCTGGGTTTCCTTAGGAAAGTGGAAGATAAAGGGTGCTTCCCTCACAAAGGAACTGAGAGGAGAAGGGGTCAAGGAAAAGTGCAGTCGAACTTGGCAGAACTGGTTGGCATGTGGTGCCCTGACAGGGCCAGGCAGGTGGAGACCCAACACACTTTTCCACCCACCCTAGTGGAGTGAGAGGCAAGAAGGAGCACAGACTTCGATGTTGAGACTGGGGTTCCCATCCAGTTCCATTCCTTGCATGGGGTAAGTCAGTTTACTAAGCCTTGCCTTCCGCCTGCCAGAGATGAGGAATCCTCGCTTCACAGGGTTAGAGACCTCAGGAGAGGGTAGAAACACTTGCCTCTCTTCTGCTTCTTTGAATTTTCAGTTTCTGTTCAGAAAACCTTCTATCAGTAGACTCGGATAGAAAGGCTGAGACCTCATGTGTATACCTGCAGGTGTAAAGTACCACCTTTGACAAAGAACAAAACCCATACTTCATGTTATGGAGGGAGGCACAGGGACCAATATTGAGTGTCCCCTTCCACACAGACTGTCTCAGTTAGTAACCCATCAGCCTGTGTGACATTTCTGTGTGGAGGCTGAAGGAAGTGGAAGCTCGGAGAGTGTCAGTGACTTGCTCGAAGGTTATCTACAGAGCTAAGTCATAGAAATGGAATTTGAACTCAGGTCCAGGAGGCCAAGATTGGGATCTTGTGCCAGATCCCAAAAGTCTATGACAAATGCTGCACTTGAGATGGAAATGGGCCTCCAGGCTCATCTGACCCGCTTCCAGAGAAGGAGAGTTCAGTCATATGACACAGGGAAGGAACAAGCATCTGGTCATACTATTTTCCAGCCTATGATCAATGAGTGACATGTAGTCAGTGGAATTACTTAGAATTCTTAATTTATGTACCAGATCTTCACAGAACTTTGTATTTGGCAGCAGTCAGTGAAAGTACAAAATAAAATATCTAGTGAAAGTACATGTTGGACCAGAATCAATAGGAAATAACTGGTTATTGGGTAAATTATTCTTTGGCAATACATAATTGTATAATGGAAGAGAGGTTTAATTCTGTTTTTTTAATAATGCAGCTCCAAATATTTCACTTACAGAAAAACACAAAACAGATGTGCTTTTTGAGCTTTCTAGAGAAGGTAGCAATTGTCAGAAAAATAGCCAGGCCTCCTCCCCAGGTAGGTGTGGGAACTAGTGTCAGTCTGGGAAGAGCAAAGGCTGCCTGCCATCTGGTGGACCCATTCAGGGAAATGTGGCCCCAGAATCTAAAAACCAGAGCCAGGAAGTTCCCAGCTGGGGCACTTGGCTGCCCCGAGCAGCCTTTCAGGCCCCACGGAAATGGCATTGCTTATGTTGCTGTCATCCAGAGAGAATGAGAAGGGAGCCCAGAGAGCACTGCTGAGCAGGCCCCCTCCTGGAACACCAATGGCCGGGGCCTGTGCCCAGAGACTTGCCATTTGGAAATTCTGTGTCTCCTGCTGGGAAAGGGGAGTCTCTGTCTGGTCTGACACAGGATGCTTACTTCACACGTTACTCCCAGGATTTCTGCCTTCAGTGGCCAAATGGAGCTGTTTTTGTTTTTTCGTTGTTGTTGTTTTTTGAGATATAATTTCATTCTTGTTGCCCAGACGGGAGTGCAGTGGTACAATCTCAGCTCACTGCAACCTCCAACCCCTGGGTTCAAGTGATTCTTTCACCTCAGCCTCTCGAGTAGCTGGGATTACAGGCGCGTGCCACCACACCCGGCTAATTTTTTTGTATTTTTAGTAGAGACGGGGTTTCACCGTGTTGGCCAGGATGGTCTCGATCTCTTGACCTCATGATCCACCCGCCTTGGGCTCCCAAAGTGCCAGGATTATAGGCGTAAGCCACCGCGCACGGCTGACTTTTCCATTCTTAAAGGAAAACATCTCGGCCAGGCCCAGTGGCTCATGCCTCTTATCCCGGCACTTGGGGAGGCCGAGAAGGGCAGATCACCTCAGGTCAGGAGTTTGAGAGCAGCCTGGCCAACATGGCGAAACCCCATCTCTATTAAAATAAAAAAATTAGCCAGGTGTGGTGGCATGTGCCTATAATCTCGGCTACTTGGGAGGCTGAGGCAGGAGAATCGCTTGAACCTGGGAGGCGGAGGTTGCAGTGAGCCGAGAGGATTGCTTGAGCCAGAGAAGGCAAGGCTACAGTGAGCCAGCATCGCACTGGTGGATTCCAACCTCAGTAACCAAGTGAGACCTTGTGTCCAAAAAAAAAAAAAAAAAAAAAAAAATATTTTTTTGCCGTAAACCATTTGTTAGTGGCCACTTCTGCCACCAGGGGTGGAACCGCTGTGTTCGCTGCTTCCACTTCCCTCCCTCACCTGACCTGCTGGTCTGCCCCTGCCTGTTTTCCTTTTTTAGGACCCTTCCCTCCTCTTAAGGGAGGAGTCCCCAGGAGTCTATCTGTGGGCCTGCTTGCTCTTTTCTCCCACTGCTGGCTGAGCTCCTCCACTCCAGTTACTTGAGTCTCTCCTCCTACATTCATTACATCCACATCCAGACCCGCCTTAAACTTCCAACACCCTGAAGCTCACAGCTGCGTGAACTCCTCTGTCTGCACCTGCTTCTCCTGTTGCCCTGCTCACCATCCACCCAGCTGTCCAGAGTACACATCTCTGTTCTTCCCTCTCCTTTCCCACCAGGTCTAGAGTCTTCCACTAAATCCCACCAATTCCACCTCAGAAACCTCTCCCAAGTCCAGCCCAGTAGAGTTCTCCATTCTTTTTGTTTGATTTTTTTTTTTTTGAGACAGAATATTGCTCTGTAACTCAGGCTGGAGTACAGTGGCACAATGCCAGCTCACTATAACCTCTGTCTCCCAGGTTCAAGTGATTCTCCTGCCTCAGCCACCCGAGTAGCTGGGACTACAGGCGCGTGCTACCTGCCCAAGTAATTTTTTGTATTTTTAGTAGAGACGGGGTTAGCCAGGCTGGTCTCAGTATCCTGACCTCATGATCTGCCCGCCTCGGCCTCCCAAAGTGCTGGGATGACAGGCGTGAGCCACCGCGCCCGGCCTGAGCGCTTCATTCTTAGCACCACCACCTTCACCACTTCCTCGTGGCTCATCTGGGCTGTAAGACTGACAATTTCTGGGGAGCTTCAGAGTAAAACAGCAGAAAGAGCAGATTTTGGTATTTTGGGCAGAGAACAAGATGAAACCTGCTTTGGGGAGTGAACTGGGAGCTTTCCAAAGAAAGAGCAGGACGGGAACTAGACCCACAGGCAGGGGAGTTAGTTGAGATCAAGAGATGTGAGATCCTAAAGATGGGAGCCCTTTCTAATACAGGACAGGCCAACATTTCCCCCTGTGACAACTTCAATTGTTTTTTGTTTTTTTAAAGACGGAGTTTTGCTGCTGTTACCCAGACTGGAGTGCAGTGGCACAATCTCGGCTCACCGCAACCTCCGCCTCCTGGGTTCAAGCAATTCTCCTGCCTCAGCCTCCTGAGTAGCTGGGACTACAGGCGCGCACCACCATGCCCAGCTAATTTTTGTATTTTTAGTAGAGACGGGGTTTCACCATGTTGACCAGGATGGTCTCGGTCTCTTGACCTCGTGATCCACCCACCTCGGCCTCCCAAAGTGCTGGGATTACAGGTGTGAGTCACCGCGCCCAGCCTCCATTGTTTTTAATTCTTGGTCCAACAATTTTATTTTTATTTTTATTTATTTTTATAGAGACAGGGTTTCACCATGTTGGCCAGGCTGGTCTTGAACGTCTGACCTCAGGTGATCCACTTGCCTCGGCCTCCCAAAGGGCTGGGATTACAGGCTTGAGCTACCACGCCCGGCCTGACAATTTTATTTTTAAAAGCAATACATTTTTATTATAAAAAATTTAGAAGACTAGGCACTATGGCTCACATCTCTAATCTTAGCACTTTGGGAGGCCAAGGTGAATGGATCGCTTGAACTCAGGAGTTCGAGACCAGCCGGGGTAACATGGTGAAACACCATCTCTATTAAAAAAAACACAAAAATTAGGCATAGTGGTATGCACCTATAGTTCCAGGTACTCAGGAGGCTGAGGTAGGAGGATCACTTGAGCCAGGGAGGTCAAGGCTGCAGTGAACCATGAGAACACCACTGCACTCCAGCCTGGGCAACAGAGTAAGACCCTGTCTCAAAAAAGATTTTAGAAAATAATGAATAAAACTATAATTCTGGGCCAGGTGCGGTGGCTCATGCCTGTAATCCCAGCACTTTGGGAGGCCGAGACGGGTGGATCACGAGGTCAAGAGATCGAGACCATTCTGGTCAACAAGGTGAAACCCCGTCTCTACTAAAAATACTAAATTAGCTGGGCATGGTGGTGCGCGCCTGTAGTCCCAGCTACTCAGGAGGCTGAGGCAGGAGAATTGCTTGAACCCAGGGAGGCGGAGGTTGTGGTGAGCCGAGATCGTGCCATTGCACTCCAGTCTGGGTAATAACAGCAAAACTCCGTCTCAAAAAAAACCCAAAAAAACTAGAATTCTATTCAAATGAAATTATTTTACATTTTGTTGTCTTTGTATTTTTATATGCATATACTTTTTACATAGAAAATATAGATCATATTGTATCTTACTGTTTTATAATCTATTTCATTTAGTAATACATAATTTTTCATTATAAAGTTGACATGCTTCAGAAAACTTGTAAAAATAAAAATGAGTGGCAACCACACTGCCCAGAGCCAACCCTGCTAATATAGCAGCAACTCTTGTTTTCACATGCCATCAGTATCGTGAGCATTGCTCCAGAAGCCAGTGGTTTCCAGTTGGAAAGTTGATTTTCTGGCTTTCACTTTCATGATTGGCTTCATTTTCATTATTGTAAATAGTGCTTTGTTGAATATCTTTGTATGAAAATCTTTATGGCTGGACACAGTAGCTCACCCCTGTAATCCCAGCACTTTGGGAGGCTGAGGCAGGCAAATTGCTTGAGCCAGGAATTCCAGACCAGCCTGGGCAATGTAGTGAGACCCCAACTCTACAAAAATACAAAAACTTAGCCGAGCATGGTGGCATGCACTCATAGCACAGCTGCTTGTGACCTGAGGCAGGAGGATCATGTGAGCCCATGAGTCCCTGTTTTTACCATACCTTTCAATAACAGAAGCAAGCTAATTTTGAAAAATCCCTGAAGGTCACAGTGGCTCACATGTGTAATCCTAGCACTTTGGGAGGTCGAGGCAGGCAGATCACCTGAGGTCAACAGGCAGATCACCTGAGATCACCAGGAGATCGCCACCAGCCTGGTCAACCTGGTGAAATCCCTTCCCTACTAAAAATACAAAAATTATCCAAGCCTGGTGTCACATGCCTGTAATCCCAGCTACTTGGGAGGCTGAGGCAGGAGAATCGCTTGAACCCGGGAGGCGGAGGTTGCAGTGAGTTAAGATTGTGCCACTGCACTCCAGCCTGGGGAGGGACAAGAGTGAGACTTCTTCTCAAAAAAATATACATATATGTATTCTTTATTAATTGATAGGCAAGAAATTATTTCATCGTTTGCATTTTATTAAGGTATTGGAAAGGTTCAGCTTTCATATATTTATATGTTAGAGTTCATACATTTATTGTTTCATTAATTTTATGTTCCATTCATTTTTCTATCCAAGTGCTTTTTTCTTTTTCTTTTTTCGAGACGGAGTTTTGTTCGTCACCCAGGCTGGAGTGCAATGGCGCGATCTCGGCTCACCGCAACCTCCGCCTCCCTGGGTTCAAGCAATTCTCCTGCCTCAGCCTCCTGAGTAGCTGGGATTACAGGTACGCACCACCGTGCCCAGCTAATTTTTTGTATTTATTTAGTAGAGACGGGGTTTCACCATGTTGACCAGGATGGTCTCATCTCTTGACCTCGTGATCCACCCGCCTCGGCCTCCCAAAGTGCTGGGACTACAGGCTTGAGCCACCGCGCCCGGCCTTCTTCTTCTTCTTCTTTTTTTTTTCAAAGACGGCGTCTCACCATGTTGGTCAAGCTGGTCTTGAACTCCCGACCTCAGGTGATCCGCCCGCCTTGGGCTCCAAAGTGCTTGGATTACAGGGGTGAGCCACCACGCCCAGCCAAAAGTGCTTTTTTCTTATTGAATTGCAAGGGCACATCTTGCTAAAATATCCCTTCATTTGTTGGGTTTTTAATTTTTTTTAATTTAATTTTATTTTTTGAGACAGAGTCTTGCTCTGTTGCCCAGGCTGGAGTGCAATGGCGTGATCTTGGCTCACTGCAACCCCTGCCTCCCAGGTACAAGCAATTCTCCTGCCTCAGCCTCCCGAGTAGCTGGGATTACAGTTCCCCATCACCTTGCTTAGCTAATTTTTTGTATTTTTAGTAGAGACGTTGTTTTGTCATGTTGGCCAGGCCAGTCTTGAACTCCTGACCTCAGGTGATCCACCCAACTTGGCCTCCCAAAGTTCTGGGATTATAGGCGTGAGCCACTCAGTCTGTTCCTTCATGTTGTCATTTGCCTTTTTTTTTTTTTTTTGAAGTGGAGTCTTGCTCTTTCCCCTCACACCCCTCACTGCCCCCCACCCCGGCCCCATCCCAGACTGGAGTGCAGTGGCACAATCTTGGCTCAGAGCAACCTCTGCCTCCCGGGTTTAAGCAATTCTGCATTTGCCTCCCAAGTAGCTGAGACTACAGTCTTGCACCACCACACCCATCTAGTGTTTTGTATTTTTAGTAGAGACGGGGTTTCGCCATGTTGCCCAGGCTGGTCTCCAACTCCTGACCTCAGGTGATCCACCCACCTCGGCTGCCCAAAGTGCTAGGATTACAGGCGTGAGCCGCCACACCCAGCCCCTTTTTCTTTTATTTAATGATGATTTTGTTTAGTTACGAGCTTTTAGAGGTAATCAAATCTATCACACTGTGCCTTTCTGTTTTCTTTGCCTTTATGTGTAGAAACTCCTTTCACCACCCTAGAGCTGAAAACTTTTCCTCTATTTTATTTGGCTGTTTTGGTTTTATTGTTTACATGTGGCATTTGAATTTGCATTGGTCTATGGTGTGAAGTTTCAGGACCTGTCTTTAGCAAATGGTTCGGCATTATTTCAGTCAGTCGCTTATCAGATAGATGGTGGGAAGCTCTAGTACTCCCCACTGAGGTGTCCCTGATGGGACAGGGGCTAGAGCAAGCGGGGCAGCAGGGTTGTGTGCTCTCCCAGTGGGCCCTGGGCCTCATTCAGAGATTTCATGCACCTAGAGCTGCGCCCGGGATCTGCCGCGTCTGCTCTGAGCTGTCCAGCCAGTGATGGGCCTCTGCTCTCGTCCTCGATTCCTGAGAGCACCTCATTCCCGGCACAGGCGACCGATCTCTTGGGCTTTCAAGACTTGATTCTACAGCCTTGCGTTTGGGTATGAACTGGGGCTGCTGGGACATAGACCTTAGTCCCTTCCACAGGGCACTGATTGCACTGCAACCCCTCTGTCCTGGGAGGTGCCTTCTCTATCACGGATGTCCCCACCCCTGCATGATCCAGTGGACTCTTGACTCACATGGCAAGACTCCACCCCTCTTTACTCATCCCTTTTGCCCGGCCCCACTCCCTCGACCTGAATTCGTTTACTGTCATAAAGCCACCTCCTTTTTCCTTTAAGGAATCCCTGGAGCCCTGATCTATCTCCTGTGCCTTTCTGCTGGCTCAGCCACCTCCTCCCCAAGTTTCCGACCCTTTCACCCACAGCTCCCGCTCTAGCTGCTGAGCTTGGCTGGACTCTGGTTTCTCAGAAGAGCTCAGAGGACACAGCTCCTCCCTCTTTGCTTCTGACGGCATTTCTTTCCTTACTACTCAGTGTCCACACCCTCGTTGGCTGCCTAGATAAAAATCTGCCCCTTTCCCCATCACCTTTTGTGCCAGACAAAAGCCCCCCTAAGTAGTGGCGACCTTCCCGGGTCTGGCTGGCAGCCTCCATACCTCAGAGGGCTGAGGCCCAACGGGGTCCTGTGAGCTCTTGGGTCCCAGGTCTGACTCTGTTTCCGTGTCTTCCTGCTCATCTGCTGAGCTTGTTTTGTGGGTGCCACTAAGCAAGGTTAATGATTATTCCTGTCTTTAACTAGGAGGGGAGGAGCTCTCTCTCCACCTTCACTCACTTCTCTGAGGCTTTCAGGAACTCAAGGCCCCACACTGATAACACTTCCCTCTGGCCCAGTCAGCCAGAGGACCACCACTGCTCAGCACAGCTGACACTTGGCAGCTTTGCGACCTTGGATACACCTCTTGGGAGGTCAGACCAGGTGATACCAACTCCTCCAGCTATGACATTATATGAGGTCTCAATTTTTTTTTTTTTTTTCAGAGACTATCTTGCTATGTTGCCCAGACTGGCCTTGAAATCCTGAGCTCAAGCAATTCTCCTGTCTCAGCCTCCCAAGTGGCTGGGGCTTAAGGCATGAGCCACCGCACCCAGCTTCTGGAAAGCATATGAATGGAAGGTGGAACTTGATTGGACCTGTTCTGTGAGTTCAGGAGAGGTCCTCTGACAGCTCACTCGGGGTGGGGAAAGGAGGTAAAGAGTCCTGTGGAAACTTCTGGCTGTGGGGACCCCATTTCACTGATGATTGGATGGGTCCACCTCTGTCAGAGTAATTCCAAGTCCTCCTCATTGTTCAAACTGGGCCTTTCGGGACTCAGGCTCAGCTGACTGGCCCAGCCTTAAATCCACTGAATTTTTTTTTTTTTTTTAAAGACGGAGTTTCGCTCTTGTTACCCAGGCTGGAGTGCAATGGTGTGATCTCGGCTCACCGAAACCTCTGCCTCCTGGGTTCAAGCAATTCTCCTGCCTCAGCCTCCCGAGTAGCTGGGACTACAGGCGCGCACCACCATACCCAGCTAATTTTTGTATTTTTTTTTTAGTAGAGATAGGGTTTCACCATGTTGACCAGGATGGTCTCGATCTCTTGACCTTGTGATCCACCCGCCTTGGCCTCCCAAAGTGCTGGGAATATAGGTGTGAGCCACCGCCTGAATTTCTTTTTATCTCTACACAGGAAAAGATGATTATAGGCCAGGCGTGGTGGCTCATGCCTATAATCCCACGGTTAGTTGCCTCCATGGGGGCAGAACCCACAGACACAGAAGGCCGACTACATCTAAAATGAGCGTGGCGGCGCCTTCTGGATCCTGGTGTAGTCCTGTCTCTGCTGCTGTGTCCCGCATGGCAGGGACAGCAGAACTAACGTTCTGCAGGTCTCACTGTGGAGTGGAGTTCCGATCTGCAATCACCCAACTCAGCCTTACTGGCGGTCCCACCACATACCATGTCAGGCACACAAGAAATCTTTATGAAATGGGTCTTCCCTGGTGTGTCTTGAATGTTCTGGTCTTCTGTTTCTTCCTCTTCATCCCGCAGCCGGCTCTTTCCCTTGGGCCTTGTTTTAATGATGGTATGTGAAAAGCTCCTCAGCTGCTTGCAAAAGATGAGCCGCCAGGGCTTGAAGGGCTGGGGCACCTTCTGGGATCTAGTGTGAACATCTGTGCTTTTGGCTTCACACCTTTCCCTCATCTCATGATGGCTATAGGGTCAGGGAACTGGTTTTCATAGCTCTTGGAGTTCATGGCTTGTTGGGTGAGAGTTAGGGGTTGGAAAGGAAGACAGTTTCACCAAGGGGATGTCTCTGGCTCAGCATATTAAAAACTTGGAGAACTGGTGCTGCTTTTTTTTTTTTTTTTTTTTAGACGGAGGCTTACTCTTATCGCCCAGGCTGGAGGGCAGTGGCATGATCTTGGCTGACTGCAACCTCCACCTCCCAGGTTCAAGCAATTCTCCTGCCTCAGCCTCCCTAGTAGCTGGGATTACAGGTGCATGACACCACGCCCAGTTAACTTTATTTTTAGTACAGATGGGGTTTCTCCATATTGGTCAGGCTGGTCTTGAACTCCCCACCTAAGGTGATCTGCCCGCCTCGTCCTCCCAAAGTGAAGGGATTAGATGCATGAGCCACCACACCCAGCTTGAATTGGTGCTTCTTATTGTGACTGGTGAAAAAGAATGAAAGATTAAAAAACTGGAGGACATAATGGAATTTGAACTGGGCAGTGGGGTGCACGAGACTTGAGGAGGAAAACTGAAAACAGAAATCTCATGAAAAAATCACAATGCTGGGTAGCCCAGGTTTTCTCCTGCTCAAAGGTGAAGCACCTAGAAGCCATGAAGAAACTTCAGGAACAGCTGGGCGTGGAGGCTTAGCCTGTAATCCCAGCACTTTGGGAGGCCAAGGCTGGTGGATCACCTGAGGTCAGGAGTTTGAGACCAGCCTGGCCAACATGGTAAAACCCTGTCTCTACTAAAAATACAAAAATTAGCCGGGTGTGGTGGCAGGCACCTGTAATCCCAGCTACTCCAGAGGTTGAGGCAGGAGAATTGCTTGAACCCGGAGGCAGAGGTTACAGTGAGCTGAGATCACATCAGAGCACTCCAGCCTGGGTGACAAAGTGAGACTCTGTCTCAAAAAAAAAAAAAGAAAAAGAAACTTAAGGAACACCTTTTGGAGATTGCTGGCCTTTGGATAATTCCGCAAACCGGCTAACCTTTCTCCTGAAACCAAAAAGACTTGTTTCTCTTTCTCTGCAGTGAGTACAGTTGCCAGCCTCTATCCTGGCTCCACCCCCAAGAAGCTGGGGCTAAAATGTTCAACAGCCCTCCTATTCATTCCCCTCCCATCCCCCTTCATAGGTATCTCCCACCCCCACTGTCCATTCCCCACGTGGGGAAAACTTGCTTGATGAGGTTTTTTTTTGGCCATTTTCAGGCTCCCGTAGGCAACAATAGGTCCAGAAACAGCCTCCTTTTTTCCTCCCCCCTTTGGAGACAGAGTCTCTGTTGCCCAGGCTGGAGTGCAGTGGTGCGATCTTGGCTCACTACAACCTCTGCATCCTGTGTTCAAGCAATTCTCCTGCCTTAAACCCCCAGCTGGGATTACAGGCGCCTGCCACCACACCCAACTAATTTTTTGTATATATGTATTTTTTTAGTAGAGATGCGTTTTCATCACGTTGGCCAGGCTTGTCTTGAACTCCCGACCTCAAGTGATCCACCCGTCTTGACCTCCCAAAGTGCTGAGATTACAGGCGCTAGCCACCGCGTCCAGCCACAGCCTCGCTTCTAAACCCTTGTTTTTGCCTAACATCCCCTGGCTGCTGTCCCCACATGACCCAAATAAACAGATGATCATGTGAAGCTAGTAAGGCTGTTTGTTTTAAATAGCAAACATCACTAAGCTCTGGAGCAGATGGGGTATTGGGGCAGTGGAGACGCTGGCATTCAAATCTCTGCTCACTCTACTGTCATCTGCTTCCTCACCCCTGAAGCAAACAGTGTCTTCTGAGCACTGCATTTCAGAGAGGTGCCTCCTTACTGGTTTAGAGCTGGCCAGTGACAAAGAAGAATAAACAAAATTGGACCTCAGCCATCAGCAGAAACTCCAGGGCTGTATGAGTGCATGGCCACTTGAGAACGGTAGGGAGGGCTGGCCGGAGCACGACCTGCCATGGTGCTAACCCCACACAAAATAAGAACTGGGCCAACAGCATTATCTTGGGTCACTATTATGTAGAGACACTCCTCCACCTGCCACCAAAACCCCACCCCAAATTGAGAGCCCTCTAGATTATCGCTTTTGCAACCATTGTAAACCTGAAAAGTCGAGCCATCACAAGTCAGAGATGGCCTCAATACTGTTTAGAGTCCCCGTAACCACTGCTGCCTATTTGTTACATTGCCTTTGAATTTCCCATTTTCTCTAGTTGTGCAGAACGGGCCAGGCCCAGCCCCACCGCTAAGTGGCAGACACCTTAGCCATCACAGACCCAGCCCTTCCAGGAAAGGGGCACACATCTCAGGGAGAAGAACTGAGCTGTTCCCTTCCAATCCGCCTTGCTCCAGCTTCATCATAAGCAAAGTCAGTGGTACCTACCTGGACATGTGTGTGTCGTGACCTCCTCATGCTCAGCTCTAGATATGGGGGCAGTAAATGTGAAAAGATCAGAGGCCCCTGTAGACTAGTGCTTGCAAACAGCCCCCTTCCTCTAGTTCACGAAGTCCTTGATTGCCAGTATCCGCAGATTTTTCCCCCCTAGGATGCATTACGATGCCATCAAAGACCCGCTTTCTATGTTTCTAGCTTTCTTCCAACCAGTCCTCAAAATAGAAACGCTCCGAGGGTGCCATGTGATGGAATGGACTGGCATGCCTCTCAGCCTCATGAAGCTTTGCTTTCTGGCTCTATGTCACGGGGAAGCCGGGGCTGTGGAGTCCCGAACCCTCTGCTACTGACTGTCCCCCTCTTCTTGGATCGGTTAGCAGAGAAAGGAGCCTGGGGCCAGAACAGGCGGGTACTCCCCCCGCACTGGCACAGCACAATCGACGTGCTCCGGGACGCTCCAAATCAGCTTTCAGCCGCCCTGTGTCTATTGCTGCCGCTGTACCAGTGGGTTCGTTTGGCTTCCACCGAGGAAGCAGAACAGCAGGGCTGGGTCTCAGGTGAAGATTTTTGTTGCCCCAATCAGTGTGTTAAGTGGTCAGGGTTGCCATTCCTCCCTGGCATTTTTCTAGTTGGGGGCTCTCCTCCCAGAACTGGCTTCAGAGTCGTCCCTGGGGTCAGGACGTGCTTCCCCCACGGAGGGGAGAGGAGCAGGTGGCAATCGGAACGATCTTAGACGAGTCCCTGCCCGTCTCGGCCTCAGTTTCCTTATCTGTGAAGTGAGAGGATTTAGGGCCAGCCTGCCTCAAAGAGCTGACGTTCCGATTGCACCCGGGCGCCCCTAAACACTCCCGCCGGGAAGAAGCGGCGGAGGGCGACGGGGTCCCGCCCCCGGAGAGCGCGGTTCCAGCCGGACGCAGCGGAACCTGCCCCCGCGCCCCGCCCACCGCCGGTCGCCTGGCGCGGGGAGGGCCGGGCTTCCGCCCTCCACGTTGTTGTTCCCGATTCGGGCCCCGCCCGCCGGTCCCAGAGCAAAGGGTGGCCCCTGGGGTAGCACAGTCCGTGTCTCCACCCACATCGAATACGCGTGGACAGAGCCTGGAGTTTAGGGGGAAGGAAAGATAAAGGCTTGGTTTTATCTTTAAAATGGAGGGTGGCGAAAAGGAATGGGAAGGCCGGGACACGACTGCGGGATTCCCCTTACGGCGTCCCACCCTGGGTTCGCTCAGTGGCCCCATCCTCACCCGCGAATGTGACCAGCAGACACTGGCCCTTTAAACCGAAGGCTGGCGGCGCGGGGTGTCCATGTGGAGCTGCTCCATGCCGTGTTGTCCTGCCCGCCCATTGGCCCGCGGCCCGGTGACGTCGCCTAATAGGATGCTAACGCACTGCGGGGGGAGGAACGAAGACAAAACGCGGATCCGGACCATTGCTCCGCTCCCTCCGCTGGTTCTCTGACAGTATCCAGCTGCCGGCAGCTCCGCCCAGGGGCGGATCCTGGGGGAATTGCGACACCCCGGCGATTGCGGGATTTAGGTCGCGAGTGGGTGGAGCGTGGAGATCCAGGGTCAGGTCCGTCTCTGCCATTCCCAAGACTTCCCTGACCCGGAATATCCTGATTGGAGCTCTGTTAAGTCTTGAATTGTCCACCCTTCCCTCCCTCTAGCAGGACAGATTTCGTCGTGAATGACCCAAACGCGCCTCCCCAGCCTAACTTGTGGCTCGCAGCCGGGGCGGGGCCAACGGGAAAGCGAAACGGCGGCGCGCACACCCCCCTCGGACCTCTCCCTCCTCGCCCGGGCCACGTGTGCGCGCGCCGGCTCCGGTGGGCGGAGCCAGCCGGGCAGGACCCACCCCTCCCTTTGCGAGGCGCCGCGGCCCTGCGGGCGGGGGCTCCGGTCCGGGCTTTGGCTGCGGCCCCGGTGTAGTAGCGGGGGCGGCGGCCGGGGGCAGCGCGGCTCCTTCCCTTGTTGTGTGTGTCGGTGCCTCCTCGCCATCTTGTTGCAAAGCCCTTTCTTGTCGGCGGGACTCCCGGGGGCCGCGGGGCGGGAGGCATTGGACGGGAGGTAGAGAGGGAGGGGAAGAAGGAAGGCAGTGCCGCCTTTTTTTTTTTTGCATTCCATTTTTTAAAATTTGCAAATTTATATTTTGCAAATCTTTTGAGAGACATTGATTTTTCTCCCCGTGCTCCCCCGTTCTTCCCTGCGGAGTGCGCTGCGCCGCCCAGCCCTGTCGCCCCCCGGAGGTGATCTCTCCCTCCTGCCTGCCCGCCAGCCTGACCTGTGCCCGGCTTGCCGGCCGCAGCCTCGGCCCCGGCGCGCCCCCGGCGGCTCTCGGCGCGATGAGCATAGAGACGCTACTGGAGGCGGCCCGCTTCCTGGAATGGCAAGCGCAGCAACAACAGAGAGCACGTGGTGAGCGGCCGGGCTGGGCCCCTGGGGCACCGGGGAAGGGGAAGCGAGTGACCCCGGTCCCCGAACCCAGGCGGAACCGCGGACAGGGACCCCTCCCGGGCGGCCTGCGGAGCCTGGCAGCGCTCGGCTCCCCGCGAGAGCCGCCGCCTGGGGAAGGGTGATGTGGGCACTAAAATTAATTAATGAATTCATTAACATGCAGCGAGGGACCCGGCTCCTGCGGGCGCCACCCCGGCTGCCTGGCACCCCCGTGCCCCTTCCGCCGGGTCTGATTTTGCGTGGGCCAGCGGAGCCCTCGGAGGCGCTGAGGATGTGTGAGCCGGGGGGTGGGGTGAGGAATGGTGTTGCGTGGGGGTGGCAGGCTCGCGTGTGCGTGCGTGTGTGCACGGGGGATGTGTGATGTGAGCCTCGGGAAGAGCAGATGAACGGACGTGTACACGGGCGTGTGTATAGCACACGAGTGGGCGTGTGTGTAACGGAGTGGGGGTGGGGACTACTCTACGCCGAGTAGCTCTTCAGCTTCCCTGGCCCCATGGGGAGGGTGCGGGGGGCGCTCCCCGCAGATCTACGCGCCGCTTGGGGCGGAGGCGGCCTTTGCAGAATGAAATGACATCGCGTGTCTTATGATCCTGGCCAGCCCCGCCTGACCCCGCCTCCCAGAGCTGGGCTGGGCCGCGCGTCCGGGGTTTGCGTGAAAGCCGGGCTAATTGGGCGTTTGCGAAATGGCCCGTGGGTGGTTGGGGGGTGCAGCTCCCGGCCCCCCTCGCTGCACCCCGCTTTAGCCAGTGTGGAATGTGGCGTGTCTGCGCGTTCCAAACCCGCTCTCGCCTGGAATGTTGCGTGTGCCTGCGTTCCTAGCCTGTTGGTTACACCGGGTGGTGACGTGGACGGGCTCCGCCCCCGACCACGTGCACCGGGGACACTCCTGCTGGGGACTGAGAGGCCCAGCCCCTCCTCAGTGCCTTGCGCCTGGCCGGGGGCGGGGCCTGGGCGGGGCTGCGATAGGCCTTGCGCCGGGTTGGGCCCGGGCCCGGGCCTCTGGGCACCTCCCAGGGAGAGGCTTTGCCCTGCGAGGGAGGAGTCGAGCTCACCTGTCGGCTCTCTCTCCTAACCTGTGCTTCATCCCGAGGGAAGGGAAACCCTCAGAATCTCAGGGCGACGAGACATTTAGAGCTCTCATTTTTCACTGACCCCCATAACGTTGCAACTAGGCCCCCCTTGCATCACCCGGGGCCACGCTGGAATGAGTCAGGTTGAGAAGGGGCAAATTTCGGCGCTCCCTCCAAAGGGAAGAGACTAATGCCTCCTGTCTTCACGCGCCCCGTTGGTGGTCCCTGGCTTCAGGGTGCTGCAGAAAGACGGGCTGTGGGAAAACACCTCCCTTTTCCAGGCTTCTGCCGGGGCCTTGGCCCCGAAACGGTGTGTGTGCAGGACCCGGGGACTCCTGTGCCCTCTGCCCTCAGAAGCCCCCGGCAGGGTCGGCTGTGGTGGAGAGAGTGCTTCGTCCTTTTTTCTTTTCTCTCTGCCTATTGTTGCTTCAATGATGAGTCATGCAGGAGGTAGTAGTGTGTTGTGTGCGCGCGCGCCGCTGTGTGCCGCCGCCGCGGAGGGCGGGGGGTGGCCGGGGGGGGGGGGGGGGGGCGGAGCGGCAGCCGGGGGGTGGGGGTGGGGGAGCTGCGGGGCCGCCAGCCTAGTCGGGGCGACCAGCCTCCCAAGGTCAAGAGTCACTCGAGATACGTGAGACCCAGATGCCTGGGTTTTGCAGAACTGATGGGCAGGGATGTCGCCTGCATTCCCCGCCTGTTGCCTTGGTGGTCCAGAGCAGAGTCTTGACATTGGAGCGTGGCGGAGACCAGGAATGTCCTAGCATGGGCACAGGGGTCAGGGGAAGACCGTGCACAGGGTTTGGAGAGACTGTCACCTGCTGCTGCCATCAACACGCTGCAGTTAAAGAGTACCCACTGTGTGCCAGGCACTGTTCTGGGGCCAACAGGATTGACCCTGCTGTGGCCTCCAGAGAAACTCTCTTTGCCCTTCCCTTCCCACCCTTTCCCAAGCAAGCCCAGTGCTGAACAGTAAGGTGGGAGGAGACACAGAAGAAGAACCTGGAAAGCTTCTCTCCTAAGACGTGACAGAGCCCTGCACCTCCCCCAGGTGATGGGCATCAGGTCAGGCTGAGTTCAGCTGCCCAGTCGTGGCTTCTTGGTAGTGGGTCAGGGGTCTCAGGAGATGAGTGGGTGCTAGAAAGCTAGATCTACTCAGAAACACATGTACAGGTGGCCAGAACCCTTCCCAACAGTTTCACCTCCAGAATTCATTTTCTTCTCCCTCTGGAGGTTCTGTCCTCTGAGCTGGGGTGGGAGGAAAGGGAGGGAAGGGAGGGAAGGGAATGGCAGGTGAACCTGCCAACCAGAGCGCTTTCCTGGGACCTAGGGCCAGCTCTGGAGAGGGACCTCAAGCATAGCTTTCTGACCTAGACCAGCCAGGTGATGAACCTGATGAACCTGCCAGCATGTGTACCTGTGAGAGAAGAGAGGAAAGGGCAGAGCTATCCTGGTGCTCAGCCGGAGGGCCTGGCCTGGTCATTTCCAGAATTCATGGAGGTGGCTCAATGCAACTCTCTTCTGCCTTGATTGGAGGGAGCTGGCTGGGGTGTCCAGAGGCTCTTGACCAAGTCTCCAAGGGTTACCCTGGGCCTGCCTTATGCACCAGGTCCCCTGTGTAGCATGGAGATAGGAGAATTCCGGTGCCTGCTGGGGGCCACCCGTGTGGACTCCTGCACCCTAGCCCTGTGCCTTTGGAGCACCTGGGCCACAGTCGCTTGGGAAGGTTGAAGGGAGAACACTGCCCTTGCTCTTGACTGTGGGCTGAAGCCATGGCCCCTGGGTCACTGCAGAGGGGTCATGCAACATTCTTGGGGGCAGCCTCTGGGTGGAGCCCAGGGAAGCATGTGAAAGGGAGTGCACCCGGTCTGGGGGATGCGCAGAAGATTCTTTTAAAAAGCCGAAGCACGGGCCGCTCCTCAGAGAGGACCTGACACCACCAGTTTGGTGGTTCTCCAGTGCAAAGGGAGGGTCGCTGCTGGGGGTGAAGGGGCAGGAAGCTCTGGTGGGCTGGATCTGGCCGGGCAGCTCCTCTTCCTCACCACCCATGGAGCTTTTTCATGCTGCTCCGGGTGTCACTGGGTCCTTCCTGGCACCTGTGAGGTGTGCCTGCTTGGCTCTGGGTGAGAGAAGGCAGGTGAGAAAGAGGTTGCTATCTCCCAGGTGAGCTCTGGGGTTGATTTAAAATATGGGGAATGGGGTTGGCCTGCACTTAGGGTCCCACCTGTCCTTGTGACTCAGGGAATGCCATGCCCTGACTGTCCCTCTGCCTAGGGAGAATGGAGCACTTGTCCCAAGGCCAATGAGAATTTAGGTCTGTCTCAGCCAAAGGCATGGAGGTGTGGGCTGTTGGGCCCTGGAATCCAGAGCCTTGTCTTGGGGTTGGGGGAAACGGGGGACAACTGAGGCTGCTCCTGAGAAGGGCCCTGTCACTGGAACTCGGCAGGCTGCTTGGCCAGCACGCCTGTGGGAAACCACCTGTGGGAAGTGGCAGCGCAGGGCTGGTTTTCTCCTGGACTGTAACCTAAGCCTGGAGAGCAGGGCCTCCCTGCATTGGAGCAGGCCTGCACCAGCCTGGTATCGCCCCTTCCTGAAGGGCTGGGGAAAGCTGGCGGAGGCCCGCTGGCTGGCCCAGTCCTGGGAAACCAGTGAGCCTTCCCCTCCTGGGACACTTCCCCCTCCACTTCCTCCTCGGAGTCTTCCCTCTGCAGGAGGGTGGGGCTGGGAACAAGCCTGGCTCACACTCCAGTTGTTGATTGGTCAACGGGGCCTAAGGCCTTGGGTTTTCTGGGGCTTCTGAGCCAGTAAGTGTGTGGGAGGTGGGTGCCCTCCTCCCCAGGGGGCCTTAGCAGACTCCCATTCCCCTTCCTTCCCCCACTGCAGCCACCCCTTGCCCTGGTGTTTGGGTGTGGCCACCACCCCAGGCTGTCAGCAGAGTGGGGCATCTGGGGCCAGAGGAGTGGGCTGCTTGTCCCAAGGCTCCCTAGCCTGGGGGTTGCAGACTCCAAGGGTCTGGGCCGGCCTGGTAGCCAGGGAACCAGAATGATGGGGCCTATGGGAGGATGGGGCAGGCTGGAGATGGAGGGGCCTCCCCTTCCCTGTTTGGAAGCCAGCTCCTGAGTGGACCTCACCTTCCTGCTGGACTTTCAGCAGAGATACTGAGCAGTAAGGTGGGAGGAGTAATGGATAGTTGGGTCCATTGCCCTGCTGCACCTCTACTGAAGAGCCCAGCATTCTTTTCTCTTTTTTTTGAGATAGAGTCTTGCTCTTGTTGCCCGGGCTGGAGTGCAATGGCATGATCTTGGCTCACTGCAATCTCTGCCTCCTGGGTTCAAGTTATTCTCCTTCCTCAGCCTCCCAAGTAGCTGGGATTACAGGTGCACACCACCGTGCCCAGCTAATTTTTGTATTTTTAGTAGAGAAGGGGTGTCACTATGTTCGCCAGGGTGGTCTTGAACTCCTGAACTCCTGATCCACCTGTCTCAGCCTCCCAAAGTGTTGGGATTACAGGCGTTAGCCACGGCACCGGACCCCAGCATTCCTTTCTACCTGCCTCTGCCCCTTCTCGTTTGGGAGAAAAACTTGCTGCTGTACCTCCTTCTCACCCTGCCCTCTCTCACCCAGAACCAGGCAGGTACACTTTCCCCACTGCCCAGCTGGACTGGTTGGGTATTTGTGGTGTCTCAGGCTGAGTGGGGTGTCACTGAGGATGTCAGAGGATATGTTAGGCCTGGAGGACAGGGCATGCTGGTGCTGCTGGTGGTGGGATGGGGGCAATTTGGGAGAAATGAGTTTACCACAAGGGTCAGAGAGGGACAAAGTGTATTTGTTGAATGACTCCTGAGGAAAACAGAGCCATTAGGATCTAGCCTGGGACTCAGGAGTCCTGGGCTATTTCTGCTTCTGTGAAATGAGGGTGACGTCCCTCTCCTGCCTGTGATGTGACATGGGGCTCTTGTGAGGATCCAGGGACTGTGAGTGCAAGGCACTTCCTAGTGAGCATGGCAAGTGGCCCTCAGGTGTCAGGAGGCTTGCTGGGACCCGCAGCAAATCAGCTTCATTTACTTCATCTGTGCCATGCATGCACTACTTGCCTCTAGAAGACTCCTGATAAACATTGTTTAAGGCCTTCCACGGGAGCTGGGCTCTCAGCACAGCCCCTTCTCCGGTGTGAAGTCTTGGGTGGCTAGGCCACTGCCCGTCTCACCCACCTCGGCCATGTAGCTCCTGACCCTCGCTGCTCCCACTGTGCAGACTGGCAGGCCCAGCACCCTCTGACAGCTGTGCTTCCACCCTTCCGTCTGTCCTGCCGCAGCCTGGACTGTCCGCCCCAATTCCTGTCTTCCTGCTCCCTGGCGGCAGGGACCAGGTCTGCTTGGTTTGTTTGCTGCTGTGCTCCTGGCACTTTCCCCGTGCTTGGCTGAACTGGTCAGCTATTTGTGGCATCTGTGGCAGAGCAGGGGTGTCACTGAGTCCTGGCTGGGCTGGGGTCAGAGGCCAAGTTAGGGCTGGAGAACAGGGCAGGCTGTGGCCCCGCTAAGACCACCCCCACATTGTGTTCTCTGTGCATAGAGGAGCAGGAGCGGCGTCGATTGGAGCGAGAGCGGGAGCAGGAACAGAAGAAGGCCAACAGCCTGGCCCGGCTGGCACATGCCCTTCCTGTGGAGGAACCCCGAATTGAGGCACCACCCCTGCCTCTGTCCCCGCCAGCACCCCCACCGGCACCCCCGCCGGCACTTGCCACCCCTGCCCCAGTGACTGTCATTCCTATACCTGTGGTGACCAACTCCCCTCAGCCGCTGCCCCCACCCCCACCCCTACCCCCCACAGCCCAGCCTCTGCCCCTGGTGCCTCGTCAGCCAGCCTTGGTCAGCACCCCTGGACTCAGCATTAAGGAGCCTGCCCCCCTGCCCAGCAGGCCACAGGTGCCCACTCCTGCTCCCCTACTGCCGGACTCGAAGACCACCATTCCACCCACTGGCAGCCCCAAGCCTTTGCAGCCCCTCCCCACGCCTATCCTGACCATAGCACCACACCCTGGAGTCCAGCCCCAGCTGGCACCCCCACAGCCACCCCCACCCACACTTGGGACCCTGAAATTGGCACCAGCTGAAGAAGTCAAATCCAGCGAACAGAAGAAGAGGCCCGGGGGGTGAGTGGGGTGTAGCAGAGTCCAGCTGGTGGGATGGAGAGGAGAGCTGGCCACCCACTGGGCTGTGTGTGCAAGAGAAGATGGCCCTCTGGCTAGGGCTTCAGAGGTGTGTCCTGCCTCCCCAGCCTAGAGGTGTCCCCTGTTTTTGAACATGTTCTCACTGTGCCCATCTCTGTCCCGGGAAGGAATGCCCCATTGCCCCTTTCCCAGGCTTCTGTTTTCTCTAATGCCCTCCAGGGCTAAGGCTTAGGCATTCACAGGCCTCTGGACAGAGTATGAGCCTCTTGGGTTAGGGCTGGGGTACACTGGCTGCTTCTGAGTCCCAGGAGCCCTCATGTCTCCCTTCTGATGGGACGGAGGGTGACAGGGGTTGTGATTATGAGCACAGATGTGCCCTCCTGGAGGTGGGCACAACATGGCACATGGCGAACATCTCCCATTCTAAGACAATGTTGGGGACAGCCCGTGAGAATCTGGGGGGTGGCAGTGTGGGTGAGGAAGCCCGTCTAGTCCAGACCTCCTTCCTGAGCCTCCTATCTGTTTGGGTTTCAGGATCGGAACCAGAGAAGTCCACAACAAATTGGAGAAGAACAGGTGTGTTTGCGCGTGCGTGTGTGGCCCGGGCCTCGCCCGCCCGCGGCCCCGTCTCCCCAGCCCTGTCTCGCCCGCGTCCCCGCCGACCGGCTTTGCTCGCCCCTCTCCCCAGGAGGGCCCATCTCAAGGAGTGCTTTGAGACCTTGAAGCGTAACATCCCCAACGTGGATGACAAGAAGACGTCGAATTTGAGCGTTCTGCGGACGGCGCTGCGGTACATCCAGGTAAGGGGCCCGGAGGCCGACGCGGCGCCCGCTTCCCCGCCCTCCGCCGCCCCTCCCCGGCCGCGCCCCGCCCCACCTTCCGCCCCAGCGGCTCCCCCCGCCTCCCTCCCGCCTCCACGCGGGCGCCGAGCACATGGCCCGGCTGACGTCAGCGGGGCTCCCTGCCCAGAAGGGCGCGCGTGCGCAGAGGAAGGCGCGGCTCCCCTCCCCCGCCGTCGCCGGCGCGTCCCCGGGGCCTGGAGGCGCGCGCCTTGATGGCTGGGGCGAGTCCCGGTGTCTGCTCCCGCCTCCCGCGTGTTGGTGCAGCCGCGGGTGGGAAGCGCGAGGGGAGCCCGGATTCCGCCTGTCTGTCGCTATTTACGGGAAGGGTTGGGTGTGGTCCCCGTCCACGCTACGGCGTGGGGCGAGCCCCGTTTACCCCGAAGGAGGAAGGCCCTTTCGGGGCGCGCGTGGAGGCGCCACGGCCCGAGTGTGGGGTTACGCCTGGGGCGAGGAAAACTGCGGTCTGACTGGGCGGCAAACAGCCCCGGGGCTGCCGAGCTGAAACACGTCACGCTTTCCTTCCTCCTGCGCTAACAGGAGGAGGGTCCCTTTTTCGGGGTCCTCCCTTTGGGCGTTGCTCCCTCTGCAGCGCTGGGGCCGGGGGCGCCGCCACGTCAGGCAGTTGCCATGGCTGCCTGAGCTTTGGTTTCCCTGGAAACCGGTGGGGCTTCCGTGCGCTGGGCCGGAGGCTGTAGGGGATGGGCGGGCGGCCTCGGAGCAGTTGGGGACGGAGCGACGCGGGGCTCCCAGCCTGCGTGGGGCGGGGACGGGGCACCCGCTGAGGAATCTCCGGGGTAGACGCGGCGTCATGGGCCCAGTGGAGGGGTGCTGAGGAGGGTCCAGCGCCTGAGGAGCCAGCCGCGGGGCGCCGCCCCTCCCCCGGCCTCTAACGCAGGGTCACAGCCCTGAGGTAACCGGAGCCCGACTTGCTGAGGGAGGGGCGGAGGCGGTCTCCCGCGAACGCGCCCTTCCGCCCGCCTTCCCGGCCGTTTCTGGATAGCCGGGAGGAGCGAGGCGGGGCTCGCGGGTGGGGGGCGGTGCTTCCGAGGCGCGGGGGCGGGGTGACGTAGGGAAGCCGCGGCCGCGTGGGTGCGCGCGTGCTTCGGGGCGGGGCGTCGCGGAACCTAGCGGGAGAGGGGCCCGGAAGCCGCGACTGGCCGGTGGCTTATTTCTTGGAGGGATTTGCAGAACGAGGGCTAGGTTGTAGTTTAGTCTCGGGGCTGAGGGTGTCGGTGCAGATGCTTCGCAGCACTCCCGACATTCATTTATTTTTTGAGAAATAGGAAGGATGGCAGGGTGAGTTCCTCTTGGCAGATACCTCTAGAAGAGGGTTCCTGCGTAACGTGTGGGTTTGAACATGAATCGGAAGGAGACTCAGTGGCAGCCGCAGAAGGAAGTTCTTGAGGTTCCAGGCCCCGTGAAGTAGGAGCCGGGGTGGGCCCAGGGTGTCCAGAAGGGACACTTTCTTGTGCTAGTCACAGAAGTGGAAAACTCAGGGGCCTGTCCACAGACCATTTATTCATGTATTCATCGAGGAGCTTTTAGAGAAGTCTCTGCTTATGGGGAAATGGTGGCGAGCAAGTAAAAAAGCCGGGGTCTCCGCCCTCCCAGGCTCTGTCTTGCGGCAGATGGTGAACGAGTCACTCTGGAAAACTGCCGTCTGGGCCTAATAGGGACCGGGCGGCGGGATCTGTTCTGGGGAGGGAGGAACGTCATTCCTGAGGAAAGGACCTTTGAGCCGAGACCTGCAGGATAGGTCTGGGTGAGACGAGGCCACGTGCAGGCCGGGAGCCCAGGGGCCACCCCAGTTTCTCCAGCAGGAGGGAACAGGATGCGTTTTCAGAAATAAAAGTCTGGCCCTGTGGCTCGCACCTGAGTCCCAGCTCGGGAGGCCAGGGCAGTAAGGGCATTTGAGCCCAGGGAGTGTGAGGACGGCCTGGGCCGAGGAGTGAGACCTCCGTCTCTAAGAACAAACAAAAACATGGTCAGGAAGGTTGCCATGCGGAGACGGGCAGCAGCGCGCACTGGAGTCGAGAGTTGGTCCTGGAGAGACCGGCGGGGCTGCGGAGACCGGGATTTGGTTACATGCTGAGAGCAGAAAGCTGCGGGAGGAGGGCAGTGGTCTCC
Source organism: Callithrix jacchus (assembly GCF_049354715.1). Classification (NCBI taxonomy): domain Eukaryota; kingdom Metazoa; phylum Chordata; class Mammalia; order Primates; family Cebidae; genus Callithrix; species Callithrix jacchus. The sequence continues at coordinate 65,860,263 of NC_133506.1, forward strand.
AGCCAGAATCCACATTAAGCGGCTTGGAGGCAGTCAGAGATTTGAAGACAGCCACAGTAAAGGGGACAGATAGAAGAATAGATAGGGACCAAACCGGGCATCCAGGTAGTCACAGAAAGGAAATGGGTTTAGAAGGAAGCAGTGTGGATTAACGTTAGACCCTGGGGAAACTGCAGGGCCTAGGTGAGGAGCAGAAGCTTTTGACCCACGTCACTCCCTGGTCCAGATATGTATCCTACCCACAGCTGAGTAGAATTCAGGACTGCTGCTTCCAGTCCCTAGCAGCAGGGTTCAAGTGAGGCCTGACTCACCTGTGGCCTTCGTTGACATGGCCTTATCGGGTGTCACATCCAGCCCTTGCCACTCGAGTAGAGCCAGTGAAAAGCCGAACAGTCTGGGTGTGGTGACTCACGCCTGTAATCCCAACGCTTTGGGAGGCTGAGGCAGGTGGATAACCTGAGGTCAGGAGTTCGTTCAACACTAGCCTGGCCAACATGGCAAAACCCTGCCTCTACTAAAAATACAAAAATAGTTGGGGATGGTGTTGCGTCCCTGTAATCCCAGCTACTCAGGAGGCTGAGGCTGGAGAATCACTTGAACCTGGGAGGTGGAGGTGGCAGTGGGCGGGGATTGTGCCACTGCTCTCCAGCCTGGGCAACAGAGGGGAACTCTGTCTCCAAAAAAAGAAAAGCCACACAGGTGTGTGTGTAGGGGCAAGGGAGTTTCCTACTGTCTTTTTAGCAGAAAATGGGAGAAACAGTGAAAGCCAGAATGACAGAGCAAGCTGTGTGGCCTGGGTCTGGCATTGGAAGTGTCAGGCTGCCAGATTTTAGGCCAGGACAGACATGGTCTGTCTGGGTTATGTGTTGCAGGCACTGGTGAGTAGAGACATCTCTTCCTGGTTAGGGCAGAAATGCATGCAGGAGGGGGTGTGGGAAGCTGGCCTCACTGGTGGGTGGGGTTGGAGACTTAGCCAGGCTCAGTCGGGAAAAACTGCTACAAAACAGCAAAACGACTCCTTTCCTAGTGCAGTGATCCCCAACCTTTTTGGCAGCAGGGAGGAAAATCATTTTTCCATGGGGGGAAGTGGAGGAAGTTTTGGGATGAAACTGTTTCACCTCACATCATCAGGCATTAGTCAAATTCTCCTAAGGAGCACACAAAACCTAGAATCTTGGTATGCACAGTTCAGATTCCGGTTTGTGCTTGTGTGAGAATCAAATATCCCGCTGATCTGACAGGAGGCTGTGCTCAGGTGGTCCTGCTCTACCCCCCGCTCACCTCCTGTGCGGGCCTGATCCTGACTAGCCACAGACCAGTACCTGGGGGCTGGGGATCCTGTCCTAGGGAATGAAAGCAGGAGAAAATGGGTCTCCTGTGGTTCTCCCTGTGATTCAGGGAGAGATAAGACAGAAGTGAGAAGGAATCCTTCCAGATCCTTCACCTGAGGCCGAGCCAGCACACTGCATAACTCTTCCTGGCCACCACGGACTCTGGGATGTAAACTGACTATGCACCCACCTCACCTTCATTCACAGCTCGGACAGGGACAGTGTGTTGAGGTGGAAAGACAAAACATCTATACATGAGATACTTTGTGTGAGCCAGTCCTGATGAAGTCTTACCCTGACAGCTTCCCATTTCCTGTACAGTCAGATGGGGCTCTTCTTATCTCACTCCATCTTTTTTTTTTGAGACACAAAACTTCATAGAAATTTTATTTGCAGTTCTTACATTTTCAGTGTGAGCTGATCTAGGACCCACTGCCCCACCCAGAAATGGCCCAGTTCTGGGGGCAGAGGAGAAAGGGAGGGATGGAGTGAGAAGAGCCCCATTCTTCCTCAGTGCTGGGAGGCTGGAGATGCCACCCCCTTCTCTTGCCTGACTTTGGGCTCCAGGAAGGAGAGCAGATGGAATCTCAGGCCTGAGGCTCCTCCACACCACTGCCCCGCCCCATGTTGGAGGGAAGTGAGAGAGATGGGGAGAGAAAGGGACAGAAGCAAGAAAAGGTGTTGACCAAGAAAGACGAGAACCAGGGGTGGGGGCTGAAGGAGAATTAAAGATAAAACACCAGTAGGCCAGGCGACGTGCCTCACGCCTGTCATCCCAGCACTTTGGGACACCGAGGCAGGCAGATCACCTGAGGTCAGGAGTTTGAGACCAAGCCTGACCAACACTGTCTCTACTAAAAATACAAAAATTAGTTGGGCATGGTGATGGGTGCTTGTAATCCCAGCTACTGGGAGGCTGAGGCGGGAGAATCGCTTGAACCTGGGAGGCAGAGGTTGCAGTGAGCCGAGATTGCGCCACTGCACTCCAGCCTAGTGACAGCGAGACCCCATCTCAAAAAAAAAAGAAAAAATCAGTAAAAACATTAGGGGACAGTAGGGAGGAGAATTAAACTAAAATCCACCCCAAATCTGAACCAGCCTGGAAAAAATGGTGCAGGTGCCAGGAAGGGCTGGGAGGCGGGAGGATGTGGGATAGGGAAGGACAGTGGGGTAGGAGGGCTCAGATGTGGTCTTGGGTTACTGGCAGATAAGATCTAGGGGTGAGGGGAGGAGGATCTGTGTGTGATGAGGGCACATGGGGTTCAGAGAGGAAAACCAAGGCTGGCTGGTGAGGGGTGTGTGTGAAGAGCCCAAGGCCCTGCACCTGTAAGCCTGGGAAGCTAGGCACTCAAGAGCAGGTAAGAAAGGGACTCAGGAGGCAGCAGGGACACACGTGTCAGGGTTGGCTGGTGGACAAGCGGTCATGACGTGCCTGGGCAAAAAGCTGCCAGCAGGGAGGTGTGTGAGACTTAAAAGAGTGGAGTTGATGAAGCGTCAGGTCGGAAGCACCGGAAAGACTTTGGGTGTGGAAGGGAGCTGGGTCATGGGACACAAGAGCCATTTCTCATTGATCAGTTTAGCCCAAATACAGGTGTAGAGGAGGGGGGCTCATTCCTAGGCCTGGGGGTTGTTCCACCCAGGGAGTCTGGAGGGCAGTGGCAGGGTGGCGGGGAGCAGCATGTAAGTGGAGCCTTGTCGACAGGCAGCACAGGCAGGTGGAGAGTAGCCTAGGAGGTCCTGAGCAGGTGCGGACAGCAGCCAGGAGGGAGGCAAGTCCTGGTGATGTGACGGGGCGGGGTTGTGTCACCACCTCGTGGGTCATTTTCTAAGGGTATTGAAGTTACCAGGGAGACAAGTGAACATGGAGGTAGAAGTGCAGGGTCCTTGGTTCTGTGGAGGACAATCTCAGCAGAAGTGTGGAAAGTGGACAGGCTGCTGAAGGAGGGATGGGTGAGAGGGGGAGAAGCCCCTGAGGACAAGTTGGTGTGGAGGACGGGGAAGGCTCCGCCTGCTTGGCTGTGCTTGCTTCATGTGGGGCCTGTCTCAAGAGCCCACACTCCTTGGGACGCTGGGCCTCACTGGCAGGGGCATGGACCAAGATAGGCATGGTCTCCAGCAGCTCCGTCAAGCTGGGCCCCCTTGTTGCCACAAACTTGTCTCTGTGGGCCAGCTGATAGGGAGAGGTTTTAGGGGACTGCAGGCCCCAAGGTTGCTGCTCAGGGTGTCCTGCTGTCCCTTACTGTGTGCCCCAGTCCCTGAAGAGGAAGGAGAAGGAATATGAGCATGAGATGGAGCGGTTGGCGCGGGAGAAGATTGCCACTCAGCAGCGGCTGGCTGAGCTCAAGCACGAGCTGAGCCAGTGGATGGACGTGCTGGAGATCGACCGCGTGCTGCGGCAGACGGGTCAGCCCGAGGATGACCAGGCCTCCACCTCCACCGCCTCTGGTGAGCCCCGGCCCCTGCGCTGGCCCCACAGCCCTCAGGTGTCACACCTCAAATTCCAGCCTCCCTGGCCAGGCTCTTGCCTACTAGAAAAGATGGCCCCTGCCCCAGCCCTGTCACATCCCCACGCTCCCACCAGCATCTACACCTCCAGCCACTTGTTTCCCCAGCCCTTCTGACCTGCTCCTGCCCCGTGTTCCCCCACAGAGGGTGAGGACAACATAGACGAGGATATGGAGGAGGACCGGGCAGGCCTGGGCCCACCTAAGCTGAGCCATCATCCCCAGCCGGAGCTGCTGAAGCCCACCATGCCACCCCCCAGCACCACCCCTGCGCCTCTGCCTCCACACCCACACCCTCACCCCCACTCTGTGGCCCTGTCTCCTGCCCACCTCCCCGTGCAGCAGCCACAGACACAGCAGAAGACCCCTCTGCCAGCCCCTCCTCCCCAACCAGCGGCCCCTGCCCAGACACTGGTACCAGCTCCAGCCCATCTTGTGGCAACGGCTGGGGGCGGCTCCACGGTCATCGCTCATACAGCCACCACCCACGCTTCAGTCATCCAGACTGTGAACCACGTTCTACAGGGGCCGGGTGGCAAGCACGTCGCCCACATCGCCCCCTCAGCCCCCAGCCCTGCTGTGCAGCTGGCACCTGCCACACCCCCCATTGGCCACATCACAGTGCACCCTGCCACCCTCAACCATGTGGCCCACCTGGGCTCCCAGCTGCCCTTGTACCCACAGCCCGTGGCAGTGAGCCAGCCTGTGGCCGTGAGCCACATCGCCCACACCCTCTCGCACCAGCAAGTGAATGGCACAGCTGGCCTGGGGTCCCCGGCTACTGTCATGACAAAGCCGGCCGTGGGGGCACAGGTGGTGCACCACCCCCAGCTGGTAGGCCAGACCGTGCTCAACCCCGTGACCATGGTTACCATGCCCTCCTTCCCAGTCAGCACGCTCAAGCTGGCTTGAGGATGAGGCCACTCAGAGGCCCCCAGTGGGGACAGGGAGGGGGACCTGTCCCCTACTCTCCCACCCACCAGCTCCACACATTCCAGCCAGGCCCAGGCCCTCCCCGCCACATCCACCCCCAGGCCTCCTAGGGGAAGGGGGTGCAAAGACTCTGAGCCAAAGGAGGGAAGGGCCACCAGGGCATTGGGCACAGGGCAGGGGGCTACCCCGCTGCACTAGGACTTAGTAAAATGACTCTGAGAGAGAAAACTTGAGACATTCTGGTGGAATGTGTTGCCTGCCCAGCCCGGTGCCAGCTCCCTCGCCCTCCTGCTTCCCCTCCCTGTCCTCGGAAACCAGTTTGATGTGGATGTCATGCTCCCTGACTTCTCCCTGCCCTGCCCTGCCTTCCTGTGCTGCTGCTGCTATTGCTGTCTGGTGAGGTGGCCCAGGCCCTGTCTCTCCTTTGGATCTTCAGCATTCTCTTCCCAGGCTTTTGGAGGGGAAATGGGGGAAGCAGAACTGAAGCCACTTGGCCCAGAAAGCTGTGGACTGGGGTGGTGAGGGGCCCTACTCTGAGAACAGGTGACAGATCATAGGAAGTGGCTGGCCTGGAGTCCCACTGGACAGGCAGGCGCCCCAGCCTGGGGCTCTCTGACCCAGTTGCAGTCACTGTGATTTGTTACCGTAGAAACGACTTAAAATGATTCTCTACCAACAATAAACCAAACCCAGCCACTGCCAAGCTTCCTGTGCCCCCAACCCAACCCCTGCCACTGGGCTCTGGACCCCAGCAGGGCAGGCTGCAGTGGAGGAAGGACTCGGCTGTCCTGTCCCCTTCCCCGTCCCCTGCAGCCTGAGTCTGGATAGGAGGAGAGCTTGGCTCTTGACTTCCAGAAGGCAGCAGAGAGGGGCACTGTCCTGCGTTTGGACCCTGATCCTCTGACCTTTGCTGAGTGCTGGGCACTCCTCCAAGGGACGGGGGGCCTCCTACAGCTCAGGAGACATGGACCAGCATCTGGTCTTGTTCCCAGGTGCCTAGAAGCCACATCGTTGAGGCATCAGGAAGGTAAAAACCCAGGGGCCCAGCCATGCCCTGGGACCTATCCAGAAAGAGAGCGGAGCGAGGGCTGCTTCTGCCCAACCCCTCTGCCCATCCTCCCATTCCTTCAACACCCCACTTTTCCAGGGGCACTTTTGAGCAGGCTCTCCCTGGGGGCTGCTGAGCCACACCACCTTTCTCTGAGAAAAGGTCCTTGGTTGGGAAAAGGACAAGGCTGAGTGTGGAGTGAGGAGTCAGGGGCTCTACCTTAGGGCGTGGCTTTCCCTGCCTCTGCCTGGGCAGCCTGCTTTGGCCTCTTGTTGTATGTGGATGTTTATTACAAGTGGCCTTGTGTCAGACATGCTCAGCTCCCCACCTGGACACACACTCACCAGTGGCCTTTCAGTGTAGAGGGAGGAAGCCAGTGTCCCTGGGTGTGAAGTTCCCACTGATGGGCTGGGGCAGGGGCCTGGGCAGACAAGGGGGCCAGACGGGGACAGAGTTGAGGATTCCCTGGAGTACAGGAACAGGAGGTATGGAGGTGGTCAGCAAAGGTCCTGAGTAGATTTTCTCTTGAAATGAAGAATCCTTAGATAGCTAAGAACTCCCTTTCTGTTCCTTCCTGATGTGGGTAAAGGGACAGCTACAAACCAGGTCACCACCCTCAGAGGCTGAGCCCTGTACCCACCCCAGCACAGCCACCTCCACCAGACCTCTGGGAGAGCCAGCTTTGCTGTTCCCATTGTGACAGTGGTGGCAGGCCAGACCCAAAGGGCAGTCAGAGCAGCCCCTCCCTCAGCCTGCCCACCTCTCCCTGCATCCTGAGGCCAGTGGCCCCCGGGCCTGCACAGATACCTCATCATTCACCCACTGCCCCTCCCCGTCCCTGTCCCCCAGTAGTGGGGGCCTGCAAATCTAGTGCCGAATGACTATGTCCAGATTGGTGACGATGGGTGTTGCTGTTGTTTTTGTTGTTGTTTGTGAATGCTGTGATGCTGTGTGCCCAAGTGGGCAGCCACCACCTGGCCCTTCCTTGGGCGCCTCCCTCTGAGAGCTGTCAGGACCACATCTGTCCTCACCCTGTGGGACCGCCTGCCTCTCCCTCCCTAGCCCTTCCAGCCTGGGACACACACACACACACACACACACACACACACATCTTACCTCTCATGCGTGTATTACCTTTTGATGTTCAGAGTGGCTCACTGGCTGGGAGTCCTTACCTCGGGGAGAGGGGGAGGTTGGTTCCTTGTGGGGGGCCAAAGAAGGCAGGGAATGCCTGGAGGGTAACTGGGGGGTCACCATAACCCCACTCCCTCCAGAAACAGCTGCTTCTCCCCCCATCCCAGGGTCCCACCCCCAAGCCCCCAAAGAGGTGGCCCTTGTTTACAGTGAGGACTTGGTCACTGTGTCTCTGTTCCCTGAAATATAAACTGTAGCGACCCCAGACTGTAGAGATTTTTATGTGTTTGGATACATCTGCTGTGTGGGAAAAAAAAACAAAACAAAAACCCTAATTTTGTACATATTGTATTTTTACTATTGAACTGTATTCTAGTGGCTGTTCATGCTCCGAGACTTCAGTTACTGAGACATGAATACTATCCATGTAATAAGCACTTGCCTGGAATAAAATATAAAACTGAAATAAACCTGCACTGAAACCTGAGCTGGAGCTGCCAGCCTGCAGCATCTGGGTCATTTTCTTGCAAAAGGAGGCACAGGCCTGTAGGGAAACCCAGCAGCAGCGGTGAGATCACATGCCTGTATGCTCAGCAAGTCCTCAGGCAGCTCTGAAAATGGCAGTTATGGTTGGTCTCAAACTTCTGCAAAGCATTTTGTTTACTCAGACCATTTTACAAGCGTGATTTTGTTTCACTGTTCAACAGCCCAGTGAAGTAAATAAGAATTAGCCCCATTTTGGCAGATAAGGAGACAGGATTGAGGTGGCCAAGTGGTCACTGGCTAGCAGGAGAGGTCGCTGGAGCTGCAGTCAGACCCCAGCTCAGCTCACAGTACCCCTAGCATCTGCCACCCTTTGTGGCATCCGGGGCTAGTCCTAGACTCAGACCCAGTAAAAAAGGTACAGGAGGCCGGGCGCGGTGGCTCACGCCTGTAATCCCAGCACTTTGGGAGGCCGAGGCGGGTGGATCACGAGGTCAAGAGATCGAGACCATCCTGGTCAACATAGTGAAACCCCGTCTCTACTAAAAATACAAAAAAAATTAGCTGGGCACGGTGGCGCATGCCTGTAGTCCCAGCCACTCAGGAGGCTGAGGCAGGAGAATTGCCTGAACCCAGGAGGCGGAGGTTGCGGTGAGCCGAGATCGTGCCATTGCACTCCAGCCTGGGTGACAAGAGCGAAACTCCGTCTCAAAAAAAAAAAAAAAAAAAAAAAAAGGTACAGGAGTGGTGCCCCAGGATCTGGGCACAGAGGGTGAGCACTTCCTGAGAAGCTGCTTCTAGGGGAATGGTCATGGCAGGCCAGCCGCGAGTCCATAAAGCTGCCTCTGAGGGAAAGGAACAAGAAGAGGCTGGAGGTCAGGGGCCAAAGAGACATTGTCTCAGCCTGGAAGCCCCTTGTCCCTGTGGCTGTATCTTCTCTTCCCCATGGCCAGGGGAAACCAGCCCTTAGCAGGCTGTCTTGGGAGGAGGTGGTGTGGGAAGTGAGGTCCGGAAGCCACTTGCTCTGGGCCTTGCTGGAGACCAGGCTGGCTGAGGGTCCCCAGTCTCTCATTTCCACTCTGATAGCACCTGTCTGACTACCGGTCCCTGCAGGGGAAGCTGACTCCATGCCTCTTCCTGAGGTGGTTGGATAGGGGTTATCTTTGAGGAAGAGGGGGTGGTTGCCATAGTGTCTTGTGTTCTCTGAAGAAGGGTTGACTTCAAGAACGTTCAGGCCAGACATGGTGGCTCACACCTGTAATCCGAGCACTTTGGGAGGCCGAGGCAAGCGTATCACCTGAGATCAGGAGTTTGAGACCAACATGATGAAACCCTGTCTCTACTAAAAATACAAAAATTAGCTGGGCGTGGTGGCTGTAGTCCCAGTTACTCAGGAGGCTGAGGCAGGACAATTGCTGGAACTCGGGAGGCAGAGGCTGCAGTGAGCCAAGATCGTGCCACTGCACTCCAGCCTGGGAAACAGTCTCACAAAATGTTTTAAAATTAAAATGAAAGTTCTGAATTCAGCCCTCCTCACTGCGCCTGCCCTTTTCACTTGTGAGACATGGGCTCCCTCTGCTGGTAGCTCCTGGAAGAGCTGGGTCACTTCCATTGGCCCACTAGTGCCGCTTTAGGGAAGGGGTAGGGTTAGGGTGACCCTTCCTGGGTGCACACTCAGTGCCAGGCTCTGTGCCCACTGGAAACACAGATGAAGACCCTGCCCTGGCAGTGATGACTTGGCTGTCATCTGAGGGCTGTCACTAAATCTTTAGGAAGAAACTGTATGCAAAGGACACCCCCCCATGCTGGGCCCAGTGGCTCACGCCTGTAATCCTAGCACTTTGGGAGGCCGAGGTGGGCAGATCACCTGAGGTTGGGAGTTCGAGACCAGCCTAACCAACATGGAGAAACCCTGTCTCCACTAAAAATAAAAAATTAGCCAGGTGAGAGGGCACATGCCTGTAATCCCAGCTACTCAGGAGGCTGAGGCAGAAGAATTGCTTGGACCCAGGAGGCAGAGTTTGCAGTGAGCCAAGATTGCACCATTGCATTCCAGCCTGGGCAACGAGAGCAAAACTCCATCTAAAAAAAAAAAAAAAAAAAAAAAAGACACCCACCCCCACCTCAGCTGGAGCTTATAAGAAAGGGGTCTGGGGTGAGGATAATTGGAAAAGTATATATATATGTATCCTAAAGTATGAAACCAGGTGCTTCCATTACCAGCTCCTGCTCTGTGAGAGAAGACCTGACTTTGCAGAATGCGAAGGTTCCTTGAGATGGTGTTTCAGGAGCCTGCTGTGCTTCACTGTGCTGCTTGCTCTTCCTGCCCCTGGCTGACCCATCATTTTGGCTGTGGGATCGCCTCTGGTCCTAGGATCCCAGTCCAGCAGTCTGGGGGAGGTGGGCAGGATGGAAATGTGTGAAGGAACCGGGTTACTCCCAGGCTAGGTGAATTTCCTTTAGGTGGTCGCAGTGAAGGGAATTCTGATTCCTGCAGGCAACAGACTCAGCTGGGGTGTTGGGGGTGTTCCCCTGAAGGGCTTCTCAAGTTCCCTGGCCCCAGAGCTCTCTGCCTCAACTGCTTTCTTTGTTTGGACAGCTCTGTCCACTAGTCTGTGTTCTGTCCTGAAAGCTGGGTTCAGGGCTAGGTGCAGTGGCTCAAGCCTACAATCCTAGCACTTCAAGAGGCCAAGGTGAGAGGATTGCTTGAGGCCAGAGTTCAAGAGCAGCCTGAGCAACATAGTGAGCCTTTGCCTCTACCCCCCACCCAAGAAAAGAAAGAAAATTAGCCATGGTGGTGCACCTGTAGCCCTAGCTACTTGGGAGGCTGAGTTGGGAGGATTGCATGAGCCTAGGAGTTTAAGGCTGTAGTTAGCTGTGATCATGGCATTGTACTCCATCCTGGCAGAGACAGCAAGACTCTGTTTCTCTCTTTCTCTCCATATATATATTATATAGTATTATATATATTATATAATAAAGCTGGGTTCAGCCTGCTAGGACCATGGACTAGCTGGGTTCAGCTTTGAGTGAGTTGACAACAGGCACTAACATCCAGGAAGCCAGTGTCCTCTAGAATAAGAGAACATGTTGGGTGACTGGTATCCTCTCCCTGGAGTCATCAATGATGGAACCAGTAGCGCTTGGGCTGGGGAAGAGCAGGAATAGAGGTGGAGACCTGTCACAGCCAGGCCTGTCCATAGCTCAGCAGAATCTGACTCCTGATGCTTTGCTCAGCCGCAGCCTGATCCAGGCCTCTCTGACAGTGCTCACGGGGAGAGAGCCACAGCCATAGGGGCGGCTCCTTCACCACCAGCTGCAGCGGCCTCGTCAAGCTCCAGCTTCTCCCTGGTCAGCAAGACAGGCAGGGGGTAGGGATGGGACAGGGACCTTCTCTCATTCACAGGCTGGAGGGGCCAGCATGACTCTTGAGGTCCCCTCAAGGGCACTGAGTACCTGAGGTCTGGCTATCACCCCGAATTCCTGACCAGCCCATACCCCCCAGGCTGGAATGCCACTCTCTTGGAAACTTTTGTTCTTTCTGCCATCCTTGCCCTTGGGGGCTGCCAACCGTGGAGCTTAAAGAGGCACACAGTCTTATGTCCAGTTGCAGAGGCTCATGTGTTGACAAATGCTGTTTATTGGTCTGTTATACAGAAGAGTATAGTTTCTGAGGCAAAAAACATACACTCTGCTCCTCACAAAACCACTGAGTCACTAGGGCAGGCACACAATGGCCACACGTGCTTGTTTGAGGCCAAGGACTCATGGACAACAAAGATGGGTAGTGGGGCAGTCTGGTCCCCAGACGGGCTGTGCAGTGCCTGGGGCAGAATGGGGCGGACTGTGCTGGATGTAGAGGGGCTGAGGGCACTGTGTCATGTTTCTAAGATGCAGAAAGACTGCTGGGCTTTGGTGGCTGCTGGCAGGCCCCAGCCCAGGACAGAGCCTCCAGGTCCGAGGGCAAGGCCCAGCCAGTACATACTGGGGTGGAGGAGGAAGTGGGGATGGGGAGCAAGCAGCATGCCTAGGCCTGGGGGCAGGAGCTATGCCCTTCCTGGCACCCCCATGTGCCAGCTCCTGCAAGGGGGTTTCTGGGTTCCTAGGCCTCTTGGCATCCTGAGAAGCAAGTGGAAGGCAGATAGCCTTGCTTCTCACCAGGGACAGACAGGGACACTGATGCATCCCCTGCCTCCCTCAGCTCCAGGGACATGGCAGACGCCTGTGACAGATGATGGGCAGCCCTAGAGCTGTGGCCTGTCCCTGAGAGGAGGCTGTGACCGAACTGTTCCCCACACAGTCACCCTGGGATCCTCAGAGAGAGTGCTCCGGCTGCATTCCAGATCTTCCACTGGCAAGAGAGCCACTCACACAGTTTTCAGAGAAGTATCTAATGCAGAATGCAAAGTGGGATGGCAGGAGCGAGGCCATACAGAGATGCAGGGGTACACTGGACAGGGACGGGAGGCCCAGGGGGCACCTCAGGTGGCCAAAGGCAGTGGCAGTGCTGCTGAGGTGGGCTGCTCCCACCCAGGGCCCACATCTTCTGACTGCCCCAGACTCTCAGGGGAGGGGCCCAAAGGAGGCCCAGGTCTCCTGCACCCAGACATGTGCCCACACTGGCAGCAGTTCTGGCTGCTTCAGCTGGGGCTGGTAGGACTGCAAAGGGACCCTCAGAAGGGACACAGCACAGAGCCTCTCGCCCTCTGCCACCTCAGCTAAGTAGGGCCCAGGCACTATCGCCCCTGTTAATCCTATGGGCCCAGGTTCACTCACGGGCAACAGTCCAGGCTGAGGCTGCAGGTGGCAGTGGGGCTATTCCCAGATGTCTGAGAGGGGATCAGAGTAGGTGTGTCCCCCAAGGCGGCTGCTCCCTCCTGTCTCGGCCCTGATCCAAGGGCATCCTGGCCCCTGACTTGCCCTGCGAGGTCAAGCACTGCCAGGAGTCGGAACCCAGGCTCGCAATCTCTTTGTTAGGAACAGAGCTCAGTAGGTGGGGTCGGTAGTGGCAGAGCCGTCTGGGCTGTGGTGGCCCTGCCCCTCTTCCTGCCGGAGCCCAGGGCCCGTGTCCAGGCTCTGCACGGCTGTGCCTCCTGGCCCAGCTCACTTGTTCTCTATGAGCATCTGAACCTTGTGGACGAGGTCCCGGGCAATCCGCAGGATCTGCTGGGCATCGTGGTGCTCAGCACGTTCTGGGGGAAACAGGGAGAGCTATAAGGAGACCCAGAGAAAGGGTGGCAGGCTCGGAGGTGACCAACTGCCCTGCTGTCTCCATCTGCTCTGTTAGATTCCTGAAATCCCTGCCTTTGGGGAAGGGCCCTTAGAATTCCTGAGACCCCTCCAACTCTGGGCCGGGCAGAGGTGAGGTCTCCACACGCCTGCTAAGGGCAGCCAGGACGGCTGGAGCAGCTCATACCGTTGAAAAACTTGATGATGTCAGTGAAGTCCATGTTGTTGTCGCGGATGATCTCTCGGTAGGCCTCCACCAGGGCCAGGGCGATGAACAGGACGAAGTGCTCCGACGAGATGTGCCTGGCTGCCCAGATCACCTCCCACACCGCAAACACATCCTCGTACAGCAGTTCTGGGGAGAATGAGGGGCCGCTGCTCGCTGCGCCCAGCCACATGCGGGTAAAGGCTGGGACTGGCTGGCTTGGCTGGCTGCTCATGGGCCTCAACATGGAGCCAGGTGAGGAATCAGAGCTTGAGGGGCCAACATCGTGGGATTCTCGCCATGACACAGAGCCTGGCTCAAGAATGGGGGTGCTATACCCCACATCAAGGCCCATGCTTTTCTTGGGTCATGCCTAAACACTGGGCCTGCAGACTCTAAACCTGCACATTGGCCGAGCATCTCAACCACCGCAGGCCTCCCAGCTCGGTGCTCAGGAACACTTGGGCTTCAAAAAAGTTCCCCAAACCATTACCTATGAGAGTGGCAACTGTCAACCCTGGTGGCACTTAAGAATCACCTAGGGAGATTTTGTTTTCTCTTTATTTTTATTTTTTTTCCGAGACGGAGTTTTGCTCTTGTTACCCAGGCTGGAGTGCAATGGCGCGATCTCGGCTCACTGCAACCTCCGCCTCCTGGGTTCAGGCAATTCTCCTGCCTCAGCCTCCTGAGTAGCTGGGATTACAGGCACTCGCTCTCTTTAATTATTTTTATTTTATTTTTGAGACAGAGTCTGACTCTGCTGCCCAGGCTGGAGTGCAGTGGCGTGATCTCAGCCCACGGCAACCTTCACCTCCACTACAGGTGCCCTCCACCACGCCCAACTGACTTGTATTTTTAGTAGAGACGGGCTTTCACCATGTTGGCCAAGCTGGTCTCGAACTCCTGACTTCACGTTATCTGTTCGCCTTCGCCTCCCAAAGTGCTGGGATTACAGGTGTGAGCTACCGCACCTGGCCTAATTTTTTTTTCTTTTTGTTTTTTTTGAGACGGAGTCTTGCTCTGTCTCCCAGGCTGGAGTGCAGTGGCTCAATCTTGGTTCACTCCAACCTCCATCTCCTCCTGGATTCAAGCGATTCTCCTGCTTCAGCCTCCTGAGTAGCTGGGATTGTAGGCGCCATGCCACCATGCCCGGCTAATTTTTGTATTTTTAGTAGCGATGGGGTTTTACCATGTTGGTCAGGCTGGTCTCGTACTCCTGACCTTGTGATCTGCCCACCTTGGCCTCCTAAAGTGCTGGGATTACAGGCATGATCCACTGCGCCTACCCTAATTTTTTCTTTCTTTTTTAAAAATTAAAGACAGGACACACACACACACACACACACACACACACACAAATTAAAGACAGGGTCTCAGCAAGGCGTGGTGACTCACGCCTATAATCCCAGCACTCTGGGAGGCTGAGGCAGGTGGATCACAAGGTCAAGAGATCAAGACCATCTTGGTCAACATGGTAAAACCCTGTCTCTACTACAAAAAAAAAAAAAAAAAAAAAATTAGCTGGGCATGGTGGTACCTGCCTGTAGTCCATCCCAGCTACTTGGGAGGCTGAGGCAGGAGAATCACTTGAACCCTGGAGGTGAAGGTTGCAGTAAGCCAAGATTGTGCCACTGCATTCCAGCCTCGTGACACAGCAAGACTCTGTCTCAAAAAACAAAAACAAAAACAAAAAAAACAGACAGGGTCTCACGCTGCTTCCCAGGCTGGTCTCAAGCTCTTGGGCTCAAGCTATCCTTTCATCTGGGCTTCCGAAAGTGCCAGGATTGTAGGCGTGAGGCACTGTGTCTGGTCAGCAAGCATTTCACAAGACATAGGCCCAAGTAGCCACAGTTATTAGTCTGGGGCTAGGTGGGGCCCAGAGTACTGGTGGTGGTTTTTTTTTTTTAATCTTTCTTTAGTTTTTAATACTCTCTTATCCAAACTGGTCGTGTTTTTAAAGCTCCCCAGGTGGTTCCAAGGTACAGTTAGGATTGAGAACTGTTGGCTTTGGGAAAGAGGGATCTCTCACTGCCCCTGGCCTCAGCCCCATATCCAACCCAACCCTTACCTCTCTTAAAATCCAGCAGGAACCAGCGGTAGCAGAAGTAGAAGTGGGTGTAGTCTCCATTCTGATGCATCAGCTCAAACAGCTCTGAGTCCAGGATCTTATGTGGGTGGGAAAAGAGAGAGAGTCTGAGCCCTGAGTCAATGCTGCCTCTCTGGCCACCACTCATCCTCCATGCCCAGGGACGAGGGATCCCAGAGCTGGCTGCGGGCCTGTCTTCCACTGTGCCCCAAGGCGCACTCTCCCCGAGTCTCCCTGTGGAGGGTGGGTTGCTCCCTTCTGCCCCTCCCATCACCTGCCTCTCTGGGCTGTATCATGTTTAGAGTTACATGATTTTCTGTGTATTTGATATCATCAGCAACCCCTTCTATTTGCCAGAACTTTCACGAGCATGAGCATTCACACACTCACACACTCCTCCTCAATTTGTGACACTGAAATTATGTGTTTTCAAATGAAAGAATTTGACATGTCAAGTGTTTCTGGAATGCTCCCTGGCCTTCCTGTGGATGAGGGGTGAGCCCAGCACTGCTTGCTCCTGTGCCCATGGATGTCACCAGCCTCACCTGGATGAGGGAGCGCATGTTGGCAAAGTGCATGTCCATGGCGCCTCCGTTGGGGAAGTTCTGGCTCATCCTCTTCATGAGGTGGCTGAAGCAGCTGTAGACCAGCTGATCTGAGGGAAGACAGGCGTGAAGCTGGCAGGGCAGGGGACGAAGGGGACAGGCCGGCTCCCATTCCCACACTTCCAGACCTGGACACCCTCTTTTCCCTTCTCCAGCCATTTTGGAACCCTCCACATGCCTGATCTCTCACCATTATCGAGGGTGACCAGGAGAGGCGCCAGCAGGTCGCACATGCCCTGCACATAACCCATGTCCAGGTGCTCCCACACGTAGCTGGAAGGCAGGGACAGTCACTGGGGCTATGCCCCACCCTCCCCTCCCTTGGGATCCCTGGGGAGACTGTGGCTTCTGGAGCCACCCGCTGCTGCCTGGAAGTCAGCCTTTCCACAACCCTAAGGCATGGACTGTGCACCCCACACACAGAGAGACAACTGGGAAAAACCTACGGGCCCCCAAGGCCCTCAGGCCTTAGAGAGACAGGGCTGTCATGCTGGGTATGCAGGGCAGGGTGAGGAAAAGCTTCCTCATGAAGTGCTGCTGAAGCAGAGGTCTGTTAGATCTCTAAGAATGAAGAGGGATTGGGGAGGAGGACTGCAGGGAAAGAGCCTTCAGGCAGAGGGAGCCAAGTAAAATTCAGGAGCAGGAGAGAGAAGCAGGGCACCTTCCAGACCGAATGTTTCAGAGTAATGGAGGCGGGGCAGGGTCCGCCCCACCCTGAGCCCCACCCCACCCCGCAATGCACCTGCACATGATGTCTCTGAGCCTCTCGAGGTTGGGGGGCGTGAAGTACCAGTAGTTTCGGTCACACCTCTGCACATCCTTGTCTATGCGGTGCAGGTTTAAGGCCACAGTGTCCAGTAATTCTATCTGGAAGAGTGGCAGGCCCTCAGGCATGAGACTGGCCAGCCGCTCCCAGGCTGGGGGCAGGAGGTGATGTCCCAAGAAGTGCAGCCGAACAGGGACCCCAGAGACCAGGGCCAGTCCTCTGGGGATGCCGAGAAATGGGCTCAGAACTCCCTTCCAGGGCAGGCAGGGCATCCTGCCCTCCACCCAGCTAGCCCTTCCCCAGCTCTGAGATGGCAGGAGAGTCTTGGGCGACGGGGAACGGCACCTGGGGAACTTATACGCACAGTGTAGGCAGCTGCACACACAGCAGAGAGCTCCTCCCCTGCCTCCAACTCTCGGGCCTGAGAAAGCTTCTCCTGGCTGGGATCCTGGGGCCCTGAGAAAGTGTGAGCTGTAGGGCCGGGCCCACTGGAGCCTTCTTCCCCACTGCCATCCTCCTCTTCGAAGCCCACGCTCTGCCCCTCATCCAGGCTTGACTGGATGCCCGAGGCCATGGAGTAGTTGCGAGAGGAGGGCAGTCCTGAGTCTGGAGAGTCAAACTCCACCGAATGCTGCTGCTCCACCGTGGCGGTGTCCGGAGTCCTGGTTCCTGCTTCCTGCTCAGACTTTGATCTGGAATCTTCAGAGTCCTGGGGCCCTGGGGGCTCCAGATCATCCACAGAGACAAACACCTGGTGGGTGAACACACGGCGGCGCCCACCTGCACTCCAGCACCTTCCCACAGCCCGCCTCCTCCTCAGGTCAGAAGGGAGCTGGAGCGCAGAACTCCACACCCCTCCCCGCCCACCGCCTCCAACACTGTCGCCACAGAGCACAAGCCAGCTTCTGACGCAGCCACCAGGCGGAGGGAAATAAGGCTCTGGTCAAACATGAAGACCCTGTCTCAGCCCTGCCTGCATGAACAGCCCCAGGTCTTCCTGTGGCTACTATGGGAAGAAGCGGGGACTGAAGGACGGAGCACTCAGTGGCCAGCTTGAACTAAGTCTCCTGCTACAAATGCCTGAAGTCCCGAGACCAGGAGAACGTCCTCAGTGTTTTGGAGTGGCTGCCAGGACACCCTGGTGGGGAGAAGGCTAGAGGTTTTAGGAAGAACAAGCTTTTCCTTATTTTCAGTATTGAATGTTCAGCAAGAACAGACAGGAAAGTTCTGTAGCAATACCTAGTCAGTTTTGTTAGCCTTCGGGCACTGCAAGGAGGACTTAAGAAGGAAAAGCAAACATTCCACCTACTAGAAACCGTCTAGCACCACAGACAGAACATGGGAAAGGAAGAGACACAGGCAGAAGAGACGTTTTGAATTTTTCTTTCCCTGTTTTGACCATGTAGAGAAAGTGATGCTGAAAGTAGTTTCTACTGTGGGCAAGAAGCATCAAGTGCTGGGTAGGGCCAGTTAGGTGGCCACTGAACACTACCAGCAAGGAAGGCTGCTGCTGTTGGTGAGCTCAGCAGCTGGGCACCAGTGCAGACTGAGATTCGTACAAAACCCAAAGCCACAGAGAGGGAGAATGTGATCCTGAATAGGGGATTAAGAACAGAGCACATGGGAAAGGAAAATGTGCCTTGTTCTATTTCTTTTTTCTGTTTTTTAAAATTCATTTATTTCTGAGGCAGGGTCTCACTCTATGGCCCAGGCTGGACTGTAGTGGTGGGATCACAGCTCACTGCAGCGTCAACCTCCATGGCTCAAGTGATCCCTCCGACCTCCGCCTCCTGAGTAGCTGGGACCACAGGCACACACCACCACACAGGCTCATTTTTGCATTTTTTGAGGGGACGATGTTTCACCATGTTCCCTAGGCTGGTCTCGAATTCTTGAACTCAAGCAATCCTCCCACCTCTGCCTCCAAAGTGCTGGAATGACAGGCTTAAGCCACCACACCCGGACAGTTATATTTCTTAAGTCTTGCTCAACTTATGTTTTCTGTCAATGTTAGTAAGTATCTAGTAAAGTAACAAGAATACACAGTATCTAAAGAGACAATTTTAAAGGAAAAAATTAGCAAAAGTATCCTTAAAAATGAGCCGAGATCGCGCCATTGCACTCCAGCCTGGGTAACAAGAGTGAAACTCAGTCTCAAAAAAAGAAAAAAAAAAAAAGAAACTGAATCAGTGTTGGATGGGCCAAGCAGTCATAGTTTAGTATTTGCTGTCTGAAAGGCAGGAGTGATGCCAGAAAGGGCTACAGCCTCCCCTGCTCTGAACCGGCTCCCTTCCCCTGCTCTGAACGGGTCCCCTCCCTGCTTTGCACGGGTCCCCTCTCTGCTCTGAACGGGCTCCCCTCCCTCCCCTGCTCTGAACTGGCTCCCTTCCCCTGCTCTGCACGGGTACCCCCCTTGCTCTGAATGAGCTTGGCACAGTCAGTTCTGTAAAGTGATAGGCAACGTCGGGGGGAGGAGGGATCTTGCCAGTCGACACCCATAGGGCCACTCTACGGGCTCCTGTGTTTTCAGGCCCCCAGCTCTCAGAAAGCCCCTACAGTCAGAGAATATGGGTGGAGAGAGGAAACTGAGACCCAGAGATGGGAAGTCCTTGCCTGGAGACATTCATCCAGTCTACAGTGATCTGGGATTAGAACCCAGGGCTGACTGTTGCTAGCTTTGAGAGGGAGCCTCCCTCAATCCCAAAAGTCCATCTTTCCCTGTAGTTGGCTGAAACTGAGCAGCATGCACTCTCACTTTATTCCTACGACACCCAGCGAAGCAGGCAGCCGAGGCACAGCCAGCTGTTTTCAGTCGGAGAAAATGAGACACAGGCACACTAGGCCTCTCAGAGCCCCACGCGTTCCCAGAGGCCAGGCTGGTGCTCAGGACTACTGTGCATGAAATGCGGGTGGGCCCTGGGACCCCCAGCACCCCTGGGCCCGTCTGGCTCACGTCGTTGCTGATGGTGGAGTCTCGGTGGATGAGGTGCTGCACATGGCTGTCGATGCTGCTCCCGGAGGAGAACTTGGTAAGCGTGGCTGGGTGAGCCTCCCGCTCCCGCTGCCTCACCACCACCTCGCAGGCCTTCCACTCTGCCAACACCTGATGGTACCTTGCTGCCACCGCTGCATCTACCTGTACTCAGACCACATCGGGACCATGGGGGAGGCGCACCGGGCCTCCTCTTCAGGAGCTGGGCCTGCACTGGAGCTTGGGTCCTGAGTCTCAGAAGCTGGGGCGGCTGGAGACTCAAGATGGGCCTCAGGGTGAAGACGGTGGCGCTGCCCTGCTAACGCTTTCCCCTGCCACACCTCTTTCCAGCTGGGAAGGGGCTGAGGCTTCCAAGGGCCCCTCCCTGGCATCCCTTGGCCCAGCTCCCCATCTCACGAGCCCCTCGAGACAGGCTCCCTTACCTGTTCCATCTCCTTCTTGGTCATGCCGAACTTGTAGTGGCCGAGCAGAAAGGGCCAGACGTCCCTGCGGATCTCGTGCTCCACGCCCCCGTAGTACACCTGCCGCAGCAGCTCCAACTCCTTGTAGTTCTGAGGGAACCAGGGAGCTTGACTGTGCAGCCTCCAGCCATGGAGACCCAGCTGGGTGAGCCCCATCCCATGGAGAATGGGCCGTGGTGGCTGCTGAAGCCCAGGCAAAGCCTGCTTGGGGGTGGCCACCTCCTCCCATGCCTTGGCTCACAGCTGGATGAGGTCTTGTTCTGCTCGCCTTCCTTAAGGGGCAGGAAGTGGAGCCGGGACAGACGCAAAGCTTTGCCCAAAGTAACAGGGCGATGCGGAGGCAGCTGGCCCCCTCCTGGGTCAGCCCCATACCCAGCTGCATGAGACTCTGTCAGGAACCCGGTCACCCCATGGCGTTGGCCCTGGCTGTCGGCCGTACCCACTGCCACATTTTACCCTGACTCCCATCTGGTCCACGGCAGGCCACGCCGCCCTCACTCCTGCCCGCCCCAGCTCTTAGCCTGTGGCCCCAGAAACCCAGGGTGGGCACCTTTTTGTCCTTCTGGTACTTGCTCCACACGTCCTTGGTGAGGCCTCCGGAGGCTCCTGGGGGCCAGTCAGGTGGGATAATGCTGTGGTGCACCAGTGCTGACAAGTGGGTCCGCACCGTGTTCAGGTGGCGGCAGTGCGCCAGCCCTGCAGGGGCAGCAGTGGGCAGCAGCAGGCTGGGACCCGGGCCGCCCACCCCTGCCTGCTACAGCCTGGCTCTCCGCCCACTCGCACTCACTGCCCGGCTCTCCGCCCACTCGCACTCATGGCCCGGCTCTCCGCCCACTCGCACTCAGGGCCCGGCTCTCCGCCCACTCGCACTCACGGCCCGGCTCTCCCCCAACTCACAGCCGTAGAAGGCCCGGGACACGATCTGCCGTTTCATGCTTTCACACAGCAGCCTGAGAGGCAACCTGTGGGAACAACCGGGCTCAGCCAGGAGAGGCAACGGCTCTCTGGTGGGAGAAGGGAGAGAAGGGGGAATGTCTGGCCTGGGGTAAGCCACGCGGGGAAGGTGCTGGGAGGAGGAGCCGTAGCACAGCAGCCTCAGCGAGGTCCCTGCCTGCCACCCAGGGGAGAGCAGTGGTGGGGTCCCCACCCACCCAGGGGTCTTGGTCAACAAACTTCACCTATGTGAATCTTCCTTTCCTCATGTGAAAAATGGTGAGAAGCACCAGAGGGTCCTCAGGATTAATAAAAGACGAAGTAACAGGTAAAAGAGAACACCTCCCATGAAAGCCACTCCCTCGCTGCCCTGGCACACGGCAGACGGCTGACGAGTGTTCTCACATGTATGTGCACACTGGGAAGGGGAGCTCACGAGTACTGAGCCGCGATGCTGTGCCAGTCACAATGCTGGGCGTATGCATGGGCTCTACCTCCTTCTGTGCTACCTTAGGCAGCAAGGGGTATCATCCCCATTTTTTCAGATGAGGAAACCGAGGCTTGGAATCGGAGAGGCTCACAGTAATTCAGTCACTCGCAAAAGTCACATGGGCAGCAAAAGTGAAATCTGAACCCAGCTCTGCCCAACTCCAGAGGCCACCCTGTGGTGCAACTGACATGGCCCTAGGACGGATGAACACACAGGTGGCTGGATGCCCTGACAGGAAGCTGGGGCCCAGCCCCACACTCACCGGTCAGGGACGCAGCTGCAGCGGCTGGGGGTGGTGTATGGGGAACTGCTGGAGAAGCAGGAGAGGCAGGGGGAGCCCTGACTGCACAGGGCCGCCAGCTGCCAGGCTGGCAGGCTGGGCCCAAAGCCCTGCATCTCGATCATGTCGCTGGCATCTGAGGGCAGGAAGGGTGCCACGGTCAGGGCCCAAGAGGCCTTCTCTCCCAAGCCCCCTGCAGCATGCCCACCTCTGTGCCCAGAGCTGCAGCATGAAGTCACCCACTGGTGAAAAATCACGAAGGTGGGGCCTGCCGGGTCCCGAGTCCAGAGATGGAAATGGCAGGGAGAGGGCGCCTGATGCTGCCCAGCCTCCAGCAAGCCTGGGGAGGATGGCGGGCGTCTTTCTGTGTGTGCTGAGACACCTGGACTGAGTATTGGATGACCGTGGCTACCTATATCTCGCGACCAGCAAACACTTGCTTTTCTAGAGGGAAGGGAAAGAAAGAGAAGGAACGACAAAGACCTGAGCTCCCTAAAATGCCACCAGCTACTCAGCCTTCAAGGATTCAGCCTGGTCCTCTTGGCAAACTCTGAGATGCCCAAGAAGGTGTTTAGAATGCTTCAAACTCTGAACCCTCGCCTCCAGGGGAGTCCCCGCTGTCCAAAGCCCTGAGGAATCTCGGAGTAGCCTACTCTGTAGGCCTGGCTCTTCTGAGGGAGTCTACATCTGGTGACCAGTGGCTTCGGATGAACAGTGCCCCGTGTCCAGGCCAGGCACCCCGGACAGATGGCTGCCAGCTCACACGGGTCCTCTCTGAGTTCTGCTCCGTCCCTGCCTAGCCTGAGAGCACTTAGTATGGTGGCCTCCCAAAACCACAGTGGGAGCTGGGAGGACACGCACGATTTTGGGGCTGCTAGGCCACTGTGGGATGGGGTGGTGCTGGGCACAGAGACCACCGTACAATGTCCCAGTCAGAGAAGAAGGGGCCCTGGTACAGCCTCAGAAGATGACTCCTTGGACACAGCTACACTGCCAGCAGACACCTGCTCAGCCAGCCCCAGTGGCCTGAAGTAGAACCCAAGACCTTTGAGAGCTTCCAGGGCCCAGGTGAGGCAGGGCACTGCTGAAGGGGGATGCTGGCAGGCCCAGTGAGCCACAGAGATGGGCAAAGTTGAGAGAGGAAGTGTAAGGACTCGGAGGTGATGCCAGGAGGGAGGGAGAGAGTGGAGAAGAGTTGGATGGATGGGGAGGGAGAGCCATGTGTGCCGAGCAGAGTCCTGCCAGCAGCGGTTTTCTTGGCTGCCTCCCCCTGGGGCCTGGAGCAGGCATGGGCCTGGCTTTGGTGGCAGCCAGACTCTGGCTCTGGGTGTGCCTTGGTGGGGAGGGCTGGGCTGAGCCCCTTCCAGTCCCCTCAGCGGTTGCCCTGTCTGGGCCGCGGCTCTCTTCCCAGACCTATGGCTGGGATCTTTGCAGGTATCTGGCCCTTCAGCTCCGCCAGGAGGCAAATTAAGGGAACACACTTGGTGAGGAGGGGCTGCGGCTCTGGGAGTGAGGGAGTTGCAAGCCATGCCTGAGACTCTGGAAGGAGGGGAGGGGTGAGTGGAGGTGGGGTGAGGCGGGAGCCCAGCTCGGCCCTCACTCAGCAGGCAGGAGACAGGAGGGCAGTCCTGGGAGGAGCCAGGGTGGGAAGAGGCCAGGCAGGCAGCAGGCAACAGGCAGGCAGGCAGGGAGGGCAACAGGGGTAAGGGTGGGGTGGGTAAAAAGGAAAGTAGCTCATGCCCAGAAGGCAGGGCCCAGCCAAGGCAAGTCCTGGGTCAATGCTCTTCACCTTAATTCTCCAGGAAGGAGCTGAAGCCGCCAGCGTTTGAACACTGTGTGAAAGCCCAGTGCAGCAGCTGGAGCTACTGAGCGACTGGGAGAGGGTGCAGGCTGGACGGGGGCTCTGCTGGGTCAGCGTTGACTCTGACTCTCTCCTCTGAGCATGAGGAAAGTGTAAAGCAGGAAATCAGGGTGGGTGAACCCCACAGCCCCTAAGATTCCGAGTGAAAGGTGCCTGGCCTGGAGCAGAATTAGAGTGAATAGCATCTCTGCTCTGTGGGGAGGCAGCAGGAAGAGGAAGGGAAGAGGAAGAGGGAGAGGAAGTCTGGACACCCCGCCACTGATTCACATGCACAAGTCAAGCATGTTGCAGGCCTGGAAAGCCCCAGCTGGCAGAACGGACTCAACAGTGTTGTCATTATGGACTGAGTGGCCCGCTCCCCACACCTGCTGATTCTGCTCTTCGCCTCATCTCCTTTCCCAAGTATTAGGGGCCCAGAATCTGCACACTGGTTGGCCTAGCCCGAATTTCTTGAGAAGATGCACGGATAAGCCCAGAGGCTTCTGGACCCTTGGAAGTGAGCCTGGAAGTTTCTCTGATCCCAGAGGCCTCAGTCTTAAGACTAGTCAGGGACAGGCTTTCTATCAGCAAGTCTGCCAAGGGCTCCGGTAGGCCCCTCCAGCCTCCAGCCTGACTGCCAGTTCGTGGGGTAAGAAGTGGCTCCTTGGATCCCCTCAGACCTCAGCCTCCCCACTCTGCTCAGTCAGTTAACTGGAAATAAGCAACACCCCCAAGTCCAGGTTTGCAAGGAACCAACTGGCAGGGGCGATAAACACAGAAGAGGGATGCCCCCGCCTAGGCCTGGCCTACAGGCTCATACTGGAAGGACAGGGAGGGAGGGGGCATGAGGGCAGGCTTGTGCGGAGGGTGTGCTGGGTGTGTTCTAAGCACAGACCAGGTTGCCCTGCCTGCCCGGAGACTCATTAGTGCTGACTTAGTGGCCGAGCTAAGGAACTGGGCTTCCTGGCAGAGCTCTGTGGAAGCATCAGGGAGTGTGGCATATTCTGAGGACATCCTCTGCAGGTGGGGGAAAGGGAGAAGCAACTGATTTTGTGGCATGGGAGTGGGTGGGAATGGGAAAGCTCCCACATCTCTGGGAGAACTGGCCTCAGCCTCTTCCTAGCCAACCCTTCGTTGAGCACGCAGCCCAGCCCTCACAGGTCGCCCAGCTGACTGCTTGCTGAAGAGTTGGGCTCCCTCCCTACCAAGCCAGCTCTGTGCTAGGAAAGATGGGTGGTGGGCAGAGGAACCCTGAGGGACTGAGGGCACTGTCACCTCCAACAAAGCGGATTCTCCATTAGTGGACCCTGAGGGCCATGGGGACGGGAACACATCTGTCTTATATCCCTGGCCTAGGAGAGAAGGCAGAGCTCTGGCAGAGTGAGAAACTTGCTAGAAACCATACAGGGAACCAGGGCAGAGCTGGGCAGGAATTCATGTCACCAGGCCCTGAGCCCAGCTCCTTCCTGGACATCGTGCTGCAGCTACTTCTAGATTTCATGCCTACTGGGGGCCGAAGGCCTCCTGGGGAAACTGAGCCCTGGGGTTCATCCCATGGCAGCCCTCACTGTCCACATGACCTGCCCCTGCCCCAGGAAGGACCCGATGCCTCTGTCCTATTTCTGTTAAGTCAGGAGTCAGAAGCGCCAGGCCCAGAGGCTGGTCTTCCCAAACAACAGAGAGAAAGGAAGGGGCCTCTGTTGCATTTGCTAGTCTGACCCCCAGAGCAGGAATAGGCTCCAAGAGCCATTCAGGATTCCCAAGGGGGCAATGAGCTAACGAGACCTTCTATGAGCACATCCTCCTCGCAGCCTGGAGCCACCTGCCCTGGGCCAGCCCTTCTTCTTGCCAGCACCTATCTGGCCTCCTCCGGCCCTCCCTGATCTGCCTCCTGATGGAAGGGAAGTGCCCTGGGTGCAAGTCCCCTAATGCCAACACTGCCGTTCCAGCCCCTGCGTTGGGTGGCAGGTGGGCCCGGGAGGGAGGGTGGGGGACAAGGTGGGTCAGGGAGGGGGAGGGATAAAAACCTTTCATCGGATTGGGAGCTGTGAGGTTCCGCGAGCAGATCATTGAGAGCATCGCGTGCAGTTTATCCTCCTCTTCCTCATCATCGTCCACCGAGGCCGCGCGGCTGGCCGCTAGGTGGTGGTAGTTAATAGTGACTGCTCAAAGAGAATAGCGAGAGGCAGAGGCATGAGGACCCTCATCCCTGGGCAGGAGGGACTCCCTCCTGAAGGTAAGTAGAGTGGAGGCTGGGTCGTCTTGAATCTGCAGGGCACAGAAGAGGGAAAGGGAGGGGACCAGACAGCTCTTTGGGTGATTTTCTTCGGGGAATGTGGAAGAAGGGGAGGGGCTGGGGCAGTTGCAGAGCCCCACTCTTCAGAAGCACCTCTCTGGAAGAACAGAAGAGAGAGAATGGAGGGGGATGTGAAAGATGGGGGCTGTCTGGGACAGACTGGCAGCTCAGGAGATCGTTGGCCCTAGCAGAGGCTGGGCATGACAGCGGGCAAATGGGTCCTGATGTTCTTTAGCTCCTGTCAGGCTGGACCAAATCTGAAGATTGCTCCAAATCCCTTTCTTCAGACTCTAAATTCCACCTTTTCCCCTCCCAGGAAAAGGAAAGGGTTTTCTCAGGGCTGTCCTCAAGGAGCCTGAGTCGCTTGGTGGCCTCTGCTGCTTGGTGCCCTGGCTTGCCCTTGGGGAAGTGGTCCTTGAAGTGACCAGAATAGGAAAATACCAAAGACTGAAGAGGGAGGGGCGGAGATGGGAGAGGCTAAACTCAGCACCAGCCTGAGATTAAGCGCCAAAGATGCATCCCCTGCCAGGTGCGTCTTGGGGGAGGGAATCCCTGCCGTGAGCCTCGGAGCCTGGCGGAGCTAGCTGTGAAGTGGCTGAGTGTGCAGTCTGGTCCCTAATACAGAGACGACTTGTTGACAACTTTTTGGCACAAGTTAGGAAATTCAGGGAGTGGGTGGTCTGGCTGACAATAAACACTGGGCTGGCAAATTCCCTGACCTTCATCTGTAAGAAAAGCAAGCCTGGCCCAGTGAAACCTCAGCAGCACTCTGACCAGAAAGGGAATTTTGGTGTTGGTAGATACGCAGATAGACAGACCCCCTGGGCCCAGGGGTGTGTGTCTAGGGCGGGGCAGGACCCACCAGGGCCAAGCCACCTTTATACCTGCCAGCCCCCAAAGTCCCCAGGCAGCCTCGAGTCTGTGATGCGACCTGCTGCTTCAGCCTATGCTCATCAGTAGCTGGTTTCAGGAGGGCTCTGGCTTCAGGGGATCAGTGGACAATTTCCACCATCCAAAAGGAAGTGCTGATCCCATCCCTGGGCTGTCTTGTGGGGGTCGGGGAGCAGGCGAGGAGCAGTGGAGGTTCTCTACCTTCTACTTCTAGTTTCTCCCTGAGTTTTGCCCTGGACAGGGTCTGAAAGGATACCTAAGTAGTGGTGGCTAGGCCTGCTGAGCCAAGAGTCCTGGGGTGGAGAAGTAGGGAGGATAGCTGGGTAGAAGAGACACACTTTTGCAAGGCAGTGTCTGTGGGTCAAAGCTCCAGCGGAGAGGTAAGTGGGAGCCTCTCGGGTTAGCTGGGCCTTGTCAGTGGACCCTGCCTGCTGCCCTCCTGGGTGACGCTGCACTCCCCTGCCTCCCTGAGCATCTTCCTTTCTCCCCAGGATGAAGTTGCGATACTCACTGTGCTCGTGCCTGTGGCCGGGGTAGACGATCCGGAACACATAGTCCATGGCCCGCCCCATGCCCATCTCCTCCACATCTACCGAGCGCAGGCTGCTTCGCTTCCGAAGCTTGGGAAACACCTTCCCCTGTGGAGGGAGTGGGAGGGGGTCAGCCTGTGTAGGGCAGAGTCTCAGCTAGGGTTCCACGCCAGGCTGTTCCTCAGAACTCCACGTGGGGAAGGAGAGGGGGCGGGCAGAGCAACCCACACACAGCCCTTCCCCCAACGCCTCCCACCAAGTTACCTTCCCCTGCTGGGTCCACAGCGGGGGCTCTAGCTGTCCCCGAGGCAGCAGCCCATTCTCCAGACAGGACAGAAAGGACAGCAGGTGTCCTCCCTGTGGGAAGTGCAGTGGCGGCCTCTGGATGCCATCCTGGCTTACCAGCACAAGCGTGCCACCGCTCTCTGCGGGTGAAGGCAGGAGAGGGAGGCTGAGGCCCTCTTTGGTGGTCATCACAGCCTGCCGGCCAGCACCCCCAAACTGGGTAGGAGGCAGATGGCTGGGCTACAGCATGGCCTGGGAGTGCCATGAACAGGGATGGGAGGATGAGAAGTTTTAATGGCCCCATGCACAGTCTGTGGCTGGGAGAAGGCAGCCCCTCCCTTCCCGCCCAAGCTGGGGACAAGGCAGGCTTACTTTGCTGGTGGCAGTGGATACAGACGACCTGGCTGAAGGGCACCACCAGGGCATAGTCCCAGTAAACGCTAGGAAGGAACCAGACTGGTGTCACCATATCCAAAGACCTGCCATCCTCCCTTCCTTCCTTCCTTCCTTATCTCCTGGTCCTACCACAGCATAAAACTACCCTGAGGATAGGAAGAAGTGCACCCAGCCAGCCATGTCCCGGAGATTCGTGCAGCCTGTTCAGCACGGGGACAGCTATTGGTCTCAGTCGCTGAGAGCTTGGCTCAGACAAATGTCTTCATGCCCAAGCTTGGCTCTGTCCTAGAGAGCTTGGCAATCACGCCAGGCAGCCACTCCATGCTATCTTGGCATCCAGACAGAGAGTGAGGTTGGCCTCCTGGAGCAAGGGGCTTTCTCCATCCCTCTGCCTGAGGTCAAGCCCACTCCCTGCCCTTGCTCCTGGGAGCAGGTCCCAAAGCCCAACCTCTTTTCCAGCTCGGAATCCCCCAGGGTCCCGTTCATGAGCTGGTTGGGGGTCCACTTCAGAGTCAGGCTGTCTGCAGACTGGTGCAGGGAGAGGTAGCCAGGGACCGCCTCCATGTCCTCCTTCTATAGCGGGAGATAGCAGAAGACAGAGACGGTAAAGGGCCAAGAGGCTGTGAGGGATGGCCTGTGAAAAATGAGCTCCTGCTGGGAGGAGGGGAGGCCCAGCTAGGCTACTCATGTGGTCCTGGACTAGGGGCTGGGCAGGAGCGTGGGGAAACAGGACCCATGCAGCAAATCTGGGCACATCCTTCCCCTGCTCAACCTGGGACCACTGGCTCTCTCCTGTCAGCCTCCTGGATGCCAGGTCCATTCCAGGCCTGCCATACCCAAGCTGGGGATTCACCTCGTCTATTGGCTGCCATTCCTTGCCCGTGCCCACTCAGCCAGGCATAAGTCATATGAGGCAGGGAGTGGGAAGGCTGGGGCCATTCTCTTTCTCTCTTGTCCAGCTCCTCAGGAAAGGAGCAGCCATGGCCTAGAGGCTCCAGTTGTCTAGTTCTGGGGCCTTCAGAAGAGGGAGGCTGGGGCAGGGGTGCTGGGACTGAGCTCTAGTTCTGGGTCCTTCGGAAGAGGAAGCCTGGGGCAGGGGTGCTGGGATTGAGCTTCCTACCGGCTGTACGAGCACATGGTTCTTGCCGTAGAGTAGGCGCGTCCTAGAGTTCTGGTGCAGGGACTCCACACACTCACGGGCGCAGGCAGCCAGCCTGTCCTCTGGTGCACTGCCACTTGAGTGTCGCTTCCCGATCTGTGTGGAAGGCCTGGGCTGAGCCTCCAGCCTTGGGGCCTCAGGGCTTGAGAACCCTCAGGCTTCCATGCTGACCCTCTCCAGCTGACCCCAGGGTCCTTCCTGCTCCCAGTTAGCTCCCTGACCCCCTCTGCTCTCCAGCCACAGACCAGCAGGGGCTCCTGACATTGCTGTTGTTTTATTGTGGGTTTTATTGAAGGCTCTTCTGAGGAGGCCGCTACCTTGGGGCATCTCCAAGGCCTGTCCTAAAGAGAGGCCGGTTTCCTGTCCCTACATGGGCGTAGCCCAGATGAGTGCAAGGCGTGGGGAGGGGCACCTACCCCTAGGGCTGGGCGCTTTGCAGGGGAGTCCTGGCGCATGGGCAGACCCCGGATGCGGTGCCTCTGGACCAGCTCATCAGCAGAGGGGTCAGTCCAGTAGTGATCAGCTGTCTTGAGCTTCGTATATTCCAAGGCACAGGGTCCCACTGTTGGGGCAGGGACAGCCAGCTCTGACGATGCTCCCTCAGTTTTTGACCCGACCCCCACACCATGGGCCTGGCACAGGCCCCTGTGCTCTTGGGCTCACCTAGAAGAGAGGCCAGGATCGGGCCGAACACAGGGTCTGCCAGCAACGCCTCCTTCTCGTAGTACTTGCTGCTGGGAGATAGACAGGGTGACTGCCAGGGCTCCGGGACTCATCCCAGGGCAGTAAGGCTCACCAGGTAGGGATGTCCCCAAAAAGACCAGGTTCATCTCAGTCTGGGAGAAACAGTGAGTCCATTGTGGGGCATGGAAGGGGCAGGGAGATGGGGACGTGCCTGCAGGCCATCAGGGATGGGCAAGCATCCTGAGGGCGAGGCTGAGGGACGTCAAGGAAGGAGCTGTTTGGGGAGTGGGGCAGTCACCTGCAGTTTTCCGCCAGGTATTGCACAACCTTGTCCAGAACTTTCTCGATGAGCGCCGTGCGTACCCATATGTGTTTCAGGGCCTGAGGGCTGAGGGCCAGGGTCTTCCCACTGGCTGAGCCCTGTCTCTGCAGGGCCTCCTGGCTGACCCCTGAGGGTTTCCTGCAAAGGTAGGAGGGCTCCAGGACTGCAGTGGTCTAGGGGTAAACCCCAGAATGATGGCATCAGGAGTGGAGCTTGGTGCCCAAGATGGGAGCCCAGAGAACTGACTGGCACTGGGAGCTGAAGGAGGGTATAGAGCCTTGTGCCTGAATGGAGGCAACCCCCACCCTCAGGCTGATCCCCCATCCAGAAGTTCTACAAGGAACAGGCCCAGGAAGCCAGCTTCCAGACGGGCTGTCCTAGGAAGCAGCACTTGCCACGTGGGAAGAGCCAGAAGGAGGGAAGGGGCAGCTGGGGCTCACCTGCTGTCTACCTGCTGCTGCAGCTCCTGCACCTTGTGGCAAATCTCCCCGGCCACTGGGTACGTCTTCCCCACCTTGGTGAACAGGGCTGCCATCTTGTCACTGTGCAGGAAGCCAGCGGCACGGCGTCTCAGCTGATGCAAGAGGCAAGCCTCCACCGCACCTGGCCACAAAGGAAAACAGCATCTGAGCCTGGCAAGGATAGGGAGAAAAGCTCCTCCGCCCCATACCTGCGGTGAGGCAAGGGGTAAGGGCAAGCCCTGACCCATGTTAGAACTAAGGGCAGGCCAGGGAGATACCCTGGCATCCTCTGAAATTACCCTCCCCTCCCTCTGTTCCTGCCCAGGGCGAAAAGCTAGGACATGCCGAGCTGTCCTTCGCCCTTGCCCGGTGTGTACAGGCGTCCCATATTCGGCATCACACCTGGGGCCACGAGGCCCAAAGCTCCCCGCTCAGGGCAGCATGAGTGGCTCCAGCCCTGGCAGCAAGCACAGCACCCACATGATGGGGATGTGGGGAGCTATGGACTCGGGATCCCTTCTGAGGGTACAGGTGATTCGGCTGCTAAGGAACAGGCTCTGAAGGAGCTAAAATATTGATGACGTCACTGTAGAGATTGGACCCACCAGCAGCCGCTGGACTGATGAGCCCAGCAGCTGAGAGCAAGAGGTTTCTCTCTTCCATACTAGGAAAGCTTCCCTCCGTTCAGTCATATTTTAGGGTTAGACTTAGTCTCTGTCTGGACCCAGAGTTCCACAAACCCTGCAGGGAAGAAGGGCTTGGAGGGAGATGGTGGGGAGTTGCCTTGGACCATACAGACTCTAAAAATATGAGTGCGTATGTGTGAGGAGGGGCTGCTACGTTATTGAGGCCAAGCTAACAGTTTTACAGGTGAGAAGGGAAAGGCCCAAAAAGGGGAAAGAATCCATCATAGGCACAGAGTGGCAGAGCCACTAGGATGAGGACCCAGGGCTCTGAACCTTGACCCGAGCCCCTTTCGCCACCTCCAAGTGTGTCTGGTTGCGGGCACCATGGGAGAAGGAGTGCTTTCTTCACACCGACTGAAAACAATGAGCTGTGCTGGAGACAGAGAGTCAGACAGAACGGGGTCTGAGCTTGGCACGGTCACTTGCTCTAAGACTGTTTTGTTGTCTGTGAAATGGGAAGACTTTTTTTTTTTTGAATGAAGACTGAGTGTAACTCACAGAGTGTAACTATCTTTGCTGGAGTGTAACTATCTTAGCTCACTGCAACCTGAGCCTCTTGGGTTCAAGTGATTCTCCTGCCTCAGCATCCTGAATAGCTGGGATTACAGCTGCATACACCATGCCCAGCTAATTTTTTTATTTTTGTAGAGACAGGGTTTTACCATGATGGCCAGGTTGGTCTTGAACTCCTGACTGTAAGTGATTCACCGGCTTCGGCCTCCCAAAGTGCTGGGATTACAGGCGTAAGCCACTGAGCCCGGCTGAAATGGGAAGACTTCTTAGGGCTAGTGTGAGAAGTTACATGAGACAGAGGATGTGAACTCCCTCACATGGGGTCTGGCTCTCAGGAGGCATTGTGTCTGTGTCAGTTCCTGCCTCTTCACCCTGTCTGTCCAGATACAGTTCTACAGCAAACCTCCAAGAGCTGGGTTTTTGCAGGATCCCTGACAGGGAGAGGAAGAGGATGCCCTGGAGAGAGGATCCAAGGCTGCCCCAGAAGTGGGTGGAGACACTCCTCTCTTAGAAACGGGGAAAGGGCTGCATGTGGTGGCTCACACCTATAATCCCAGCACTTTGGGAGGCCGAGGCGGTGGATCACGAGGTCAAGAGATTGAGACTATCCTGGTCAACATGGTGAAACCCCGTCTCTACTAAAAATACAAAAAATTAGCTGGGCACGGTGGCGCGGGCCTGTAATTCCAGCTACTCAGGAGGCTGAGGCAGGAGAATTGCTTGAACCCAGGAGGCGGAGGTTGTGGTGAGCCGAGATCACACCATTACACTCCAACCTAGGTAACAACAGCGAAATTCTGTCTCAAAAAAAAAAAACTAGCTGGGTGCGGTGGCAGGCACCTGTAGTCCCAGCTACTCAGGAGACTGAAGCAGGAGAATCACTTGAACCTGGAAGGGGGAGGCTGTAGTGAGCTGAGATTGTAACTGCACTACAGCCTGGCAGAGCAAGATTCCGTCTCAAAAAGAAAGAAAGAAAAGAAAAGAAAAACAGGGAAATTGAGGTCTGTCAATTTTTTTTTTTTTTTGAGACAGGGACCCACTCTGACACCCAGGCTGCAGTGCAGTGGCACAATCTCAGCTCATAACAGTCCCAGCCTCTGTGGCACAACTGATTCTCCCACCTCAGCCTCCCAAGTAGCTGGGACAAGAAGTGTGCACCACCATGCCCAGCTAATTTTTTAAATATATTTTTTTCTAGAGACAGGGTTTTTCCCTGTTGTCCAGCCTGGTCCTTCGGCTCAAGCAATCTGTGTGCCTCAGCCTCTCAAGGTGCTGGAATTACACACCTGAGACACCAGGCCTGGCTCCTGTCAAGTTTATTTTGAGTAGTACTGTTAGAATATGAAACCTTGAGTTAGGAAAGAATTCAGTAACTGACTAGCAATCACTGCCGATCAATGAAGGAGTTTTGTTTGGTCCTCTCTTGGACTGAAATCAAGAAGGGAGAGTTGCTGTCGCTTCCGGCCGGAAGGCCAGGCCCGCGGCCTGCGCCCACAGTCCCCGCCCGCCCACCCGGGCCGCAGCTGCCGCCTTCTCACCAGCAGTCTCGGTTGGGGCACTTGCCCAGCATGTGCCGGCGGCAGAAGTGCAGCTGGTCGCAGGCCTGGCACTCGCCGCGCTGGTAGCGCGCGCAGAGGCGCACGGAGGACACGGCCACAACCCTCCAGGCGGAGGCGCCGCCGCCGCCTAGGCCTCCGGGTCCCCGAGACCCTCCTGCGTCTCCACCTCCTGCAGCAGGAAGCGCTCGGCCCGGCGCGCTGCAGCACATCCTGCAGCCTGGCCTCCGACAGCTCCACGTGGCCACGCAGGTCCCGCAGGAACATGCGGCGCCGTGGGCGCACAGCACCTTGAAACAGGGTCTCCCCATGTTGCCCAGGCTGGTCTTGAACTCCTCAAGCGATCCACCTGCCTCCGCCTCTCAGAGCACTGGAATTACAGGCGTGAGCCACCCCAAGGGGCCTTGCTAAGCTCTTTTGGAAGGTGGCTAGTCTGAATTGAGATGTGATGTAAGTGTGAAATACACTAGATTTTGAGGGCTGAGAATGAAAAAAAGAATGTAAAATATCTCATTAACTTTATATAAATCACAGGTTCAACTGATAATATTTTGGATATATTTGGTTAAATAAAATGTTTCGACAAAAAAAAAAAAAGAAATCAAGAAGGGAGAGAGCTGCCTGGGCCAATCTGGAGGGCTGCCAGCTCAGCAAGAGCATCCCAAGGCTGGGGAAACAGGCAGGATCCCTTCTCCTCCTGAGGGCCTCCTGCCAGAGCTCTTCATTGCTCAGATGTTGGAGGGTTTTATCTTACAAGACACGACCTTTCCTTCACAGTGTATCCATGCATTTATGTGCACATGTGCATGCAGACAAATGTATGTGCACCTATCATGTGTGTATGGGCATATGCACACCTATCATGTGTGTATGGGTGTATGCACACCTGTCATTTATGGGCGTATACACACCTACTGTGTGTGTATGGGCATATGCGCACCTACTGTGTATGGGCGTATGTGCACCTATCGTGTGTGTATGGGGCACAGGGGATGATCTTGTTTTGTTTTGAGATGGAGTCTTGCTCTGTCACCCAGTCTGGAGTGCAGTGGCATGATCTCAGTTCACCGTAACCTCCACCTCCCAGGTTCAAATGATTCTCCTGCCTCAGCCTCCTGAGTAGCTGGGATTACAGGCACGTGCCACCATGCCCAGCTAACTTTTGCATTTTTATTTAATTAATTGATTAATTATTTTTTAAGACAGAGTTTTGCTCTTGTTGCCTAGGCTGGAGTACAATGGCGCCATCTCGGCTCACTACAACCTCTGCTTCCCAGGTTCAAGTGATTCTCCTGCCTCAGCCTCCCAAGTAGCTGGGACTACAGGTGTCTGTCACCACACCTGGCTAATTTTATATTTTTAGTAGACATGGGGTTTCGCCATGTTGGCCAAGCTGGTCTTGAATTCCTGACCTCAGGTGATCTCCCCACCTCAGCCTCCCAAAGTGATGGGATTACAGCCTGAGTCACTGTGCCTGGTCCACATGCTCCTCTCCATGATCAGTCCCCCTGGTCCGTGGAGGTCTCGTGTGGCCCTAGGATACATAGGGTCTTAGTCTCTCTGTGCCTGTGGGAAAGTGGTGATCATTTCCTGGGGTTGCTCTTCCCATTCAGAGTGGGGAGAGAAGCAGCAGGTGGCACAAGTCCTGCAGGGGGTCACGTGCCTCAGGGCTGTGACTAATGGCAGGGATAATGAGTCATTCGATTTCCCACCTTCCCTCGACCAATCGAAAAGGCAGCCAGGCCAGGGGACTGGGGAATGGCAGCCCCAGTATTCCCAGGCCTGGCCTCGCCCACCTTCCCAGCCAGCCTCTGCCCACATGTATGGGGTCCTCCCTGGGGGAGAGGAGGCATTCCTGACCAGTCACCTCAAGTAGTGAATACTGAGAGAACCAGACATCACACTCAGTCTCCTTTGGCCTCCTGGTCCCTAATCCCCTTTTGTGAAACCCAGCCAAGGCGCCAGGCAGCATCTGAGGAAGAAATCCCTCTCCTGCATCCACTTTGCAACAAAGACCGGTTAGGCCAGTGGCCCAGGCAAGACTGACTCAGCTCTATGGGCTCCAGCCAGCAGCTGTTCACCCTGCACTTGTCCTGCCCATTCCCACCAGGTGTCCCCCACCAAGAGCCACATGCAGCCAACATGTTATCATGTGCGGTGTCTAGGCAAAATAATCATCAGAACACCATTACCTGAGAGCCATTACCCTAGAGGGCTTTGTGGATGGACTTCTGGGGCTCCAAAGACCCCCTGAAATTGAGAGCAATTTGAATGCAAATTGTTGGTGTGCTCTAGAATGATTAGGTAAGTGCTTTTTGTCCTGGATAGTGGGTCTGTGCTTCTCAGCTTCTGACCCAAAAAGATTAAGAACGTTTTTTTCTCAGGCTGAACTCACTCTGTTGCCGGGGCTGGAGTGCAGTGGTGCAACCGCAGCTCACCGAAGTCTCAGCCTCCTGGGGTCAAGCCATCCTCCCACCTCAGCCTCTCAAGCAGCTGGGACTACAGGCTTGTGCTACCAAGCTTGGCTAATTTTTCATTTTTTTTGTAGAGACTGGGGTCTGGCTATGTTGCCTAGGCTAGCCTGCAACAACTGGGCTTAAGTGATCCTCCCACCTCAGCCTTCTGAAGTGCTAGCATCACAGGCGCCCTGAAGCCTGGCTCTAAGACTTCTGAGTCAGCAGAGACCTGGGCATTCTCACTGATGGAAACAGGTGCAGGCAGAAGGACACGCTGTCCCACAGTGAACACCACACTCAGAGCTGCCTGCAAAGCCAGCAGCAAGTGTTCTTCCCTGGGGGGTGTCCACAGATAGACTGAGGCGGGACTGTTACGGACCCTTCCCTAGGGAGGGTCCACATGAAGGCCTGTGCCCATTCTCCCCTTCTCACTGGCCTGGAGCACCAGGCCCAACTCCAGGGCCTCACTCCCCGTACTCCTCTCTCCCCAGCTCCCACTACCACCCCAGATCCCGCTACCACCGCAGCTCCCACTATCACCCCAGCTTCCAGGGTGGAGGGTGGTGGTAGGAAGCACTGGTAGGCTAAAGCACCAGGTGAGCTGAACCCACCTACCTGCTGACTGAGCTGTCCAGCCCCAGTCTCCCACCTGTGAAGGCTTCAGGACCCTGATCCCGTGGGTCCCAGCACCGCCTACGGCCACCCTGGGTGCACCACAACAAGGTGATAGCCCTGGCATCACTGGGCTCATTTCATATGAGAAAAAAACGTGGACTAATTAATAAAAACCAACACTGGTTGGCATGAAGAGGTTTGGGCAAATAATCAAAATGGAGAAGAGAGAAACTTTAGTGGCCGGGCACAGTGGCTCACGCCTGTAATCCCAGCACTCTGGGAGGCTGAGGTGGGCAAATCGTCTGAGGTCAGGATTTCGAGATGAGCCTGGCCAACATAGTGAAAACCCGTCTCTACTATTTTATGTTATTTTTTGAGACAGAGTCTTGCTCTGTCGCCAGGCTGGAGTGTAGTGGCACGATCTTAGCTCACTGTAATCTCGGCCTCCTAGGTTCAAACCATTTTCCTGCCTCAGCCTCCAGAGTAGCTGGGACTACAGGCATGTGCCAACATGCCCAGCTAATTTTGTATTTTTAGTAGAGAATAGGTTTCACCATGTTTGCCAGGCTGATCTCGAACCCCTGACCTCATGATTCACCTGCCTTGGCCTCTCAAAGTGCTGGGATTACAGGCATGAACCACTGCGCCTGGCTCATCTCTACTAAAAGTACAAAAATTAGCCAGGAATGGGGGCAGGCACCTGTAATCCCAGCTACTTGGGAGGCTGAGGCAGGAGAATTGCTTGAACTCAGGAGACAGAGGTTGCAGTGAGCCAAGATTGCACCACTGCACTCTATCCTGGGTGACAAGAGCAGAACTCCATCTCAAAAAAAGAATAAAATAAAATAAAGAATAATAGTCTCCAGTCCCACCCAGTTTGCTGCAAATGCCATTAATGGATTCCTTTTTATGGCTGAGTAGTATTCTACTATATATATATGTATACATACATATACATATATACACACACATATACACACACACACGAATATACACACCACAGTTTACTCGTTGAATGATGGGCATTTGCCACCCTGGTTTTCTGGTAGCCTTTGGAGTCTGGGCCAGCTGAGCCCAGGTACATTTCTCTACCCTGTTGGCCCATCCCATCCTGCTGACAGGAAGGCTCCAGGAGCTGCAGCTCTGAGTGGGCAGGGGCGTCACTACATTAACTCCAGCACACTGCTGTGGATAGCCCCTCTGAAGGTCTGGTGCCATCTTTCCAGGGAAAGACCAGGAACTGCAGACCCAGGATAGCCCTGGGGCTTGCCTTCACCAGCCTCTCGTGTGACCCCAAAGTGCATCAAGTTATGTAGCTTAACAAATGTGACACGGGGCAGGGCTGGAGACCACAAATGCTAATGGAATCTATAGGGCCCCTGCCCGCAACCCCTTATACACCAATTTAACGATTCTAAGAGGCCTGATTTAGAGTGGAGGAGACACCAGGAAGATGGAGATGGAAGGGACATGGGGAACTGCTGAATCCACTCATACATGGCTCATGGGAGGGCCAGATGCCGCAACCCGCAGAGATGCAATATGGCACTCTCTATTAATGCTGCAGATAACCTCTGACCCAGTAACCCCTCTTCTGAGAATCCATCCTACAGCTATAACTGCATGAGTATTTCGTTATAACAGCAAAAGACTGGAAACCATCCACATGCCCATCATAGGGGACAGGTTAAGTAAATATGGCACCTCTCTATAGCAGAGTATCAGGCAACTCTGAAGAAGAATGAGGATGCTCTCTAGGAATGAATAATGAAAAGCTCTCCAACAGCAAGATGCAGAACCATATAATTCCATGACACCTTTTAATTACAAAAGGGAGGTGTGAACAAAGAATACCATCTTTTTTATTAGTATAAAAACCTTTAGGCCAGGTGCAGTGGCTCACATCTATAATCCCAACACATTGGGAGGCCAAGGTGGGGAGATCACTTGAGCCCAAAAGTTTGAGACCAGCCTGGGCAACATAGGGAGACCCCGTCTCTATAAAAAATGTAAGCATTATCTGGGTCTGGTGACATGAGCCTGGATCACGGAGGCAGAGGTGGGAGGACTGCTGGGGCCCAGCACACAGAGGCTGCAGGGAGTTGAGACTGCACCTCTGTACTCCAGCCTGGGTGACACAGTGAAACCCTGTCTCAAAAAACCAAAAACCAAAACAAAAACCCAACAAAGGCAAACCTCTAGAAGGATGCATGAGAAACAAAAGTGGCTGCCTGTATAGGGCTTGTGCAGAGAGAGAAGTGGGCAAACAAGTGCAGAGAAAGGAGTGACACTTTTCACTGTACACTTTTTTTTTTTTTAAGTCAGAATCTCGGCTGGGCACGGTGGCTGATGCCTGTAATCCCAGCACTTTGGGAGGCTGAGGCAGGAGGATCACCTGAGGTCCAGTGTTCAAGACCAGCCTGACCAACCTGGAGAAACCTGGTCTTTACTAAAAATACAAAATCAGCCAGGTGTTGTGGCACATGCCTGTAAACCTCGCTACTTGGGAGGCCAAGGCACAGAATCGCTTGAACCCGGTAGTTGGAGGTTACAGTGAGCTGAGATTGCACCACTGCACTCCAGAATGGGCAACAAGAGTGAAACTCTTTCTCAAAAAAAAGAAAAAGAAAAAGAAAAAAGACAGAGTCTTGCTCTGTCACCCAGGCTGGAGTGCAGTGGGCACGATCTCTGCTCACTGCAACCTCTGCCTCCCAGGCTCAAGTGATCCTCCTACCTCAGCCTGTCAAGTAGCTGGAACTACAGGCATATACTATGATTTTATTTTATTTATTTATTTTTATTTTTAGTAGAGACAGGGTTTCATCATGTTGTCCAGGCTGGTCTTAAACTTCTGAGCTCAAGTATTCTGCCCATCTCACCCTCCCAAGGTGCTGGAATTATAGGCGTGAACCACTGCACCCAGCCCCATTGTAAGCTTTTTGTATGGTTTTGATTTTTGAACCAGTTAAATATATTGCCAACTCAAAATTAATTATAATAATTCAGTAGGTGACCAGCACTAGGGTTCCCATCATGAGATGATGCCAGATATTCTCTCCAATCTCGGTGTGAATCAGAATTCACAAAACCCAGGAAGGCTAGGGCTGCCCATGGGCATCCCATCTTTCACCAGCTCCCTCAACAAATAGGATCTGTGAGATGGTTTGGTTTCCCACCACGAGCGGAGCATTTGGGCTCTGCATAGGGCAGCAGCAGGTGACCTGAGCTGGGCAGGGATTAGAGAAGCGATTCAGGAGCTCACAGAAATGAACTAAAGCTATGGCTGCCGTGAAATGCAGCAGTGGCTGGGAAGGGGTCATCCATCAGCCCTCAGAAGCAGGGCTGAGTCTGTAACCTCATTCTGCCTTGGCTCTCATGTGCATCATATCTATATCTAAAGCTGCACTCAGCAGCCTGGACAAGCCCAGCCTGGTAACAGTGGGATCCACTGAATGGTCTTCAGAGGATTAACCCAGTTTGCTTGAGGTACAGGGACAGAGCATCCATAGCACAGCCTGACATGAAACTGGGCCCGAGATGCTCGGCCAGGCATTGGGGATGGGAGGACAGCAAGCTGACAGGTGTGGCCTGCTCCCCACCTCTGGCTCAGTTTCATGACAGGGGAGTTCAGCTGCCTCCACACAGAACCCAAGTGAAGAAGTGCAGGCAGAGCAAACAGCCTCAGGTGGTCCATTCTGGACCTGGGCTCTGAGAGACACTAGTTAGAGCAGAATTCAAAAGCTGAATGCCTGCCTGGGGCTGCTAGTTCAGGAGAGTGGAACCAAGATTGCCCGGAGAGGAGCAGCCTTCCTGGAGATAAAGGAATGGGTGAGTGGCCTCTTTCAAGTAACAATTGAAGGAGAAGAAGAATCAAAGACGCTTTACTCAACTGCCCGTGGAAGGAGTCAGTGTTTCATCTCCCACAGATGAGGTGAGAGGAACAAAAAGCCATCCCCAGGCATCACCTGTTCCTCTCTTCCCCATTTCTGAGTGGCTATTTCCACCCAGGGATTTGTAACGACCGCCTTCACTAAGAATGAGCATTTCTGCAGTAACTAGGGTACATTTTCTCTCAGCCTGCACTGGTGATATTGGTTGTTTGCTTCAACTTTGGAAGGCATTCAACCTTGCTCAAACCCCAGAACAAGAAAGCAACATTCCCATCCAGACTCTGATTGGGAAAATAAAGAATTGTCCTGAGTTTCTGGAAACTTGAACCCAGGTGGCGGAAATATAATCCATGCTACACATGCCATTGTCCTTGCCCTGCTGGAGATGTAAGACGGTCTGCACACAGCGTGCTCGTGGTGGCTACCCAGAAAACCAGGCCCGGGCCAGCCTCTCGTGCACTGGACACAGATGTAGGCACACTCAGCTGGCTGGGCAAGGAAGCCACTGCCTCACGAGTCTTTCTGGACACCAGGAGCCCGCTGTCTGATGACCAGAGCTTCGTCTGCACAAGGGCCAACTCCTCAATGCCAATGCCCCTGTCATCTCTACTCCTGGGTAGACTAATCCCTGGGCAGCACAAACTTGGAGCAAGACAGGGATCAGTTCAAACACTGGCTCCTCTCCTTACTGGCTGTTTGACTTTGGGCAAATCACTAAACCTCTCTGAGCTTCTGCTGTAATTAGAGAGCAAATCAGGCCCCACCTCAATGGGCACTGGGTGACAGAAAGTAACAGCATATGGCAAGGTGCGAAAGGCTTCTTGGCCACTGCTTAGCAAGCCGCAGGCGACGTATAAGAGCTAGTGCCTTCCCTCCCTGCACTTCACGCCCAGTCCCTGCTGTCCTCTTGTTCCTAGG
This sequence comes from Callithrix jacchus, assembly GCF_049354715.1. Classification (NCBI taxonomy): domain Eukaryota; kingdom Metazoa; phylum Chordata; class Mammalia; order Primates; family Cebidae; genus Callithrix; species Callithrix jacchus. Next base: position 65,901,241 of record NC_133506.1, read on the forward strand.
GATGGTACAGGTAGAATTCTCTCTAAAGTCCCCTTCTACCTACAGACTGGAGTCCTGCCCTTACACCTTTTCTTTCTTTTTATTTTTCAGACAGAGTCTCGCTCTGTCGCCAGGCGCCAGGCTGGAGTGCAGTGGAGAGATCTCAGCTCACTGCAACCTCCCCTCCCAGGTTCAAGCAATTCTCCTGCCTCAGCCTCCCAAGTAGCTGGGACTACAGGCATGTGCCACTACACCCAGCTAATTTTTGTATTTTTAGTAAAGACAGGGTTTCACCATGTTGGCCAGGATGGTCTTGATCTCTTGACCTTGTGATCCGCCCACCTTGGGATCCCAAAGTGCTGGGATTACAGGTGTGAGCTACTGTGCCCAGCCTCTTTTTTATTTTTTATTTATTTTGAGATGGAGACTCGCTCTTGTTGCCCAGGCTGGGGGGCAGTGGCACAATCTTGGCTCACTGCAACCTCTGCCTCCCAGGTTCAAGTGATTCTCCTGCCTCAGCCTCCTGAGTAACTGGGACTACAGGCACCCGCCACCATGCTCACCTAATTTTTTGTATTTTTAGTAGAGATGGAGTTTCACCATGTTGACCAGGATGGTCTCTATCTCCTGACCTCATGATTAGCCTGCCTTGGCCACAAAGTGCTGGGATTACAGGCGTGAACCATCATGACTGGTGTGTGGTTTTTTTTTTTTTTTTTGAGGCGGAATCTTGTTCTGTTGTCCAGGCTGGAGTGCAGTGGTGCAGTCTTGGCTCACTGCAACCTCTGCCTCCTGGGTTCAAGTGATTCTTCTGCCTCAGCCTCCCGAATAGCTGTGACTACAGGTGTGTACCGCTACACCGGACTAATTTTTTTGTATTTTTAGTAGAGATGGAGTTTCATCATATTGGCCAGGCTAGTCTTGAACTCCTGACCTCAAGTGATCCAGCTTGCCTCAGCCTCCCAAAGTGCTGGGATTACAGGCGTGAGACACTGCATCCTGCCTCCCTTGCACCTTTTCGAAGACATTGCTCCAGCAAACTTCTCTTTTCTATGCCTGTAATTTTCCCTATTAGATACTTCCCATGTGAATATAAACATTCCACAATTTCTCCAACTTAAAAACAATCACCAAACTGAGTGATTCTATCAAGGTTAATAGAGAAAAAGTAAAAACAAAACAAAACAAAACAAAAATCACCATCACTTTCGTTGGCCTATCCTCATTCAGGCACTGCCCCGTTTAGCTGCTCCCCTTTATGTAAAATTTCTCGCCGGGCGCAGTGGCTCAAGCCTGTAATCCCAGCACTTTGGGAGGCTGAGGTGGGTGGATCACGAGGTCAAGAGATCGAGACCATCTGGTCAACATGGTGAAACCCCATCTCTACTAAAAATACAAAAAATTAGCTGGACACGGTGGCACGTGCCTGTAATCCCAGCTACTCAGGAGGCTGAGGCAGGAGAATTGCCTGAACCCAGGAGGCGGAGGTTGCAGTGAGCCAAGATCTTGCCATTGCACTCCAGACTGGGTAACAAGAGTGAAACTCTGCCTCAAAAAAAAAAAATTTCTCAAGAAAGTTATCTACACTTAACCATCCCTTTCTCCTGTTCCTCCCATCCTCTCCTCCCCCTGTAAAAAAATCATTTCGTTAGGGAAAATTCCAACCATACACAAAAGTAAAGGGGACAGTATAACCAATTCCCACGTACTCATTGACCAGCTTAAACAATGATCAAGTCGCAACCCATCTTGCTTCAGCTATGCCACCTCCAGTTGCTGTTTCCTAACACTGGACATTCTGAAGCAAACTTTAGACATCATATATATTTATCTCTAAAAGAGAATTCTTAAAAACATGTACTTATACCTTTATTGCACCTATAAAATTAGTAACAATTCCTTTATGTTATCTAATTTCCTTATTGAGTTCCTGATGTTCAAATTTCCCTGATTCTCCAGATGCTCCAAACTTCCAGAAACATAGATTCCCAGATGGAATCCTGGGCAAGTCTCGAGGAGGCTTTATGGGAAAGGTTGTAAGGATTTACTTTGTTTTTTTTTTTAGAAGGAGTCTCACTTTATTGTCCAGGCTGGAGCACAATGGTGTGATCTCGGCTTAATGAAACCTCCATCTCCTGGGTTCAAATGATTCTCCTGCCTCAGCCTCCTGAGTAGCTGGAATTACAGGCGTGCACCACCACACCCAGCTAAGTTTTTTATTTTTAGTAGAGATAAGATTTCAATATATTGGCCAGGCTGGTCTCGAACTCTCGACCTCAGGCGATCCACTGGGCTCAGCCTTCCAAAGTGCTGGGATTACAAGCATGAGCCACCTTGCCGGCCTAAGGTCACTTTAGAAAACAAAGCAGATGTGGGGTGGTGTGGTGGCACACACTTGTAATCCCAGCACCTCAGAGACTGAAACGGGTCGATCACTTGAGGTCAGGAGTTTGAGACCAGCCCGGGCAACATGGCGAAACCCTGTCTCCACAAAAATACAAAAAATTAGCCAGGTGTGGTGGGGTGTTGACCTGTAGACCCAGCTACTTGGGAGGCCAATGAGAGAATTGCCTGAACCCAGAAGGTCGAGGCTGCAGTTCACACCACTATGATCACACCACTGTACTCCAGCCTGGGAGACAGAGTAAGATTCCATCTCAAACAAAACGAAACAAAACAAAACAAAAAGCAAAGTAGAATGTGACTGAGCAGGTGCTGCACAACCAGATCCACGCTGTGTGCTTTGCCCACACTGCTCTTCTACTTACAGTGACCTTCTGGGGTAGGCTCAGAGATGAGTACCCGTGGTGCAGCCAGGACATGAACCCAGATCTGTGTGACCCCAAAGTCCCAGGTAGGAATACCCCCATTTGCCCTCCATGATGCCCCAAGATGGGGTGAGGGGAGTCAGCTCCTTCAGAGGTCCTTCCTTCTTCTGAGATCATTTCTGGATGGAAGGCAGAAGTCAATCCGCTCCCCCTTTGGGTGGAGATAGGGTCTTTGTTGCCTAGGCTGGTCTCGAACTCTTGCAAGGGATCCCCTGTCCTCAGTCTCCAGGAATCCCTTTTACTGAAAAGAGATAGGATGAAGCCTGCCTGGAGTCTGAATCTCAGAGTGTGCTGAAATCTCTCTGGCTGCAATATTCCAGGGGAGGCAAGCCTCTTCTCTCCCTTAGCGTCTCCCTGCCTTTCCCCGAAGGAGCTCACTGCAGGGCAGACCTTCCTGGCTAATGAAAGCTGCCTAGCAACAGGAAGCTGGTTCATAAAGCCTGATGTTATTCCCAGCTCCACAGACTCCACCATTCTCGAATGACAGCTCATCCTCAGTCTGAAGCAGCCCTCACTTTGACCCATTTGCACACAGGAGGGCAGGGATCTGGTGACTGAGGAGGCAGGTTGCTGCATGGCCTGGGCCCTGCCTCAATCCCTGGGGGGTGGGGAGGCTGAGGTCCTAGCAGATACGACTGGCCTGAGAACCTGCTCTGCCTGGCCAGAATCCTCTCTGTGAGCCTCTGAAACTGGCTCTACAAGCCAAAGGTTAAAATGCAAACTCAGTGCCCAATCAGAATAGAGTAAAGAGAAACACTATAGAGCCGGGTAGTGGAATCCCCAGCTATTGGGAGGCCAAGGCAGGAGGATACAGGAGCCCAGGACTTTGTCACCATTCTGGGCAACAGAGCAAGACCTCATCTTAAAAAATAAAAAAAATAAAAATAAATTTTAATAGGTAATAAAGAAAGAAAAGAGGCCAAGCGTGGTGGCTCACGCCTGTAATCCCTTCACTTTGGGAGGCTGAGGTGGGCAGAACATAAGGTCAGGAATTCGAGACCAGCCTGGTCAACATGGTAAAACCCCATTTCTACTAAAAATACAAAAATTAGCCGGGCTTGGTGGCGGGCACCTGTAATCCCAGCTACTTGGGAGGCTGAGGCAGGAGAATCGCTTAAACCAGGTAGGTGGAGGTTGCAATGAGCCAAGATCGAGCCATTGTACTCCAACCTAGGCAACAAGAGCAAATTCCATCTCAAAAAAACAAAAGAAAAGAAAAATAAGAAATACTGTGGAGGCAGACACTCCTAGATCAGAGCCGGAGGGGAGAGCAGACCCAGAGGAATGATGGCTTTGCCAAGGCTCCTGGGTTGATGCCTAAATTACCCCCGATCCCTGATGGCAGGAGAATAACTGTGTTCTCTTTAACTACATGTATTACTATTTCAGATGCAGAGCTGAAAAGTGAAACTTAGGACCATTTGCTGTTTAACCCTGACACTGAGTGCTCTACCCACAAGCACAGGTTAAAGGCACCTTCCCCTCCAGGGGAGAGGGTAACAGGAGATATTAGCCTATACTTTATTTCTTTACATTAAAATTGAAAAATCCAAAGACCACATTATGGAGCAAAATGTAAACCTAACATGATGTTTTAAGATAAAAAGGATGTATCAAAGATTCCTCCCCACAGTGGTGGCTTTGGGGTTTTGTTTAAAAGAAAAATGAGGCCAGGCACAATGGCTCACACCTGTAATCCCAGCACTTTGGGAGGCCGAGGTAGGCAGATCACCTGAGGTTGGGAGTTTGAGACCAGCCTGGCCAACATGGTGCAACCCCATCTCCACTAAAAATACAAAAATTAGATGTGCGTGGTGGTACGCACCTGTAATCCCAGCTAATCCAGTGGCTGAGGCAGGAGAATTGTTTGAACCTGGGAGGCGGAGGTTGCAGTGAGCTGAGATAGCGCCACTGCACTCCAGCCTGGGCAGCAGAGCCAGACTTAGTCTCTCAAAAAAAAAAAAAACCCAAAACAACAACAACAAAATGAGACAGTGTCTCTCTCTCTCTCTCGCTCTCTCTGTGTTGCCTAAGCTGGAGTGCAGTGGTATAATCATAGCTCATTGCGGCCTTCACATCCTGGGCTCAAGTGATTCTCCTACCTCAGCCTGCAGAGTAGCTGGGACTACAGGCATGCACCACCATGCCCAGCTAGTTATTTATTTTTTTTATAGACTGGGTTTTATAATATTTCCCAGGCTGGTCTCAAACTTCTGGTCTCCCGCCTCAGCCTCCCAAAGCACTGGGATTGCAGGTGTGAATCACCATGCTTGGCCCCATAGTGATAGTTTTGAGTCCATTCTCTAAGTGCCACCCTCCACTGGTAAGGAGGGGCAGTTACATAGGTTCTGATCCTCAGGCCTGGGAATAGCACACAGAGACCCGCCCACCCCAGCACCAGCCCGGTTTGCCAGAGAAACTTCCACACAGGGAAGTTTCTACTTGCAGAGGCCTACTGCACACCCAGCTTCTGGACAGACAGGGTTAGGAACAACCACAGCAAATACTCAACGAAGCATCCTTCTTGCCAGTCCTGGGAGTCTCGCCCCTCCCCTTGGGTAACAGGAATGGGGGTCTGGCTGGAAATTTTCCTGGGTTTGCCCATGGTGAGGTCTTGACCCAGTGATTCTTCAGTTCCATTTCTAAGGCTTTCCAGGAAGGCTCTGCTTTTTCCATTTAAATGTCTGTATTCTAAGAAGCTCAGAGAAGCTACTGCTGAGGCCTGGCTCTCCTCCGTCATCCCCTAACCCTCCTCTGCCAAGAACAGTGGGCCAGTGTGGAGTCGAGGGGCCCAGTACACAAGTCCCTGGGAACAAGGGAGCGTGGTGTTGCCGGCTGGTAATACAGTCTCCACAGACCTCACTGAGCTCCTGACCTCTCAGCACGCTTTCTATATTCCCATTTCTCTGACAACAAAGCTTAATTCTGGACGTGGCTAGGGCAGTAGCAAAGCATAGTTTAAGTCTGGATCAACTTCAGACTAACACTGCATTTCAGAGCATTTTTCCACGGAGTGAGGGAGCCTGGCACATCAGCATCTCCAAAAAGGCAGAGGGGTGGTTTTGATCAATACCTCCCTAGCCTTCCCTCTCCTCCCCCACAAGAATCTCTCAGGATTCCTCCATGCCAGGCAATGGAAATAGCTGGCAGGCAGAGGAAAAAAGGTTGATAATCAATGCTTTCAACAAACCTTAGTTTGAGCCCAAACTGGGCTTTATCTCACCACTGAGCACCAATTTTGACAAAGTGTAAGGATTCCTCTATCCATGGGCCTGAGATGCTGTGGCCTGACTTAGCCCGATACTGCTGGAACCTCTCCTGCTCCTGTTCTCAGTGACTGTACTGAGCCCAAAGCAGAGGCAGCATGCTGGCAGAGGCTGGCACAGGCCTTTCATTTGGCCCACACATTTTTTTAAAATGGAATTAGCTGTCAGCATTTAAAAAGTAGGAAATCGGCCGGGCGTGGTGGCTCAAGCCTGTAATCCCAGCACTTTGGGAGGCCGAGGCGGGTGGATCACGAGAGATCGAGACCATCCTGGTCAATGTGGTGAAACCCCGTCTCTACTAAAAATACAAAAAATTAGCTGGGCATGGTGGCGCGTGCCTGTAATCCCAGCTACTCAGGAGGCTGAGGCAGGAGAATTGCCTGAACCCAGGAGACAGAGATTGCGGTGAGCCAAGATCGCGCCATTGCACTCCAGCCTGGGTAACAAGAGTGAAACTCCGTCTCAAAAAAAAAAAAAAAGTAGGAAATCGGCCTGGTGGCTCACGAGGTCAAGAGACAGAGACCATCCTGGTCAACAAGGTGAAACCCCGTCTCTACTAAAAATAAAAAAATTAGCTGGGCATGGTGGTGCGCGCCTGTAGTCCCAGCTACTCGGGAGGCTGAGGCAGAAGAATTGCTTGAACCAAGAAGGCGGAGGTTGCGGTGATTGTGCCATTGCACTCCAGTCTGGGTAACAACAGTGAAACTCCGTCTCAAAAAAAAATGTAGGAAATTTCTTTTTCTTTTTTTTGAGATGGAATTTTGCACTTGTTGCCCAGGCTGGAGAACTTGGCTCACCGCAACCTCCGCCTCTCGGATTCACGCAATTCTCCTGCCTCAGTCTCCTGAGTAGCTGGGATTGCAGGTGCACGCCACCATGCCTGGCTAATTTTTGTATTTTTAGTAGAGTTAGGGTTTCACCATTTTGGTCAGGCTGGTCTCAAACTCCTGATTTCAAATGATCCACCCACCTTGGCCTCCCAAAGTGGTGGGATTACAGGGGTGAGCCACCACACTCAGCCCCTGTAGTCATTTTTTGTCTGGCCCCGTAAGCATTCAATTTAGTATTGGTGGCACTAAGGCACCTCCTGTGTACTGAAAGAACAGGGCTCCTCTTACTCCTGGGCAGTTTAGAAGCCTAGAAACTCAAGGGCCTGGTTCTATTTTAGCTACTGAAACTGGCTGAAAGCAGGAAAACGATTCCTTTGGAGTTTGATATCCCTGCCTCCTGGAAAGAGCCCTGGGCTTCCAGGCAGGAGACAAAAGTGAAAGGCCTACTACTCTCCAGAGGGCTCGTGGACAGACTGGAAAGCTGACAGTTTCTTCTCACGCTAATGGCCTGAATGTGAGAAATAGGCAGTGTTTCTCCTGCCTCAAGCCCCCTTTCCCTCATTCTCCCAGGGCTACCCACACATGGCGCCCATGCACAAGCTGTTTGCCCCATTTGTTGTTTTCTCTAGTGTGTGTGCTTTGATGAAGCCTAGCACCAAGCTATGCATAACTGTGCTGCCAGCACAGCCCTTCTGGTGACAACAGACACTAGCGAGTGTCAAGGGAACACAGCACAGGTGGAAAGGAAGACAATTCTCTTTTTTTTTTTTTTCTGGGATGGAGTCTCGCTCTGTCACCCAGGCTGGAGTGCAGTGGCACAATCTTGGCTCACTGCAACTTCTGCCTCCCGGGTTCAAGTAATTCTCCTGCCTCAACCTGTCAGTAGCTGGGATTATAGGCATGCGCTACCACACCCAGCAAATTTTTGTATTTTTTGTAGAGACGGGGTTTTGCCAAGTTGGCCAGGTGGGTCTCCATCTCCTGACCTCAGGTGATCCGCCCACCTCGGCCTCCCAAAGTGCTGGGATTATAGGTGTGAGCCACTGCACCCGGCCAAGAATTCTAATACTCTTCAAAGCTGCTTATCATAAGACTGGCATACTTTTTTTCTAGAGCATAGGTTCTGCTAAGAAAAACTGAGGTCAAGCTGTGTCTTGTAAACCTGGGAATCATTATTACATCATCTGGAAGAACTGGGAAAACCTTCCCAAAGGGACATGGTGGGAAGTCAAGTCCTACAAACCTACCTTCAGCCTCAACACCCAAAGAAGGAGAGACAAACATTCTCTGAGCACTTGCAATGCCAAGAACAAGTGAACATCTACCTGCATCATCTCATCCCTTCAACAATTCTTCCAGGTGGGAATCATCACCCTGCTTCCAGAGGAGCAAGCTGAAGGTGAGAAAAGTGAAGAAACTTGTCCAAGACGACTTAAAAGGCAAGACACCAGGATTCAAGCCCCAGTCTGTCACTCAGACTCTGCTCACAAGCCGCCTCTCCCTGACTGCCCTTCCACATCTGTTTTCCTTACCAACTTATCACGTGATGAGTTATTACATGATGTATTTACTTGCGCATTTGGTTTCTGTCTGTCTCCCCAACAGAATGTGAGCTCCTGCGGCAGAAACCGTCCATCCTGTCAGTGCCATTTCCTTACAGGGTGAACAGCGTCTGGCACCTGGGGAGCCCTCGCTGGGTGTCTGCCGCTGGACGAGGGGAAGGGCAGTTCTATGTGCTGTACCACACTGCTGTCAAAAAGCAGCCCTCATCTGTTCTTTCATTCCTTTCCCTTCCACAAACCCCAGCACCAATCTCAGAGGCCAAGGAATACCACAGAGAGAAGGCAAATGATTCCTTGTCCCTTCAGATGGGGAGTTTAGAAGAAGCTCAATTCCCAGAAATCCAAGAAAATTCTTTGCAGGCTTGCTCCTGCAAAGGCAAAAATCTTCCCGAAGAGGAGGCGGCAGTGGCTATGAGGGCCTCTCTCCTTTCTGAGGCTGGAAGGCATAGCCGCCCCTCCTAGTCCGTGCTCAGGCTCTTGCATCCAGAAATGTGCTTGGAATTAGGATGATGGAGCAACGTGGGTGGGATTAATTAGAACCTGAAAGTGGCACAGACAGCATCCAAAAAGCACAAACCACTCCCTGAAGTTAAAATAAAGACAAATCAGAGCAGTGGTTCTTAAACTTAAATGGCCTAGGGCAGTGGCTCTCAAAATAGGGTCCTCAGACCTGCTAGAATCACAAAGTCCAGGGTTGGGACTCAGAAATCTGTGTTTCAACAGGCCCTTCAGGTGACTGTGATGCACACTAAAATTTAAGAATTACTACCCTGTGGAAATGAAAATATACAGATTCTTGACCTCTGACAATCCTGACTTAGCAGGTCTGCAAATGGGGCCAAATAGGATTTCAAAAGCTTCCAGGCTGACTTGGACCTGCAGCCATATTTGAGAACTTCTGCACCCGAGGACTCATCTTTTCCTGGTCCCAGGCCAGTGTCCTCCGCTCTAGACCCGCCTCCCACCATCCTTTAGTTGCTCACTCACCACATAAAGCAATGATGTGGCTGCTGTCTTCATGCACAAACTTCCTGGTGACAGCCTCCTCCATGATTTGCTTCACCTGTGGACACAGGACAGCATCAATGATTTTATTATTATTTTTCCTTATCAAAGACCTCTGGGCAAATAAATAGTTTGGTTCTGCCCTCTGGTCTGAAGGTCACTTTCAGAGATGACAGGGAAGGGAGGTGTGGGGAAGCAAAGTTTATTCAGCACAGCCTTTTGGAGAGGAAAGCAGGAAGAGATGCCACAAACCCACTGACCAATCGGTGCAGATGTTCCAGCCCAGGTGGAAGTATCCTGCCTTGGGGAACAGGGATAGGATGCTGTTTTCTCATCAGTACTCAGGTGGAGAAAGGCTTCTGGGCAGACATACTGTCCTTTAGAGACAAATCATCTAGATACGGCCTGTAGATAAACAACCAGCCCCTCCTTTCTCCCTATTCTCCAAGGTTAGGGGTAGGTCTCGTGCCTCAGGGACACCCTCTATGTGCCCAAAAGCCCAGCCTTCTTTCCATCTAGGGTCTAAATTTCTGTTTGGGGTTCTGACCTGGATGTAAACCTTTTCAAATACCTTGTAAGGTAAATAGTCATTTCTTTTTTTTTTTTTTTTTTTGAGATGGAGTCTTGTTCTGTCGCCCAGGCTGGAGTGCAGTGGCCTGATCTTGGCTCACCCGAAACCTCTGCCTCCTGGATCCAAGCAATTCTCCTGTCTCAGACTCCAGAGTAGCTTGAACTACAGGTGAGCACCACCACGGCCCACTAACTTTTGTATTTTTACTATAGACAGGGTTTTATCATATTGGTCAGGCTGGTCTTGAACTCCTGACCTCAGGTGATCCACCTGCTTTGGCCTCCCAAAGTGCTGGGATTACAGGCGTGAGCCATTGCACCCAGCTGGTCATTTCTTTCTTCAAGAAAGTACTTAAGGCCAGGCATAGTGGCTCACGCCTATAATTCCAGCACTTTGGGAGGCTGAGGTGGGTGGATCACGAGGTCAGGAGGTCAAGACCATCCTGGCCAATATAGTGAAACCCAGTCTCTACTGAAATACAAAAAATTGGCCAGGTGTGGCGGCATGCACCTGTAGTCCCAGCTACTAAAGAGGCTGAGGCAGGGGAATTGCTTTAACCAGAAAGGTGGAGGTTGCAGTGAGCTGCACTACTGCACTCCAGCCTGGCGACAGAGCAATACGTCAGCTTTAAAAATAAAAATCCCAGCACTTTGGGAGGCCGAGGTGGGCAGTTCACCTCAGGTCAGGAGTTTGAGACCATCCTGACCAACATGGAGAAATCTCATCTCTACTAAAAATACAAAATTAGTCAGGCATGGTGGCACATGCCTGTAATCCTAGCTACTCGGGAGGCTGAGGCAGGAGAATCTCTTGAACCTGAGAGGCAGAGGTTGCAGTGAACCAAGATCACCCCATTGCACTCCAGCCTGGGTGACAAGAGCGAAACTCTGTTTCAAAAACAAAAAACACACAAAAAAACAAACAGAGAAAGCACTTAAAAAGAAACCTTTTTTTTTTTTTGTTTTGTTTTGAATGGAGTTTCACTCTTGTTGCCCAGGCTGGAGTGCAATGTTGCAGTCTTGGCTCACAGCAACCTCTGCCTCCTGGGTTCAAGTGATTCTCCTGTCTCAGCCTTCTAAGTAGCTGGGATTACATGCATGTACCACCACATCCGACTAATTTTGTATTTTTTACTAGAGACGGGGTTTCTCCATGTTGGCCAGGCTGGTCTCGAACTCCCGACCTCAGATGATCTGCCCGCCTCGGCCTCTCAAAGTTCTGGATTACAGGCGGGAGCCACCACACCCGGCCAAAAGAAACCTTTTTAATTGATGTGCAGTAAACATAAAAAAGCACTTATATCACAATTATACAGGTTGGTGAATTTTCACAAATTGACTACTACTGGGAAATCAGCAGCTAGAGTAAGAAACAGAACATGTGACCAACACCCTCACCCCATCATGTTCCCTGCTAGTCACTGTTCCCACCTAAGGGTACCCACTCTCCTGATTTTCAACATAATCATTTTGCAGATTTTTACACTTTTTTTTTTTTTTGAGATGAAATTTCGCTCTTTTGCCCAAGTTCTAGTGAAGTGATGTGTTCTCGGCTCACTGTAACCTCTGCCCCCCGGGTTCAATTGATTCTCCTGCCTCAGCCTCCCGAGTAGCTGGGATTACAGGCATGCACCACCACGCCTGGCTAACTTTTGTATTTTTAGTAGAGACAGGGTTTCCCCATGTTGGCCAGGCTGGTCTGGAACTCCTGACCTCAGGTGATCCAGCTGCCTTGGCCTCCCAAAGCGCTAAGATTTCAGGAGTGAGCCACCATGCCCAGGCTGGGTTTTTATACTTTTTATGAGTAGAATCACTCAGTGTGTAGTGTTTTGTGACTAGTTTCTTTTGCTTATCTATGTCATTCTGAAGTTTGTTCACATTGTATATAGCTGAAGATTGTTCATTTTCCATTGTGTGAACATACAACCAACTGGCATTTGGATGGTTTCCAGTTTGGGGCTGTTACATTGCTGAATGAACATTGAGGATATGTCTTTTGATGAACATATGTTTTGGTTTTATATTTCTAGGCAAGGAATGTCTGATGCATATACTTTGCTTTACGAGATATTGCCAAATTGTTCTCTAAAAAGTGGTTATGCAGGGCAAGGTGGCTCACACCTGTAATCCCAGCACTTTGGGAGGCCGAGACGGGTGGATCACGAGGTCAAGAGATTGAGAACATCCTGGTCAACATGGTGAAACCCTGTCTCTACTAAAAATACAAAAATTAGCTGGGCATGGTGGCGCGTGCCTGTAATCCCAGCTACTCAGGAGGCTGAGGCAGGAGAATTGCCTGAACCCAGGAGGCGGTGGTTGTGGTGAGCCAAGATTGCGCCATTGCACTCCAGCCTGGGTAACAAGAGCGAAACTCCATCTCAAATAAATAAATAAATAAATAAAAAGTGGTTATACCAGTTTACACTCCCATGCGTGAGGTTCTGATGCTTCCCAACATTTAAGCCAAACACTGCTGATGTTCTGGGGAACCTGCTCCAGGCAGATACTAGCACTGGCGATGATAGAGATTACCTAGTATAGAATGTCACACATAAAGTGAGCCCTGGGCAGAGCTAGTCTTCTCCATTCTTTGGACAGGAATGTCATGTTCTGATGCTCTCCAGGCTCCCAGGACCCTGGTTCAGGACTGCATAGTTTGGAGGGTGGTAGAGCCTGGGGAGGCGGGAAGAAGGACTTGGAGGCCCCTCCCTGCTGGAAACTGCTCAGGTAAATGGGGGTAGATCAATGAACGTACTCTAAATTGCTAAGAGCTTCCCAAATGGCCGGGCGCTCACACCTGTAATCCCAGCACTATGGGGAGCTGAGCTGGGCGGATCACCTGAGGTGGGGAGTTTGAGACCAGCCTGACCAACATGGCGAATCCTGTCTCTACTAAAAATACAAAATTAGCCAGGCATGGTGGCACATGCATGTAATCCCAGCTACTCGGGAGGCTGAGGAAGGAGAATCGCTTGAACCCAGGAGGCAGAGGTTGCCATGAGCCAAGATTGTGCCACTGCACTTCAGCCTGGGCAACAAGAGCAAAACTCTGTCTCAAAAAAAAAAAAAAAAAAAGCTTCCTAGATTACCTCCTAAGGGGTGTTTGCATTCAACAGAGGATAATGTCATAGCTAAAGACCTGGAGGCATCTCGAGCAGGCTGATGGGGCAGATTTTGGGGTTAGGAGGATCTGCAGATACCCCTAGAATTATACCAGTGGTTCTTTGCAAAAGGCCAGCCTTGTCTACCAGTATCCCTGCTGTTTCTCCTCTCAGAAGGGACAGGATATGTTTCTGTAGAAATCAAACACTGAAGGAGGAAAGGAGACCCAGTGAGTTCAGAGCAGGTCAACCTTTGTCGGGTATGATACATAGCTGTGGCATATTATGACATTTCTCACATTTTCTCTGGAATCACTTTCAAAGCAGTATTGTCCAGTTTCTAAGTACTGGTGGAAAGAGTCATCATCCTCTTAAAAAATATTTCCCGGCCGGGCGCGGTGGCTCAAGCCTGTAATCCCAGCACTTTGGGAGGCCGAGGCGGGTGGATCACGAGGTCAAGAGATAGAGACCATCCTGGTCAACATGGTGAACCCTGTCTCTACTAAAAATACAAAAAATTAGCTGGGTGTGGTGGCGCATGCCTGTAATCCCAGCTACTCAGGAGGCTGAGGCAGGAGAATTGCCTGAACCCAGGAGGCGGAGGTTGCAGTGAGCCGAGATCGCGCCATTGCACTCCAGCCTGGGCAACAAGAGTGAAACTCCGTCTCAAAAAAAAAAAAAAAATTCCCATTATCTCTGACTAACCTCCAAATTTGGATCACAGCTATAATCCCAGCATATCCATCTCTAGTGTGGGTTTAGGAACTTTTCTATTTTATTTATACTGTTCAAGTCTCTGTCACCAGATTGCTTCCTTTTGGAGGAGAATCAAGATTTCTCTTTTCATTGGGAGAAGAGAATTGGGGCTTAAATGCTGATTTGATATACCCCTGGTCTCTTCAGAGCAAAGATCTATCTAATGAAGTTTCTCCCACAAGCTGGAAAGGTTATGGCATCAACATCTTTGCCAAGGGGAGGGATGGGAACAAACATTAGGGCATAGTAACCAGGCCATGGCTAACGCATGAGAACCATCTAGCGCTTTCCAGGATTTTCCGAGAGCCCAGGCTCTTCTCCAATCCTGAAACTCTAAGAAGGGCTCCACTAAGGGAAACTTTTTGTTGAGACTGAGTCTCACTCTATGGCCCAGGCTGGAGTTCAGTGGCTCCAACTCGGCTCATTGCAGCCTCTTCCTCCCAGGTTCCAGCAATTTTCCTGCTTCAGCCTCCTGAGTAGCTGGGATTACAGGCACGCGCCAAGACGCCCGGCTAATTTCTGTATTTTTAGCAGAGATGGGTTTTGGGCAGGCTGGTCTCGAACTCCCGAGCTCCGGTGATCCACCCACCTCGGCCTCCCAAAGTGCTGGGATGACAGGCGTAAGGTAAAGTTTTATACACAAGGTAGACAGCATAGAGAGAAAGAAATCTCTACACGGAGAAGTTAAGTCACTCACTCAAGGTCACACAGAACTAGTCCAGACTATTCGAAAATGTATGCTTTCCAAACACCAGGCCCGGAAGCCTCCAAAATCAGCACATTTATTTAGTAAACAGCCACGGTGTGCCTACAGTGGGTCAGGAACCCAATACCAGGCTGTGGACGAAAGAGAGGGTCTCCTGCCCTCGTGGAGTATACTAAATGGGCAGACAATAGCCTCAGAGGCAGGCAGGGGAAGGAGGCCCAACTCATTCTAATCTGGGCTGCAGGCTTGAACTCTCCAGCTCTCATATGGGAGTGAGTCATTCATATGGGCACTGCCCGCCACCCGAAATGGAAATGGGTTTCTGGGCAGGTCAAGGTAAATGAAGTCAGTAGAAGGAAGGACTGCTTCTCTTTCTGAAGTAGGCAGCTTCCCTCGAAAGGGAAAAACATCCGAGCATTACAAACAGTTCTCAAACAAACCCCTGTTCCCTGGGTAAGGAGGTGGGCGTGGAGGGAACAGTGAGGTGTGCCGCGAACCCCTCCACTCCGTAGCTGGAGGCACAGCGGAGAGGGCAGCGTCGGACGAGAGGAGGGGAAGCTCAGCCAGCGCGACACCCACTTGGGACGAGAGGAAGCTCGGCCCGCGCGACACCCACCTGCGCCGCCGGAGCTCGCCCGGACCCCGCCCCCTCCCCCGGAGGCGCGGGCACTGAATGGGCAGCTCCGGTTCCAGCCATCCCCGCCACCCCTCCCCCGGCCTCGAGCTCCCAGCGCCGCTGCCGTCACAGGGCGGGGAGCCGCGGGGCTGCGAAGCAAACAAGCCCAGAGCGCCGGCCGGGCCCCTCGGGCCGAGGCGGGGGCTGCCCTCCCCCAAGCGAGAAAGGGGAGGGAGGCTCGGCGCATCCAGGACCCGCCCCGCCCGGCTGAGCTTCGGCCCGGGTGCCCGCGCCTGGGGGTGGGCGCGGACTTTTCTGGCCCCCTGGGCCGCGCTGGCGAGGGCGCGAGCTCCCCGGGGTCCTTGCCTCGACTTACCTCCTTCTTCACGTTCCACAGCAGTTTCTCTTTGACAGCGTCCTCCGCGCTGCCCATGGTGTGGCAGGAGGCGGCGCCGAGCGGCCCTCCAAGCCCCCGCGCCCTCGCCGCCTCCGCGCCTCTCGGCTCAGCGCCCCACGCGCAAGGCGGAGACTCCGCCCGTCGCGCTCCCGGCCCGCAGCCGCCGCCGCAGCCACTGCCCGGTGCTTGGCTCCGCAGCCATCTTCCGAGCCCCGCAGACGTCAGGCGGCAGGCCCGGCCCCTTCCCACAGACGGAGGGGGGTTGCGCACAGCGACGGGGGATCGGGGCGGGGAGAGGCCGCTGGCGCTTGAGGGCGGCAGACCAGGGCGTGCGCCGCGGGGGTCGCTGTCATGGCAACGTGCCCGCTCCCGCTGCGAGGGAGCGAAGCCACATTGTGAACGCAGGCCCTGGAGCCCGCGGCTGAGAGCGTGCCTGGGTCCCGCCAAAGGTCCCCTGACTCCTCCCTGCTCACTCTCCCGACGGGACGGAAAGCGCCGGGGCCCGGGCACGGGGTTCCCTGCGGTCCGAGCCTGCCCACGGCGAAGGCAGTGCAGCCTGGCCCCGTGACCCCTCGGAATCCCGGGCGGCCGTCGCCAAGCCGTCGTCAAGTTTGTGGGAAGATGAGTGGAACGCAGCCGCCCGAGCCAGAGGGCCGGAGGGTCGCGGCCAGCCCGCCTCGTCGGGTCGCCACGTCCCACAGGGCCCTTCCGGCCGCTCCGTGGGAGGCGGGGCGCGGGTTGCAGTTACAGGGACGGGCGGACAAGGTGAGAGAAGTGTCTTCCACGCGATTCCCAAGCCTCGCTGGGGAATCGAGGGACAGGAAAGGCTGCTCAAAGTGATGAAGAACACATGCTGTTGCAAACGGAAGAGCAACGCGCCCGCACCCAGGTGACAGGAGCGGCCTGGGCCTCTTCTGCACGAACGGAGCCTTCCAGTCAGCATGTTTCTATGTGATGCAGCTTTATAGCGAAAAGTGAAAATGCAAGGGGCACAAACAGCCCTGCTGGGCCAACAGCCCGAGCCTCGAGAGTCCACATCCGGCGTCTTCCAGCCCCCAACCGCACACTGCGGCGTGGGAAAAGTTCCCACGGCGGTTGGGCAAAGTGGCGAACGCGGCGCTCTGGAGCGGCTGGAAAAGACCGTCGCCAGGGGGCGCACGGGGCGCAGGGAGCCCCGCTCCCCGGAGGGCCCGCCCCGGTGGACGGGACCGGAAGCGCTCGGCCTGGCCCGGAAGCGGTGTAGACTCCGAACGCGCGCGCTGCGGTATGGCTGCCCACCGGCCCGGCCCGCTCAAGCAGCAGAATAAGGCTCACAAAGGCGGGCGGCATCGGGGTCGGGGATCTGCACAGCGGGACGGCAAGGGTAAGAAGGTAGCGTAGAAGGAAGAAGGGCTACTTGGCTGTTATTAAGTCTTTTTCCCCATGCCCAGACTGAGCTGCTGTCTCCCCTCGTCTGGGCCCCACGCGAAAGGCCCTTTGTAAGGTGGGCGGAGAGGGGTCCCTTTTCCTGACGTTATTGTGGGACCGATCACACCAGACCCTTCTAATCTGCCCTCCAGGCCGTCTAGCACTGAAAACCCTAAGCAAGAAAGTGAGAAAAGAACTCAGCAGAGTCGACCAGAGGCATCGCGCCAGCCAGCTCCGAAAGCAGAAGAAGGAGGCGGTGAGAGGAGCGGGGTTTGGGAGACTGTGGCTCCTCTGCTTTTCTAAGTGGCTAATGCCTCGAACTGGAAAATGAGACCGGGTGGAGGGTCCAGGGACAGAGAATAGCCCTAGAGCACATGTCGAGCGTACAGTTCTGGCATTCCTTTCTTTGGTCAGAATTCCTGCCACCCTGCCGGCATACAGGGGGCCTTTTACCAGAGAGACGCCGGTTGTGGGTGGGTGGGAAATGCAATGCTGGAGTGAAGTACTGAGACATTGAGATGTTCTTGGATATCTGTTTTCAGGTTCTGGCAGAGAAGAGACAGTTGGGTAGCAAGAATGGCCCTCCTCATCAGGTACTGGTGGTGCCCCTGCACAACAGAATTTCCCTGCCAGAGGCCATTCAGCTGCTTCAGGATATGGACACTGGAAGAGTACACTTGAATGAATTGGGAAACACCCACAGCTTTATGCTGCTATGCCCCCACCTGAAACATCGGTGGTTTTTCACATCAGCAAGGCCAGGTTAGAGTATACAAACAATGTTTTCTATTATGTTTGAATAGTGGTAATATTTTTTTAGCATAATGTGCTGGTGCCAACCTCCTCTTCTTAACTTCTGTCTCCAGGAGATCTACACACTGTGTTAGACATGGCTAAAGTAGCTGATACCGTCCTGTTCTTACTTGATCCACTTGAAGGCTGGGACAGCACCGGCGATTACTGTCTTTCCTGCCTCTTTGCCCAGGGGCTTCCCACCTATAGTAAGTGAGTTAGCATTTATTGTGCACTTGTGTTTGATACAGGAATACAACTGATGGGTCATATTCAGCTGGTGGTGGGGGTTACACATATGGATTAAAGTTGGTCCATTATTTACAGATTCTCACTCAGGGTGCCTTTTTGTTTTTGGCTGTCCTTTGCCTAGAGAAAGAAGCATATGAAGTGTGATTTCACTGTGAAATTCCTTTAGGGTACTTAAGTGTTGGGTTTCCCAGTGATCTCTGGGCTTGCAACTGAGCTGTTAGGTTGTGAACTGCAGGGTTTGGGGTGTTTTTTGTTTTTTTTTTTTTCCTGAGACAGCGTTTTGCTCTTGTTGCCCAGGCTGGAATGCAGTGGTGTTGGGTCACCACAGTCTCCGCCTCCTGGGTTCAAGCAATTCTGCCTCAGCCTCCCGAGAAGCTGGGTTACAAGCATGTGCCACTGTGCCCGGCTAATTTTATATTTTGAGTAGAGACAGAGTTTCTCCATGTTGGTCACGCTGGTCTCGAACTCCTGACCTCAGGTGATCCATCCGCCTCAGTCTCCCAAAGTGCTGGGATTACAGGTGTGAACCACGGTGCCTGACCTTCAGGGAGATTTTTATGTAATGAAGCAATAGGTCACAAAGCATTTTCTCTTTTGCTTACAGCGCTAGCTGTCCAGGGGATTTCTGGCCTCCCACTGAAGAACCAAATAGATGCCAGGAAGAAGCTAAGTAAAGCAGTGGAGAAGCGCTTTCCAGATAACAAACTCCTCTTGTTAGACACTCAGCAGGAGGCAGGGATGCTGCTTAGGCAGTTGGCTAACCAGAAGCAACAGCATCTTGCTTTTCGGGACCGGCGAGCCTACCTGTTTGCCCATGCTGTTGATTTTGTTCCTAGTGAAGAGAATAACTTGGTGGGCAACTTGAAAATTTCAGGCTATGTTCGAGGGCAGACTCTGAATGTAAACAGTTTGCTACATATCGTTGGACATGGCGATTTCCAGATGAAACAGATAGATGCCCCTGTGGACCCTTTCCCTTTAAATCCTAGAGTAATTAAATCCCAGAAGGACCCAGACATGGCAATGGAGGTAAGACTGACTTTTTTTTGTTTCTGTTTTGTGAGGGGAAAGACATATTCTTAATTCATAATCATATGAAAGTTGGCACAGTGTACTGAAAAATGTCACGTCCAGAGTTAAAAAGAAAAAAAAAAGAAAGTTGGCACAGGAAGGAAACTTAAATTCAGAGAAGACAGTCTGTACATTTAGGTGATTGAGGAGACTGCCAGTCTGAAGTAAGGCAATAGTTATAAATATGTTGATAAATTACATATTTATCTAGCACTTTATATACTCTGCACTGCAGTTGGCTCTGAGTTTATAGAAGACACTCAAGACGCGGTTGCTTTCCTTAAGGGGCTTAATTGGGCTGGAACAAAACGGCATCTGTAAAATAAAGATAGAGATAGCATGTGGTTGAGGTACGGATCTACTATGGAAGTTTAGAAAGTAGACTAGCAAGCTTTACAGGAGAGATCAGACTTGAGCTAGGTGTTGAGAAGGATGAATGTGATTTATGAGTTGAAGAGGGATAAAAGAATATCCTAGAAGATAAAAACAATATGAACCTAGGCACAGTGGTAGATCAAAGGGTTTATTTGAATTTTGAAGAAATCAGCTTGATGGGAGTGAGGTATGTAATAAACGGGTAGGAGTAGGGACAGAATAAGAAAGACCTCAAGAGCCAAGCAGAGTTAAAATACCCTGGAAATGGCCGGATGTTTGACTCACATCTGTAATCTCAACACTTTGGGAAGCTGAGCCAGGTGGATCACCTGAGGTCAGGAGTTTGAGACCAGCCTGGTCAACATGGAGAAGCACTGTCTCTACTAAAAATACAAAATTAGCTGGGTGTGGTAGCGCATGCCTGTAATCCGGCTGAGGCAGGAGAATCGCTTGAACCCGGAAGGCGGAGGTTGCAGTGACCCATCGCACTCCAGCTTGAACAAGAGAAAAACACTGTCTCCGGAAAAAAAAAAAAAAAAAAACCCTGGAAATTAGAAAATGGTCATTTGAAAAATTTTGACAAGTTTTGGCATTCTGTTGCATTCATCTTCTACATGAGGACCGGTATTTCTGGGTCTTTCTGGTTATTCTGTTTGATTTGGGAGATTTTTGGTTAATGGTTGACTATCACCTGCTTTTTTGGTTTTCAGATTTGTGCTACGGATACTGTAGATGATATGGAAGAAGACCTTAAGGTCCTAATGAAGGCAGACCCTGATAGACAGGAATCCTTGCAAACAGAGGTTATCCCAGATCCAATGGAGGGGGAGCAAACCTGGCCCACTGAGGAGGAGATGAGTGAGGCAAAGGGTTGGTATTGGTAAACTTGTTTGTAATTCATCTGACCTGGAATTGTGGATTTCCTCTAGCTCTTCAGAGTGAGAACCATATGGGATAGAGTGGGATAGGGATATATTTGAAAGTCTCTCCTCATCCTCAAATGTTATATGTTTTCACTAAACAAACATTAGACACAGCTTTGTTCCATTTCTCAAAATAACTTGTGTTAATGTTTTATCATGAACAGATAAACAACTTTGGATTCATTGCAGGGCTTATTTAGCTGTGTAAGTATTGCTAGTTGTGAGGCAACGGAATTAAATTTAGAAGTAGTTAGTTCTGCTTATGGTGTCTGCTGGAATTTCCCATGTTGGCAGCAGCGTCTAGTGCCTTGCCTGGGTGAGAATAACCAGAGGGATAGGGAAAGGATAGCTATAATTTACTTAATTTGTTTGGGCTTTTACAGATTTCTTGAAGGAAAGTTCTAAGGTGGTAAAGAAGGTCCCCAAAGGAACATCCAGTTACCAAGCTGAATGGATTTTGGATAGTGGCAGCCAAAGTGATGGGGAAGGAGATGAATATGATGATATGGAACATGAGGATTTTATGGAAGAAGAATCTCAGGTAAGGAAATGAGGCCTTAGGCCATTTCTGTGTCTAGCTTCAAACATAAAGCAAAGTGCAATTGTAATCTTGAGGGGTGTGTATGTTTAGTTTCTTAGGAATGACTCTAGTTGCCAGGAATGAGGCTTTTGTTTTCTGCTTTAGGCCGTATTAGAATCTATGTTAGTTGGGAATAGGTATCCAATACAATTATTTTACTCTTAGCTTATTGGCCTTTAGGGTGTGGATTTCTTCTGAAATAAATAATCCTTTATTCTACAGGATGAGAGTAGTGAAGAAGAAGAGGAAGAATATGAAACTATGACTATAGGGGAGTCTGTGCATGATGATCTGTATGATAAGAAAGTAGATGAAGAAGCTGAGGCAAAAAAGTTGGAGAAATATAAACAAGAAAGACTGGAAGAGATGTTTCCGGATGAGGTGGACACCCCCCGTGATGTGGCTGCTAGAATTCGGTTAGTCAGTAAATCTAAATTAAGTCAATAGGTTTTAAAAACTTGGCTCAGAGCTATGTCACTGTGATACAAAAGAAGAAAAACACATTTTTCCTGCTCCTGAAGAGCTAACATTTAATATGGGAAGGCAAGACATACATACATACATACATACAGGAAATGGTAATATATAATCAAGTTCTAGACTGTGGTACAGACTACTATTACAGGACTTTAATGAAGGAGAAATACTAAGGTTAATTAGCAAATACTTCTTCCCAAAGGAGCCAATACTCAATTGAAGTATATAATGTTTGGAGATTTTAGGGGGTTTGGGTAGAATAGCAGAAGTAGAAGAGTGAAGATGTAGATGATTATATCTATTCTGGAGGTGAGTGACTAAAGCCAGTGAATTAATCTTGGATATTAAGGAGATAAGGCTGTGTATTAAGCCATTCTCGCACTGCTATGAAGAAGTACCAGAGACTGCGTAATTTATAAAGAAAAGAGATTTAATTGGCTCATGGTTTTGCAGGCTGTACAGGAAGCATAGTGCTGGCATCTGTTCAGCTTTTGGGGCAGCCTGAAAAAAACTTACAATCATGGCAGAAGGCAGAAGGGGAGCAAGTTATGTCACATGGCCAGAGTAGGAACAAGAGACTGAGGCAGGATGTGCTAACACTTCTAAACAACCAGATCTCATGAGAACGCACTCACCAACGGGGATGGTGCTAAGCCATTCATGAGAAAACCTCTCTCATAATCCAGTCACCTCCCACCAGGCTCCACCTCCAACATTGGAGATTGTATTTCAATATGAGATTTGGGCACGGACACACATCTGAACTATACCAGGTCATTACCAAACATCTTTTTTGTCAGGGAGCCACTATAAATCCTTTGTCTTTTGTCAGTGGGAAGCTTGGGTTTGGTTCTGATACAACTTGTTACAAGTTGTTTTGCAGTGTGGTCTTGGTTTAAGCTGATAGTTTATTTTGAGAGATAGTGATTGGAGTTCTTTTGAGCTAGATCCTTAGCCATTTTAGCAGTGACTTGAGTCTATATAGCACCATGTAAATCTGACTTAATTTTTATAAAATCTTCAATATTCTAGATTTCAGAAATACAGAGGCCTCAAGAGCTTCCGGACATCTCCATGGGATCCTAAGGAAAACCTTCCTCAAGAGTATGCTCGGATATTTCAGTTTCAGAACTTTACTAATAGCAGGAAAAGCATCTTTAAGGAGATTGAAGAAAAAGAGGTTGAAGGAGCTGAGGTATCTGCCCTTGTCCATCTTGTATGTTGCTTTCATTTGTCAACATGCTCCCACTTTACTCCTTCTCTTGGCATGGAAATATGCTGCGTTGGGAAATTAGGGGAGCCCCTGAGTCATCGACAAGAATGATACTGGAAACAGCCCAGGTGTAGTGGCTCACCTGTAATCCCAACACTTTGGGAGGCCGGGGTGGGCAGGCCACCTGAGGTCAGGAGTTCGAGAGCAGCCTGGCCAACATGGAGAAACCCCATCTCTGCTGAAAATACAAAATTAGCTGGGTGTGGTGGTGCATGACTGTAATCCCAGCCACTTGGGAGGCCGAGGCAGGAGAATTGCTTGAACCCAGGACGGGGAGTTTGCAGTGAACAGAGATCATGCCATTGCACTCCTGCCTGGGCGACAGTGAGACTCCATCTCAAAAAAAACAAAACAAAACAAAAAAAAAAACAAAACAAAACAGGCCGGGCGCGGTGGCTCACGCCTGTAATCCCAGCACTTTGGGAGGCTGAGGCCCATGGATCATGAGGTCAAGAGATCAAGACCATCCTGGTCAACATGGTGAAACCCCGTCTCTACTAAAAACACAAAAAAATTAGTTGGGCATGGTGGCGCGTGCCTGTAATCCCAGCTACTCGGGAGGCTGAGGCAGGAGAATTGCCTGAACCCAGGAGGCGGAGGTTGCGGTGAGCCGAGATCATGCCATTGCACTCCAGCCTGGGTAACAAGAGCGAAACTCTGTCTCAAAAAACAAAACAAAACAAAACTGGGAACAAAGAGGTCTCTGTCACATTAAATGAAGAAGTGTAATCTGGGTAGTGAAGCCATCTTTAAGGGTGGGGTTAGCTTTTAAAAGGTCATCGGAAAGACTCACCATATTTGGAGAAAGCTTCTCCGTTATTAGGATTTTGAGGGGTAACTCCATGACTGCTTTCTGCTTTCTTATGGCAGGTTGGCTGGTATGTCACAATTCATGTCTCTGAAGTTCCTGTCTCAGTGGTCGAGCATTTCAGGCAAGGAGCACCCTTGATTGTATTTTCTTTACTACCTCATGAACAGAAGGTAAATGAGTGTCTTGTGGGAAAATGGGGAATTATTAAACTTTCCAGCCACTTCTGATAGTCTAAAATTCTGTTTTTGTGACTAACATTCTGCTCATAGAGATACAAAAAGTCTGCCTTTCTGATTAGGAATTGGAGAATAATAGAGAAGTCAGTGATGGTTTTATTCAATACTGTCTGAACCTGTCTGAAGCATCTCAGTGATGCATTCTCTGTGTGGTTCTGAGACTTCTCCAAATATGTTTTTCAGACCAGATTTAGAACAAGGGTGGCAGCCTTAAACATAAAGGTTTATGCCAAGGTGCAGATCTCTCTTCTCTTGGTGGCCAACAGTTGTATATATTATAGTTCTTTTATTGCTCTTGGTAAGGGTTCAGGAAGAAGGGGCTTGAGTGAGTGTGGTTTTGAGATTGTGGTAAGTGTCTTCAAGGCCACTGATTTTTGTGGCAGATGTTGAGCTCTTTTTCTGCTAGATGCAGAAAGGTAAGTTAGCATTGAAGGGTGCATGAAAGCTCTGATGAGCCTGTGTTTGGCTTAAACGCCAGTCATTGGTGGAGGTAAAGAATGAATCTATGTTCCAGCATCTATACTCCCCCCATTAATTAGCATTGTCCGTTCTTAGAATGAATCTGAATCTGCTAGTTTGGTTTGCCTTCTTTCAAGTTAGGCAATTGTATTCTTATACTATGAAGATTTTTGTTTTCCTTACTTGGTTCTCAGATGTCAGTATTGAATATGGTGGTGAGGCGTGACCCTGGCAACACTGAACCTGTGAAAGCCAAGGAAGAACTCATATTCCATTGTGGATTCAGGCGCTTCCGAGCCTCACCTTTATTTTCTCAGCACACTGCAGGTTAGCGGTGGGGAACCTGGGTTCTTGTCCATCTTGTCTTTTGCAAAACTGACTTGTGGTGGAGGGGTGCAAAAGAGTCAGTTTCGAAATCTTGTATCTCTGGGTTAGCGGTATTCTCAATACTCTGGCTTAAGAGCCAATGATGTTTTTACTCAAAATGTCTGAACCTGTCTGAAGCATCCTAGTGATGCAACCTGTGTCATACTGAGGCTTTTTTTGCCATGAATATTTGTTCCAGAGTAGGTTTTGAGTAGAAGTTGGCAGCTTTATAAAAAGGGCATTAGGCTAGGTGCAGTGACTCACACCTATAAGGCCAAAACTGGCATTAGAATGGGTGAATTAAAGATGGAAACAAGGCCGGGCGCGGTGGCTCATGCTTGTAATCCCAGCACTTTGGGAGGCCGAGGTGGGTGGATCACGAGGTCAAGAGATCGAGACCATCCTGGTCAACATGGTGAAACCCCGTTTCTACTAAAAATACAAAAAATTAGCTGGGCATGGTGGCGCGTGCCTGTAATCCCAGCTACTCAGGAGGCTGAGGCAGGAGAATTGCCTGAGCCCAGAGGCGGAGATTGCGGTGAGCCGAGATTATTGCGCCATTGCACTCCAGCCTGGGTAACAAGAGCGAAACTCCGTCTCAAAAAAAAAAAAAAAAAAGACGGAAACAAAAGCCAAGATTTAATCATCCTCTTATTGTTTCAAAATAGTTCTGATTTTTTTTAAAGGATGAAATAACTATTTTCATATTTTAGACAACTGGGAAAATAATAATGTAAAAATAAAATTACCTTATATCAGAAAATTCATTATTACTTTATACATTTCCATCTAGATCTCTATTTTTTTTTAACACAATTGGGATTGTAAATGTAAATATGGTGTTAAACATTGCATTTATCACTTAATTGACTTTGATCAATTTTCCATAAGATTAATTAATGAGACTTTTTTTTTTTGAGATGCCCTGTCACCCAGTCTGGAGTGCACTGGTGCGATCTCAGCTCACTTTAACCTCTGCCTCCTGGGTTCAAGTGATTCTCCTGCCTCAGCCTCCCAAGTAGCTGGGATTATAGGTGCACGCAACACCTGGCTAAATGAGACTTTTATTTATTTATTTTTTTTTGGAGGCGGAGTTTCACTGTTGTTACCCAGACTGGAGTGCAATGGCACGATCTCAGCTCACCGCAACCTCCGCCTTCTGGGTTCAAGCAATTCTCCTGCCTCAGCCTCCCGAGCAGCTGGGACTACAGGCGGACGCCACCATGCCCAGCTAATTTTTGTATTTTTAATAGAGATGGGGTTTCACCTTGTTGACCAGGATGGTCTCTATCTCTTGACCTCGTGATCCACCTGCCTTGGCCTCCCAAAGTTCTGGGATTAAAGGCATGAGCCACCGTGCCTGGCCTAAATGAGACTTATAATGCTTTATTTTCATTTGGATATATTCTGGTGTATGTGATGTACTGATATTTGACTGTCTATGTTTGAGCACTTAGGCTATTTTTTTTTTTCCCCGAGACTGAGTCTTTCCCCCAGTCTGTTGCACCAATCTGGAGTGCAATGGCATGATCTCAGCTCACTGCAACCTCCACCTCCCAGGTTAAAGTGATTCTTCTGCCTCAGCCTCCTGAATAGCTAGGACTATAGGTGCAAGCCACTCTGCGCCTGGCTAATTTTTGTGTTTTTAGTAGAGATGGGGTTTCCCCATATTGGCCAGACTGGTCTCGAACTCCTGACCTCGCTGATCTGCCTGCATTGGCCTACTGAATCACTGGGATTACAGGCGTGAGCCACTGCGCCCGACCTCACTTAGGCTATTTCTAATATTTTGCCCTGAATTATATCTGTATGCATAAAACGTTGTTTACTTCTTTGCTTATTTTGTAAAGGCAGATCCTTAGAACTGGAACTAAATCAAAGTTCCAGAGACTGAGGCAGGAGGATCGCTTGATGTCAGGTGCGAGACTCTTGTCTCTACAATTTTTTTTTTTTTTTTTGAGACAGAGTCCTGCTCTGTCACCCTGGCTGGAGTGCAGTAGCATGAGGCTCCACCTCTGCAGCTCACTGCAGCCTCCACCTCTCGGGTTCAAGTGATTTTGGTGCTTCAGCCTCCGGAGTAGCTTGGACCACCAGCATGCGCCACCACGCCCAACTAATTTTTGTATTTTTAGTAGAGATGGGGTTTCTCCATGTTGGCCAGGCTGGTCTCAAACTCTTGACCTCAGGTGATCCACATGCCTTGGCCTTCTAAAGTGTTGTGATTTACAGGCATGAGCCACCATGTCTGGCCTCTACAAAAAAAAAAAAAAAATTTTTTTTTTGATACAGAGTTTTGCTCATCACCCAGGCTAAGTGCAGTGGTGCAATCTCGACTCACTGCAACCTCCACCTCCCGGGTTCAAGCAATTCTCCTGCCTCAGCCTCCCAGGTAGCTGGGGAGCTGGGATTATAGGCATGTGCCACCACGCCCAGCTAATTTTGTATTATTAGTAGAGATGGGATTTCACCATGTTGGCCAGGCTGTTCTTGAACTCCTTACCTCAGGTAATCCACCCACCTCGGCCTCCCAGGTGTAAGCCACCATGGCCAACCAAAATTTATTTTAAAAAATTAGCCAGGTGTGGTGGCATATGCTCTGTAGTCCCAGCTACTTGGGAGGCTGAGGCAAGAGGATTGCCTGAGCCAATGAGCCCAGGAGTTTGAGGCTGCAGTGAGCTATGTTCACATCACTGCACAACAACCTAGATAACAGAGTGAGACTGTCTCTTGAAAAAATTTAAAAGGGTGTGATAAAGTGTGGAAACTTTGGTATCTAGTGTGCCAAGGGCAGTGTGGGTGAAGGGATGTAGCTGGGTGTGGCTCATAGTTGGGCAAAGCAGAGGTAGGGTTTCTGAGAAATTGAAAAGACTACCGGACAAGTGTTGTGGCAAAATTGATTGTACTCCTACATGTTAGGAGCAGCAAGATGTGTTGCCCACTAACTTGGGGGCTTCTGAACATTATCCTGGTTCACTTACTCTCAGCCGTTGCAGGAGGAATATGAAGGCAGTATTAATGTTGTTTTGGATAATTTTTATTCTCACCAATTATGCAGTCTAAATGAGATTAATTTTTCTTTCCCTTCAAATATTGTATTTTCCTCTAACTTTAGTATTTTGAAAAGGGGGTGAGGGTTATGTTGAAGGTGGAACACCAAATACAGTCTAAGTTCCAAGATTCTGCCTTCAGATAAAAAAGTTACTGATCGGGCACCCGTAATTCTAGCTACTCGGAAGGCTGAGGCAGGAGAACTGCTTGAACCCAGGAGGCACTCCAGCCTGGGCAACAAGAGAGAGACACTGTCTCAAAACAAAAAAAAGTTATTGATTTCAGCTGGTCACTGTGGCTCACGCCTGCAATCTCAGCACTTTGGGAGGCCGAGGCAGGCAGATCACGAGGTCAGGAGTTTGAGACCAGCCTGGCCAATATGGTGAAACCCCATCTCCACTACAAATACAAAAATTAGCCGGGTGGGGTGTGGTGGTGGGCGCCTGTAATCCTAGCTACTTGGGAGACTGAGGAAGGATAATTGCTTAATCCAGAAGGTGGAAGTTACAGTGAGCTGAGATCAAGCCATTGCACTCCAGCCTGGGTGACAGAGCAAGACTCCAACTCAAAAAAAAAAAAAAAGTGATCTGATAGGACTAGATTTTTGTCTTTTCGGTGTACTGAGGCAGGAAAAGTGTTTGAGAACTGGTAGATTAGAGAAGTAGAAGCTGCCATAGGTTTAAGAGTTGCACAAACACAGCTTTTCACAGGCCTGTATATTACCACTGGTTTCTCAAAATGGTTTTGGTTTTTGTTTTTTAAACCTTATGGCAGCGGACAAACATAAATTTCAGAGATTCCTGACTGCTGACATGGCCCTGGTGGTGACAGTATATGCACCAATCACTTTTCCTCCTGCATCTGTGCTGCTTTTCAAGCAGAAAAGCAATGGTAAGTTGAGCCACAAGGTGAACAGACCTGCAGGTCCTTAATAGGATTAATACTCTTTTCTCTTCTCTATTGAGATTTGGGAACCAAATGGTATGGAGAAGGTAATGATGGTTTTCAAAATACAGTAAGTCTTCACTTAACACTGTTAATAGAACAATGAAAACGGCAACTTTTTTTGGGGATGGAGTTTCACTCTTGTTGCTCAGGCTGGAGTGCAATGGCACGATCTCTACTCACTGCATCCTTTACCTCCTGGGTTCAATGGATTCTTCTGCTTCAGCCTCCTGAGTAGCTGGGATTACAGGCACATGCCACCACACCTGTGGCTAATTTTTAATATTTTTAATAGAGGTGGGGGTTTCACCATGTTGGCCAGGCTGGTCTTCAACTCCTGACCTCAGGTGATCCACCTGCCTCTGCCTCCCAAAGTGCTGGCATTACAGGTGTGTGCCACTGCAGCCAGACCAAAACTGCGACTTTTAAGTGAAACAATGTATAGCCAGTCCTCAAATAACTGCATTTTGGTCAACATCTTTTCGTTGTAACAATTGATGAGAAAAAAATGGTTTTGTTACACATCATTCTCTTAACATGCAAGTTTTCAAGAACCTATTGACAAGATTAAGTGCGGACTTATAGTTTACCAATCTTAGTGTCACAGTGGGCTAGGGCAGGGATGACAAACCAGGTTTTATCTTGCTTACAAGCCTTAGCTGATTGGTAGAGGCTGCTCAGAATGTATTTAGGATAGGTTCCAGGGACAGGCTTAGCAGGAATGAAATGGAGTGGTTTTTGGTGTGATCCCACAAAGGGCAGCCTCATCAACACTACTTTACAGTTTCTCCCAAGAAAATACCACATGGGTCTTTAAATGGATTGGGACAATAGATGAAGACTTTGGCCTGTAATTTCCTAACTAGCTTCTTTGCTTTTGTCCCTTAGGAATGCACAGCCTCATTGCTACGGGCCATCTTATGTCAGTGGATCCAGACAGAATAGTCATCAAGAGAGTTGTTCTGAGTGGTCATCCTTTCAAAATTTTTACTAAGATGGCAGTAGTACGTTACATGTTCTTCAATAGAGGTAAGACTGAAGGAGGAGGATGGGATCTGATTGCCTTTGTGGTATAAAGGTTGGGTTTACATTTTGTGCGTCACTGTTTCATCTTGGTCTTTTGTGTGTTTGATTCTAAGAGGATGTGCTGTGGTTTAAACCCGTGGAACTGAGAACAAAGTGGGGCCGTAGAGGACATATCAAGGAGCCTTTAGGTAAGGAAACATGGGATTCGGGACCATGTCTAGATTTCTACAGTGTTACTAATTGACTATTGGGTTGGAAGTCATTGCTTTAAAATTTTCTACTTTTAATTTGACCAACGTGTTCTGTTTTCTTTCTAGGTACCCATGGCCACATGAAATGCAGCTTTGATGGGAAGCTAAAATCTCAAGACACAGTACTGATGAACCTCTATAAACGAGTATTCCCCAAATGGACTTATGATCCATATGTACCAGAACCAGTACCCTGGGTGAAAAGTGGTATTTCTTCAGCAGTGCCTCAAGGAGGAATGGAGTAACGGATTCAAAGAGATTTTGTCTTACTGGTGCCCATCAGCACTCCAGGGATGGGAGGCATAGTGATGGGGTAAAGTTTATTTTCTACATCAGCCTGTCAGTCCACTACCCCATTTTGCAAGACTTTTTTTGGCCTTGACAAAATGTCTCGGTTAAATATGGAAGTTTTTCTACTACTTAGTCCAAAAAACTATATTAAATCTTACTGAAATACCCATTCTCCATTAAGAATCTGATAACTAAGAGGGTAAGATGAAAAGTTGACAGTGACTAGGGAACAAAATGTCCTCAGTTTCTAAAGACACTGATTCCCACCATTTCCTTTTTTGTAAATTAAACAGAAACAGATTGATAAGAAGCTGACCTTTCAGCCTGCTTCACCCAAGTTACAGAGGTTAAGTCTACATTTCCACCACTGAGCACAATACAAATGTTCTTTACTTCTGGGGAAACAGTTTGAAAATGTTGAGACAGCACAGCAGCCACTCCAACACCAGCTGTAGGTTCAATGAGTAGTTTCATTCTCTCCCACACCAGCTGAGTTGCGTGCTGTTGATATGGAAGGGGGTAGGAATTAGTCAAAAGGGAATCCAGTTGGTTTACTTAAAAAAGTCAGATGAGAATATATATATATATATATATATATATATATATATATCCAGTTTGAATTTTTTTATCACTATATATACATGCTTGCCAAGACTTTGCTTTCATTCTAACTCTGCCTCTGTCAAGAGGGTTGTCATTCATACATCTAGGGTCCTTTCCCCTGTCACGAAGTTACCTAGTCAAGTTGCCATGGGTCAGCTGCTACTCATAACAAAAGGTGGCTCTGCCTAAGAAGTTACACCATGCTTTGTTATTTCTTTTCCTGTTGGAGCCTTACCTTAATTTCGTCCTCTGTGACAGTGAAGACATCATCCACAAGGTCCCTAATAATAGGCCAGGTGTTCCAGCCAATGCTGGATTTGACACCATCTGCTATGGTTTCTGGAGGATAAAGATTGGGCATCAGTTCCCCTTTCAGTTTGGACTGGTAGCAGTCATCTGCATTCAAGGGTTCAGCAGCATAAACCTTCACACTAGGTTTCAGAGCCTGGGAATAAGAATATTAAGACATCTTAGAACAAACCACAACATTGCCTGCACGTCTAAAAGAAAATAGGGGCTGGGTGCGGTGGCTCATACCTATAATCCTAGCACTTTGGGAGAATTACTTGAGCCCAGGAGTTGAAGACCAACTTTGCCAATATAGCAACACTCCATCTCTTAAAAAATAAAAATATTAAAAATAATAGAGTAGGGAGGCAGAGAAGGGCCTTCATCTTAAGTGCTAAAGGAATAAGGCGAAGGAATGGTAATGTGCAGAATGTTGAGCATATGTATATAAAACATTTATGATGTAAAATAAATCCAGAAGCTGCTCACCTTAATTGTAATTGCTATTCCAGCAACCATTCCTCCTCCACCTACAGGTACCACCAGTGCATCCACCAAAGGAACCTTTAGTGAAAAGAATATAAACTGTCAATAGGCCTATTAGGAAACAGTTTTATATTTAATGTGTATACATAAAATAAATGAATATAGCCCAATAGCTTTACCAGTAGCTAAGCAGGAAGAACTCTATTTTACCTGGTTCAGCACTTCTAGGGCAATTGTCCCTTGTCCAGCTATCACTGCAGGCTCCTGGTTTGGATGTACCATGATGCCTTCTGTTTGCTCTGTAACTCTTTGTGCAACATTTTCTCTGGACTGAAAGTACATTAATTTAGCTTACTTGATTTGCATTTAATAGATTCCCCAACAAGTTCCATTTGGTCATTCAAAATTTTATTGATCATCCTACTTTTTTCAGATTTTGTTCAGGCACTAGAGATATGTTAAAATATTCCTGCCCTCAAGAGGGTTGTATTCTTATATGGTGGAGATGGGTGAAGTAAATATATGCTATGTCTAAGTGCTATGGAATAAAATGAAGGAATTTATTTCATATAGGGTAGGCAGGAAGAGCCTCTAGTAAAGCGACATTTTAAAAGATCTGGACAAGTGCTGTGGAGATCTAGAATATTTCAGGGAGGAGGTAACAGTGCAAAGATTACAAAATAGGAGTACTAGGCCTTTCTGAGGAAAAGCTAAAAGGCTAGTATGGCTGGCAGAGAGTGGACAAGAGAAATAATAGATGAGGTCAAGGCTGGGCATGGTGGCTCATGCCTATAATCCCAGCACTC
Organism: Callithrix jacchus; assembly: GCF_049354715.1. NCBI lineage: Eukaryota > Metazoa > Chordata > Mammalia > Primates > Cebidae > Callithrix > Callithrix jacchus. The sequence continues at coordinate 65,933,623 of NC_133506.1, forward strand.
TGGGAGGCCAAGGTGGGTGGCTCACTTTGGGTCAGTTCAAGACCTGCCTGGCCAACACAGTGAAACCCAGTCTCTACTAAACATAAATTAGCTGGGCATGGTGGCATGTGCCTGTAATCCCAGCTACATCAGTGGCTGAGGCATGAGAATCTCCTGAATCCAAGAGATGGAGGCTGCAGTGAACTGAGATCCAACTACTGTACTCCAGCCTGGGCCGGACAGAGCAAGACCCTGTCTCAAATAAATAAAAGATGAGGTCAAAAAGTTAGGAATGTTTGAGTTCATCCAGGGCTTAGATGATTGCAAGAACTCTGGTTTTCCACTGGGTATGAGATGGGAAACCATTACAGAATTTTGAATTGAAAAGAGACAAGTTCTGACTTTATTTAATGGAGAGCTCTGGTTGCTCAGAAAAGCCTGTAGTAGGGCAAGGGTGGATGCAGAGAGACCAGTTAGGCTACCAAATCTAGATGAGAATTAATGCTGGTTTGAATCAGGGTGGCAATGGTAGACACAGAAGTAGTTGGGTTATGGAAATATGTTGAAAGCAGGATTGAGATTTGAATGTGGGGTGTGAGAGGGTTATCAAAGATGACTCCTGGCTGTGTGCAGTGGGTCATGCCTGTGATCTCAGCATTTTGAGAGGCCAAGGTGGGAGGATCGCTTGAGCCCAGGAGTTTGAGACCAGCCTGGGCAACAATGAGACACTATCTACAAAAAATAAAGGAATTAGTTAGGTGTGGTGGCATGCACCTATAGTCCTAGCTACTCAAAAGGCCGAGACAGGAAGATCCCACAACATAGGAAGACCTTATCTCTAACAAAAAAAGAAAAAAAAAAAATTCAGAAAAAAAAAAAAAAAAACAATAAAAGTTGCCATTTACTAAGATGAGGAAGACTGGAAGAGAAGGAATATAGGGAAGTAAGATCAGGAGTTTGATTTTAGATGTAATTTGAGATGAAGTGGGGTCAGGGACAGTCACTCATGCCTGTAATCCCAGCTCTTTGGGAGGCCGAGGCGGGTGGATCACGAGGTCAACAGATTGAGACCATCCTGGCCAACGTGGTGAAACCCCGTCTCTACTAAAAACACAAAAATTAGCCGGGCATGGTGGCGCACACCTGTAGTCCCAGCTACTCAGGAGGCTGAGGCAGGAGAATCGCTTGAACCTGGGAGGCGGAGGCTGCAGTGAGCTGAGATGGCTGCCACTGCACTCCAGCCTGGTGACAGCAAGACTCCATCTCAAAAAAAAAAAAAACATCAAGTGGTAAAGTTAGTTAGCTGTTGGATATAAAAGTCTGGTGTTCAGGGGAGAGACGTTGGAGTTGGAGTTGATAGACCATAGGTAATCACTTAAGCAGTGAGACTGATGAGATCATCTGAGTGTAGGTGGAGAAAAGGTTGAGCATGCTAACAGAAGTGAAGAGGAAACAACACAGGAGACTGAGAAGGAGCAGCCAGTAAGGCAGAAAGAGCAGCTGGTCAAATGAAAGCTATTGAGGTGGTACCAAACACTGCTCTCCTTACCTCATCACTAGGTTCACAGTATACAATTGACGCTCCATAGGCTTGGATTGCCAGCTTTTTACAATCTGGAGCTGTGTGGGGCACCACAATATAAGCAGGAATCCCTGGGAGGGGAAAACATGTTTGGTTACTACAAGTCAGGAGAATTTCAAATAGAAACTTCAGTTTGGCCAGGTGTGGTGGCTCATGTTTATAATCCTGGCACTTAGGGAGGTCGAGGCAGGTGGATTGCCTGAATCCAGGAGTTCCAGACCAGCCTGGGCAACATGGTGTATTTATTATTTTGTATTTGTAAAATAGAAAAATTAGACAGGTGTGGTGGTGCGCACCTGTAGTCCCAGCTACCCAGGAGGCTGAGGCAGGAGAATTGCTTGAACCCGGAAGGGGGAGGTTGCAGTGAGCTGAAATCACACCACCGCACTCCAGCCTGGGCAACAGAGCAAGACTGTCTTCAAAAAAAAAGAAACTTATGTTCATAACAGCTTGCAGTCAGATAGAGATTTCTTTGGAAAGTTAATTCCTACAGCTATCATCACTCTCCCTGAAATTAAGGGTACTTTTCCACTTTCTGATGATCTACCCAGTACCTTAAGAGATCAAGTACCTTCCAATTTGGCAGCGTAGGTGAGAGCCTGGCCATGGTTTCCACTGCTGTGAGTAACAACTGCTTTGGGCTTCCCTTCTAAAGCATCAGGAACCAAGCTTCTGATGGCATTAAGAGCACCACGAATCTGAAAAAGAGGGATGGTGAATTCACATGTTTGATTAAAACATTTCTTTGAAAAGCAAGGAGCTTTTCTAGATTTTCTGTCTTTAATATGCACATCCAATCTGTCACTAAATCTTATCGACTTACCTCCTAAATATCTCATGTGCACCTTTATTTTTATTGAGATGGAGTCTCTGTCACCCAAGCTGGAGTGCAGTGGCGTGATTTCTGTTCACTGCAACCTTTGCCTCCCCACCCCGGGCTGGGTTCAAGTGATTCTCCTGCCTCAGCCTGTGGACAGCTGAGATTATCAGCATCTGCAACCATGCCTGGCTTATTTATTTATTTATTGTTGAGATGGTATCTTGCTGTATTGCCCACGCTGGAGTACAATGGTGCAATCATGGCTCACTGCAACCTCCATCTTCCAGATTAAAGCAATTCTCCTGCCTCAGTCTCCCAAGTAGCTGGGATCACAGGTGCCCACCACCACGCCCAGCTCATTTTATATTTTTAGTAGAGATGGTTTCATCTTGTTGGTCAGTCTGGTCTTGAATTCCTGACCTCAGGTGATCCACCTGCCTCAGACTACAGGCGTGATAATTTTTGTATTTTTAGTAGAGATGGGGTTTCACCATGCTGGCTAGGCTGGTCTCGAACTCCTGATCTCAGGTCATCCACCTGCCTCAGACTCCCAAAGTGCTGGGATTACAGGGCTTTTTTTTTTTTTTTTTTTTTTTTTTAAATAAAAGCTCTAATAAAAGCTCTCAGTTACTGGGTGGGGTAAAAGGTAGATTCTTGAAATCCTAAAGCTACCAGAATACCTGCAAGGCACAGTGCTAAATGCAACTTTTCAGACTTCTACCTGAAAGGATCTTTTTTTTTTTTTTTTTTTGAGAGAAGGAAAGAAAAAAAAAATAAGTAAAGGAGAGGAAGAAAGAGGAAGAGAAAGAGGGAGAGTAAATGGAATTATTGCTTTATTTTGAAAAAAATTGGGTATTAATAATGGCCAATCAATGTTTCATTTAAACTAATGGGTAGGTGTGATGTGGTATTGACAAGAATGTATATTTTGTGTATTTGAAGTGGAGAGCTCTATAAATATTTATTAAGTTTACTTGTTCTGGATCTGAGTTCGAGTCCTTGATATCCTTATTAATTTTCTGTCTCATTGAATCTAAGTCTCCTATCTGGGTGTTAGGATCGTTAGCTCTTGTTGTTGCATTGATCCTTTTACCACTATATCTTTGTTGCTTTAAAATCTATTTTATCCGATACAAGAATTGCAACTCCTGCTTTTTATTTATTTATTATTTATTTTTGCTCTCCATTTGGTTGGTAAATCTTTCTCCATCCCTTTGTTTTGAGTCTTTGTGTATCGTTGCATGTGAAACAGGTCTGGATGTAACATGCCGTTGGGTTTTGGCTGTGTCTTTTGATTGGGAATTCAGTCAATTTAAATTTAGGGTTACTGCCATTTGATGTTGACCGGCTGTTTTATCCATTTGTTGGTGTAAATTCTTCTTTATGTTGGTGCTCTTTACTTTTTGGTGTATTTTTAGAAAGGCTAATACTGGTTGTTTCTTTCTGTGTGTAATGCTTCTTTCAGAAGCTCTTGTAAAGCAGGCCTGGTGGTAATAAAATCTCTGAGTTCTTGCTTGTTCATAAAAGATTTTATTTTTCCTTCAGTTGTGAAGCTTAGTTTGGCTGGATATGAAATTCTGGGCTGAAGGTTCTGTTCTTTGAGGATGTTGAATATTGGCCCCTACTCTCTTCTGGCCTGTAGAGTTTCTGCCGAGAGATCTGCTGTAAGTCTGATAGGCTTGCCTTTGTGGGTAATCTGACCTTTCTCTCTGGCTGCCCTTAGTATCCTCTCCTTCGTTTCAACCCTGGTGAATCTAACGATTATGTGCCTTGGGGTCGCTCTTCTTGAGGAATATCTTTGTGTTGTTCTCTGTATTACCTGGGGTTGAATGTTGACCTGCTTTGCTAGTTTAGGAAAATTTTCCTGAATAATATCCTGAAGGGTATTTTCCAGCTTGGATTCATTCTCTCCGTCGCATTCAGGTACACCTATCAAATGTAAATTTGGTCTTTTCACATAGTCCCACATTTCTTGGAGACTTTGCTCATTCCTTTTTATCCTTTTTTCTCTAATCTTTTCTTCACGTTTTATTTCATTAAGTTGGACTTTGACCTCTGATATCCCTTCTTCTGCTTGAACAATTCGAGTGTTTAAACCTGTGCATACTTCTCGGAGTTCCTGTATTGTATTCTTCAGTTCCATTAATTCATTCATACTCCTCTCTAAGTTGTCTATTCTCAATAGGATTTCATCAAACCTTTTTTCAAAGTTCCTAGTTTCTTTACGTTGGGCTACAACATGTTCTTTTAACTCACCGAAGTTTGTTATTATCCATTCCTTGAAGAGTGATTCTGTCATCAGGAGGCGCTCGTTCTCCATCAAGCCTTGTTCCATTGTTGATGTGGAACTGTGATCATCTTTAGAGGGGGAGGCGTTCTGACTTTGAGTATTCTCAGCTTTTTTACGCTGGTTTCTTCCCGTCATTGTAAATTTATCCTCCTGTCATCTTTGAAATTACCAACTTTCAGATTAGGTCTCTTGAGTGGACGTCCAGGTTGTTAGTTCCCAGGGCCAGAGCAGCGGCGTTAAAACTGATGGTGCTTTTCTGCCCAGGATTCTCCTGTCGGGCTTCCTTCTTGTTTCCGTAGTAGGCGACTCTGCCTTCCCGGGGCTCCAAACCTCGGTCAGAAGGGGAACCGGTCCCGTTTACTCTGCGCCGAGCGCTGCCGCGTCGAGGTGCCGGTGGAACCGCTGCGCTGACCACGACCACGAGAGTCGCGCTGGCGACTCGTGTGTTTCCACCACTGGGGGATCTTCTGCTCCGTGAGCGACCAGACTTTGTCTGAAAGTGTGGCGTCCTCTAGTTCTCCGCGCCTTCCCTGAGAGCTGCAATCCCGGGATGTTAGCGATCGGCCATCTTGGATCGTTCTCCTACCTGAAAGGATCTTAAAGCTATAAACTAATGGTCAGAAAATTCTGATAACAAGTTAACACATAGAAGTCTATCTTTATGCACTATATTTTGTAGAAAAAAATCTTATATGAGGATTTAGCTACCTTTAGATCTTTTATTTTTTGTTTTTTTGAGACAGATTTCACTCTGTCACTCAGGCTGGAGTGCAGGGGAGCCATCTTGGCCCACTGCAACCTCCACTTCCTGGGTTTAAGCGATTCTCCTGCCTCAGCCTCTTGAGTAGCTGGGATTACAGACATGCACCACCACACCCAGCTAATTTTTGTATTTTTAGTAGAGACATGGTTTTGTCCAGGCTGGTCACGAACTCTAGGACTCAAGTGAACCTCCTCTTCGGCCTTGCAAAGTGCTGGGATTATAGGCATGAGACACTGTGCCCTGATTTGGTTATGTAAAAACTTTTTTTTTTTTTTTTGCGACAGTCTTGTCTTGCTCTGTTGCCCAGGCTGGAGTGCAGTGGCTTGATCTCAGCTCACTGCAACCTCTGCCTCCCAAATAGCTTGGACTACAGGTGTGCACCACCACCCTGGGCTAATTTTTTTTATATTTTAGGAGAGATGAGGCTGTACTATGTTGTCCAGGCCAGTCTCAAACTCCTGAGCTTCAGACAATCTGCACAGCTCAGCCTCCCAAAGTGCTGGGATTATAGGCATAAACTACTGTGCCAGGCCTTTTTTTTTGTTTTTTATTTTGGAGACAAGGTCTTGCTGTTGCCCTGCCAGAGGTGTGAGCTCACTGTGGCCTCAACCTCCCAGGCTCAGTGCAGTCTTCCCACCTCAGCCTCCAGAGCAGCTGGGACGACAGGCGCATACCACCACACCAGGCTAATTTATATATATATTTGTACTTTTTGTAGAGAGGGTCTTGTCATGTTGCCCAGGCTTGGATTTTTTTTTTTTTTTTTTTTTTTTTTTTTGAGATAGAGTCTCCCTGTGTCACCCAGGCTGGAGTGCAGTAGAGTGATCTCAGCTCACTGCAAACTCCGCCTCTGGGGTTCATACGATTCTCCGGCTTCAGGCTCCCAAGTAGTTGGGACTATAGGTGCCCACCACCACACCTGGCTAATTTTTGTATTTTTAGTAGAGATGGGGTTTCACTATGTTAGCCAGGCTGGTCTTGACCTCCTGACCTCGTGATCCACCTGCCTTGGCCCCCCAAAGTGCTGGGATTACAGGCATGAGCCACTGCACCTGGCCAGGCTTAGATCTTTTATAGTCATAATGTGTCTGTTTGTAGCAAGTTGATACAGTGAATGCTTAAACTTGAATCATATACATTTTCCAGTTTGCCTATAACAGTTCAGTTGTCTCAGTTTAGACATTTCAAGTTGCTTCTTTCAGTCTCAAACATGTCCTATTTTGGATAATAAAAAGTTTGGATAGTAAGTTATAGCATATATAATACAGTCATGCTTTGCTTAAGGATGGGGATATGTTCTGAGAAATGCATGATTTGGCAATTTCATCATTGTACATGCATCATAGGGTATACTTATACAAAGCCAGCTGTTACAGCCTATTGCTCCTAGGCTACAAACCCTGTATAGCATGTACCGTACTAAATAACTGTAGGCAGTTATAACAAAATGAGAAGTATTTGTGTATCTGAACTCAGAAATATACAGTACAAGTGTGGTATTGTGGCCTTATGGGACCAGAGACTACCATCATATAGGTGGTCTGTCATTGACTGAACTGTTACGTGGCACATGACTATATTTTATGTATATATTATATATAGACACACATATACATGTTACATATAAAGATTACTTGGATAATAGGTTATATATATGAACCTAATTACAAGGATTTTATGATTGTGTGAAAGTGGCTATCAACACTATTATGATGCTAGGTAAAACAAGGACTTGAAAGGAAAATTTCTGTAACCTTTTTTATTTTCTTCTTCTTATTATTACTTTAAGATGGGGTTTCACCACGTTGGTCAGGCTGGTCTTGAACTCCCGACCTCAGGTGATCTGCCTGCCTTGGCCTTCAATGTACTTGGATTACAGGTATGAGCCACCACGCCCAGCTTTCTGTAACCTTTTTTCGAACTGTATAAAGGCGTTAATTTACTTCTGCCTGTCTCACTAGGTGGTCAGCAGAATCAAACTGATATGTAAAGGGATTTGAAAACATATATGATACACTGAGAAAAAGGATTGTTACCTTAAAAGATCCTGTTTTCTGAAAGAGTTCACATTTGAAGAAAAGATTGCGCCCTGTTACTTGATTCAAAATGGAGCTCGTTAGCACTGGTGTGAGGTGGATAGAATCTCGAATGTTGATATGAGCCTTTTCAACATCAGCAAAGGAGATGCAGTACTGAGCACACATGGTTCTGAAACCCAGAAATAAGAAAGCGGTCAAAGCAAAGTCTAAGACAATATGTTTATTGGAGAGATTTTGAAAATGCATAACACAGAATAGACCTGGGGCCTGTGGTATTAAGTGGAAACTCTCCGTTACTGGAATGCCAGAATTTCTTTATAGAAGAGATTTGACTTGAAGCTGAATGAAGTTTTTCTGGTGAAGCTTTGAGGGAAGCAACTGATGGTGATTATGGAAGGCTAAAGCCCATGCCCCACCCATACCACCCATCTGGTCTCCACCTTGCTTTAAATAATTGTAGCTACTTGAATTAATTGGATTCCATTTTTATATACATTTTTAATTTATAAATTTTAATATTTAATTTTTAATAAAAACAAATTATTTGATAAAGAAAAAATTCGCTAGACTTTTCCATTTAAACAACTATATTCCTTTTGCATTTTTTTTTTTTGAGATGGATTTTTGCTTTTGTTGCTCAGGCTGGAGTGCCAATGGCGAGATCTCGGCTCACTACAACCTCTGCCTCCCAGGTTCAAGTGATTCTCCTGCCTCAGCCTCCTGAGTAGCTGGGATTATAGGCATGCACCAGCACGCCTAATTTTGTATTTTTAGTAGAGACAGGATTTCCTCAGGTGATCTGCCCACCTTAGCCTCCCAAAGTGCTGGGTGTGGGTGGCTCCTTCTGTATTTTCAGTATATATTGTATATGTTACATAATAGTTAAAGCAAACATTTTGTTTATTCCTACATTTGGCTCAGTTTCTTGACAATTGTCACAATTATAATTTTCTTTTTAATTTTTATTTTATTTATTTTTTTTAATTTTTTTTTTTTTCTTTTTAAAGGTGGGGTTTCACCATATTGGTCAGGCTGGTCTTGAACTCCTGACCTCAGATGATCCACTCACCTCAGCCTCCCAAAGTGCTGGGATTACAGGCGTGAGCTACCACGCCTGGCACAATTATAATTTTCAATAACTACCTTAACCTTCCACTTTCTACTGTGTTTATTGTAGCAGTTAAATATGAAGTTTCTCTATTTTTCCTTATTACAAAAGAATCTATGTTCATTAGAAAACCAAGTCAATAGCCAGGTGCAGTGACCCAAGCCCGTAATCGCAGCACTTTAGGAGGCCATGGCGGGCAGGTCACAAGGACAAGAGATGAGACCATCCTGGCCAACACGGTGAAACCCTGTCTCTACTAAACAATACAAAAATTAGCTGGGCGTGGTGATGCGCACCTGTAATCCCAGCTACTTGGGAGGCTGAGGCAGGTGAATTGCTTAAACCCAGGAGGCAGAGGTTGCAGCGAGCCAAGATCTTGCAACTACACTGCAGCCTGGTGACAGAGCGAGACTCTATCTCAAAAAGAAAGAAGTTAATCTGAAAATACAGAAACACAAAACGAACACAAAAATAGCCACTAAACCTTCGTACCTAAAGACAATTGTTATCTAGTGGTGTACCTTTCCAGGCCCAAATACATATGCAGACAAAACTTTTTGATAGGCTTGGTAACTTGTTTTTGTTAGACAATAATATGAATATCAATTAATCTTATCAGTAAGTACTCTTTTTTTTAAGATGGAGTCCCGCTCTGTCACCCAGGCTGGAGTGCAGTGGCATGATAGTGGCTCATTACAACCTCTGCCTCCCAGGTTCAAGCAATTCTCTGCTGCAGCCTCCCAAGTTGCTGGGATTACAGGCGCATACCACCATGCATGGCTAATTTTTGCATTTTTTTAGTAGAGACGGGGTTTTACTATCTTGGCCAGGCCAATCTTGAACTCCTGACCTCATGATCCACCGGCCTCAGCCTCTTAAAGTGCTGGGATTACAGGCATGAGCCACTGCACATAGCCAATAAGTACATTTATCCAACTTTGTTTTAGAGTTTTGCTCTGTCACCCAGGCTGGAGTCCAGTGGCACGATTGAGGCTCACTGCAACCTCTGCCTCCTGGGGTTCACACAATTCTGCTGCCTCAGCCTCCCGAGTTGCTAGGATTACAGATGCCTGCCACCACACCCACCTAATTTTTATATTTTTAGTAGAAGTGGGGTTTCATCATGTTAACCAGACAAGCCTTGAACTCCTGACCTTAGGTGATCCACCCGCCTCGGCCTCCCAAAGTGCTGGTATTACAGGCATGAGCCACTACTCCCAACTCATTTATCCAACTTTTAAAATGACTTACTAGTACTTCTTTTACAAAAATACGATAATTTAGCTGGGTGCAGTGACACATGCTGGTAGTCCCAGCTACTTGGGAGGCTGAGGCAGGAGGCTTGCTTGAGCTCGGGAGTGAATTATGATCATGCCTATAAATAGCCACTGTACTGTGGCCTGGGAAATGTAAGCAAGACCCTGCCTCTTAAAAAAGAAAAAAATCTTAATTTAAATTTTACATAACTCAAATGAACATTTGAATTTCCTGTTGTTGTAACGGATAGCGTTGTTGCAAGGTTTTTGTGTACTTTTGTGAGTCCTTAGGGTAGATTCCACCAAATGGTATTTTTTTTTCCTTTTTTTTTTGAGACAGAGTTTCGCTCTTGTTACCCAGGCTGGAGTGCAATGGCACGATCTTGGCTCACCGCAACCTCCGCCTCCTGGGTTCAGGCAATTCTCCTGCCTCAGCCTCCTGAGTAGCTGGGATTACAGGCACGTGCCACCATGCCCAGCTAATTTTTTGTATTTTTAGTAGAGACGGGGTTTCACCATGTTGACCAGGATGGTCTCGATCTCTTGACCTCGTGATCCACCCGCCTCAGCCTCCCAAAGTGCTGGGATTACAGGCGTGAGCCACCGTGCCCGGCCCCCAATTGTTATTTTGTATCAAGAGGCTAAGACATCTGATAAGACATCTGATAACCACCATGGCAGTTTCAATGGCATGCCTGTGTTCTTCATCCTTGCTGTATCATTTTTACGTGAATTTAATTATGTCTGGTAGTTTTAATTTACATTAATTACTAGTGACTGAACATTTTTTTCTGAGACAAGGTCTCACTCTGTTGTTCAGGCTGGCATACAGTGGCTCAACTGTGGCTCACTGCAGCCTCAAACTCTTGGGCTCAAGTGATTTTCCCACCTCAGCCTCCCAAGTAGCTGGGATTGTGAGTGTGCACCACCATACCTGGCTACTTTAAAAAATTTTTATTTTAAGGGCTGGGCACTGTGGCTCACGCTTGTAATCCCAGCACTTTGGGAGGCCGAGGCAGGTGGATCACGAGGTCAAGAGATGAGACCATCCTGGTCAACATGGTGAAACCCCGTCTCTATTAAAAATACAAAAAATTAGCTGGGCATGGTGGTGCGTGCCTGTAATCCCAGCTACTCAGGAGGCCGAGGCAGGAGAATTGCCTGAATCCAGGAGGTGGAGGTTGTGGTGAGCCGAGATTGTGCCATTGCACTCCAGCCTGGGTAACAAGAGCAAAAACTCCATGTCAAAAAAAAAAAAAAAAATTTTATTTTAATAGAGAGGACATCTTGCTGTGTTGCCCAGGGTGGTCTCAAACCCCTAAGCTCAAGTGATCCTCCTGCCTCAGCCCCCTAAAGTGCTGAGATTACAAGTGTGAGACACCACACCTGGCCTTCTTAATCTTTACACACCATTTACTGATGGAATCATTTTCCTCTGAAATGCTATATTTACCAAAAATTAAATTCTCTGAATGCTTGGGCTATTGAATTTTGTTTCATTGGTCAGACTGCCAATTCTTTTTCCTTTCCTTTTCTTTTTTTTTTTTTTTTTGAGATGCAGTCTCATTCTGTCACCCAGATTGGAGTACAGTGGTGCAATCTCGGCTCACTGCAACCTCTGCCACCTGGGTTCAAGCGATTCTCCTGCCTCAGCCTCCTGAGTAGCTGGGATTACAGTCGCGTGCCACCGTACCCCACTAATTTTTGTATTTTTCTTTTAGTAGAGACAGGGTTTCACCATCTTCGCCAGCCTGGTCTTTACCTCCTGACCTTGTGATCCACCCACCTCGGCTTCCCAAAGTGCCAGGATTACAGTTGTGAGCCACCGCTCCTGGCCTCCTTTTCTTATTACACACTATATTAATAAATTCTCCCTTGATTACTCTTTCTAAAATTAATTGGCTTTTCTCACACATCAATTCTTCCACGTGAACTTTAGAATTCCTTTATCAAAGTTGCCAGAAATTCCACTGTAAAGAAGTATAAATGAATTGGGGGCATTATTTATTTATCAAGACAGAGCTGGACTCTGTTGTCCAGGCTGGAGTGCATTGGCATGATCTCAGCTTACTGCAACCTCTGCCTCCCAGGCTCAAGCAATCCTCTCACCTAAGCCTCCCGAGTAGCTGGGATCACAGGTGCATCGTGCCACCATGCCTGGCTAATTTCTGTATTTTTTGTAGAGAGGTTTTGCCATGTTGTCCAGGCTGGGCTAGACCTCCTGAGCTCAAGTGATCCACCTGCCTCAGCCTCCCAAAGTGCTGGGATTAGAGGCATGAGCTGCCATGCCAGGCCTGAAGACTCAATTTTTTTTTTTTTGAGATGGAGTTTCGCTGTTGTTACCCAGACTGGAGTGCAATGGCACGATCTCAGCTCACCGCAACCTCCCCACTTCTGGGTTCAAGCAATTCTCCTGCCTCAGCCTCCTGAGTAGCTGGGACTACAGGCGCGCACCACCATGCCCAGCTAATTTTTGTATTTTTAGTAGAGACGGGGTTTCACCTTGTTGACCAGGATGGTCTCTATCTCTTGACCTCATGATCCACCCGCCTCGGCCTCCCAAAGTGCTGGGATTATAGGCGTGAGCCACCGCGCCCAGCTGAATCAATATTTTTTTAATGTCAAATATGCCCCCTTGGCTGGGCACGGTGGCAGGAGGATTACTAAAACTCAGGAGTTCAAGGCTGCAGTGAGTTATGATTGTACCACTGAGAGAGCAAGACCCTGTCTCTCAAAAACTGTTGCCTGGGTGTGGTGGCTCATGCCTGTAATCCCAGCACTTTTGGAGGCCAAAGCAAGTGGATCACTTGAGGTCAGGAGTTTGAGACTGACTAACATGGTGAAATCCCATCTCCATTTAAAAAAAGCAAAAATTGCTGGGTGCCATGGCTCACGCCTGGAATCCCAGCACTTTAGGTGGCTGAGGTGTGTGGATTGCTTGAGCTCAGGAGTTCAAGACCAGCCTGGCCAATATGGTGAAACCGTTTCTACTAAAAATACAAAAATTAGCTGGGTGTTGTGGCACATGTTTGTAGTTCCAGCTACTTGGGAAGCTGAGGCAGGAGGATCTCTTGAACCTGGGAGGCAAAGGCTGCAGTGAGCCATGATTGTGCCACTACACTCCAGCCTGGGTGACAGAGTGAGACTCCGTCTCAAAAAAAAAATTTTAAAGCCCCCAAAAAACCGTGCCAGGCCTGAAGACCCAATATTTTTACGAATAAATGTCAATTAAGCCCCCTTGGCTGGGCACAGTGGCTAACACCTATAATACCAGTACTTTAGGTGGCTGAGATGGGCAGATTGCTTGAACTCAGGAGTTCAAGACCAGCCTGGGCAACATGGTGAAACCCTGTCTCTACCAAACATACAAAAATTAGCCGTGTGTGGTGGTGGGTGCCTGTAGTGATAGTTCTATGGTAAACGGTATGGTGCTTCCTCAAAAATTGAACACAGAATCATCCTATTAAATAGCTAGCAATTTCATTCCTAGATGTAGACCCTGTCTCTCAACAGTAACAAAAAAACCCAGAAAACAAAAAACTCAGTATCAAAAACAAGATATATTTTGGAGGTTGTAAATAGTCCTCTTAGTAAATAGTCTCTCTTAGGAGAGAGAACTTCAGTCTGAACTACCTTAGAAGGCAGAAGATGAAGGTGTTGAGATTTACTAGCTCATGGAATCATGAAAAGTTGACAAACCATGGTAAGGGCAGGAATATGGAGCATCAGAAACAACTAGAACCAGGGGTTTGAGAGCTTCCCAGGCTCTTAGTCTCTCACCTCTGCATGTCGGCTTCTGTTTCACTGCAGACAGTGGAACCGTGGCACATGGCTGCTGACAGCTCGTATGTTTTACATTTTTTGGTTTCCACACTGGAGAGGAATTTTCTTTCTCAGTTTCAGTTAAAAAAATTTGTGGTAAGGACTCTGGCCCATATTGGCCCCGGACCAGTGGCCAGGGTATGAGGTCATTTAAGACAACAGTATGCAGTAGTCAGAAGTATTTACATAAATATGAAAAAGAAACAGAATGAGATCAACACAGTATCAATTAGGTACATTTAAAAGACATACATACATAAAACAACACTATATATTATTCAAAGATACATGTATATTCAAAGACATATAGCTAACACATAAGACTGTCTACCTAAGGAGGGAGGGAAGGAACGTGAGTGGGAACTAGAATGAAGAGAAAAAAGATAAAATGAGAAAAGCCTTGTTAATGACAGTGTGACTGACTCAATTATCTGCACCTGAGGGGAAAATAGCAAAATAAAGGAGTGATGGAGGAAAGAAAACAAAGAAAAAGTACTTCTGAGTGGGAATAAGGGGCATTTTCCAAGTGAAAATAAAGGGGAGAATGCTGGGGAGATGATTCCATACATGTTCATTATGGGAACAGAAGAGACATATCCTGATAGTGGATTGAATGGAAGATAGAGGGGTGAAGAATAACTCCTGGGCCAGGCATGGTGGCCCACACCTGTAATCCCAACACTTTGAAAGTCCAAGGTGGGAAGATTGGCAAAGGCAAGGAACTTGAGACCAGCCTGGGGAATACAGGGAAACCTGGCCTCTGCAATATTTTTTTTTTTTTTTTTTTTTGAGATGGGGTTTGCTCTTGTTGCCCAGGCTAGAGTGCAATGGTGCAATCTTGGCTCACTGCAACCTCCACCTTCTGGGTTCAAGTGATTCTCCTGCCTTAGCCTCCCAAGTAGCTGGGATTACAGGTGTGCGCCACCACGCCTGGCTAATTTTTTATATTTAGCAGAGAGGGGATTTCACCATGTTGGTCAGGCTGGTCTTGAACTCCTGACCTCAGGTGATCTATCTGCTGCAGCCTCTCCAAGGGCTGGGATTACAGGTGTGAGCCACCATGCCTGGCCAAAAATTTTTTTTAAAAAGAGTAACTCCTGGGTTTTGACTTAAATGGTGGTACAATTTGTTAAGATTTAAAACAGGAGAAGAAATAAGTATTTGACAGGAAAATCAGATTTGATTAGTTAAGTCTGAATTGTTTATGAGACATCAAAGAGGATGTCCCTTTTTTAAAAATTATTTTTTTGCCAGAAATGTGTATATATTAGTTTCTATTTTATTTCTGAATGAACTCTTCTATTTATTTAAAGTACAGTTGTTTTTTTTTTGTCTTTTAAGACAGGGTTTCATCATGTTGTTCAGGTTGGTCTTGAACTCCCGACCTCAGATGATTTACCCGCCTTGGCCTCCAAAGTGCTTGGATCATAGGCATGAGCCACCGCGCCCGGCCTATTTATTTATTTTTTAAGACAGGGTTTCTCCATATTGGCCAGGCTGGTCTTGAACTCCTGACCTCAGGTGATCCGCCCACCTCGGCCTCCCAAAGTGCTGAAATTACAAGTGTGAGCCACCATGCCCGGCCTGAGTACTGCTTTAAAAGCATGGATTCCATTACACAATATGTTCATTATCTTAATTTCTAAATAATCCATGATATTAGTCTTTTTCTTTTTTGCCCATTAATTATTTAAAATTGGTGTTTTTGTTTGGTTTTTGAGACAGAGTCTCTATCTATTACCTAGGCTGGAGTGCAGTGTGGCACAATCTTGGCTCACTGCAGCCTCCACCTCCTGGGTTCAAGCAATTCTTCTGTCTCAGCCTCTGCAATAGCTGGGATTACAGGCACCTGCTACCATGCCCAGCTAGTTTTTATTTTTATTTTTTTTGAGATGGAGTCTCACTCTGTTGCCCAGGCTGGAGTACAGTGGCGCGATCTTGGCTCACTGCAACCTCTGCCTCCCGGGTTCAAGAGATTCTCCTCCCTCAGCCTCCCGAGAAGCTGGGACTAAGGGTGCATGCCACCATGTCTGGCTAATTTTTTGTA
Source organism: Callithrix jacchus (assembly GCF_049354715.1). Classification (NCBI taxonomy): domain Eukaryota; kingdom Metazoa; phylum Chordata; class Mammalia; order Primates; family Cebidae; genus Callithrix; species Callithrix jacchus. The sequence continues at coordinate 65,949,329 of NC_133506.1, forward strand.
TTTATTAGAGATGGGGTTTCATCATGTTAGTCAGGATGGTCTCTATCTCCTGACCTCATGATCTGCCTGTCTCAGCCTCCCAAAGTGCTGGGATTACAGGTGTGAGCCACGTTGCCCAGCTTTAGTTTTTGTAGCTTTAGTAGAGACGGGTTTTCCCCATGTTGGCCAGGCTGGTCTTGAACTCCTGACCTAAAGTGATCCACCTGCCTCAGTCTCCCAAAGTGCTGGGATTGCAGGAGTAAGCCATCGAGCCTGGCCTAAAATTGGTGTTTATTTTATTATTATTTTTTTTTGTCTGCTTACTTTTTGAACATGCACATGGGAAAAACTGTGTTTTTAAAAAAATTCCAAATTGTTAGAATTTTTTTGCTTAATTTGTGGCTATTCATTTCTAGTTTTATTAATTTGTGCTCAGTAAATGTGACCTGTACAATTATTTCTTTTAGAAATTGAATTCAGGGCTGAGCACGGTAGCTCTTGCCTGTAATCCTAGCAATTTAGGAGGTTGAGGTGGGTGGATCACTTGAGGTCGGGAGTTTGAGACCAGTCTGGTCAATATGGTGAAACTCTGTCTCTACTAAAAATACAAAACATTAGCCAGGCATGGTGGTGAATGCCTGTAATCCCAGCTACTCGGGAGGCTGAGGAAGAGAATTGCTTGAACCTGGGAGGTGGAGGTTGCAGTGAGCCAAGATCCTGCCACTGCACTCCAGCCTGGGCAATAAGAGTAAAACTCATCTAAAAAAAAAAAAAACCCCCAAAACCAAACAACTCAGCAGCTTTCACTTGTGATACAGGCCTAAATATGGTTGACTTTCTTTTCATTTCTTTTTACCTAGTATTTAATGAATCCTTTAAATCTGAGAATTCAAAAATTTCCACCAACTTAGTAAATTTTCTTGTACTATTTGATTACTGCTTCTCTGCAGTCAGCTCTGTTATCCCCTTCTGGAACTCATATTTAATTATTAATTTTTCTTTTTTTTTTTTTAGATGAAGTCTCACTCTGTCACCCAGGCTGGAGTGCAGTGGTGCAATCTCAGCTCACCGCAACCTCCACCTCCTGGGTCCAAGCAATTCTCCTGCCTAGGCCTCCCGAGTAGCTGGGACCACAGGTGTGTGACACCATGCCTGGCTAATTTTTTAAGTTTTGTTTTTTTTTAGTATAGGTGGGGTTTCACGGTGTTAGCCAGGATGGTCTCGATTTCCTGACCTCGTGATCTGTCCGCTTTGGCCTCCCAAAGTGCTGGGATTACAGCCGTGAGCCACTATGCCCCGCCCCTAATTATTAATTTTTTGAACCTATTCTCCGTGTCTCCCATCTTTGTGTCTCAGTTTTTATCTATGACCTTTTCCCTCTCAGTTCTGGTAAATTTTCTTGAACTGATTTAACTTTTGGCATATCTAATCTGCAGTTCACTGACACTGCTGCATTAAATTGGCAGTGCCATTTGTCCTAAGAAAGTTTTCTTGTTTTCCATTATTTTTCAATCTTAAAAAAAATAATGTAATGACCTCTCAAATTTCAATGTGAAACATTATTTTTTAACACTTTTTCCTATTCTCTCAAATATGATGGCAAAGGTTTTCATTTGCTTTGACCACTCAAATTGTTCCTCTTCTCAACTGTTGAATCTTTTCACCCACATAATGACTTTCTCCTTATGCTTAACCTGGTGTCACGAAAAAGGAACTGAACGAGTTCTGTCAGAAGTTGCTGCAATTCTTTCAGTTTAGACTAAGGAATAATTGGTAACTATCCTGTGATGGGTGCAGTCTAAAGGCCTGTGGGGCTGTGGAGGAGCAACAGGTAGAGGCAGGCATTCTTGGGGAAGGGAGTTTCACCTCTGCACAGCTCTCCCAACACAGGTTCAAGTACCAATCTTCAGGCCTAGTTAAATTTTAAAGATGGGAAATTAAAAAGTCAACCTTAGATACAGAGAAGTAATTTTTTCAAGAATCTATAGTGACACAGAAACTCCCAAATCGACTTTTTTTTTTTGGCTGAGTCTCGCTCGGTTGCCCAGGCTGGAGTGCAGTGGCATGATTCGGCTTACTGCAGCCTCCGTCTGCTTCCCGGGTTTAAGTGATCCGCCCTTCTCAGCCACCTGAGTCGCCGGGATTACAGGTCCCAAATCGACTTCTATACCTCCTGATGTACTTCCTTCCACACGATTCCAACTATATCGTATCTATTTTTTAACAGCCAGGGGGCGGGGCTGGGGGCGGTGGCTCACGCCTGTAATCCCAGCACTTTGGGATGCAGGCAGGCGGATCACAAGGTCAAAAGATAAAGACCGGCCTGGGTGAAATACCGTCTCTACTAAAAATAGAAAATTTAGCTGGGTGTGGTGGCGCGCACCTGTAGTCCCAACTACTTGGGAAGCCGAGGCAGAAGAATCGCTTGAAACCGGGAGGCCGAGGCTGCAGTGACCCCGAGTTCACACCACTGCACTCCAACCCAGGCGACAGAGTGAGGCTCTGTCTAAAAAAAAAAAAAAAAAAAAAATGCCAGGGGTTTGGGGAGATGGCTTGCTGAACTGAAAAAGGCTCTGGTAGGTTCTTATCCACGGCGTCACCCTGGGCAATTTACTTCCGTTCTCTGGGATTCAGTGTTCTAATCTTAAAAATGGGGTTAGTAGGGAGGCTGCGGCGGGTTAATCGCTTGAACCCGGGAGGCGGAGGCTGCAGTGAGACGAGATCGCGCCACTGCACTCCAGCCTATGCGACAGAGCCAGACTCCGCCTCAAAAAAATGAAAACAAATGGGAATAGTAATAACTACTCTTAGCACATCTTCAAGATCCCAAGTAATGGCCCGCGGCGCTAGTCCCGGGCCTTTGGCGGGAGACCCTGGCCTAAGGCGATCAGAGGAGACCAGGCTGTGGGGTGTCTCCGTCAACCCGGGTCCCCGACTAGCACCAGTTTCCTCGGTGGCCAAGACAACAGCAATGGCAGCTACCGCCGCGAACGCCTGCCTGGCCTGGCACGACGACGCCTCGTCTCACCTCAGCTCACGGGCGCCGAGCTTCCAGCTCCAGCCTCCGCGCGCCTCCCCGGCCACACCTCTGCGCACGCGCAGCGCCCGCCTGCCCCGCCCAGGCTCGCGTTCCGGCCCCGCCCCTCTGGAACTGGCGTCGGACGCTTTTCCTCCCAGCGCGGCCACCGTCGTTCCGAAAGGAAGGGCGGAAGGGGGCGGGGACAGGCTGGGAGGTGGGCGACCGCGCTCGTCGCCCGACTGTGGTGGTTTCCTGGCTGCGCGCGGCGGTGGCGGAGTAGCTGCAACTGTAGCAGCAGCAGCGAAGATGGCGGAAGGGCTGGAGCGTGTGCGGATCTCCGCGTCGGAGCTGCGCGGGATCCTGGCTACTCTGGCCCCGCAGGCCGGGAGCAGAGGTGAGTCGCGCCGCCCAGCTCCTGGGCCGGGCCTGCCCGCCCCGCCTCCCTCTCCTCCTCCTCTTGCCTCCTCCCCACTCGGCCCGCGGCTCCGGAGCCCCCGCCCCTTCCCCCAGCCCTGGGCACCGGGGCCGCGGCGGACCGTCGCTGCCCTGTCTCGCCCGCGGGTCGGTGCTGGGTCGAGCTCCGCCAGTCCTGGCGCACTCTGGGAAAGCCTGGCCCGAATTCCTACCTCCACCCTGTTTCTCGCCGCGAAGGTGACTGTTCCCTTTTGCCCCAGCGCTCTCAGACCCGCCCGCCGGTTCTCAGGCGTCGGGAGACGCGGAAAGGAGCGGGATCGGGTGGAGGCCTCGGGCGTAGGGTCCTCCAGGCCGCCTTCCTCGGGCCGGCCCCGGCCACCGCCTTAGCGTCGGAGAGGAGGAATTGGGGAGAAACGTTTAGCAGCTTGCGACTTCCTTGCTCAACTTTTCCACCCAAGACAGGGTTCCGAAAGCTGCGCCACTGGAGGGATCCGGGATCTCTAGACTCCGGGTTTGACCCTGGCATGTGTGCGAGCAGTTTTTATTAGAGAGAATGTTCAATTTGCAAGCTAATTTCAAGTCTCCAGCCACATCAGGAAAGTAAGAAAGATTCTAGTGTCTCACCACCCCTGCAATACGCAGTAGAGTTGTGTAGAACGGTAGCTGTGATCGGAGCCTTCTCTAGGTTTGCTGCCAGTCTGTGGAATTCGTTTTCGTTGGTTAACAGAATTGGACTGTTAAGGATGTTTTCTCCCGCTGCTCTAGAAAGTAGTAGTGATAGCTCTCTCCATCTCACCTGCCCCCCTCCAAGTTAAAGACTGCCGAGGGTGAGCTATTCTTGGGTTAAGCCGGTTTATCTTTATTCATACTTGATGAAGCTGTCTTTTAAACTTTTGAAAATAGTGAAATACTGTCTTAAACCTCAGTCTCTTTTTTTCTTTGTTTTGTTACTGTATGGGCTCGTTTGCATTCATATTTAGAGAACACTACTTGGATTAAAAACTTTTTATTGTTGTTATTTTTTTGAGACAGGATCTCACTCTGTCTTCCAGGCTGGAGTGCAGTGGAGGGATCTCAGCTAACTAGTAGCCTCCACCTCCTGGGCTCAAGCGCTCCTCCCACCTCAGCCTTCTGAGTAGTTGGAATTACAGGCCTGCGCCGCCACACCTGGCTATTTTTTGTGTATTTTACAGAGACCGGGTTTTGCCATGTTGCCCAGGCTGATCTAGAATTCCTGGCCTGAAGCAATCCTCCCGCCTCAGCCTAAAGGGCTGGGATTATGGGTGTGAGCTGCTAAACCTGGTCTATACTAGGATTTCATTTTATTTTATTTATTTTGAGACAGACTTGACAGTCAGGCTCTGTTGCCCAGGCTGGAGTGCTCGATCTTGTCTCGCTGCAACCTCCGCCTCCCAGTTTCAAGCAATTCTCCTGCCTCAGCCTCCCAAGTAGCTGGGACTACCAGTGCACGCCACCATACCCGGCTAATTTTTGTATTTTTAGTAGAGATGGGGTTTTACTATGTTGGCCAGGCTGGTCTCGAACTCCTGACCTCGTGATCTGCCCACCTTGGCCTCCCTAAGTGCTGGGATTACAGGCGTGAGCCACCACTCCAGCCTTATACTAGTAATTTATGTAGCATTCTATCTGTGTACTTGATAATATTCTCACTAATTCTTCCAGTTTTCCACTGAAATCTTTAGTGGTTACTTTGATAGTGGTAACAGATACTTTTTAAAAACCACATACTTGCTTATCTGTTTGTTGTTTAGTAAGTTTATGGAGCTCAGAGAGTGGTTTCTGAAGTCCTGTATTATTATTATTCTTGAGTGCCCAGTTCTTGGGATCTTGAGGATATGTCACAATCTTTTCATCCGCATCCAGGAAAAGTTCCCTTATGGAATTTTTTTCTTCTCATAATTCCATCATCACAGTAGCAGTTAGTTTCGGTATTCTAATATGATAGTCTGAGCAGTATTTTCTTGGGGTGACTCTGGGAGCTGCTGTTGCTATGAGTGAAGTTGAAGAGTGTGAAAGGAACTGCTGACTGCTTCACCAGCAGGTGTGTTATTTGGTAATTGGTATCCTGAAGAAGAGAATTGTCCTCGTGAAGTTTGAAGAATAGAGTTGCAATTTTGTTCCCGAGAGATGTCCAGGATTAATGATTGTTATAATACCCCCGTTTTTCTCCTCATTTTCCCCCCTAGTGTTATGTTAAAAGAACTTAGCCACCAAGGAAAAAGTTAAAGGCAGAAAAAAAAGGCTGAGATGTATTCACAGGCGCTCTAGACAGAGAACAGTCTAATGCTGAAAAGGTTAGAGATCTTTAGTTCCAACAATGATGAGGTAGGTAGGTTGGGATCTTGGATTTCTGAATATGACTTGGGTAACACATAAGGAGATGGGTTCTCTCCCTTCTCTTCACCTAACTAGGTAGCCCCAACACAGTTAGGTTCTTAGCCTTATCAATTGTTGAACAAGTATTGTAAACCCAGAATTTCTGCTTCTACAGAAGTGTCCTTTCTTGCCTACCAATATTAGCATGTGGATGTATAATTCTTGACTTTTTCTGTTACTTAACAAGAATGACAATCTTTCCCCCACCTTCCTTCTTTATTCTTATCTTCTACCTTTCCCTCCCCAACTTTCCCCAACATAACAGAAAACATGAAGGAATTAAAGGAGCCCAGGCAGCGCAAAGATAATAGGCGTCCAGATCTGGAAATCTATAAACCTGGTCTTTCTCGGCTAAGGAATAAGCCCAAAACCAAGGAAGCCTCTGGGAGTGAAGAATTCAAGGATGAAATTGTTAATGACCGAGATTCCTCTGCTGTTGGAAATGGTACACAACCTATTAAAGACGTCTACAAGGAACCCACCAACCAACCGCAGAATGGTATAGACCCAGAAAATAATCGGGGTCAGGAATCCTTTCCTAGGACTGCTGGACAAGAGGATCGTAGTCTAAAAATTATCAAAAGAACAAAGAAACCGGACCTGCAGATCTATCAGCCTGGACGGCGTTTGCAGACTGTTAGCAAAGAATCAGCCAGTCGGGTAGAGGAGGAAGAAATCCTCAACCAGGTAGAAGAACTGAGAGTGGAGGAAGCTGAGTGTAGGGGAAATGTTGTGAAAGAGGAAGGTTTGAATAAACCAGACAGGGCTGAAACAGAAAAGAGCCCAGGTGGTGACAGAGTTAGGGCTGCAAAGGGAGAAAAAGGAAAGAGGATTGAGAAAGGGGAGGGGATGAAGAAAACGAGCGATGACCCGGCCCAGGGGAAGCCAGGTTCGGCGAAGCGCTACTCCCGCTCAGACAAACGAAGGAATCGTTACCGCACTTGCAGTACCAGCTCAGCTGGTAGCAACAACAGCGCTGAGGGAGCTGGCCTCACTGATAATGGATGTCGCCGCCGCCGGCAGGATAAAACCAAGGAGAGGCCACGACTGAAGAAGCAAGTATCTCTGTCCTCAACCGATTCCTTAGATGAGGACAAAATTGATGAGCCTGATGGATTAGGACCCAGGAGAAGTTCAGAAAGGAAGAAACATTTAGAAAGAAACTGGTCTGGCCGCGGGGAGGGTGAGCAGAAAAGCAATGGTAAAGAAAATCGAGGCACTCTTCATGTCACTTTTGATGCAGAAACCATGAACAAAGAGTCTCCCGTGGCAAGGCTGGCCAGGGATGATATGGATAGAGGAAACCCTGACAAAGGCTTGAGCAGCGGGAGCAAAGGCTCTGAGAAGCAGGAGTCCAAAAACCTGAAACAGGAACTTCGGGGTCGCGGTCGTGGCATTCTGATTCTGCCTGCCCATACCACCCTGTCTGTCAATTCAGCAGGTTCTCCAGAGGCCACACCTTTGGGACCTCGGCTTTTGTTCGGATCTGGTAGTAAGGGTCCTCGGAGTTGGGGCCGTGGAGGCACCACACGCCGATTATGGGACCCAAATAATCCTGATCAGAAACCTGCTCTAAAGACTCAGATGCCCCAGCTGCATTTCTTGGACACTGATGATGAAGTCAGCCCTACATCTTGGGGTGACTCACGCCAGGCTCAAGCATCTTACTATAAATTTCAAAACTCTGACAACCCCTATTATTACCCGCGGACACCAGGCCCTGCCTCCCAGTATCCCTATGTGGGCTATAACCCTCTACAGTACCCACTGGGCCCTACAAATGGTGTGTACCCAGGGCCTTATTACCCGGGCTACCCAACTCCGTCAGGGCAGTATGTGTGTAGCCCTCTTCCTGCCGGCACCATGAGTCCTGAGGAGGTAGAGCAGCACGTGAGGAACATGCAGCAGCAGGAGCTGCACAGGCTCCTCCGGGTGGCCGACAGCCAGGAGCTGCAGCTCAGTAACCTACTCTCCAGGGACCGCATCAGTCCAGAGGGCCTGGAGAAGATGGCACAACTCAGGTACGATGTGTCCTATTCTGGCTAGAGGGAAATGGAGAGAAGCTGGAGGTATATAGACTCCTATGGCTGAGGAAGGTAGAAACTTTTTAGCTGAGCCGCTGGGTATGGTCTCACTTTCACTTTGTAAGGGAAGGGCATTTGGAAACAGAACAGAGGTTTTGTTTCTAGTGTTAGAAATGATTATGCATCCTGCTTTTAAGAACAGATTATCTGTAAGGGATCATAGAACTTTGAAATGGAAAAAGACTTTCTAGAATGCCACGAAATGAACAACATATAACTTGCAATGAAGATCTTACTTCAGTTGTTAAATTCAGGTGAAGACATATGGGGAAAAACTATTTTCCTCAACACAACTATCTTTAGAATGACATTCTGCTCTGCAGAGTGGAAACCAGAGTAAGTAGTATACCTGGTCATGTTTTTGATTTCCTGCCAAGGGAGGTGGTTAATTTGCAGGAATCTCAAAACTTGGGTCTAGCTTTTCCTGTGGTGTATTTGGAATTAGAAGTTGCATGTATTTTATTCCAGAGCTGAACTGCTGCAGCTTTATGAACGCTGTATTCTACTGGATATTGAGTTCTCTGATACTCAGAATGTGGATCAGATCCTGTGGAAGAATGCTTTCTATCAGGTGATTGAGAAGTTCAGGCAGCTTGTCAAGGATCCGAATATTGAGAACCCAGAACAGATTCGGAACAGACTTTTGGAGCTCTTGGATGAGGTAAACTGTCATCTTTTTGTCCTCAGGATAAAGGCTTCAGCATTCTGTAGTTATGATGGATTTGTACTACCTAAAATACTGTGTTTTAGAACAGAACACTGACAAAAACCGTGCTATTTTCCTCTATTCTGAGCCTATCCTACTCCAGTTGTTTCCTTAGGATCATAAATTACTGACAATTGGAGTTTTGAGATTGAAAGCTTTCTGAATGCCTTGGCCTAAAAGAGAGAATGAGAATGTGTATATATGTGTTTGTGTGGAGAGAGAGTACGTGTGTGTCTTCATGTGCTCATATCTTCAAAACCATGGAGGCTTATACTGTGAATTTGTCTTGTGTACAAATTGGAGGCAACTGAATATTGTGCATGCCTCTCTTTTCTTTTTTTTTTTTTTTTTGGAGACGGTGTTTAGCTGTTGTTACCCAGACTGGAGTGCAATGGCACGATCTCAGCTCACTGCAACCTCCGCCTTCTGGGTTCAAGCAATTCTCCTGCCTCAGCCTCCCGAGTAGCTGGGACTACAGGCGTGCACCACCATGCCCAGCTAACTTTTGTATTTTTAGTAGAGACGGGGTTTCACCTTGTTGATCAGGATGGTCTCCATCTCTTGACCTTGTGATCCACCCGCCTCAGCCTCCCAAAGTGCTGGGATTATAGGCGTGAGCCACCGTGCCTGGCCACCTCTCTTTTTTTTTTTGTTTCATTTTGTTTCATTTTGTTTTGTTTCGTTTCTTTTCTTTTCTTTTTGACAGAGTCTTTCACTGTTGCCCAGGCTATAGTGCAGTGGTGTGATCTCAGCTCACTGCAATCTCCACTTCCTTGGTTCAGGCAATTCTCCTGCCTCAGCCTCCTGAGTAGCTGGGATTACAGGCATGCGTCACCACATCCAGCTAATTTTTTTGTATTTTTAGTAGAGACGGACTTTCACCATATTGGCCAGGATGGTCTCGATCTCCTGACCTCATGATCTGCCTGCCTCGGCCTTCGAAAGTGCTGGGATTACAGGCGTGAGCCACTGCGCCCGGCCCGTGCCTCTCTTTTCATAGGTTGTCTAAACATTACCCATATTGTGAAAGGGTTGTCTGCCCTGGTTTTTGGTAGATAGGTTGGATCAGAATAGGTTGATTCAGCCATTTCTTTTTTCTTTTTATAGGGTAGTGACTTCTTCGATAGTTTGCTTCAGAAGCTGCAGGTTACTTACAAGTTCAAACTAGAAGACTACATGGATGGTCTTGCCATTCGCAGCAAGCCATTACGCAAGACAGTAAGCTCCCTTCTTTATTTATCTTAAATTTTCATTCTTTTAGCAAGCATTTATCTAGTGTTAGTTCTGTGCTAGACATTGTACTGGGTGTTGAGGATGAAAGAATGAAAGGTACAGTTCAGTGCAGGGACAGATAGATTAAACCAACAATTTTAATGTCATGTGTACTATGATAATGGTATATAGCAGTGGTCCCAGCCTTTTTTCTTTGTTTTTTTTTTTTTTTTTTTTTTCCTTTTTGTCTCTTTTGAGATGGAGTTTCATTCTTGTCACCTAGGCTGGAGTGCAATAGCATGATCTTGGCTCACTGCTACCTTCAACCTCTCCCTCTCGGGTTCAAGCAATTCTCCTGTGTCAGCATCCCAAGTAGCTGGGATTACAGGTGCCCACCACCACGCCCAGCGAATTTTTGTATTTTTTGTAGAGGTGGGGTTTTATGTTGACCAGGCTGGTCTCAAACTTCTGACCTCAGGTAATCAACCCGCCTCAGCCTCCCCAGAGTGCTGGGATTACAGGCATGAGCCACTGGGCCCGGCAAGTCCCTAGTCTTTTTGGCACCAGGGACCAGTTTCGTGGAAAAGCTTTTCCATGGTTGGGGATGTGGGGGCATTAGACTCTCATGAGGAGTGCACAACCTAGGTCCCTTGCATGTGCACTTCACAATAGGGTTTGCACCCCGGTAAGAATCTAACACCACCACTGATCTGACGAGAAGTAGAGTTCAGGTGGTAATGCTCACTTAACCACCGCTCAGGCCAGAGACTGGTACCAGTCTGCAACCTGGGGGCTGGGGACCCCTGGTATAGAGTGTTGACGGGGGATAGAGAGAAGTGAATCTAACAGCCTGGTGGGGCCAGGGAAGGCTTCTTGGAGATTGTCAAGCTGAGTCTTGAAACAAGGATAGGAGTTTGAAGGTGGGAGGGGCGGTTTGAATAGAGGGTCCAGCAAAAGAGAACCAGCACTGTTGGGAAAAAGCAGGAAGGTCAGTATGCTGGTGTTTGTAGTGTGGAGTGGGGCTGTTATAGGTAGAAAAGCTAATGGAGTGGAAAGGGACTAGGTCGTAAACTCTTACGTGCTATGCCAAAGAGTTTGGACTTCATTCTGAAAGCACTGGGGAACCATTAATTGATTTCTTAGTAAATGGATAAGATTTGCCTTAGAACCAGTTACTTGGGCAAATTGGTAAGTTTGGATGGGAGTTGGACAAGAGTGGAGATAGAGGAGTCAGGTTGCAGGTCTGAACTGTGATAGAGATCACGGAGATGGGAAAGAGAAGACAGATTGGAAATACTTAAAGTAAATAGAATGGAATTGTTGACTGATTTGGTGTGAGAGATGAGATTGGAGGCATGAAGAGTCTGAATCATCTCCCAGCTGGTAGTCCAGGGGAGTGGCTGCAAAGGAAGAGATTGGTTCGGGTTTGGATATGCTTAGGTGGAAGTGTGTGTAGCAGGAACTTGAAAAGGAACAAATGAATATTCTGGTCTGTCTGGGCTGGTGATACAGATTCATGGGTCATCATGATATAGGTGGTAGTTGAAGCAAAAGCTAGGATACTGGGAAGACTGGCCAGAGAGGGGAATTAAATTTCAAGGTGGGGGTAGGTAAAATTGTCACGTGCGATAGAGTTGTCAAATGTTAAGTTTACTAAAAAGTGTCTATTGGATTGGATGACGTTATCAAGAGTTAATTTAGTTGGAGAGACTGGAAGCCAGATTGTAGTGAAGGTAAGTAAAGCAGTAGAGACTATGAGGGAGTAATATAGACCATTCTTTTAAGCGTCTTGGCTGTGAAGGCCATGAGGGAAGACAGCTAAAAGAACATAGGATTCTAAGAGAAGGTTTTTTGTTCTTTGCTTTTAGTTTTGTTTTTTTTTTTCTTGAGACAGAGTCTTGTTCTGTTGCCCAGGCTGGAGCATAATGGCATGATCTCAGCTGACTGCTACCTTTGCCTCTTGGGTTCAAGCAATTTTCCTGCCTCAGCCTCCCGAGTAGCTGGTATTACAGGTGCGCGCCACCATGCCTGGCTAATTTTTTGTATTTTTAGTAGAGACCGGGCTTTACCATGTTGGCCAGGTTGGTCTCGAACTCTTGACCTCGTGATCCACCCACTTCAGCCTCCCAAAGTGCTGGTATTACAGGTGTGACTCATTGCGCCCGGCTAGTTTGTTTATTCGTTTTTGAGACAGGGTCTCTGTCACCCAGGTTGGAGTAAAGTGGTGCAATCTTGGCTCACTGCAACCTCTGCCTCTTGGGTTCAAGTGATTCTGCCTCAGTCTCCCAAGTACTTGGAGATTGCAGGCGCACACCACCACACCCAGCTAATTTTTGTATTTTTAGTAGAGATGGGGGTTTTACTATATTGTCCAGGCTGGCTGCAAACTCCTGGCCTCAAGTGATCTGCCAGCCTCGGCCTCTCAAAGTGCTGGAATTATAGGCATGAGCCACTGTGCCCAGCCAGTTTTTCTTTTAAGATGGGAAAGTTGAGCATAATTAGGAAGAGGTTAGAGATTCATTAGAGAAAGCAGTGTGATGTATGAAGCAGAGCCTTCCTCTTGCCTTTTTTGCTCCTTCTGATGAATTACTACATACAAGTTTTCTTACTAATTGACAAGTGTTTTTGACTGTCCAACATGATGAAATTCCATCTCTACTAAAAATACAAAAATTAGGGGGGACTGGTGGTATACGCCTGTAGTCCCAGCTACTCATGAGGCTGAGGCAGGAGAATCACTGCAACCCAGTGATGGTTGCAATGAGCCAAGACTACGTTATTGCACTCTAGCCTGGGTAACAGAGTGAAACTCTATCTCAGAAAAAAAAGATGTTTATTGAGTTCCTTGTACATGCTGGGTGGCATTTTAGGCAGAGGCAGTTCAGTACAGATCAGGAAAAAAAAAGTGCTTGGTAAGTACAGAATTTGGATGAGTTATTGCTGATGCAATGACTTTTGCAAAGGACATTGGAGGTGTATACTATAAAGGGTTAACCTAATTTTAGAAAATCATGGGAGACTGAGAAATTTGTAGTTAAACAATGGCTGAAGACCTAAAACATCAGCCAGGTGAAGGTGTATGTGAAGATGTAGGAAGAGAAGCATTTTAGGGGAAGAGGACAAGGACAATATACTTTTTTTTTTTTTGAGACGGAGTTTCGCTCTTGTTGCCTAGGCTAAAGTGCGATGGTGTGATCTTGGCTCACTGCATCCTCTGCCTCCTGGGTTCAAGTGATTCTCCTGTCTCAGCCTCCCGAGTGGCTGGGATTATAGGCATGTGCCACCATGCCTGGCTCATTTTTGTAGTTTTAGTAGAGATGCGGTTTCTCCATGTTGGTTAGGCTGGTCTCGAACTCCTGACCTCAGGTGATCCGCCAGCCTCGGCCTCCCAAAGTGCTGAGATTACAGGTGTGAGCCACCACACATGGCCGAGGACAATATACTTAAAGGCCCTGAAGTGGAAAACAGCATGGTGTGTTAGGGGAACTGAGGAGTCTGATCTGACTGAGGTACAGAGAGTGACAGGGAGCGTGGTGCTGATGAGGTAAGCAGAAGCACGATCATCCAGGACTTCATGCAGAAGGTGATGGAGAGCCTTCGAAAGAACTGGTCTTGTTTTTGTTTTCTCTTACCAAGATGACAAAGTAGATGTAGTATGGAGGCATAATCAGTTCTCTTTGTGTTTTATCAGTTAAATACTGAGGATTCTTAACACTTTTGGGGGTGTTCATTCATGGAAAGAATTTGTGGCATAGTTAGGACTTAAAGGGTATGTGATGTGTAAGTTATGTGCTAGGTGGGAGGTTGATATGCAGTAGCTATTGCACTAGTGAGTGTGCTTTCCTGAGGGGTTAGTATCTCCTTCTTGATGAAGCTTTGTTCTTTATTCAGTGATATGTTGATTTCTTTTGTGTGGAGTGGAGTGGAATTATATTGTATGCTGTGAAGTGGTGTTCCTTAGGGACATACTTTGGTGGGCACATGTCTTGGGATTGGTTTACTCTGTTTTCTGAGTGACAGATGCCAAGCCTGTCAGTGAGAAAACATATAGTACCGCACAGTGTGTGGCATATTGTTAATGTTGATAAAGGATAATTACTTGTTTTAGGCAAAGGTAATGTAATACAGTGATACAATGCAGTGATATTAACAGTTTAAAGAAACACTATAATGATGGTAGAAAAAGAACAGAGAGACTGGGTGTGATGTGTCACACCTGTAATCCCAGCACTTGGGGAGGCTGAGGCAGGGGGATCACTTGAGGCCATGAGTTTGAGGCCAGCCTGGGCAACATGGCGAAACCCTGTCTTTACTAAAAATACAAAAATTAGCCAGGCATGGTGGTTCATGCCTGTTGTCCCAGCTACTCGGGAGGCTGAGACATGAGAATTGTTTGAGCTCAGGAGGCAGAGATTGCAGTGAGCCAAGATCGCACGACTGTACTCCAGCCTGGGTGCAGAGTGAGACTCTGTCTAAAAAAAAATCATTGTGGGGAAAAGCAGTTGTCGTAATATTTGGATGTCTCTTTATAGTTTATAAAATATTTATATATTTCCTCCAGTTACCCTATAGTTATTTTTATATTCAGATGAAGAAACTGAGTCCCAGAGCATCCAAAGACTTTCTTAAGATCAAACACTATTCCATACAGTCAGGTCTCCTGACTACTCACATCAAAATGTTTTCTTTCATTTGCCTGGAACTCTAGAATCATACTCTCTCATTTCTCCCACTGTGTTTTCTTGGTAAATTTTGTATCACGCAGCTGACTTTTTTTGGTCATTTTTTGGTTAGGCTGAAAACTTTATACTTTGTTGAGGACTGCTAGTGCCTTATCAGTGCTCTGTTGTCATTTTCACCCCATCCCTGTCCTTTGAGGGTTGAAGTTAGTGTTTCTTGCCTTGTCTACTAACTGATTGTTTTTTCTGAAGGTAAAATATGCCTTGATCAGTGCCCAGCGGTGTATGATATGCCAAGGAGATATTGCCAGATACCGGGAGCAAGCCAATGATACAGCCAACTATGGGAAAGCACGCAGGTACTTTACCTCCACTTGATTATTTCTCTTTCCCATGTGCTATAAGCAAAGCCTTAGTAAGAGCAGTAGGCCCCTCAAGCTGCCTCTCATGTAGATATTCTGCAGGTGTCCCTGTTGGTCCCTGTAGTCATGCCTTACCATTCCACTGTTACATCTAACATTCTACCTTATGTCTTAAGTATTAGGGCTCTCAGGGTGAACTGGGAAAAAGTTAACCTGAAACTAGCATTTTCTTACTGTTTTTCTGTTTTAGTTGGTACCTGAAGGCCCAGCACATTGCTCCCAAGAATGGGCGCCCCTATAACCAGTTGGCTTTGCTGGCAGTGTATACGGTAAGAAATCCTATGGACACGGGAAGTGCTTTGCAGGAAGTATCTTACAATATAGAGTGTGATATTAGTTCCTAGAGCTTTATTTCATCTCATCACTGTAACCCAAAGAATAGCCTCTCAGGCCGGGCACGATGGCTCACGCCTGTAATCCCAGCACTTTAGGAGGCCAAGGATCAGCAGGTCAGGACTTTGAGACCAGCCTGTCCAAAATGGTGAAACCTCGTTCCTACTAAAAAGTACAAAAATTAGCCAGGCCTGGTGGCGCACTTCTGTAGTCCCAGCTACTTGGGAGGCTGAGGCAGGAGAATCACTAGAACCCGGGAAGCGGAGGTTGCAGTGAGCTGAGATTGAGCTACTGCACTCCAGCCTGGGAGACAGAGTGAGACTATGTCTCAAAAAGAAAAAAAAAAAAAAGAAAAGAATAGCTCCTCAAACTCCTTTCGTTATGGTTGCTCTCAGAAGCAAGTGGTCTGGGTTTCCTTACTTCACTTCACTTAATCCATCTACTTACCACTGCGCTTAAATTCCTAAGGGAATGCGCACGCTCCAGCTAAACTCCATTCTGTTTCTGACCAGAGCTTCTGCTCTGAATTTTGTCTTGATTCTCTTTCCTTCCTGTTGAACTAGGCAACTCATTCTGGAGGAAAAAGAAGGCTTACTTCTCTCCCTTAAAGTTTTCACTTGGCTCTAAGTAGTCACATCTTTGCTTCCTTTCCCTAGATCCTGTTACTTCTTTCAGCTTTTCATCTAAGGTGCCTCCTTAGCAGAAGCACAGTCAGCACCAGATTGTCCCTCTCTAGGTCTTATTGTGCTCTAAACATGTCTCTATTGGAGAAGTGGGCCTTAGGAGCTGAGAGGGCTGCTAGGCAGAAAGCTGAATTCAAGAGGGAAAGTGGGGACCAGTGGTAGGTACCAAAGGTTCAGTCATAAGAAGCAGCTGGCTGAGCATGGTGGCTCATGCCTGTAATCCCAGCACTTTGGGAGGCCAAGGCAGTGTCAGCCTGGCCAACATAGCGAAACCCCATCTCTACTAAAAATATAAAAAATTTGCTGGGCATGGTGGCGGGCACCTGTAATCTCAGCTACTTGGGAGGCTGAGGCAGGAGAATCACTTGAATCTGGGAGGTGGAGGTTGCAGTGAGCCAAAATCGCCTTACTGCACTCCAGCCTGGGCGACAGTGAAAGACTCTGTCTCAAAAAAAAAAAAAAAAAAAAGCAGCAGCTACAACGTTCATTAGCAAGGAGGAAATTTTATTTTCTTTCCTTCTTCTTCTTTTTTTTTTTAAGAGAGGCAGGGTCTTGCTCTGTCACCCAGGCTGGAGGGCAGTGACACAAACTCCTGGCTCAGGTGATTCTCCTGCTTTAGCCTCCCAAGTAACTGGGACTACAGGCACACATTACCACACCCAGATAATGAAAAACATTTTTTTGTAGGGACAGGGTATTGCTTTGTTGCCCAGGCTGTTCTTGAATTCCTCAGCCCAAGCAGTCCTCCTACCTCAGCCTCCCAAGAAAATTCTTAATAATTATGGATTGAAATAGTTGATTAAGTAATGTGGTTTGCTGAAACCCTTCCTTCAGAATTTGTTGAATCTCCTGTTTTTACTTCTGTCTTATTCTCTGTGATGGGTTTATGTGATTTTTTTTTCCCACCCCTCTTTGCAGCTTTATTTTTTCCTTCCCCTTTCTCCATATTCATCTTTTCCATATTCCTTCTTTGTAATAATTGAATGAAACGTTAATTAGAAAATTAACCATCACCTTTAGCTGGTGTCAGAACATTTTCATCACCCCAAAAGGAGACCTCATACTTACTGCTTTTCTTCCCTCCCTCCCCTCAGCCCCTGGCAACCGCTAGTCTGATTTCTGTTTCTATATCTTACCTATTCTGTATGTTTCATATAAATGGAATCATATAATATGTGACTTTTTGCAGTTCTCTAATGATACATGATGTTGAGCATCTTTGCATATGCTTGTCATCTGCATATCTTATTCATCGAGGTGTTCAGATATTTTACCCCTACCCTTTTTGCCCATTTTAAAAAATGAGTTTTTTCCCTATTTGAGTTCTTAAGAGTTCTTTGAGCCATGTGGTGGCTCACGCCTGTAATCCCAGCACTTTGGGAGGCCAAGGCGGGCAGATCACGAGGTCAAGAGATTGAGACTATCCTGGCCAACATGGTGAAACCCCATCTCTACTAAAAATACAAAAATTAGCTTGCTGTGGTGGTGCACGCCAGTAGTCCCAGCTAATCAGCAGGCTGAGGCAGGAGAATCACTTGAGCCTGGGAGGTGGAGGTTGCAGTGAGCTGAGATCGCACTGCACTCCAGCCTGGTGACAGACCAAGACTTTGTCTCATAAATAATAATAATAATAATAAAAGAGTTCTTTGTATAGTTTGGATACAAGTCCTTTATCAGGTATGTGTTTTGCATATTTTCTTCCATACTATGGCTTGTCTTCTCTTTCTTCATCAGTGTCTTTTGCAGAGCAGAAGTTTCAAGTTTTAATCAAATCCAGCTTACCCATTATTTCTTTCATGGGTTATGCTTCTGGTGTTTAAGAAGTTGTCTTGAAACCCACGATTAACTTAATTTTGTGTTATTTTCTAGGAGTTGTATAGTTTTATATTTTACATTTAGGTAATCCATTTTGAGTTAGTTTTTTTGAAAAGTGTCAGGCTACTGTATAGATTTATTGATATAGGTGGATATACAGTTGTTCCACACCATTTGTTGAAATAACTGTCGTTTCACCATTGAATTACCTTTGCTCCTTTGTCAAAGACCGGCTGACTATATTTGCATGAGTTTATTTCTCGGCCTCTGTCTGTTCCCACTGATCTATGTGTCTGTTCTTTGGTCAGTGCCATACTGTCTTGGTTCCTGTAGCTTTAATAGTATGTCTTGAAGTCCAATGTCAGTCTTCCACCTTTGTCCCTCAGTATTGTGTTGGCTATTCTGGATCTTTTGCCTTCCCATGTAAACTTTACAATCAGTTTGGTGATTTCCAGAAACCTAGTGAGTATTAGGTGATAACTCATTTTGGTTTTTTAATTGCATTCCCCTAGCAGCTAATGATGTGCATCTTTTCATGTGCTCACTTACTGTTGGGAGAAATATCTATTCACTTCTGTTGCTCATTGAGAAAAAAAATTTTTTTCTTTTGAGACGGAGTTTCGCTCTTGTTACCCAGGCTGGAGTGCAATGGCGCGATCTTGGCTCACTGCAGCCTCCGCCTCCTGGGTTCAGGCAATTCTCCTGCCTCAGCCTCCTGAGTAGCTGGGATTACAGGCATGCGCCACCATGCCCAGCTAATTTTTTGTATTTTTAGTAGGGACGGGGTTTCACCATGTTGACCAGGATGGTCTCGATCTCTTGACCTCGTGATCCACCCACCTCGGCCTCCTAAAGTGCTGGTATTATAGGTGTAAGCCACTGCGTCCGGCCCGAGAAGAATTTTAATTTTATATATATATATATATATATATATATATATATATATATATATATATATATATTTTGTTGTTGTTTTACACACACACGTTTGTGTGTGTGTGTGTGTGTGTGTGTATGTATTTTGAGATGGAGTCTTGCTCTGTTGCCCAGGCTGGAGTGTAGTGCTGCAGTCTCGGCTCACTGCAACCTCTGTCTCCCAGGTTCAAGCTATTCTCCCACCTCAGCCTCCAGGGTAGCTGGGATTACAGGTACATGCCACCACCCCCAGCTAATTTTTCTGTATTTTTAGTAGAGTCAGGGTTTCACCATGTAGGCTAGGCTGGTCTTGAACTCCTGACCTCAAGTGATTTACCTACCTCAGGCTCACACCGAGATTATATGCGTGAGCCACTGTGCCCAGCAATTTTTAAATTTTAATTGTAGAATACTCATAAAATTTATCTTCTTCCCCATATATATGTGTGTGTATATATATAAATATGTGTGTGTGTGTGTGTGTGTGTGTGTATATATATATATATTTTTTTTTTTTTAAGAGATAGGCTCTCACTGTCATCTAGGCTGGCGTGCAGTGACAGAATCATAGCTCACTGCAGTCTCGACCTCCTAGGCTCAAGTGATCCTCCCCCCTCAGCCTCCTAATTAACTGGGACGACAGGCACACACCACCATACCTAACTAATATTTTGATTTTTTGTATAGACAGGGTCTTACTCTGTTGCCCAGGCTGGTCTTGGAACTCCTGGCCTCAAGTGATCTTGTCTTGGCCTCCCTGACTGCTGGGATTATAGGCAATGAGCCACTGCTCCCAACTACTTACTCTTCTTTTTTTTGAGACAGGGTCTCACTTTGTCACCCAGGCTGGAATACAGTGGCACAATCTCAGCTCACTGCAGCTTCTTCCTCCCAGGTTCAAGCAATTCTCCTGCCTCAGCCCCCTAAGTAGCTTCAACTACAGGTGCCTGCCACCACACCCAGCTAATTTTTGTATTTTTTGTAGAGGCGGGGTTTCATCATGTTGTCCAAGCTGGCCTTGAACTCCTGAGCTCAAGTGATCTTCCTGCCTCAGCCTGTCAAAGTGCTGGGATACAAGTGTGAGCCACCAGCCCTGCCTATTTTATCCTTTTTATTTTATTTATTTTTTATTTTTTGAGAGAGTCTGTGTCACCCAGACTGTAGTGCAGTGGCATGATGTCGGCTCACTGCAACCTCCGCCTTCCAGGTTCAAGTTATCCTCCCACCTTAGCCTCCTAAGTAGCCAGGACCATAGGCGCAGGCCACCATACCTGGCTAATTTTTTGTGTGTTGTTGTTAGAGATGGGGTTTTACTATGTTGCTCAGCTGGTCTTGAACTCCTGACTTTAAGCTAGCCACCTGCCTCAGCCTCCCAGAATGCTGGGATTACAGGCCTGAGCCACTGCACTCAGACTGTCTTACTGTTTGTTTGGTTTTTTCTTTTTTTTGAGATGGAGTCACTCTCTGTGGCTCAACCTCAGCTCACTGCAACCTCCACCTCCCAGGTTGAGGCGATTGATTCTTCTGCCTCAGCCTCCTGAGTAGCTGGGATTACAGATGCACACCACCACAGCTAATTTTTTTTTTTATTTTGAGATGGAGTCTTGCTCTGTCACCCAGGCTGGAGTGCAGTGGTATGATCTCAGCTCACTGCAACCTCCACCTCCCAGGTTCAAGTGATTCTTATGCCTCAGCCTCCCAAGTACAGGTGCGTGCCGCCACACCCAGCTAATTTTTGTATTTTTAGTAGAGACAGGGTTTTGCCATGTTGACCAGGCTGGTCTCAAACTCCTGACCTTAGGTGATCCATCCTCCTGGGCCTCCCAAAGTGCTGGAATTACAGGCATAAGCCACCACACTGGCCTAATTTTTGTATTTTTAGTGGAGACGGTGTTTCACCATGTTGGCCAGGATGGTCTCAATCTCTTGACCTCGTGATCTGCCCGCCTCGGCCTCCCACAGTGATTGGATTACAGGCGTGAGCCACTGTGCTCAGCCACCCAAAATGCTGGGATTACAGGCATGAGCCACCGTGCTCAGCCTCCCACAGTGCTAGATAACAGGCATGAGCACCACACCTAGCCTGTCTTACTTGTTTGTAAGCGTAGCTTCAGAAGCATTAAGTACATTCATACTGTAGTGTAAGCAGTCTCCAGAATTTGCTTCATTTTACAAAACTGAAACTCCCTATCTATTAAATAACAGCTCCTCATTCCCTCTTCCCTCAGCCTCTGCAGCAACCACCCTTCTTTTTTTTTTTTTGGACACAGAGTTTCCCTCTGTCACCCAGGCTGGAGTATGTGGGGCAATCTCAGCTCACTGCAACCTCTGCCTCCCGAGTTCAAGTGATTCTTCTGCCTCAGCCTCCTGAGTAGCTGGGACTACAGAGATCTGCCACCATGCCCACTGAATTTTTTGTATTTTTAGTTGAGACAGGGTTTCACCATGTTGGCCAGGATGGTCTCAATATCCTAACCTCGTGATCCTCCCACCTTGACCTCCCAAAGTGCTGGGATTCCAGGTGTGAGCCACCATGCCCAGCTGCTTCTTTTATGTCAGTATGAATTTGGTTACTCTAGGTATCTCATATAAGTGGAATTATACAGTATTTGTTTTTTTGTGACTGGCTTATTTCACTTAGCTTAGGTCCTCAAGTTTCATCCATGTTGTAGCATGTGTCAGAATTTCCTCCTTTTTGAGGGTGAATTATATTTCATGGTGTATATATATCACATTTTATATGTACCTTCACCCATTGATGGATACTTGAATTTCTTCCATCTGTTGGGTGTTGTGAATAATGCTGCAGTGAACATGGGTGTACAAATAAAAACTCTTTAGGACCTTGCTTACAGTTGTTTTGGGTATGTACCCAGAAAACGAATTAGTAGATCATATGATAGTTCTGTTTTTAGTTTTTTAACCATATTGTTTTCCATAGCAGCTACACCATTTCACATTCCCACCAACAGCACGCAAGGCTTCTGATTTCTCCATTTTCTTGCCATCACTTTCATTTTGTGCTTTTCTGATAGTAGCCATTGTAATGCCTGTGAGGCGATATCACATTATGGTTTTAATTTATGTTTCTCTAATGATTAGCATTTTTTCATAAGCACATTGGTCATTTGCATGTCATCTTTGGAGAAATGTCTATTCAAGTCCTTTGTCCATTTAAAAATTGTTATTTTTTGTGTTGTTAAGATGTATGAGTTCTTTATATATTCTGGATGCTAGATCCTTACTAGATACATGATTTGCAAACATTTTCTTTTATTTTGTGGATTGTCTTTTTATTCTATTGAGAGTATCATTTGATGTACAAAGGTTTTTCTTTTTTAATTTTGACGAAGTCTAGTTTATCTTTTTTTCTTTTGTTCCTTGCACTTTCAGTGCCACAGCTGTGAAACCATTACCAAATCCAAGGTTAAGAAAATTTACCTCTGTGTTTTCTAAGACTTTTATACTTTCACCTTTTTTTATTTTTGAGACGGAGTTTCACTCTTGTTGCCCAGGCCGGAGTCCAATGGCGTGATCTCGGCTTGGCTCATTGCAACCTCTGCCTCCCAGGTTCAAGTGATTCTCCTGCCTCAGCCTCCTGAGTAGCTGGGATTACAGGCATGTGCCACCACGCCTGGCTAATTTTGTATTTTTAGCAGAGACGGGGTTTCTCCATGTTGGCCCTGGTCTCAAACTCCGACTTCAGGTGATCTGCCCCCCTCAGCCTCCCAAAGTGCTGGGGTTACAGGGTTGAGTGCTACTTTTATCTTTATTTAGGTCTTTGATCAGTTTTAGGGTAATTTTAATACATGGTATGAGGTAAAGGTCCAAGCTTCATTCTTTTACACATGGTTATCACATTCTCTTGGCACCATTTGTTGAAGAGACTATTCTTTCTTCATTGAGTGGTCTTGGTTCCCTTGTCAAAAATCACTTTACATGTGAGTTTATTTCTGAACTCTCAGTTTTCTTCCATCAATTTATATGTCAGTCCCTCATGCCAGTACCACAGCTGTTTTAGTTACTGTAGATTTGTGGTATGAAAATTTGGGAAATGTGAGTCTTCTAATTTTGTTTTTTTTTGTTTTTTTTTTTTCAAGATTTTTGGCTGTTTGAGATCCCTTGTAATGACATATGGATTTTAGGATCAGCTTTTTCATTTTTGCAAAATCATTGGAATTTTGATAAGGATTGCATTAAATCTGTAGATTACTTTGGGAAGTATTTGCCATCTTCAAAATATTAAGCCTTCTAATTCATGAACACGCGGTGTCTTTTCATTTACTTAGTTCTTTAATTTCTATTAACCCTGTGTATAATAAATTTTGCCCTTCCTTGGTTAAATGTATTCCTACGTATGTCATTCTTTTTTTTTTTTTCCTAGGTGGGGTCTTGCTCTGTTACCCAGGCTGGAGTGCAGTGGTGCCATCTTGGCTCACTGCAACCTGTGCCTCCCAGGTTCAAGCGATTCTCTTGCCTCAGCCTCCTGAGTAGCTGGGATTCAGGTGTGTATCACCACACCTGGCTAATTTTTGTATTTTTGGTGAAGGCAGTTTCACTGTGTTGGTCAGGGTGGTCTCAAATTCCTGACCTCATGATCCGCCCACCTTGGCCTCCCAAAGTGCTGGAAATAGAGGTATGAGCCACTGCGCCCAGCCAAGTGTGTCATTCTTTTTGATGCTTTTACAAAAGAAATTTTCTTTTTTTCTCTCTTTCTTCTTTTTTTTTTTTTTTTTTTTTTTTTGAGACAGCGTCTTGGCTGGGTACAGTGGCTCACACCTGTAATTCCAGCACTTTGGGAGGCCAAGGTGGGCGGATCACCTCAGGTCAGGCATTCAAGACTAGCCTGGCCAACATGGTGAAACCCTGTCCCTACTAAAAATACAAAAATTAGCTGGGCATGGTGGTGCATGCCTGTAGTTTCAGTTACTTGGGAGGCTGGGGCAGAAGAATTTCTTGAACCCTGGAGGTTGAGGTTGCAGTGAGCCGAGATTGTGCCACTCCACTACAGCCTGGGTGACAGAGCAAGACTCTGTCTCAAAAGAGGGAAAAAAAAGAGACAGGATCTTACTATGTTGCCCAGGCTGGTCTTTAACTCCTGGCTTCAAGTGATCCTCCTCCCTCTGCCCCTGAAAGTACTAGGATTATAGGTCCAAGCCATTGTGTCCAGTCAGGAATTGTTTTCTTAATTTCCTTTTTCAAATTGCTCATTGCTAGTATACAGAAATGTAACTGAATTTTGTGTGTTGATCTTGTATGTTGCAACTGTGCTGAATTCCCTCAATGACTTTTTGCCTTTTGAAATGTAACTGAATTTTGTGTGTTGATCTTGTATGTTGCAACTGTGCTGAATTCCCTCAATGACTTTTTTCCTTTTGAATTAATTTTTTTTCACAGACCTCTGACCTAGATTAGCACTTCCTTCAAGTTCTTTTCCTCTATCTCTTTTTTTTGTCTCTGATTCATCTTAGTTGTCTGTTAACATCATTTTCCCAACTTTTCTGCCACTTCCAGTCAGTCAGTCATTCTGTCCCTTCCAATTGGTGAATCTCAGGTATTTACTGAGAATACAGCATGTATACAGTGCTTTGCTAGATGCCAGGAGTGATAAAATACTGATTTGCTTTCTTTCTTGAAAAAAATTGTGTTGAGAAAATAAGTGAGATGTACAGACAATGGTATAAATTAGACTTGATAAATATGTAATGGATTGTTGGATGCACCATTATCTTCTGTTCCACTGAGAAAGAAAAAGGCTGCCAATTAAAATAAAACACAACAATAGATATTGATTGCAAGTTGTTTCTCTCAGAAATTTTTTGGTATGAAGGAATATTTTATAGAATTGTTTAAAATATAGTCTCCAATCAAGTGAGTAGTATAGGCAAAAATTAGTGTGGATTGGAATAATAATAAAAATACCTACGCTTTAACTGTAATGGTGTGCCGGATATTCTATTAAACTATATGCATTATGAAAATTTAATCTGTTTGGGAGCCGTATGTTGTAAACATTTGCATTTTGCAAATAATGAAACCTCTCTCTAGGTTAACGTGCCTAGTGTCATATCTAATAAATGCAATACCAAATTCAGACTCAGGCATTTGACATTATAATCTGTGCCTTTAGCCATGCTAGATGAATACAAGATAGGAGTTTTGAAGAATGAATAGATGCTGGCCAGAGAGAGGAGCTAGTATTTTTAATGTATTTTGAGACAGTTATGGAAAACAGTGAAAATGAACATGAAGTTGGAGAAAAAGTAGAAAAGCCTTTTGGATATTCTTTCCACCTTTGTTTCAATGGTTTCCGATTTCCTTCTTTCTGACCCACTTCCTTTTTCTTTACTTCTTTTCCCTATTAATTGCTTATAAATGGACTTGTATTTATTTGCTGAATTTATTGAATAATATCCATAAAATGTTCAGCTACTGATTATTATTAAAAATTATCAATAACAATGGCAACATCATTGATTCAGTACAATTAAGTGTGAGACAGTGGACAACACTTTGTAAACCTGAGGATACTCCTCCACTGGGTACTATTTCTCCCATTGTAATGTTGAGGATATGGGAGCTGAGGAAGATTATTACATAATAATGTAATAATAATATAATCAAGTCAACTCCTGGATAAACCAGTATTTGGACCCAGGTTTATCTGGCTTGTAATTTCATTATTTCCTTATACCATACTGACTCCTAAGAAGGAAATATAAGTGAGTTGAATATCATGCTTTCTCTAAGAACAAGATGTAATTTCTGTTTATATTTTAAGAGACTGTTTATTCCTTTCTCTCCTTATGAGTACTTGGTTCTTGGAGCACCTCTGCATATATGATATATTGTGTAAGAAGAGACTGGTGATGTAATTGCAAGGGCTTCTCCCATGCATGGTATTTCTGATTTTGTTGTTGGAATTCCTCTCAGCTTGGGAGACGGGCTGGGAGAGAGTAGGGTTTCCTGAGTCAGCTGCCTCATGCTGGAGTTAGGAAGAGAATTGGTTGACTGAGTGTCTCTGGCCTCTTTCCACAGAGGAGGAAACTTGATGCTGTATATTACTATATGCGCAGTTTAGCTGCCAGCAACCCTATCCTGACTGCCAAGGAGAGTCTCATGAGCTTGTTTGAAGAGACCAAGCGAAAGGTGAGTGGGGATGCCGGCAGAACCATTCCTTCCTAGAGTAATGCATTGCACTTAGTGTCTTTGTGTCCTAGCTTTTCGCAGTGGCAGTATCACAGCCAAGGAGGTTTATCCAAGGCGCAATTATTGGTGAGTATGTGTCCTCAGGGATAGTGTCCTTAAATGGTCCCATCAGGCTGTGCTGTTGGGTAATCAGTCAGCCCCTGTGCAAAACAAAACTGTGATCTTACGGAGAGCTTTCAGGGGGCCCTTGGATGTACATGTTCTGCCGCATTCAGTCTGCAGAATTATTAACTTTAATGAGACAAAGCAGATGACACTGCTACTTTGGGACTGTGGTGCACAGTCTTTTTATTGTGGTTAGGCAACAAACACAGGTGAGGTGAGGCTTTTTTCTTTATAAGCTGAATCTTAGGAGAGTCTGAGCTTATGTGTTTTGTTTTTTTTTGTTGTTGTTTGTTTGTTTGTGAGAGAGTTTCGCTCTTGTTGCCCAGGCTGGAATGCAGTGGTACGATCTCAGCTACCTGCAACTTCTGCCTCTTGGGTTTAAGTGATTCTCATGCCTCAGCCTCCAGGGTAGCAGGGATTACAGGTGTGTGCCACCACACCCAGCTAATTTTGTATTTTTAGTGGAGACGAGGTTTCACTATGTTGGTCAGTCTCCTGAACTCAAGTGATCCACTTGCCTTGGCCTCTCAAAGTGCTGGGATGACAGGCGTGAGCCACTGTGCCTAGCCGTGAGCTTATGCGTTTGTATGTTACATAGGCAGAACAAATGGAAAAGAAGCAGCACGAGGAATTTGAACTGAACTCTGACCAATGGCGGAAAGGAAAGAAGTCTACTTTCCGGCATGTTGGAGATGACACCACTCGCCTGGAGATCTGGATTCATCCATCGCATTCACGGTCTTCCCAGGGCACTGAGTCTGGGAAGGATTCTGAGCAAGAGAATGGGCTGGGGAGCCTGAGTCCCAGTGATGTAAGTTTCTGAGAGTGATACAATGAGCCAAACTAGCTCAGTAAGCCTGGGTGCCCTGGTCCATCCAGCTGTGAGGCACAGAGCCTTCCCACTGACTGCAAAGAAAACAAAGCACTTGAGGCTCCTGATGCTCCTTTCCCTTCTCACCTCCACTTCCTTAATCTTTCTTACGTGCTTCCCTCTCTCACCACTGTGTGTCACTGCAGAATTTAGTAAAAGGATTTGAATTTTTTTTTTTTTTGCTTTTTGTTCACCGTCATCAACATGATGCTTTAGGACTCTATGTGGGATTTTGTACTTATTTTTTTCTTCTTGGTTGACCTTATATTCCAAGAATGAACTAAAGGAGCATGGACAGATTGGTTAGTCTGATTTGCAATCAGCTTTCTGTGGGATATCCTCTTTTTTTTTTTTTTTTTTTTTAAGAGAAAAAGGGGGTAGAGAACAGGAGTCTTGCTCTATTGCCCAGGCTGGAATGCAATCTAAAAGTAGGTCTTAAAAACCTCTTTTATGCCAATAATTGTGCTTAACAGCAGAGACAGGAAGGAATAAGAAAAGAAAATAACAAACAAACAGCCAACCAATATTTCATTAAAGTCTGTGAAATGCTGTGCAAATGCTGAAGAGTGATTTTCTTCCATTTATGTGGTCACTTTCAAAATAGGTGTAATGTGATACTGAGAAAAAATGTATGTTCTGTGGACCTGGGGTGAAGAATTCTATAAATATTCTCTGATTTTACTTGTTCCAGGTCTGAGTTCAAATCATAGATGTCTCTGTTAATTTTCCATCTCATTGATCCGTTGAATATTAACAATGTGGTGTCAAAGTCTCCTGCTATTATTGTGCGGGAGTCCAAGTCTCTTTATAAGTCATTGAAAACCTGTCTTATGTATCTGGGTGCTCCTATATTGGGTGCATATATGTTTATGATCATTGACTCCTATTGTGGCATTGATCCATTGCATTGATCATGTGATATCCTTCATTGTTTCCTTTAGTCTCTGTTACTATTAAAGTCTATTCTGTCAGAGACGAAAGTTATAACTCCTTTTTTTTTTTTCCTCTCCATTTGATTGGTGAGTCTTCCTCCAACCTTTTGTTTTGAGTCTCTGTGTGTCCTTGCTTATGAGATGGATCTGGATATAGAGTGCCAATGTGTTTTGACTTTTTCTTTCTTTTTTTTTTTTTTCCTCATAGTCTATTCTGTCTTCACATTGCTCTTTTCCTTTAAGGTATTCTTTTTTTTTTTTTTTGAGGGAAAAAGAGAAAAAGAAGGGGAAAAAAAGAAAAAGAGGAAAAAAGGAATATTACTTCATTCCTAAAATGGGTTTCAATAATGGCCGATCAATATTTTGAATGTTTAAAGTGGTTAATGCATATTTTATGTGTTTAAAATGGAGACCTCTGTTGTGTTTATTTGTTCTAGCTCTGAGTTCAAGTCCTGGATATCGTTATCAATTTTTTGTCTCGTTGAATCTGAGTCTCGTTATGGGTCTTATGTATCTGGGTGTTAAGATCTCTTATTGTTACATTAATCCTTTTACCCTTGCATCCTTGTAGCTTTGAAATCTATTTTATTAAGTGTGAGAATTGCAACTCCTGCTTTTTATTTATTTATTTTTGCTCTCCATTTGGTTGGTGTGTTTTTTTCCATCCCCTTGTTTTGAGTCTTTGTGTATCTTTAGATATATCGTTAGATTTTGTGGATAATGTGTATTTTGTGTGTTTAAAATGGAGAGCTCTATTGAGTTTATTTGTTCTGGATCTCAGTTCCAGTCCCGGATATCGTTATCAATTTTCTGTCTCGTTGAATCTAAATCTCATTATGGGTCTTATGTATCTGGGTGTTAAGATCTCTTATTATTACATTAATCCTTTTACCCTTGTATCCTTGTAGCTTTGAAATCTATTTTGTCAAATGTGAAAATTGCAACTCCGGCTTTTTATTTATTTATTTTTGCTCTCCATTTGGTTGGTACGTTTTTTTTTTTTTCCAATCCTTTATTTTGAGTCTATGTATATCTTTGGATATACTGTTAGATTTTGTCTGTATCCTCTGATTGGGAGATTTGGTCGATTTAAATTTAGGGTTGCTGCCATTTGATATTAACTGGCTATTTTGTCCTTTCGTTGATAAAAATTCTTCTTTATGTTAATGCTCTTTACTTTTTGGTGTATTTTTAGAAAGGGTCATACTGGTTGTTCCTTTCTTTGTATAATGCTTCTTTTAGAAGTTCTTGTAAAGCAGGCCTGGTGGTAATAACATCTCTGAGTACTTGCTTGTTCCTAAAAGATTTTATTTTTCCTTCAAATGTAAAGCTTAAATTGGCAGGATATAAAATTCTGGGCTGAAAGTTCTGTTGATTAAGTATATTGAATATTGGCCCCCACTCTCTTCTAGCTTGTAGGGTTTCCGTTGAGAGATCTGCTGTAAGCCTAATAGGCTTCCCTTTATGGGTAACTTGATCTTTCTCTCTGGCTGCCCTTAATATTTTCTCCTTCGTTTCGATCATGGTGAATCTAACGATTATGTGCCTTGGGGTTGGTCTTCTTTAGGAATATCTTTGTGGTGTTCTCTGTATTGCCTGGGGTTAAATAGTGTCCTGCTTTGCTAAATTAGGAAAATTTTCCTGGATAATGTCCTGGAGAGTATTTTCCAGCTTGAATTCATTCTCTCCGTCACATTCAGGTACACCAATCAAGCGTATATTAGGTCTTTTCACATAGTCCCATATTGCTTGGAGACTTTGCTCATTCCTTTTTATCCTTTTTTCTCTATTCTTGTCTTGTCGTTTTGTTTCATTAAGTTGGTCTTCGACCTCTGATATCCTTTCTTCCGCTTGATCCATTCGGCTGTTTAAGCTTGTACATATTTCACTAAGTTCTCGTGTTGTATTTTTCAACTCCATAAGTTCATTTGTATTCCTCTCTATATTGTCTATTCTTTTCAACATTTTATTGAACCTTTTTTCCAAGTTCTTAGTTTCTTTACATTGGGTTAGAACAAGTTCCTTTAACTCCCAGAAGTTTCTCATCATCCACCTTTTAAAGCCTACTTCAGATAATGGAACACAGTCCTTTTCCATCAGGGCTTGTTTGGTTGGTGATGAGTCCTTTTCCATCAGGGCTTGTTCGGTTGGTGATGAGTCCTTTGCCATCAGGGCTTGTTCCGTTG
The DNA here is from genome assembly GCF_049354715.1 of Callithrix jacchus. NCBI lineage: Eukaryota > Metazoa > Chordata > Mammalia > Primates > Cebidae > Callithrix > Callithrix jacchus. Next base: position 65,979,290 of record NC_133506.1, read on the forward strand.
CTGATGGGTTCTGATTTTGAGTATACTCAGCCTTCTTAGGCTGTTTTTTTCCCTTCATTGTAGATGAACCGCCTTTCTAATTAGGTTTCTGAGTCGACGTCTGACTTACTGATTCCCAGTGCTGGGATGCGAGCAACCCACTGTGGCGGCCTAAATAGCAGCAATAAGACTGATGGTGCTCTTCTGCCTGGGAATCTCTGGTCTGGCTTCCCTCTTGAGAACAACAAGTGGCTCTGACTTCCTGGAGCTCCAAACTCCAGTCAGTAGGGGAAGCAGTCCCGTTGGCTCTGCATGAAGAGCTGTTGCGCCGAGACGCCGGCAAAACCGCTGCAGCGGCCACAAGAGTCGCACTGGCGACCCGTGGGGCTCCTCCACTGGGAATCGGCTGATTGGTGAGTGACGAAAATTCGTCTAAAGATGTGGCGTCGTCTCGTTCTCTGAGCTTTCACTGGAGCTTCAATCCCGAGCTGTTAGTGGTCGGCCATCTTGGGTTGATCTCCTCGTGTTTTGACTTTTTATTCAGTTTGCGTGTCTGTGTCTTTGATTGGGGCATTTAATCTATTTAAATTTAGGATTAATCAGTTTGCATGTCTGTGTCTTTGATTGGGGCATTTAATCCATTTAAATTTAGGGTCAATATTGATATTTGTGAGTTTAATATTGCCGTTCAATGCTAGCTATTTTGCCCATGAGTTAATATAAATACTTCATTATGGAGATACTCTTTACCTTTTGGTAAGTTTTTGGGATGACTGATACTGGTTGTTCCTTTCTGTGTGTAGTGCTTCTTTCAGAAGCTCTTGTAAAGCAGGCCTGGTGGTGATGAAATCTCTGAGTGCTTGCTTGTTGGTGAAAAATTTTATATTTCCTTCATTTATAAAGCTTAGTTTGGCTGGATATGAGATTCTGGGTTGAAAATTCTTTTCTTTGAGGATATTGAATATTGACCCCCACTCTCTTCTAGTTTGTAGGGTTTCCGCTGAGAGATCTGCTGTGAGTCTGATAGGCTTTCCTTTATGGGTAACCTGACCTTTCTCTCTAGCTGCCCTTAGAATTTTCTCCTCTATTTCAGCCCTGTTGAATCTGACAATTATGTGTCTTGGGGTTGCTCTACTTGAGGAGTATCTTTGTGGTGGTCTCTGTATTGCCTGGAGTTGAGTATTGTCCTGCCTTACTAGGTTAGGAAAGTTTTCCTGAAAAATATCCTGAACAATATTTTCCAACTTGGATTCATTCTCTTCATGACATTCAGGTACACCTATCAAATTAGGTTTTTTCACATAGTCCCATATTTCTTGGAGACTTTGCTCACTCCTTTTTACTCTTTCTTCTCTAATCTTGTCTTCTCGTTTCATTTCATTAAGTTGGTCTTCGACCTCTGATATCCTTTCTTCTGCTTGATCAATTCAAGTGTTAAAACCTGTGCATAATTCGTGGCGTTCTCGTATTGTATTCTTCAGTTCCATTAATTCATTTATAGTCCTCTCTAAATTGTCTCTTCTCATTAGGATTTCGTCAAACCTTTTTTCAAGGTTCTTAGTTTCTTTACATTGGGCTAGAACATGTTCTTTTAACTCACAGAAGTTTCTTATTATCCACTTTCTGAAGCCTAATTCTGTTAGTGGAATGCACTTGTTCTCCATCAGGCCTTGTTCCCTTGTTGATGAGGAACTGTGATCCTCTGTAGAGGGAGAGGCATTCTGATTTTGGGTTTTCTCAGCCTTTTTACGCTGGTTTCTTCCCATCATTGTAAATTTATCCACCTGTCGTCTTTGTAATTACCGACTTTCAAATTAGGTCTCTGAGTGGACGTCCAATTTATTAATTCCCAGCGCCGGAATCTGAGCAACCCACTGCGCAGGCTAAAACAGCGGTATTTAGACTGATGGTGCTCTTATGCCCGGGAATCGCTGGTCTGGCTTCCTTCTTGAGTCCGTAATAGGCGACTCTGCCTTCCTGGAGCTCTAGACGTCGGTCAAAAGGGGAACCAGTCCCGTTTACTCTGCACCAAGAGCCGCTGCCAAGGTGCCAGCAAAACCACCGCGCTGGCCACAAGAGTCGCACTGGTGACCTGTGGGGCTCCTCCACTGGGAATTTCTGGTCCGTGAGCAACAAAAATTCATCTGAAAGTGTGGCGTCCTCTCGTCCTCTGTGCTTTCACTGGGAGCTACAATCCCGAGCTGTTAGCGGTCAGCCATCTTGGATCCCTCTCTGGGATATCTTCTTATAACTCTTGGGCTGGGACTTTTTCCTTTAAGCCAGGAGAAATGACAGTAGAAAATCACAGGCTTTTTTAGAAGATTTCTCCTCTGCATTTACTCAGTGAGTAATAATTGACAGTATGCCAGTCACTAAAGTTATAGTGAACAAGATCTCTTGCTGTCTCAGTGCATTCTAGTGGAGGACGCAAGAGACTGAACAGGCAATTAGAATATAGTGTAATTAATTTTGTTTTGAGGTACCCACCAAATATATGCGAGCACATAGCCATTGGACCAAAGCAGTCATTGATCAATTGAAGTGTAAATAACAAGTAGGAGTTAGCTAGAGAAGAGAAAGGAAAGTGGTAAAGCGCTTCCAAGGCAAAGAAAATAGCATATGCAAAGGCCTGAGGCTAGGGGGAGACAGAGAGCACAGTAGTTGGAAAACTGCAGTGGCCGGTTCATTGTGCCTTAAGGGTAAAATTCACCCAGTGGGTGTTGTAAGCTAGGGCTAGATGTTGAAGGGTCGGTCATACTTGGAACTTGGTTCCAAAAGACTTGGTTGAACCTGGGGAGCTCAGGGAGAAGAAAGAGTCAAGGTCCAGTGTGGTGGCTCCATCTGTAATCCCAGCACTTTGGGAGGCTGAGGCAGGAGGATCTCTTGAACCCAGGAATTCACTACCAGCCTAGGCAACAAAGCAAGGCTTCTGGCTCTACACAAAATTTTTTCAAAAATTAGCAGGGCATGGTGGTGCAGGCCTGTAGTCCTAGCTACTCAAGAGTCTGAAGTGGGAGGATTGCTTGAGTCCAGGAGTTAAAGGCTATAGTGAGCTATGATCCAGCCTAGGTGTCGGAGCAAGACCCTGTCTCAGAAAAAAAAAAAAAGTCAAGAATGAGCCCAAGAGGTCAAGGCTACACCATTGCACTCCAACCTGAGTGATAAGTGAGACCTTGTCTTTAAAAAAAAATAAATAATATATATATATATATGCACACACACACACACAAATACAGAAAAAACAGAGTTTACTCTGTCGCTCAGGCTGGACTGCAGTGATGCCATCAAACTCCTGATTTCTAGTGAACTTCCTGCCGCAGGTGTGTACAGGTACACACCACCACACCCAGCTAAGTTTTTGTAGAGATAGAGATTTGCCCTCTTGCCCAGGTTGATCTCAAACTCCTGGCCTCAGGCAGTCTTCTCACCTGGGCCTCCCAAAGATCTGGGATTACAGGCATCAGGTAGCATATCTGTCCTATTTTATTTATTTATTTATTTATTTTTTGAGATGGAGTCTCGCACTGTCACCAAAGCTGGAGCGTGGTGGCGCAATCTGGGCTCTGCAACCTCTGCCTCCTGGGTTCACATGATTCTCCTGCCTCAGCTTCCTGAGTAGCTGGGATTATAGGCACACACCACCATACCGGCTTATTTTTTTATTTTTAGCAGAGACAGGGTTTCAAGATGTTGCCCAGACTGGTCCTGAACTCCTGACCTGGTGATCTGCCCCTCTTTGCCTCACAAAGTGCTGGGATTACCAGCATATATTATTTGCAGAATTAGAAATAAGATGGTCAGAAGTGGTGGCTCACACTTCTGACCATCTTATTTCTAATTCTGCAAATAATATATGAATATATTTTTAGTAAAAATTTTAAATACTTGTGTAGAATACAATGTGGCAATTTTTTTTCTAAACTATTAATAAAGTTACTTATATATTTTTAGCTTGTACAACATTCTTGGGTAACTATTTCCCTTAATTTTTTAAAATTAACGTCTTTGAGTTTGGTCTGTTCATTTTAGGCTACCAGCACTTGAGGAAGAAATCTGCAGTTTTTGGCTGGGCACGGTGGCTCACACCTGTAATCCCAGCACTTTGGGAAGCCAAGGTGGGCAGATCTCTGAGATCGGGAGTTCGAGTCCAGCCTGGACAACATGGTGAAATCCCATCTCTACTAAAAATACAAAAAATTAGCTAGGCATTGTGCCTCGTGCCTGTAATCCCAGCTACTCAGGAAGCTGAGGCAGGAGAATTGCTTGAACTGGGAGGCAGAATTTGCAGTAAGCCGAGATCGTCCCACTGCACTCCAGCCTGGGCAAAGAAACAAGACTCTGTTTAAAAAAGAAAAAAAAAAAAAAAGAAATCTGCAGTTTTATAACTCTTCGTTTATCTAGCCAGGAAACCACACTGCCATTTTTACCTGCTTTCTCAGGCCCAAGTTAGCTTTCTATATTCTTTTTTTTCTCACAGTAGGTCCCAGGAACTCAGGTTGCTTTCTCTGTTCTTTGGAAGACGCACAGTGATATGAAGTAAGCGTTGAGGATTCAATGAATTTATAATAACGAAAAATGATTTTTAACCTCAAAGAGCATTTGGTCATGTGAGAGACAGATGTTGTTATAGTTCAGTGTGCTAAGTACTGTGATAAAGGTGAGCATGAGAGCATGAGAGGCTGAGGGAGCATGCAGTTGGAACACCCAATCCAGTCATGGTTAGGGAAGGCAGGGGCGAGGCTGCATTTTGCAGTTTAAAAGATGATGTAAAGGCATTTCTGCACAGAGGCATGAAAACTTGGATGAGGCATGATGACATCAGGAACTGCGAGTAGTTCAGTATAGCTGGAGACTCAAGTGTGAGAAGTTCTCCTGTGAGAACCTTGAGTCATGCCTGACACGTTACCTTCCTCTGTTCCCACATCCAGTCAGTACCACCTGGTATTAGGAGGTGGATACTGTTGAAGCCATCCACTTTTCTCCTTTCTCATAGCTGCCATCAGAGTTGAAGCCAACCATTCAGTTATCCATATACCATTCAAAGAAGTCCCTAATGGTCTTTTCAGATTTATTCCTGGTTCTCTTCTGGCCTTTGTTTTTAGACAGTAACTCCAATGAATGAACTTCCAGATACCCATTTCTGATCATGCTACTCCCTTCTTAAAAGTGGTCAGTTATTTCTGTTTGCTCTTATAATCAGTTCTAAAATCTTTGACATAGTCCACTGGGCCCCTCATGATTTGGCTCCTGCTATTTCCAGTTTTACACTTTTCAGACTTTTCTTCCTTCCTTTGTTACTGTGTTCCAGCCACATTGGCTTCTTCCTTGAAGGGGTCCAAGCTCTTTTCTGGCTCCTGGCTGTTGTACATCTCTCTGCCCACAATGCACTTACCTTTCACTAGTATTTCTGCCTTAATCAGTCACTTTCTTTCTTACCCTTCACGTCTCAGCCTAAATGTCATGTTTTCAAGGAAGCGTTTCCTGATCCCAGAGACTGGCTATTTCTCCTTTGTAATATCGTATTTCTAGTTAGATGCTTCTAAGTGTAGTTTTGTGAAGATCTTCCCCTTGCTAGATTGAAGGCTCTATGACAGTAGAGTCACATCTAGTGTGTTCACTTCTTTGTCCCCAGTGTCTGCATATGGAAGATTCTAAATAAATCCTAGCTGATACACAAATGAAGGGAAGAGCAGTGAGGGATGAGGCTACAGAAGGTAGCAGGGGCCAGGTCCTTCATAAATATTTTGAAGTTTGGCTGTCAGGTATTCAGGGATTTTTATTTTTTCAGAGTTATGTTGGTCATGTTTAAAATTGATATGTAATAATTGTACATATTTATGGGCTGCATATTTTGGTACATGCATAGAATGTATAATGATCAAATCAGGGTATTCAGAATATCCATCACATCAAACATTAATCATATAGGTACTAAGGATTTTAAGCAGAGGGATGATATAATTGGATTTGTTTAATGATCACTCTTTTGAATACTTCTAGTTCTGGAACAAATTTATTTCATTTTAAAGGGAACTTTTAAGTTTTATAACTAATACCAATTCATTGTCTCTAAATTAAACAGAAATGTATATTTAGCTTAGGTTGGCTCATGCCTATAATCTCAGCACTTTGGGAGGCTGAGGCGGGCGGATCACCTGAGGTCAGGAGTTTGAGACCCAGCTTGGCCAACATGGTGAAATCTTGTCTCTACTAAAAATACAAAAATTAGCTGGGCATGGTGGTGACTGGCTGTAATCTCAGCTGCTCAGGAGGCTGAGGCAAGAAAATCACTTGAACCCGGGAGGCGGAGGTTGTAGTGAGCCAAGATCGTGCCAGCCTGGGCAACAGAGTGAGACTTTGTCTCAAAATAAATAAATAAATAAATAAAAAGTATATGTAGTTTACAGTGGCAGTTACTTGTATTCTTTCCTTCAGAGAAATCACTGTTAACTGATTGATGTCCTTCCAGACCTTTTTCTAAGCATATTTGAGTGTATACATGTATGCACATACCTATAAAAACCTGAAATGCATTAAAAAAATAGTTTTGAGAGACAGGATCTCTCTCTGTTGTCCAGGCAGGAGTGCAGTGGCATGGTCACAGCTCACTTCCGCCTTGATTTCCTGAGCTCAAGTGATCCTCCTGCCTCAGTCTCTCGAGTAGCTGGAACTGGAAGTATGCGCCGCCATGCCTGGCTAATTTTTAAAAAATGTTTTGTAGAGATGAGATCTCCTTATCTTGCTCAGGCTGGTCTCAAGTTTTAGGCTCAAGCAATCCTTTGGTCTTTGCCCCCCCAAATGTTGATATTCTAGGCGTTAGCCACCAAGCCTGGCTAAAATACATTTTTTAACAAAAAAATGGGATAGTACTAACAATTTGCAACTTACTTTTAAAAATTATTAGTTGGACATAAATTAGTCCTGCTATAATGCAGTATATACATTTCTAAAATTTACTGTGCTGTGCCAAATCACGGAAGTAAAAACCACAGGGCTTGTGGAGAAAGTGGAGTTAGTAGTACCACCCTCAAAAAACTTCCTCAGTGACATAGTAAAAAAGATAGGAACCTAATTTAAAACTGTTGTACAATTTTATACATGTGAAATGGTTAAGAAATACATGCCAAGGCAGCTGGATCACGAGGTCAAGAGATCGAGACCATCCTGGTCAACATGGTGAAATCCCGTCTCGACTAAAAATACAAAAATTAGCTGGATATGGTGGCATGTGCCTGTAATCCCAGCTACTCAGGAGGCTGAGGCAGGAGAATTGTATGCACCCAGGAGATGGAAGTTGCAGTGAACCAAGATCACACCATTGTACTCTAGCCTGGACAACAAGAGTGAAACTCCGTCTCAAAAACATTGCTGGGTGTTTGTAATGGCACCTGTGAATAGGTGTGGCTCACAACACATGATCATGTGGTGAACTGAGGTAGCTGGGAGATGTTTGGGGTGTGTACATGTGTATGTTTTGTGTATTCCTGTGCAGCTTGATTCAGCTGGATGCAGTTCTGTGTGTTCACCTGGTATTTCTTGTAAACAAAATCACACGTAAGCAAAGACAAAGTTTGTGTTATTCCTTTATTGTCATAATGATAGGAACCTGATATTGTTATATCCTTTATTGTGTTATTCCTGTAGTTGTTCCTTTATATATTTATGGCAATGAAACAAATTTTCATTTTCAAAATGAACATTATAGCAGTACTGGGTGATTAGCCTTAATTGGAATTGTTCCTTTGACAACTCCTAGAGAATTTAAAGCACAGACTACTTAAATTTAGATCCATGAGTAAACAGAACGTTTGACTTCAGGTGGTTGTTAGTAACAAGGGTAACATCCCAACTAGTTTGTCTTCTGCCAAGCATGTGCTCTGGATCTCTCTCTCCCCCTCCTCTCCCCCCCCTTCCTCTCTCTCCTCCCTCTCTGCCCCCCTCGATGGTTACAGGAGGTTAGCTTGTGGGTTGTTGGTTTTTAGTCTTGAGATGTGGTTTGGGTTGAACATCCAGCCTGGGGAGTGACTTCCAACCTCAACTGCAAGTAGCATCCTATTAACATTCACATTTAAACTCTCCCACCTGCTGGGCCACTCCAAATCAGTGTTGCCAGGGTTCTGGGCATTCTTTCTTCAGTGGCTACGTCTTCTGCTCTTCTTCATCGCCCTTTTAGAACAGGGTACTGCTTGTCAAATAGGTTGTTGCTGACAGGGAGTTAATAAAGGATATTAAATTGCTGCATCAGAAATCATTTTCACACGGAAAAGCAAGGGTCTCTGATAAAACTGCTGAGGATTTTTTAGATCTGATTGCTCTATTAGCATCTTGAATAGAATGTAATACATATCTGTCTGCTGGGGAAGAGTGAGCAGATGAGATTGGGAGTGGCGGATAGATGAGAGACTTTTGTTTTGTTTTGTCTTGTCTTGTTCTGTGATGGAGTCTCGCTCTGTCACCCAGGCTGGAATGCAGAGGTGTGATCTTGGTTCACTGGAACCTTTACCTTGTGGGTTCAAGCAGTTCTCCTGCCTCAGCCTCCCAAGTGTCTGGGACTACAGGCACACACCACTACGCCCGGGTAATTTTTGTATTTTTAGTAGAAACAGGGTTTCAGCATTTTGGCCAGGCTGATCTTAAACTCCTGACCTCAAGTGATCAATCCACCTTGACCTCCCAAAGTGTTGGGATTACAGGCATGAACCACCATGGCCAGCTCATATTCTTTACATATGGAGTTAGGAGCAAAATTTCCTCAGTCACATAATGATAGGAACCTACATAATTAGGTTCCTACATTTTTTATGCCCATGCCTGTTTTTTTGCCCATGCCTGTTTTTTTACCCATGCTTTTTTATGCCTATTCCATCCATTATTCTCAGCCAAATATGTACAGACAAGGTCTTTTTAGGTTGCCCAGGATGGTCTCAAACTCTAGGCTCAAGCAGTCTTCCACCTCAGCCTTCGCCACTGCATGTGGCCAATAGTGTTGGTCTGAAAGTTTAGTGAGTTTTCCTCTCCTGGAATGATTTGCTTTACCATTCCCAGCGTTTTCTCCAGCACACTGTGACTATACCTACAACATGCTTGGTGCTGTTTGTAGAAAATATGTCTTTAGACAAGAGAAATGCTATTGTCTATTTGGCCAAGCTCTTATCAACCCTTCTTTCTCCTTGGCCTCTCTGAACATTTTGTGGTTCAGTCTGGACTGTACCATGATAGCTCCTAATCTCTGTTATCCAAATAGAAGGTAATGCATGTCTGTCTGTTTTCTTTTTTCTCCTATCTTATTTTACCCAACAAATGATTTTGTTTACCTTGATCTCTCTCCTTTTGCTCTTCTTTCTTCTGTTACATATCATTATCTATTTTCTTTCTTTGCATAGTGTCTTTTTTCGGGACTTATTCAGGTCTGGAGGATTTAATGCAGTTGCCCCTGAGTTTTTGGATTAGAAGACTGTGTTCTGGGTTCATTGCTTAAGCAGACTGAAGTTTACCTGTTCTGTTGTGCCAGTTTTGTGCTAGGATTGTAAAGATTAATACGCTATTGTTATTTTCTCGATTGTGTGGAGTCTAGTGTATAGGTCACCAAACTTTTTCTATGAAAGGCCCGATAGTAAATTTCTTTATAGGCCATATGTTCTCTGTTGCCACCACTCACCTTTACTGTTGTAGCACCAAAGTAGCTGTAGACAATATGTAAATGAATGAGCGTGGCTGTGTTCCATTAAAACTTTATTTACAAAGACAAATGGCGGATTGAATTTGGCCTGGGGGCCTAATTGGCCAACTTCTGTTCCAGTGGAAGAAATGGTTACGTAAATACAATACAGTATACAGTTGATTCTTGTTATTTGTGGTGGCTATGTTCTATAAATTCTATAAAATTCACTGCAAACACTGGATTAGTGAGTACCGGATCGTTGCTTCTAAGGGAAATACAGAGTTACATTCCTTCAGACCTCTGGATACAGCATTTTTTTTTTTTTTTTTTTTATAGAGACAGAGTTTCGCTTGTTACCCAGGCTGGAGTGCAATGGCATGATCTCGGCTCACCGCAACCTTCGCCTCCTGGGTTCAGGCAATTCTGCCTCAGCCTCCTGAGTAGCTGGGATTACAGGCACGCACCACCACGCCCAGCTAATTTTTTGTGTTTTTAGTAGAGACGGGTTTCACCATGTTGACCAGGATGGTCTCAATCCCTTGACCTCGTGATCCACCCGCCTCGGCCTCCCAAAGTGCTGGGATTACAGGCGTGAGCCACCGTGCCCGGCCTGGATACAGCATTTTAATCAACTCATCAGTATATAACCTTGTTTGTTTTTGTTTTTTGGGTTGTTGTTTTTTTTTTTTTTTTGAGACAGAGTTTCCCTCCGTCGCCAGGGTGGAGTGCAGTGGCATGATCTCTGCTCACTGCAAGCTCTGCCTCCCAGGCTCAAGCGATTCTTGTGCCTTAGCCTCCCGAATAGCTGGGACTACAGGCGCAAGCCACCACTCACTGCTAATTTTTATATTTTTAGTAGAGCCAAGGTGTCGCTATGTTGCCCAGGAGGTCTTGAACTCCTGACCTCAAATGGTCTGCCCACCTCAGCCTCCCAAATTGCTGGGATTACAGGTGTGAGGCACCATGCCTGGCCAGTTATATAACCTTGTTTTATGTGTGTTTCTGTTTAAAGACACCTTATTTGATGTATATTGTTGATTCATTAACATTGAGCTCACTGCCTAATAGCACTGTAACTCATACCCGAACAAGGTTTATCTAATGAGGTTTTTTTCTCATAAAACACATCACAGCTTTCTTGCACTTAGGAATACTAGACAGCACTTTAGCACACTCCTCAGGCACAGTGGTGTAGGGGCCATTTTAGACCACAAAATCACCAACAAAAATGTCAACAGTGTGATACCAGAGAGACCATGAAAAGGACACTTGTTTATATGACCTGAAACAAGAAGGCAGAGAGTTGCTCTTTTTGACCTCAGCTAGGAACACGCACATCGGGTGACTCAATTTTTTTGCTGCTTTGTGCATGTCTGAGAATGACTGTGAAAATTTCATGAGTAGTGATTTTAGGGTTACAAGTAAGTTTTGGTGAGCGGTGAATTCACAAATGCAAAATCCATGACTAATGAGGATTGACTGTATTGTGGTGGGCGCCACGAGGGAGGTGTGTATTGGATACTGTGGAAGTGCAGAGAGGGGCTCTTGGTCCAGTCCTAGCAGAGGCATGGGTTGGGGTGAGGAGAGCGGAAAGTGAATTCAGCAGGCTTCCTGGAAAAGTTAACTGGACAGAGTGGGAAGAGTGTTCCAAATAGAAGTAACGGCATGAGCAAAGACAGAGGTGTGAAACAGCAGGGGCTTGCAGGGCACCTAAACCTGTGGTAATTTGGAGGCTAATGTGAGAAAGTTGGAGGGTAGAGAGGAGGCTGAGCCTTCTGCCAGAGCCACGTTCTAGTTTGGTGCCGTGGCGTGCACCTGGTCAGGGGGCTGGTCTCCCATAATATACCTTAGGAATCTGGAAATAATAGTTTGTTTCTGGAGTTTCTCATTGTTTGTCATGTCTGCTTTGTTAATTGAGCAAATACTCCATCCATTAAATTTGGTAGGGTGGAGGTTGACTGAATCTTTTACCCCCCAGTCTGCTGACTTAAAAAGTTGAAGGTCTATTCTTTTAGACAATGCACTTAGGCATTTTGAACTCAAACATACTAGTGTCTCTCTATGTCTTGCTTGTTGGAGGAAATTGCTAATGGTTTGGGTTAAGTAGGGCAAAGATTTTTTTTTCTTTTCTTTTTTTTTTAAATTTAAACAATTTTACTGCTTTTTAAAATTTAGAAAGCGATGGTGGCTTACCTCTGTAATCCCAGTGCTTTGGGAGGCCAACACAGGTGGATCACCTGAGGTCAGGAGTTTAAGACCAGCCTGACCAACATGGTGAAACTCTGTCTCTACAAAAATTGGCCGAGCATGATGGTGAGCACCTGTAGTCCCAGCTGCTTTGGAGACTGAGGCAGGAGAATCGCTTGTACCTGGGAGGCAGAGATTGCAGTGAACTGAGATTGTGCCATGGTACTCCAGCCTGGACAACAGATTGAGACTGTCTCAAAAACAAAAACCAATTTACAAAGCCAACACATGATTATTGTAAAAAATTTGAAAATGCAGATAAGGAATATATTTTTAGCACCTAGAGAGAACTATTAACATCTTTGGATATATTCTTCTTGTATGTTTATGTAGTGCGTTGGAAATTTCAATTGGAAATGTCTAATCCCCATTAACCTGGGAAATCAGAAGAGAAAAATCCATGCCTAGTTATTAAACAATCCAGAATCTTATTGGCAAAGTGGTATGCTAATTTCTTAGGTCAACACCATTCTCTATTTTTCTGTGTTTTTAAACATTTATTTTTATTTATTTTTTTGAGATGGAGTCTCGGTCTGTCGCCTAGGCTGGAGTATAGTGGCACGATCTTGGCTCACTGCAACCTCTGCCTCCCAGGTTTAAGCAGTTCTTCCATCTCTGCCTCCTGAGTAGCTGGGACTACAGGTGCCCACTACCACTCCTGGCTAATTTTTTGTATTTTTAGTAGAGACGGAGTTTCACCATGTTACCCAGGATGGTCTCAATCCCCTGACCTCATGATCCACCCATCTCGGCCTCCCAAAGTGTTGGGATTACAGGTGTGAACTACCATGCCTGGCCTAAAATTTTTATTTTTAAGAAACAGGGTTCAGGCTGGTCTCAAACTCCTGGACTTGGCTGGGCATAGTGGCTCACGCCTGTAATCCCTGCACTTTGGGAGGTTGAGGCAGGCAGATTATTTGAGGTCAGGACCTAAGACCAGCCTGGCTGATATGGCAAAACCCCGTCTCTACTAAAAATACAAACATTAACTAGATGTGGTGGCACATGTCTGTAATTCCAGGTACTTGGGAGGCTAAGGCACGAGAATCGCTTGAACCTTGGAGGGGGAGGTTGTAGTGAGCCAAGATGCACTGCACTCCAGCCTGGATTACGGAGTGAGACCATCTCAAAAAAAAAAAAAAAAAATTCTGGACTCAAGCAATCCTCCTCCTTCAACCTCCCAAAGTGCTGGGATACATGTGTGAGCCACCATGCCTGACCTTATTTTTCTGTTTTATCAAAGTAACACAATTAAAGTTAACACCTGAAGGCTTTCCCTCCTGTGTGTAGAGAGAAACTTCTCAAGCCATGTGAATAGAGAGGAGCGAGTTCAAGAAATGTTAGGCATCTTGTAGACCAATTATTGTTTTGAAAGATTGAGTCTGAAAATGTTCATTTCATGAGGAAGCATCTTGAACTAGTGACACATTGGGGCATGGGGCACTAATTTGAGGCCCCCTTGGCAAAAAAGTTTATGACCTTTTTTCAAAGGCTGGGTTATAGTTGGAAAAGTGCCTCGGCTGTAATGCTGGAGTTGGTTTCTTTTTTTTTTTTTTAGAACGGAGTTTCACTCTTGTTACCCAGGCTACAGTGCAGGGGCATGATCTCGGCTCACTGCAACCTCCACCTTCTGGGTTCAAGCAATTCTCCTGCCTCAGCCTCCCGAGTAGCTGGAACTGTAGGTGTACGCCATCATGCCCAGCTAATTTTTGTATTTTTAGTAGAGACGGGGTTTCACCTTGTTGACCAGGATGGTCTCGATCTCTTGACCTCGTGATCCACCCGCCTCAGCCTCCCAAAGTGCTGGGATTACAGGCGTGAGCCACCGTGCCTGGCCATGGAGTTGGTTTCTAAGTTAGTGGGAATAGAGGTTGAACGAGATCACACAGAGGAGTGATTGCCTTTTAAAGTATTTTAATGGAGTAATTTTTTTCCTTGAGACATGGTTTCTCTGTGTTGTGAAGGCTGGTGTGCAGCAGCACAATCATAGCTCACTGCAGCCTCCATCTCCCAGGCTCAAGCGGTCCTCCTGCTTCAGCCTCCCAAGTAGCAGGGACTACAGGCGTGTGCTACCATGCCCAGCCAACTTTTTAAATTTTTAGTAGAGAAAGGGTCTCACTAGGTTGCTCACACTGATCTCTAACTCCTGAGCTCAACTGATCCTCCCATCTCAGCCTTCCAAAGTGCTAGGATTACAGGCACGAACCACCTCACTGGCCTCTAAAGAACTGTTTTCAGTAGGTACTATATTATGTAGGTGTATATATGATTATCTTTCTTCTCCTGCTTTATTAGTGGCATATGATGATACACACTGTTACATTCACCTTTGTTTTCCTGTTACCATTGGACTTGGGAGATCCTTCTGTGAGTGGAGATCTTTCTGCTTTCAAATCCATTGTCTCTCTCTAGAGGCTTGCTTATAGCTTTCATAATTTTGTCTGGCATTTGAATGTCAGAGCCAGGATAGTGCAGAGCAGAGCTTTGGAAAGTCCTGATTTTTTTTTTTTTTTTTTTTTTTTTGAGATGGAGCTTTGCTCTTGTTACCCAGGCTGGAGTGCAATGGCAGGATCTCAGCTCACCGCAGCCTCTGCCTCCTGGGTTCAAGTGATTCTCCTGCATCAGCCTCCCTAGTAGCTGGTATTACAGGTATGTGCCACCACGCCCAGCTAATTTTGTATTTTAGTAAAGACAGGTCTTCTTCATGTTGGTTAGGCTGGTCTCGAACTTCCAAAGTGCTGGGATTACAGGCATGAGCCCAGGTGCAGACCTGGTCTCAAGTGCTAGTTTTTTTGTTTTGAGACAGAGTCTGACTGTCGCCCACGCTGGAGTATAGTGGGACCATCAGAGCTCACTGCAGTCTCAAACTCCTGGGCCCAAGCCAGCCTCCTGCCTCGACTTCCCAAAGCTCTGGGATTACAGGCATGTGCCACCATGCCTGGCCTGAAGTCCTAGTTTTATCAGGTATTAGCTGTGAGACTTTCGGCATGTTCTATAATCTGGCTAAACTTCAGACTTCTCCTCTGTAAGATGATGTTGATAATAACCTTGTTTCCGTAGGGCTGGAGCCCATAGTTTCTGCTTGAAATGTTGCAAGGTGCCTCTACCCAAATCTCATGTTTTTCCTAGAGGCTGTATTATATGCTGAGAATGACAGTTTTCTGACTTTGACTGCATGGCTGTACAAAGCTGGATAGTAGATTTTCTGCTTGCATTTAATCAATAGACCAGCAAAGTAAAAGCTGATTAGCAAAGGAGCATAGCTTCACTGTGGAAAACCCAGGCCTGGCAGCCTGTAGCACAGAACTTTCACATGCACAACTTGTATTTGCTTGAGGACTGGTTTTTAAGTGTGTTATGTAGGTAGGTGGTCTCCCCTCTCCTCCCAAGTAGCTGGGATTACAATCACCTGCCACTATGCGCGGCTAATTTTTGTATTTTTTTAAGTAGAGACGGTTTCACCATGTTGGCCAGGCTGGTCTCAAACTCCTTACCCCAAGTGATCTGCCCACTTTGGCCTCCCATAGTGTTGAGATTACAGGCGTGAGCCACTGTTCCTTGTCCAGTATTTTCTTCAGAGTCATAATTTGTCTTTTCAGTGCCCCTGGCATAGTTTGTGCACCTGAGCTCCTGCTGCTGTGAAAGCTGCTGTGTGTAGTGGTACACATGGAATTCCTCTCCCTCCCCCAAAACAATATAGATCAGAGCATGGTTTTAGAAGGCTTCCTTAGGCAAGGTGACTTGCTTTCTGTTGGAATGAGTTCTAATTCTGGAGTTGTATCATGATGCTTTGGGTTTATATTTTGAGAGCCATTGCCCATTATGAAGCTTAGGAAAAGCTTTTAATCTGGGCACAGTAGCTCATGCCTATAATTCCAGCACTTTGGGAGGCTGAGGCAGGAGGTTTGCATGAGCCCAGGAGTTGGAGACCAGGCTGGGCAATATAGTGAGACACTATCTCTCATAATAATAAAAATGTTTCATTTAAAAAAATACATAAGTAAATACATTAAAAAGGAAGAAGCTTTTGGCCTGGTTTTCTCTGGCTAGTGCAAGCACTGATTTAATCTATAAAGAAGAACTGGATATCTGTGCTAGTACATAGATGTTTTATCTGTGATAACCCAGTTATTTCATTGTCTCATAATTATAACATCATGGCAGAGAAAGCCAGCTTAATTTTTTGGCCTCATGGATATAAAGACTCTGTATCTTGCTAGGAACAGTGACCCATACCTATATAATCTCAGCACTTTGGGAGACTGAGGCAGGAGGATTGCTTGAATCCAGGAGTTCAAGCCTAGCCTCGGCAGCATAGGGCTACCCTGTCTCTACTAAAAAAATAAATTAGCCAGGCATGGTGGGTGGTCCTTGGTACTCGGGAGCCTGGGGTGGGAGATTACTCTGGCTGAAGGTCGAGGTCGCAGTGAGCCTTGTACTTCACTCCAGCCTGGGCTACAGAGTGAAACCCTGCCTCAGAAGAAAAAGATTCCATATCTATAAGGTGGACATCATACAGTTTTTTTTTTTTGAGACACAGTCTCGGTCTGTTGCCAGGCCGGAGTGCAGTGGTGCGATCTCTGCTCACTGCAATCTCCACCTCCTGGGTTCAAGCAATTCCCCTGTCTCAGCCTCCCAAGTAGCTGGGACTGTAGGCTCGTGCTACCACACCTGGCTAATTTTCTGTATTTTAGTAGAGACAGGGTTTTACCATGTTGGCCAGTTGGTCTTTATCTCCTGACCTTGTGATCTGCCACCCTTGGCCTCCCAAAGTGCTGGAATTACAGGCGTGAGCTACCACGCCCAGTCAACATCATTCAGTTTTTAGGGTTGCCGTGAGTTGACCTCATGTCTTTAATTAGTCCTATGTTTTTGTAAAGTAGTTTCCAGTATGTACCTCATGCTGTATGCTTTCACTCTGGAAGCTATTTGAAAAGTATATGAACTGCAGTTTGGCAACATGTGATGACAGGAATTCGTTAAAGCCTCTTTCTATGGGAAGAAGCAGATTGACTTTCTTTTTCTTAGACCATAAGAAAAAGAAACAGCTTAGTGAGATTACCCTCAGAGAAGGTCAGAACCAGGACTTGGTTTTTCAGATATTGATAATGTGAAGGGTGTTCCAAGGAGCAGCCCTGAGTAGGCAAGGACGGGGGCTGCCTGCCCAGATCACTACTGGACTGTACGACTAATGTCTTTGCGGTTGGTAGTGAGTGGAAGTTTCTCAAAGTACATCAGCCCTACCTATAAACCCTTAGTGCCCCAAATGACCTCGGTCACCAAACCACTTCAGGGCTTTATTTTTATCCTGTCCATGTTGTTTCAATTTGTGAGATTGGTTTCTTTCCTCTAACAGAGCAGCATTCTCTGGGGGAAGAAGCAGAGTGCCAGGGTGCTGTTGAGGCTGGTTAAACACCAAAACCACACTCTTCATCTTTCAGTGTTGAGACGTGACATAAGCCATGCTGCAAACACCAGCTTCCACACTGTGAAGAAACCTCTCTCGATAGTCACTTTGTTTATTTTTTGTGTGTCGTGTCTTTAGGCAAGTAAAATATAGAGGAATAAATGGTGTACCTTCTCATTCTGCTGTAGACAGAAATTGAATTCTAAGAATGGGCACTTGCTTCAGATCTCCATTTCCCAGCTTAAGGGTTTTCATCTTCCCCAAGAGTGTTGATGAGTACTCTCAAAACTCACCAGCTCTCAGGAAGTTGTATTACCAACATATCCTGTTCGCGTGCATGTGTGTATTCTGTGTTACCCACAGGCCACTTTCCACTCCATGTGACCTTTAGATACCATCCGGAAAGTCAGGACCCAGATACCCGTCACAATTTCCAGGCCTTGGTTTGGTTTAGACATTTTAGAACACGTTAACAGCAATAATTATAAAAAAGACTTTGAGTGGCAGGCATGGTGAACAGAAAGTCCTAGATCCTGAAGAGGTGGGAAAGGCATTTTCTGTGCTCTTCCCAGTAACGTGTTTGAAAATGAACATTCAGAAGAAAACTTAAAGTACCTGAAATGCACAGGGGAAAAGAATGAGAGGTGATTAGAAGGTCAACACATGCACCAATTCTTAGGTGTCAAGGCTAAATTCTGAAGCTAATATTTCATTCTTTAAAACTGTAATATACATTATTGGTGTTGTTTATAGAACACTCCATCACACTATTTTAACCAGTATCTCTAAATTAATGTAAACAGTCTGATTCAGGTAATACTCTAGAACAGGGGTGGGCAAAATACTTCTAGTGGCCTGTGAGCTAAGCATGGTTTTTACATTCTTGCATAATGACTTGTTTAAAAAGAGCAACACATGACAGATGTATGTGGCCTGCACAGCGTAAGCTATTTTCTGTAACAGAAAAAAATTTTCTGTTTCCCAGTGCTCTGAAAGCTGGGAGAGGTGGATACAGTTAACAATAAGGCTCTTTTTTTTTTTTTGAGTTGGAGTCTTGCTCTGTCACCAGGCTGGAGTGCAGTGGCACTATCTCAGCTCACCACAGATTCCGCCCCCCAAGTTTAAACAATTCTCCTGCCTTACCCTCCTGAGTAGCTGGGACCGTAGCCCGCTAATTTTTGTATTTTTAGTAGAGACGGGGTTTCACCATGATCTCAATCTCTTGACCTCATGATCCACCCGCCTCAGCCTCCCAAAGTGCTGGGATTAACAGGCATGAGCCACCATGCCCGGCATGATAAGGTTCTTGTGTTAGGACACTGATTGTTAATGAGAGTGATACCGCCTTTTGGGCAGACAATTCTTCTTTTTTTTTTTCTTTTTATTTTTTGAGAGGGAGTTTTGCTCTCTGTCGCCCAGGCTGGAGTTCAGTGGTGCAGTCTCAGCTCACGGCAACCTCCGCCTCCCGGGTTCAAGCGATTCTTCTGCTGCAGCCTCCCTAGTGGCTGGGGCTACAGGCTCCTGTCACCACACTTGGCTAATTTTTATATTTTTAGAAGAGATGGGGTTTCACCATGTTGGCCTAGCTGGCCTTGAACTCCTGACCTCAGGCTGGTCTCGAATTCCTGACCACAGGTGATTGGCTTCCCGAAGTGTTGGGATTACAGGCATGAGCCATGGTGCCCAGGCGACAATTCATTATGCAGGTCTGACTTTGCAGAACGTTTAGCACTCCTGGCTCTGCTCATTAGATGCCAGTAATGGCCCCCACACATTTCCAAACATTTCTTGGGATGGGTGGTAATATTCTGGTTGACAAACATTGATTTTGGAGCTTGATGAGATCAAAAACACCTTGTTAAGGTGTTTCATTTATTTCCTCTCAGAGAACCCGATTTGGGATTTGGATCTTGATGGCCCAGGGATTAATAATAGTGAGAGAGAATTTGAGTAGCTAGTGGAATAGGGCGAGTTTTCAGTGGTATAGAATAAAAGATTTTAAGGAAATTTTTTTTTTTTCCTGAGACGGGGCTTTGCTCTGCCACACAGGTTGGAGTGCAGTGGCATGATCTCAGCTCACTGCAACCTCCGCCTCCCGGGCTCAAGCAATCCTCCCATCTCAGCCTCTTGAGTAGCTGGGACTGTAGTCACATGCCACCACTCCCACCTAATTTTTATATTTTTGGTAGAGACGGGGTTTCACTATGTTGGTCAGGCTGGTCTCGAACTCCTGGGCTGAAACAATCTGCCCACCTCGGCCTCCCAAAGTGCTGGGATTATAGGCATGAGTCACCATGCCCAGACTAGAAATCATTTAATGTTGCATTTGTTGCTTGACACCCATTTTAAGAATTGAGATTGATTTGTGACTTATGAAAGGTTTGTTTTGCTGTTGCTGGTGTTGTGAAAAGCACATTCCTCTCTCTATGAGAGACGGAGTAGCCATCTTTGGCCTTGATATCCAGATGATTTTGAGGTTTGTGGGAATCTTGTATGGTGTACTTGAGGGACTTGTTCAAAGCCATGTAAAGATGTAGTTTTGGCATCTCATGAATAACCTGATATCCAGACTTAAGCCAGAACTCTGGCATTAGAGAATTATCCAGCTTTGGAGAGTTGACTTAGAAAAGTCCTCCTTTGGCTCCTTACCAAGTTAGGCAAAGGAGCAATCAGCTGCTGAGTTCCAGCCAACTGGAATATACGTGAGGGTGTACTCTAAATCGTCCCTTAGGATCCAGCTTGTTGTCTGTGAAGAGCCTTCCAAATAAGAATGAGACCTGCGCATTGGATCCTTATTCAGTCGCAGCTGCTATAGGAAGGAGTGGTGAAGTGGTATTACTGTGAGAGTACTCACTTTCTGTAGTAACAGTGTCTGTTCTGTGGGGTAGGAGGACTGTCTGTGGCAGCACTCATATTCTGTAGTAACACAGCCTGTTCTGTGGGATGAAAGGACTGTCTGTGGGAGCATTCACTTTCTGTAGTAACACTGCCTGTTCTGTGTGGTGGGAGGACTGTCTGTGGGAGCACTCACTTTCTGTAGTAACACTGCCTGTTCTGTATGGTGGGAGGACTGTCTGTGGGAGCACTCACTTTCTGTAGTAACACTGCCTGTTCTGTGTGGTGGGAGGACTGTCTGTGGGAGCACTCACTTTCTGTAGTAACTGCCTGTTCTGTGCGGTGGGAGGACTGTCTGGGAGCACTCACTTTCTGTAGTAACACTGCCTGTTCTGTGGGTGAGAGGACTATGTGTGGGAGCACTCACTTTCTGTAGTAACACTGCCTGTTCTGTGGGGTAGGAGGACTGTCTGTGGGAGCACTCACTTTCTGTAGTAACACAGTGTCTGTTCTGTGGGGTGGGAGGGCTGTCTGTGGGAGCACTCACTTTCTGTAGTAACTGCCTGTTCTGTGGGTGGGAGGACTGCATGTGGGAGCACTCACTTTCTGTAGTAATACACTGCCTGTTCTGTGGGGTGGGAGGACTGTCTGTGGGAGCACTCACTTTCTGTAGTAACACACTGCCTGTTCTGTGGGGTGGGAGGGCTGTCTGTGGGAGCACTCACTTTCTGTAGTAACTGCCTGTTCTGTGGGTGGGACTGCATGTAGGAGCACTCACATTCTGTAGTAATACACTGCCTGTTCTGTGGGGTGGGAGGACTGTCTGTGGGAGCACTCACTTTCTGCAGTAACACACTGCCTGTTCTGTGGGGTGGGAGGACTGTCTGTGGGAGTGCTCACTTTCTGTAGTAACATTGCCTGTTCTGTAGGGTGGGAGAACAGTACTACCCTTTTTGTTTTCCAAGTATTACCTTTCTTACTAACTTTCTTTATTGATTTTTGTTTCTGACTGTTCTCTTGGGGAGATATATCCATAGTTCAATCATTCTGTAATCCCCCTTTGCTCTTAAAGGTTTCAGAATTTCATCACTCTACCCATTTAGATGTAATGTATTTCAGCTAAGATAGAAAATATGAAATAGTTGTTTTCTTGGCTCATGATTTTTCCCCAGTCTGTGGACTATTTGTTTGATTCCAGGGGGAAACTCCAGGTTTTTCCCTTCTTGGAAGCCTTTCACTTTACTCATAAATATTTAGTATTGAAGTTAACTGTGTTCTTTTATTCTCCCTTGTATGAGTGTATAGACTCTAGACCAGAGAGAATTTAAGGTAACTATCTGCACTCTCTGTTTTTCTGATACTTGAGTTTCTATAAAATGTACTAAGCACATATTTTTATTTTTAAGAGCTTAAGTGGTTTTTCGAGTTGTCTTCTATCCTCTGATCCACAATTTATTGAACATCTATTATAGAAATCCCTAGGCACTTCTCCTACCACAGTTTTTCTCCATGTAATTCATGCCTAGAACCATCAGAGAGCTATGTAGCTAGGTAACATTGGTTACTAGTAGTACTGCTTGTACTGATTTGTATGTCACTTTGTGTCATCGGCCTGTGTGAAGACAAATAGAAAGAACCTAGAGAAGCGTTGCCATTTGCGTTGCATGGCGTCTTTGTAGAAGCCTGTGGAAAAGATTCTTGCTCTGAGTAGAAAATAGGTTTCTTTAACCTCATGCACATTTGTAAGATTGTTATTCACAGTAACAAATTTGTGAATTTTAAACCCAGAATAATTCTCTATTTTATTTTATTTTTTGAGACGGAGTTTTGCTCTTGTTACCCAGGCTGGAGTGCAATGGCGCGATCTTGGCTCACCGCAACCTCTGCCCACTGGGTTCAGGCAATTCTCCTGCCTCAGCCTCCTGAGTAGCTGGATTACAGGCATGCGCCACCATGCCCAGCTAATTTTTTGTATTTTTAGTAGAGAGGGGGTTTCACCATGTTGACCAGGATGGTCTCGATCTCTTGATCTTGTGATCCACCCGCCTCGGCCTCCCAAAGTTCTGGGATTACAAGCTTGAGCCACTGCGCCCGGCCTGATTCTCTATTTTAATTGTTCCAGAGCTTGTAGCCAAACTTCCTTTAATAAGTGTAAAGGGCATGCATTTTGTGTCACAATCTTACTATTGGTGACCTCTTTATCATCTCTTTGGCTCCTCTTTCTTGTTTTTGATCAATTTTATCTTAAAGTATAATATATACGTTTGTATGTTGCCTAAAATAATTGGCTTCAGAGTTTTATGTAGATATTTTTTCTCTTTTCGCTTGCCTATTTTTCTGTAAAACCTCTTCTGAGGCCAGCTAGTAGTCTCTGAGGAAATCAAGATTTCCCTGCCCCAATTCAGGTCATTTTCATAAATATTCATGGAGTACCTTTATATATTGTTATTCTAGGTGCTGCACATAGAAAGGTAAATGATGTTGGTCCTTCCCTCAAAAACACAGTCTAGTAAGAAAAATGGATATGTAAATAAATACTTGCAATGAAGTGTTACAAATGTGATAATACAAATGTGCACACTGTACAGAGGTAAAGAGATTAGCTCAGGGTAAGCAGCCCAAGCTACATAGAATGGTAATCTGTGTCCTGAATTTTGAGAGTTGAAGTATTTTAGGTAGATGTGGACAGCAGACTTTCTGGCAGAAGGAACAACATGGATAAAAACATGGCATAGTCAGAAACTGTAAAGGAATGGTGGCTTCTGAGATTCCCAGCCATGATTCTATCATTAGAATGTCTTGGGCCATGGTACAGATGTCCACATTGATGCTGTCTAATCACTCAGTTGGAACTGAAGATGCATCACAAAGTAGATTGATTTGAGCTTTTGATTTGGCTCGAGCTTAGAAGTGAATCCTTCAAATTGTTCTTTCTCTGCTTTATTTTATGTATTAGCAAAGCTTGACTCACTCTAAAGTCATGCCTTCCATCAATCTGGGAAGCTTTCAGAGCCAAGCCTGGCTTGGCTTAGGAATAAGTTATGCTTTGTGTTGTAATCATTGGCACTAAGTCCTATTCTTGATCTTCACACACATAGTAGGACGTAGCTCCTGATGCATATGGGAAAAAGGAGTTGTGATAATAACCACTATGGATTTACATTTTTCTGGGGTATTTTCTTCTTGGTGAAGATGCTAAAATCTTATTCTCTCTAATGAGATTTTGAACTTGCTGGTGCCACAAATCTGAGATGCTAGGTCCTAATTTGTCAAGCAGACAGTGTTAATGCATTTGACATTCTCTTCTAAGGAATTTCTTTGGCAGGTTTTCCTTTAGACTTCTGGACCGATCTATACAACTGTATGGCTTTTGAAGTGCTTGCAAGTGACATATGTCAAAAGGCTGAATAAGGCCCTAATGGATGCCCTTGGTGCTCCTAGGAAGCTGTCACTTGTTGTCACTGCAGGCTATGAGTGAGATCTTATGGATTGCATTCCTAAATTTCTTTTTGTTTGCATGAACAGATTTTTAAATCTCTTTCATCATCTCTACATCTGTAAAATAGGGATACAGCCTACATCATCAACACATCTGCACAGCTTTCTGCACCGAGAGGGAGCAAAAAGTTGATTATTATAGTACCAGTTGCATCTGCATTCCTACCGCCTCAGAGTTCGAATAATGGTGGGGATTAGGACATATGGAGTAAAGGGTATTTATTGATGAAACAAAGGCTTTTTATGGAATAGTAGAAAAAGTTGTGACAATTTTAAAAATTATTATAGAATAAAAATAAATTCTTACAAAAATATATGTACACAGAAAAGTACATATATCAAAGGCGTACTGGTGATAAATTGTCACAATGTAAACATACTATATAACCAGCAGTTTTTTACTAGTATCACTCTGATTCTTTTATTTATTTATTTTTTAATTTATTTTTGAGATGGAGTCTCTCTCTGTCTCCCAGGCTGGAGTGCAATGATGCAATCTTGGCTCACTGCAGTCTCTGCTCCTGGGTTCAAGTGATTCTCCTGGCTCAGCCTCCCAAGTAGCTGGGATTACAGGCACCCGCCACTACGCTTGGCTAATTTTTGTATTTTTAGTAGAGATGGGGTTTTGCCATTTTTAGCCAAGCTGATCTTGGACTCCTGACCTCAGGTGACCCACCCACCTCAGCCCCCCAAAGTGCTGGGATTACAGGCATGAGCTACCACGCCTGGCCTCTTCGCTTTTAGCTCTAAACTCAAATTTTTTTCTATACATTTAATGATAGCAGTGACAGAGCATTTTAAATAAATTAGGAAGAAGTTAATTCATGCTTGTGTTTTCCTTGCTTTCTGTATTCTTATGAAGAGAGAATTTGGAAGATAAAGAATTGGATCAAAGATAAGAGATTTGAAGGTATTTGCTTTGTCTTTTGAACTAGATAGTTTGAGTCTGGGAACCAGCACAGAAAAGATATGATTGACAGAAAAACTAGCTGGAAGCAGGCCTTGAGTCACAGTGAAACCAAGTCTCTCACCAACGGTGCTGTGGTTTACAGCCTTCATCTTGAACTATCTGGCTGTTGAGGGGAAAGTGCCATCATGGCCTGTCTCTACTCCTGGACATGCTGGGTTCAGCTCAGATGTAGGATCCCAGAAACTCTGCATTGCCACGTTTATAGCCTTGTTTTTAGTGTCAAGGCGAATGCCAGGCTGTAGCAGGCCATGTTGTCTTGTGTAATCCATTTGTATTGTAACAGTTTCCTTCTTTTTCTGCTGCTAGCTGCCAGGGAGGTAGAGTTGCTTCTCTTGATAAAGAGCAGATACAGAAGTCACATCCAAACCTGAATTACCATTTTTAACTTGAAACACTTTTCCTGGGAGTTGATGCACCAGAATCCTTCCCTTATTTGGTGCCTTGCTTAAATCTGAAGTTCGCACAAGGTGGCCAAAGCTCCCTGTGTGCTGGATATTTGCTTTATGGTGCCTGTGGCAGAGTGGTTTGTGAAACCGTCTTTGTGACCACATCTATCTTAAACTGAAGCTTCGTTCTCCTTTGGGTTCTTAGATTGCTTCGTGCTCCTCCCTTTCCTGAGAGATTCAGGGGTTTTCCTGTATTGTGTTAGGTAGGTAGAGAGAGGTTATATTTTCAGATATTTTTTCTGGACTGTGCACAGTCCCTTGATTAGTATGTGAACACACGTATGTTCTTTGAACTTTTTTTTTTTTTTTTGAATGAGACAGGGTCTCGCTGTGTCACCCAGGCAGGAGTGCAGTGGCATGATCATGGCTCACTGCAGCATCCACCTCCTAGGCTTAGGTGGTCGTCCCACCTCAGCCTCCTGAGTAACTAACTGGTGCTACAGGTGTGTGCCACCATACCCCTGGCTAATTTTGTTTTTTCTAGAGATGAGGTCTCGCTATGTTACCTAGGCTGGTCAGACTCCTGGGGCAAGTGTTCCTCTTACAGGCATGAACTACGGTGCCTATAATTGAAGGGCTCTTTCATTATTAATCAAGCTGCTGTTGTTTTATTGCCATGAGACATAAACTTGTTCAGTTTTACAATTTTATCTTTTATCTCTTCTTGCTGACATTATTTGAGGGTGCATATTGTTACATGCTTCTACCAACTTGCATGGTATTATCTGGACTGTAGGTATTTACTTCCGTTAATCTCCAAGGCTTCTCAGTCAGTTTAGCCTCGTGGTCTCGCGGTGAAAAGCAGCTGAAACCATTGGTGGGTTTTTGTTTGGGGTTGCTTTTGCTTTTGGTCTTTATATAAACATCCTCAGTGTCTGTCTTGGTTCTGCTGAAAAGTTGCCCTTTCTTCTTTTTTTGAGATGGAATCTCACTCTGTCGCCCAGACTGGAGTGCAATGGCGTGATCTCAGCTCACTGCAGCTTCCGCCTCCTGGGTTTAAGCAGTTCTCCCACTTCAGTCTCCTGAGTAGCTGGGATTACAGGTGCATGCCACCAAGCCTGGCTAATTTTTGTATTTTTAGTAGAAATGGAGTTCACTGTGTTGGCCAGACTGGTCTCGATCTTCTGACCTCAGGTGATCCACCCGCCTCAGCCTCCCAAAGTGCTGGAATTACAGGTGTGAGCCTCCACGCACGGCTTCTTTTTTTTTTTTTTGGGTCAGGGTCTTGCTCTGTCACTGAGGCTGGAGTGCAGTGGTGTGATCACAGCTCACTGTACCCTTCACCTCCTGGGCTCAAGCAGTCCTCCCACCTCAGCCCTTGGAGTAGCTGGGACCACAGGTGTTAACTACCATGCCCAGCTAATTATTTTTCTATAGCAACAAGGCCTCCCTATGTTGCCTAGGCTGGTCTTGAATTCCTAGGCTCAAGTGAGGTTCCTTTTTTTTTTTTTGAGTTGGAGTCTAGCTCTGTCACCCAGGTGTGATCTCAGCTTACTGCAACCTCCGCCTCTCAGGTTCAAGCAATTCTCCTGCCTCAGCCTCCAGAGTAGCTGGGATTACAGGCGTGCAACCGGGTAGCTGTGCCACCCAGCTAATTTTTTTTTTTTTTTTTTGTAATGTTAGTAGAGACGAGTTTTCGCTATATTGGCCAGGATGGTCTTGATCTCTTGACCTTGTGATCCGCCTGCCTTGGCCTCCCAAAGTGCTGGGATTACAGGCATGAGCCACCACACACAGCATTATTATTATTATCGCGGTTGAGTATAACACTTTTTTGTTCAGCTGGGAAAATAACCCCTTACTGTTTGAATTGTGTCAGAGTAGCTTGAGGTACTTTCAGCTCTTAAAGTGCAGAGCCGATTCTGTAAATTAAATCTGTCCTTTGTTGGGGGCGTTGCCCTCAAGTTTCTAAAAGTTTCAGTCCAATAGTTAAAATCAAGTGTTAGGTTGTACTGCATTCTGTGTGGGTTAGATAGCTGGGCAGAATGGTACACTGCTGGATTCTGTGTGGGTTGGGCAGAATGGTATAGCACTGGGTTCTGTGTGGGTTATATATCTAGGTAGAATGGTACAGTACTGGGTTCTGTGTGGGTTATATATCTAGGTAGAATGGTACAGTACTGGGTTCTGTGTGGGTTATATATCTAGGTAGAATGGTACGGTACTGGGTTCTGTGTGGGTTATATATCTAGGTAGAATGGTACGGTACTGGGTTCTGTGTGGGTTATATATCTAGGTAGAATGGTACGGTACTGGGTTCTGTGTGGGTTATATATCTAGGTAGAATGGTACAGTACTGGGTTCTGTGTGGGTTATATATCTAGGTAGAATGGTACGGTACTGGGTTCTGTGTGGGTTATATATCTAGGTAGAATGGTACGGTACTGGGTTCTGTGTGGGTTATATATCTAGGTAGAATGGTACGGTACTGGGTTCTGTGTGGGTTATGTATCTAGGTAGAATGGTACAGAGCTGGGTTCTGTGTGGGTTATGTATCTAGGTAGAATGGTACGGTACTGGGTTCTGTGTGGGTTATATATCTAGGTAGAATGGTACGGTACTGGGTTCTGTGTGGGTTATATATCTAGGTAGAATGGTACAGTACTGGGTTCTGTGTGGGTTATATATCTAGGTAGAATGGTACGGTACTGGGTTCTGTGTGGGTTATATATCTAGGTAGAATGGTACGGTACTGGGTTCTGTGTGGGTTATATATCTAGGTAGAATGGTACGGTACTGGGTTCTGTGTGGGTTATATATCTAGGTAGAATGGTACAGTACTGGGTTCTGTGTGGGTTATATATCTAGGTAGAATGGTACGGTACTGGGTTCTGTGTGGGTTATATATCTAGGTAGAATGGTACGGTACTGGGTTCTGTGTGGGTTATATATCTAGGTAGAATGGTACGGTACTGGGTTCTGTGTGGGTTATGTATCTAGGTAGAATGGTACAGAGCTGGGTTCTGTGTGGGTTATGTATCTAGGTAGAATGGTACAGAGCTGGTTCTGTGTGGGTTATATATATCTAGGTAGAATGGTACAGAGCTGGTTCTGTGTGGGTTATATATATCTAGGTAGAATGGTACAGTACTGGGTTCTGTGTGGGTTGTATTTCCAGGTAGAATGGTACAGTACTGGGTTCTGTGTGGGTTATATAGCTGAGAGAAAGGTATAGTACTGGGTTCTGTGTGGGTTATATATCTAGTTAGAATGGTATAGTACTGGGTTCTGTGTGGGTTATATATATCTAGGTAGAATGGTATGGTACTGGGTTCTGTGTGGATTGTATTTCGAGGTAGAATGGTACAGTACTGGGTTCTGTGTGGGTTATATATGTAGTTAGAATGGTATAGTACTGGGTTCTGTGTGGGTTATATAGCTGGGAGAAACGTATCATACTGGGTTCTGTGTGGGTTATATAGCTGGGCAGAATGGTATAGTCCTGGGTTCTATGTGGGTTATATAGCTGGGCAGAATGGTATAGTACTGGTTTCTGTGTGGGTTACATATCTAGGTAGAATGGTATAGTACTGGGTTCTGTGTGGGTTATATAGCTGGGCAGAATGGTATAGTACTAGGTTCTGTGTGGGTTATATAGCTGGGCAGAATGGTATAGTACTGGTTTCTGTGTGGGTTACATATCTAGGTAGAATGGTATAGTACTAGGTTCTGTGTGGGTTATATAGCTGGGCAGAATGGTATAATACTGGGTTCTGTGTGGGTTATATAGCTGGCAGAATGAGACAGTGCTAGGTTCTTTCAGTTCTTTGCTGCCATTGGCTGAGCCCTGTTTGAGCTTCAGTGTGTCTCTTTTGCTCCTGACCTGTGGCCAGCCAGAAATTGCATGTGTGTTCTAATCTTCTGATCTTTGTTCATCGTGCCATCCTCTTGTTTATCACCTATGGGCCACTCCTGTGTCCTGGGATATAAAAATGAATTATTCACTGAAAAAGATTACAGTCTAGAGCTGTGCTGACCAGTATGGTAGCCACTAACTATATGTGGCTAGTTAAGTTAATGGAAATGCAATAAAATAAAAATTAGAGGAGCACTAGCCTTCCATCAGGTGCTTTTTAGTTATATGAAGCTAGTGGCTACTGTTATGGTCACTGCCAACAAGGAACATTTCCATCATCTTGGAAAGTTCTGTTGAGCAGAATAATCTAAAGACAGGCATAGATGTATTTAATGAAGATGTACTGTGATACCCAGTATAACAGCGGTATATGAAATATTCTCTGAGCGTGAAGGGTAAGGTGTCAGGCTCAGCCTGGAGGTCGAGGGTTGGATGGGGAGGTTTAAGTGAGGAAAAGGGGACTTTATTAGATAAAGAAAGGAGTGCATAAGAAGGGATTCTAGGCAGGGAGAGAGCACAGCAATGTAAAGAACATGGGGAATTTAGGGCACCACGAATAAGTCTTTGTTACTGAAGTGTAGATTGATCAGCTAGAGTGAAGGCAGAAGGAGGAGCCTCCAGAGATCAGACCAGAAAGGTTATTTACTCACTAAGAATATATCAGTCACCTACTTGACCCACTGTGGATATACTGTGGTGAACAAGATACACAAAGTCCTTGTTCTGATGAACAGTCAGCCCTTCCTGTTCATAGGTTTTGTGTCTGGAGTCAACCAACCATGGACTGAAGAAAAAAACAGTAAAAAATAACAATATGACAATTAAAAAAACGCAGGATGACACCTACATAGATGGCATTTACATTGCATTAGGTATTGTAAGTAATCTAGTCATGACTTAAAGTATACAGGAGGATGTGTGTATGTTGTATGCAAACTCTTTTTATGTAAGGGACTTGAGCATCTGTGGATTTTGGTATCTGCAGGTTGCTACACCTAATCCCTTGTAGATACCAAGGGATGACCAGGTGTGTGTATATAATTTGGGGATAAGTGGTGATAAGTGCTGTCTATGAAAGCAGGGTAAACCAGAGCAGTAGTTCTCATACTTTACTGCACAGTATAGCCACTTGGGGAGTTTTAAAAATTCGTGATGCTCAGACTCACCCCCAATCCAATTAAATAATGTTTTGGTATGAAAGCTAGGCATCAGTGTTTTTTAAAGATTTCTAGGAAAATTTTTTTTTTCTCTTTGAGATGGAGTCTCTCTCTGTTGCCAGGCTGGAGTGCAGTGGTGCCATCTCGGCTAACTGCACCCTCTGCCTCCTGGGTTCAAGCAATTCTTCAGCCTCAGCCTCCTGAGTAGCTGGGACTACAAGGGTGCGCCACCATGCCCAGCTAATTTTTTGTTTTGTTATGTTGTCAGGATGGTCTCAATCTCTTGACCTCATGATCCACCCACATCGGCCTCCCAAAGTGCTGGGATTATAGGCATGAGCCACTATGCCCGGCCAGGAAATTTCAATGTACTGTAAAGTTTGGGAACCACTGGACTAGAAAAGAAATCATACAAAGGCCCAGTTTGGGAGCATGCTCATCACATTCAAGGAACAGGAGGAGGTAGTGGAATAAAATTAGGGCTTTTGTAGGCCATCGTAAGGACTTTTTGGCTTTCATTTGAATATTAAGTGTGGTCTCTTTTTGCCCAGTCACTTGGGCTGCAGTGTAGCAAATAGAATTGCTGCTACTCAGGATCAGAACCTTAAATCCTGACAGAAATCTCTTTTCCTTTAAATACCTTTTTCCAGGGGCTGGGTGCAGTGGCTCACCCTTGTAATCCCAGCACTTTGGAAGGCTGAGGCAGGGGGAATCACCTGAGGTGAGGAGTTCGAAAGCAGCCCAGCTAAAATGGTGAAACCCTGTCTCTACTAAAAAAAAAAAAAGAAACAAAAATTGGCTGGGCGTGCTAGCACGTAATTCCAGCTACTTGGGAGGCTGAGGCACAGGAATCCCTTTAACCCAGAAGGTGGAGGTTGCAGTGAGCTGAGATCGCATGACTGCACTCCAGCCTGGGCGACAGAGTGAGACATCATCTCAAAATACATACATACATACATACATATCTTTGTCTGGGTTTTGCCACTTGACTCTCCAAAAAGAAATGTATTTAAATTCTCACAGATAGTGATGTATATGCTATTTCCCTACAACATTAATCTATTTTTCTTATGAGTTTTTTGGTGTATATTACCTGGATAACCTATTTAATCACTATGAAATCTATCTATTGATCGATCTTTTTTTTTTAATCTTTTTTTTTTGAGACAGAGTGTCATTCTGTCCCAGACTAGAGTACAGTGGCACAATCTCGGCTCACTGCAACCTCCACCTCCCAGGTTCAAGCAATTCTCCTGCCTCAGCCTCCTGAGTAGCTGGGATTACAGGCGTATGCCACCACGCCCAGCTAATTTTTGTATTTTTGATAGAGATGAGGGTTTCACCACGTTGACCAGGCTGGTCTTGGACTCCTGATCTTGTGATCCTCCTGCCTCGACCCCCCAAAGTGCTGGCCCTATCTATTTTTTTTTTTTAAATAAAGTCTCACTCTGTTGCCCAGGCTGGAGTGCAGTGGCATGATCTCAGCTCACTGCAACCTCTGCTTCCTGGGCTCCCACTAAGCATCCTGAGTAGCTAGAACTACAGGTGTGCGCCACCATGCCTGGATAATTTTTTTTTTTTTTTTGGTAGAAACAGGGTTTCGCCATGTTGGCCCAGGCTGGTCTCAAACTCTTGAGCGCAAGCAGTCCACCCACCTGGGCCTCCCAAAGTGCTGGGATTACACACATGAGCCACCGTGTTTGGCCTTTAGTCTTTATAAAATACTCGTGCTTGGTTCTGCACCACTGCTAGTCTATAAGTTACTTGGAACCAGAACCACTTGTCCAAGTGTGAAATGACAGTCTCCTTCAGGTCTTCCCATTCATTGTTTCCATTGCCATCGGATGATTACAACAACAGCCTTTCACCTGGTCTCCTCACCTCCACACACTTGACTCCACCCAGCTCCTCACCCCTCGACTGTAAGTTTTCTAAACAGACAGAACAACCTTTAAAAATACAGGTTTGCTCATGTCACTTTCCTGCTTAAAACCCTTCAGTGGCTTTAATGAAGATCACATTTTTTTTTTGGGGGGGGGAGGGAAGGGAAGGAAGGAAATCAAGCAATGAGAGAGACATTGCCGACCTGGATCTAGAGGTTTACAAGTTGATTTATTTTTACTTTTTTTCTTTTTTTTGAGAGAAGGAATGAAAAAAAATGAGTAAAGGAGAGGAAGAAAAAGGGAGGGTGAACGGAAATATTGCTTTATTCTGAAAAAAAAAAATGGGTATTAATAATGGCCAATCAATGTTTCATTTAAACCTATGAGTAGTTGTGATGTGGTATTGACAAGAATGTATATTTTGTGTATTTGAAGTGGAGAGCTCTATAAATATTTATTAAGTTTACTTGTTCCGGATCTGAGTTCGAGTCCTTGATATCCTTATTAATTTTCGTCTCATTGAATCTAAGTCTCTGTGTATCTGGGTGTTAGGATCATTAGCTCTTGTTGTTGCATTGATCCTTTTACCACTATATCTTTGTTGCTTTAAAATCTTTTATCCGATACGAGAATTGCAACTCCTGCTTTTTATTTATCTATTTATTTATTTTTGCTCTCCATTTGATTGGTAAATCTTTCTCCATCCCTTTGTTTTGAGTCTTTGTGTATCCTTGCATGTGAAACAGGTCTGGATGTAACATGCCGTTGGGTTTTGGCTGTCTTTTGATTGGGGGATTTAGTTGATTTAAATAGGGTTACTTCCATTTGATGTTAATTGGCTGTTTTATCCATTCATTGATGTAAATTCTTCTTTATGTTGGTGCTCTTTACTTTTTGGTATATTTTTAGAAAGACTAATACTGGTTGTTTCTTTCTGTGTGTAATGCTTCTTTCAGAAGCTCTTGTAAAGCAGGCCTGGTGGTAATAAAATCTCTGAGTACTTGCTTGTTCATAAAAGATGTTATTTTTCCTTCAGTTGTGAAGCTTAGTTTGGCTGGATATGAAATTCTGGGCTGAAGGTTCTGTTCTTTGAGGATGTTGAATATTGGCCCCCACTCTCTTCTGGCCTGTAGAGTTTCTGCCGAGAGATCTGCTGTAAGTCTGATAGGCTTGCCTTTGTGGGTAACCTGACCTTTCTCTCTGGCTGCCCTTAGTATTTTCTCCTTCATTTCAACCCTGGTGAATCTAACGATTATGTGCCTTGGGTTTGCTCTTCTTGAGGAATATCTTTGTGGTGTTCTCTGTATTACCTGGGTTGAATATTGACCTGCTTTGCTAGTTTAGGAAAATTTTCCTGAATAATATCCTGAAGGGTATTTTCCAGCTTGGATTCATTCTCTCCGTCGCATTCAGGTACACCTATCAAATGTAAATTTGGTCTTTTCACATAGTCCCACATTTCTTGGAGACTTTGCTCATTCCTTTTTATCCTTTTTTCTCTAATCTTGTCTTCTCGTTTTCTTTCATTAAGTTGGCCTTTGACCTCTGTTATCCTTTCTTCTGCTTGAACAATTCGAGTGTTTAAACCTGTGCATACTTCTCGGAGTTCCTGTATTGTATTCTTCAGTTCCATTAATTCACTTATATTCCTCTCTAAGTTGTCCATTCTCAATAGGATTTCATCAAACCTTTTTTCAAAGTTCCTAGTTTCTTTACGTTGGGCTACAACATGTTCTTTTAACTCACAGAAGTTTCTTATTATCCATTCCCTGAAGTGTGATTCTGTTATTGGGATGCGCTCGTTCTCCATCAAGTCTTGTTCCCTTGTTGATGTGGAACTGTGATCATCTTTAGAGGGAGAGGCGTTCTGATTTTGAGTATTCTCAGCTTTTTTACACTGATTTCTTCCCGTCATTGTAAATTTATCCTCCTGTTGTCTTTGAAATTACCAACTTTCAGATTAGGTCTCTTGAGTGGACGTCCAAGTTGTTAGTTCCCAGGGCCAGAACAGCGGCGTTAAGACTGATGGTGCTTTTCTGCTCAGGATTCTCCTGTCTGGCTTCCTTCTTGTGTCCATAATAGGCGACTCTGCCTTCCCCGGGCTCCAAACCTCCGTCAGAAGGGGAACCAGTCTCGTTTACTCTGCGCTGAGAGCTGCCACGCTGAGGTGCCATCACAGCCACTGCGCCAGCCTCAGGAGTCGTGCTGGGGACCCGTGTGGGTCCTTCAAACCTCGGTCAGAAGGGGAGCCAGCCCTGTTTACTCTGTTCCGAGAGCTGCCGCACTGAGGTGCCGGCGAAACCGCTGCACCGGCCATAAGAGTTGCGCTGGCGACCCGTGTGACTCCTCCACTGGGGTTCTTCTGCTCTGTGAGCGACCAGAATTTGTCTGAAAGTGTGGCGTCCTCTAGTTCTCTGCACTTTCACTGAGAGCTGCAATCCCCAGATGTTAGCTTTCGGCCATCTTGGATCATTCCCCCCCACATTTTTTTTTTTTTTTGAGACCAAGTCACCCAGGCTGGATTGCAGTGGCGCTATCTCGGCTCACTGCAGCCTCCGTCTCCCGGGTTCAAGCGATTCTCCTGCCTCAGCCTTCCGAGTGGCTGGGACTATCGGCCCCTGCCAGCACGCCCAGCTAATTTTTGTATTTTTAGTAGATACGGGGTTTCACTGTGTTGGCCAGGATGGTCTCATCTCTTCACCTCGTGATCCACCCGCCTCAGCCTCCCAAAGTGCTGGGATTACAAGCGTGAGCCACTGCACCCAGCCTGAAGTTCACATTCTTTAACAAGGACTTGTCCAACATGCCCTGCCTACTTCTCCAGCCTTTCTCTTACAGAATCAATCATCTAGCCATGCCAGTCTATAATTATACCACTTTTGAGAATATCATACATGTTGTTCCCTTTGCTTAAGACACATCAGGACATGACTCCCTCTGTTTCCTCAACCCTCACTTTTCAACTCAAAGGTCTTTTCCTCTGAGAAGATAGCTCAGATGCTGCCTCTGTGTATTTTCCCAGTATCCTTGCCTTTCCCAGTAATGGCACTCACTTCATGAGTGTCTGTGTTACTCACAGAGCAAGGATTATCTCTGCGTTGCTCACAGCTTGTGCACCGTGCTTTGTACATAAAACTTGCCCAGTAGGTTTTTATTGAATGAATAAATGTGTGGGTTCATGTGTGAGAAAGTCTTCACCATCCCTCTTACACTTTGTCAACCTGTTCATTTATAAGATGGGTTTGACAATTGGGCGCGATGGCTCACATCTGTAATCCCAGCACTTTGGGAGCTGGAAGTGGGTGGATCTCTTGAGGCCAGAAGTTCAAGACCAACCTGGCCAACATGGCAAAATCCCATCTCTACTAAATATACAAAAATTAGCCGGGTGTGGTGGCATGGGCCTCTAGTCCCAGCTGCTTGGGAGGCTAAGGCACGAGACTTGCTTGAACCCAGGAGGTAGAGGTTGGATTGCGCCAGTGTACTCCAGCCTGGACCACAGAGCAAGACTCTGTCTTAACAACAACAAAAGACAGGTTTGAGCTTGTGTGTGTGCCCTTGGAAAATTGTTGTCTGGTTGTCCATCTGATGACACAGTGGTAGCTTCAGCCATTTCCTCTTCTCTCTCACTTGTGGAGTGCAGACACAGTGTGTCCTAGCTCCCCTACTGTTTAGGTGGATGGGCATGAGAGTTCCCAGGTGTGAGAGAGATGAGTCAGAAAGGAGAGTCATTCAGAAACTAACCCAGTCAGAGCAACAGTGTTGCCCTTTGGCTGAACTTTCTCTCTTTTTCTGTGTACCTGAGATGCTAAGCTGGCAGCAAGTTTGAGTTGGTTGTTACAGCATCGGGATTCATAAATCTTAATCTGGCACTTTCCTTTGATAGTAATGTTTTGGGAAATGTCCAGGAGCCCTCTAGTCTAAGTGAAGTCTCTATTGGGCTTGGGTGTATTCTGTTTATACCCTGTCGCTTAGCCCCATAGTGGCCTCTAAGGTGGAAACCTGGAGAGCCCTAGTTATATTTCTCTGTAGCTTTTGGAGTGTGTGAGTTCAGCAGCTGCAAGAGCAGCAGTCTTTGGCATTTGTTGTCACTTGTGCTGTGATAGAATGAGATGGTGCTTACACAGAAGCTGGCTAGAAAAGTTGTATTTACTTAGAATCATGCATTTGTGGGCTCTTAGCATTGGAAGAAATACTGAAAATTGGTACTTCTCCTGTGATGGTTAAAGGTGGGTGGATATTGGAATATTCTGCAGGGCGTAGGGGTTCTTTTAAACTATATTCTTCATCACTACCCTTCTTCACCTCTTAGCCCATGAGAATCATAACTGTTTCCAATACGTGTGTGGTAGCTCTTAAGTGCTGTGCATGGAGAAGCATCTTTTGAGACCCCAGTGTTGTAGATTAGCCCAGGGATCAGCAGACATTTTTTTTTCCTGTAAGGATTCAGATAGTAAATATTTTAGGCTTTGAGGGACATGTGCCTTCTGCTGCAGCTATGCAGCTCTGCCTTTGTAGGGGAAAGCAGCCATTGACAACACATAAACAAATGATTGTGACCGTGTTTCAATAGAACTTTATGGAAACTGAAATTATGTTTCATATAAATATGAAGATATGTTTCATATAAATATGAAATTTATGTTTCATAGAAATATTCTTTGATTTTCTTCAGTCACTAAAAAAATGTAAAAAACATTCTTAGCTCATGGGCCGTACAGAAACAGGTGGCAGGGTACATTTGACCCATGGCCTTAATTTGCTAGTGTCTGATATGGCCCAGTGGTTTCCAAATCTGGCTATTTTTCACAATGAACTGGAGACCTTTAAAAATGTTGATTCAAAGTCCCCCTCCCTTGTCCCTGAGGATTCTGATTCTGTAGGAATGGGGCATCTGTATTTTTTACAAAAGCTGGTCAGGTGATATATACATACTCACGGTTATAGAATTACCAGTACTGATCTCACTCATTTAATTGTTGAAGAAACAGCCCTAGAAAGTTTATGTGACTTGCTGATAATTAACAGCAAATAAATGGCATAACCAAAATTTGAACCCAGGTCTTCAACTCTTAAGATAGTGGTCTTTGTTCTTACCATTCTGTCATATTCCTTTCTCCCGGGTAAACACATGAGTAGTAAATACAAAATATTCACATATTCGTGGCTCCTTTCTTTTCTTTATACCTGGTGCTAGTTTCCTTTCTGAGAGCCAGCCAGGTACTCTGAGCTCAGCTGTCCCTCTGCTGGCTAGCTCTGTTTTCTGGAGCTGACTGCTGATTTCACCCAGTTTCCCTCAGTCTGCCGGCTTTCACTGGGAAAGATAATGAAGTAGCGAATTGCTTTAATATAGGCGGCAGCACTAAACTACAGTGCAAAGTTGAGAGCCATCGTTGCAAGGGGTGCATTCGTTGTAAGAGGTCATTTTAAAAGGCACATTTTACACTTAAATTCACGTATCTCAGACCTAGCTATCTTTACTGGGACATCTCTACAGGAACGTGTGTTTAATTGTAGCTAACTGAGCTTTCATCCAGCCCTAAACAGTTGTGGAGTGGAGGAAGTCAAGGGTGAAGAGCAGCTGCCATCCCGGTTCTTCCGCAGCCTCTGTGTGGCTCTTTGGTCCAAGTAAGGGACTTAAGGATTGATTTTGATTTGCTCTGTCTTCCTACAAGGCATTTGAGTCATGCTATTAGGTTTGCCCATGCTACTACCACTACTACCACTACTACTACTACTACTACTACTACTACTACACTACTACTCCTACTGCTACTAGTACCACCACCACCACTACCACTACTACTACTACTTCTACTACTACCACCACCACCACTACTACACTACTACTCCTACTTCTACTACTACCACCACCACCACCACTACTACTACTACACTACTACTCCTACTTCTACTACTACCACCACCACCACCACCACCACTACTACTACACTACTACTCCTACTTCTACTACTACCACCACCACCACCACCACTACTACTACTACACTACTACTCCTACTTCTACTACTACCACCACCACCACCACTACTACTACTACTACTACACTACTACTCCTACTTCTACTACTACCACCACCACCACCACCACTACTACTACTACACTACTACTCCTACTTCTACTACCACCACCACCACCACTACTACTACTACACTACTACTCCTACTTCTACTACTACCACCACCACCACCACCACTACTACTACTACACTACTACTCCTACTTCTACTACTACCACCACCACCACCACCACTACTACTACTACACTACTACTCCTACTTCTACTACTACCACCACCACCACCACCACCACCACCACTACTACTACACTACTACTCCTACTTCTACCACCACCACCACCACTACTACTACTACACTACTACTCCTACTTCTACCACCACCACCACCACCACCACTACTACTACTACACTACTACTCCTACTTCTACCACCACCACCACCACCACCACTACTACTACTACACTACTACTCCTACTTCTACCACCACCACCACCACTACTACTACTACACTACTACTCCTACTTCTACTACCACCACCACCACCACTACTGCTACACTACTACTACTACTACTACTACCACCACTACACTACTACTTCTACTCCTGCTTCTACTACTTCTGCTTCTGCTTCCTTCTTCTCCTTCTCCTCTTCTTCTTACTTCTTTCTTCCTTCTTCTTTCTTCTTCCTTCTTCTTACTTTTTCTTACTTCTGTCTCTACTGAATGATTATTGCGTTGCTGATAGGTTTCCACATTTTGTGTACCAGGTCCCCCTCATTTTTTCTTTTTTAATTATCATTTCCTTAGGTCCCCACTTCCCCAGAGACTTTTACCTGTTTCTGTGACAGGGAAAATGGCAGTAAGAGAAACAGTGCCTCCTGGCACCTTCATAGGCCTTGCTTAGGTATGTGAGCATAAATGGGAAATTGGCAAGTTGGTATGTTATTTATCTTTATTCTTGGACTATAAGCTCCTTGGCATTAGAAACCCCATCTTGGCGGTTTGCTCTTGTGCCTAGCATAGGAACACAGGGATGAGGACGACATATGAACAGCATTACCAGTGGGCCCACATCCTCCCCTGCCTTGCGATCTCAGTGTTTGAGGGAGACTGATAAGTGGGCTTCGATTGAATGCTGTGAAAATCCTGGCCATTATACTAACACATACTCATGAAATTTGGTTTCCACCTATGTTGTCTCATATCTAAGAGGATAAATCCCTTTTTAAAAATGCCGCAAAGTTTTGCTTTTTAAAAAATTTATGGGGCCAAGAGCAGTGACTCATGTCTGTAATCCCACCACTTTAGGAGACTGAGGCAGGGGATCGCTTGAGCCCAGGAGTAGTGAGCAATATAGTGAGCCTGGGCAATATAGTGAGACCTCGTGTCTACAAAAGATAAAAACACTATCCAGGTATGGCTATGTGTGCCTGTGGTCCCAGCTACTCAGAAGGCTGATGTGAGAGGATTGCTTGAGTGCAGGACATCTAGACTACAGTGAGCCTTGATCGTGTCACCATATTCCAGTCTGGGTGACAGAGCAAGACCCTGTCTCAAAAAGAAAATGCATGTATAAAAATAGAGACATTCCATACAGATAAGAGAATGATAATTTATGCTCCTCAAAATCACTTTAAAAATGCTCTTGGGAATTCCTTTAATACTGACTACTCTTACTATCCTTAAAATGATTGACTTTTCAGAAATTCAGTTTTTCACATGACTCTTTAGAAGCAGGAGCCACTCTTTTGGAACTGAAATTGGGCCTGTTTCAGAATCCCCTCCTCTTGTGTTGTGTTGTGTTGATGCCTCTGAGCAGTTTTTCTCTCCTTCCTTGCTCCACAGTCACCAAGCCCTTAGACACAATTGTGAGTGATAATTTTCAAGGCTTGTATAAAACATCCTCTTGTCAAAGTAATTTGTATTATTTCATTTCATCCTTTTAATTCAGAGTTAGGTAACGTCAGTGGTAGAAATTCCATTTTACAGTCCAGGAATAATCTAAAACATCTTAATTATAATCCCACAGTTAATGACAGAACAGACATTATTGTGTCCAGAGACCTACCTACCCATCCATCTCCTACCATTAGTATCTCTGGGTTAAGCTCAGGAGCCCTCAGTGAACTGGATAGGGACTTGAAGTAAGGAGCCAGAAGACCTTTAATAATTCCAGCAATGCCTCTCAGGGATACACCCAAGAAGCATTTTTGTTTCAGTGAGCAGTAGGTACATATGTAAGGAAGATTTAGATGCAGGTAGTCTCACAATTAGAGAAGTAACATTTATTTTCCACCTGAGTGAGAACCATCTAGGTATATTATTAAAAATAAAAAAATCTGCCAGGCAAGGTGGCTCACACCTGTAATCTGAGCACTTGGGGAGGCCAGGGCTGGAGGGTTGCTTGAAGCCAGGAGTTTGAGACCAGCCTGGGCAACAAAGTGAGAAGCCCATCTCTACAAAAAATAATAAATTAACCCTGAGCATTGGTATGTGCCTATAATCCTAGCACTTTGGGGAGGCTAAGGCAAGAGGATTGCTTGAGCCCAGAAGTCAAGAGGCTGCAGTGAGCCGTCATGTTGCCACTGCATTCCAGGCTGGGTGACAGAGCTAGACACCGTCTCTAAATAAATAAATAATAAAAATTTAAAAGTTGTAGAAATGGAAGCCAATCCATGGTGATGTGTTAGAAAGAAGGAAGGAAGCTCAGACTGAGGCTTTTCTAACTGTGGATTTGGTGTCAATTAAGAGTTCTCCAAAGGTTCTGCCTCAGTGCTAGTTGACTTCATATTGTGTCTCGTAAATGTTGTTTAGGTCCGATTTGATCAATATGCAACAAATCTGCTCCCTCATGTCGCATATCTTCTGATGTATCTGCATTTTTGGCTCCTTTCCTAATTGAAGTGTTAATTGATGACAACAAAGAGAAAGTATGTTTAGCAGTGACATTCAGTCTAAAAATAA
Source organism: Callithrix jacchus (assembly GCF_049354715.1). Taxonomy (NCBI): domain Eukaryota; kingdom Metazoa; phylum Chordata; class Mammalia; order Primates; family Cebidae; genus Callithrix; species Callithrix jacchus. The sequence continues at coordinate 66,020,230 of NC_133506.1, forward strand.
AGCAGTGATTCTCATTAACTAAGGATAGGGAGCATGTGTGTATAGTTGAAAAAGTTATCTAAGATTTTCTTCACTTCCACTAGTTGAAAAGTAATGCATTGAAATCTGCTTTTTGCAGTTAAAATATGGTAGTGGCAAGTATGGATTCAGGTAATTCAGTGGGCTTCATCTCCTACCCTAAGGAAGGATCTTTGTGAAGTATAGGTAGAAGCACAGATGTTCCAGATCTCTTGGGGGTGGTCTCATTTTGTCCAGGAGGCACTGTGGTTCAAACAGTGTGAGCTTCCTACCTAATCAGGAAGGAAAACTTGAATGGGTTTTTTTTTAGTTGCTCTTTAGTTCCCTCATTCGCCCTTCATTGAATCAGCTCACCAGTTCTTTTCCTGAGACAGGTATAGGATAAGAGAAAGAACACTGTGTTTGGAATCTGAAGACCTGGGTTCAAGTTCTAGTTCTGTCATTTACTAGTGTAAAGTTGCTTAAATTTCTGAGTTGGCTTGGGGAATGGTATTTAGGCTCTAATGAAGTGGGTTAATATCTTTTTTTTCTTTTTTTGAGAGAGAGAGTTTCACTCCGTTGCCCAGGCTGGAGAGCGATTGTGGCTCACTGAAACCTCTGCCTCCCAGGTTCAAGCAATTCTTCTGCCTCAGCCTCCCTAGTAGCTGGAATTACAGGCACCCACCACCACGTCTGGCTAATTTTTGTATTGTTAGTAGAGATGGGGTTTCACCACCATGTTGGCCAGGCTGGTCTTAAACTCCTGACCGCTGGTGATCCACCCACCTCGCAGGCGTGAGCCACTGTATCTGGCCGTACAAATACCCTTTAAATATAACCAGTTTAATAAAGAATTCCTTCTAATTATGAATGAGTTAACCAGTTTATGATTGACAACTATAGGAAGAGGGATAACCAAGTTAAAATAGGAATAGAGAGAGAATGTATATTTCTAACCTTGTATTTGATATAACATCCTTTCTGTAGAAAAGTTACAAGAATAACACAAAAAACTCCCACATATTCTTCTCCCAAATTCTCCAGTTGTTACCATTTTACTTGTTTCATCATTCATTAGGAGACAGTGTTAACAATCCAGTGTTTGCAGGTCAGGCATTTAGATCCATTGTCTAAGATCCGACCACAGGTAAATGGCAGAGATGGAAGTGAAACACAGGTCTTTCGTGGGAAGGTCCCTGCCTCTCACTGTCTTCCTCTACCAGTAGATCTAGAGATCTGCATTCTAGCCAGGTTTTGCCACTAATGTTGGTATAGCTAGTGGCAATTTGTTTTGCAGCTGTTCCTCCTCCCTCTTCCATTCTGGGGTTTTTGTTTTGTTTTGTTTTGTTTTGTTTTTGAGACAGAGTTTCAGTCTTTGTTGCCCAGGCTGGAGTGCAATGGTGTGATCTTGGCTCACTGCAACCTCTGCTGGGTTCAAGCAATTCTCCAGCCTCAGCCTCCCAAGAAGGTGGGATTACAGGTGACCACCACCACACCCAGCTAATTTTTGGGTATTTTTAGTAGAGACGGGGTTTCACCATGTTGGTCAGGCTGGTCGAGAACTCCTGACCTCAAGCAATTCACCTGCCTTAGCCTCCCAAAGTGTTGGGATTACAGGTGTGAGCCACTGCGTTCGGCATCTTCCATTCTTTTGATGAAACCCAGTGTCCCTGGCCCTGACTCACCTTTGCTGTATAGACAGGTTATCGTCAATGAAATATTCTAAGCTTTTTGTCTATAAATTAGTGTTAGTCTAGTATTACCGATTAAGTGCAACTCATTTAAAGCAAAAACAGAGTGAACATTCTATGCAGAGTTTGATGTTGATCATTGGTAAAGTGAGAATGTACCCATTTTCCCACACCTGGCTTCCATATGAAATTGATGGAACTGCCATCGCTTGATTGATGTTCTTTTTTTCAAGGAGATTAAACAGGGAATTTGTCCTTTTGGGCCAGACTGCCCAGGGAGGCTGGACTGTACCTTGCCCAAACTACTGGCATCCTGGGGTCAGGATTCTTGACTTATCTTCCTGGCTGGCTACAGAGCCCTGAATATATTGCTTCTAGGAGACCAGGGAAGATGACAAGGAGGTATATTTTTTAGATTGTCTCTGCTTTCTTTGTGTTTGATTTGAAAATTTTTTCTCTCCCTTGTTTTGCTGAGAAATCTTTTGGTTTTGATGGAAGTAGATTTTCTAGAACCTTGAACCACGATTGTAAATTGGTGGCTCATAAGCCAGATGTGGCTGGCAAGTATGTGTTTTTTGCTTCTTTAATGCTTAAATTATTTTCATTAGTAGCCAACATGTAAAAGCCAGAGGATTTCACATAAAAACCCAGATTTGGCCAAGTGCAATGACTCACACATGTGATCCCAGCACTTTGGGAGGCTGAGGTGGGAGGATTGCTTGAACCCAGGATTTTGAGACCAGTGTGGGCAATATAGTGGGAACTTTCTACAAAAAGTTAATAGTTAGCTGGGTGTGGTGACACATACCTGTAGTCCCAGCTACTCAGGAGGCTGAGGCAGGGGGATTGCTTGAGCCCAGGAGGTCAAGGTTGCAGTGAGCTGTGATCACACCACTGCACTCAAGCCTGGGTGACAGAGTGAGACCCTGTTTCAAAAAGACAAAACAGGCCAGGTGCAGTGGCTTACACCTGTGATCCCAGCACTTTGGGAGGCCAAGCAGGCAGATCACTTGAGGCCAGGAGTTGGAGACCAGCCTGGCCAACATGGCAAAACCCTATCTCTTCTAAAAATACAAAAATTAGGGTTGTGGGGGTGCATCCGTGTAATCCCAGCTGCTTGGATGGGATTGGCTGAGGCATAAGAATTGCTTGAACTTGGAGGTGGAGGCTGTAGTGAGCTGAAATCGTGGCCCTGCACTCCAGCCTGGGCAACAGTGAGATCCTGTCTCAAAAACACACACACACACAAAAAAAAACAAAACAGATTGCACTTTCCAGCTTGGGCCCACATAGAGTATTTGGCTAAAACTGGAGTGGAATAGTCATAGGTTACTACTGTCTCAGTCAACATGCTTCATGCCCAGCCCTTGTAGACACTTGAGTTTTCAGCTCCAGACCTAGAACATGAATTCTAGTGTTTAAAGCTGGTGAAGTACAATTTGATGAGCTGGTTAGCGTGGGTTACCTTGGTCTTGGTTATCAAAGAAGAGTTCTACTTTCCTAGCTAGGTAGGTGGAAAAATAACTCAAATCAAACCAAGGACTTCACTATTATCCTCGTTCCTATAAGAGTTTCATTTCCATCTTTATGGGGCCAGAGTGGCTCCTGCATTCTCAGAGAGCTGTGGGCATCTTTCTTGACATCCTGCTTATTCAGATTCTCAGCCTCATCACCTGCACACAGGTGCCACTGCCGGCAGAGGGTGCTGTCTGCTCACTGTGCCTGCTGTCATCTTGGCTCAGCTGAGCGGCAGCTGTTGGGCATGTGCCCTGGATCTGTGAGAGTTTGGGCATGTCCATTTGGTTCCCATCCCTAGTGCCCACCCCTTAGACCCTGGCCAGGTTATTGTGTCACTGGGGACTCTGTTCAGTAACAGGAAACTGGGGAAAGTTTAATTGTTTTCTCCTCTCCCTTTTTCCCATGCAGCTGAACAAAAGGTTCATCCTCAGTTTTCTCCATGCCCATGGGAAGCTGTTTACCCGGATTGGGTAAGTGTGCAGGATGTTTATTTTATTTTCCTACATTACAAGTCATTTTGGAATTTCATATTGTTAGCAACTAGACTGTGTTTGTAACTGAGGGCACAGGGTGTGAATTCTTAGAGGCCTCCACCTTCTCTTCTTTTCCCTTCATCTTCTGTCCTACTGTGCTCATGAAATTTGGAAAATATTACTCTCTCTCTTGCCTCTTCTTTCTCTACCTTTCCTAAAACCCCCTTTTAAATACATTCTTGTCCCAGCCCCTGCCCCAGTCCCTCTGGATTTCTCTTTCCTCTGCCCTCCTGCTCAGTCTCTAGTGAGCGCCTCAGGCAATCATGCTAAATCCCTGGGTACAGCTGTCAAGGGTCCTCCTTGGGAAGAACTCTATTCACTAATTTTCCATCAAAAGTAAGAGTTCTTTCTGTGTGTCCTTCTGACCCACACTCTTTCCTTATGTGCTCAGTTTCCTGTGCCTTATTGCTGATCTCATTAAAGACCAAGACTCTATGGTTTCATCATCTACCATATATACATCTCAGGGAAGGTAGTTTGTGCAAAAATAACACTTCAGTGCTTAAATTCCTGGAAGGAGATCGAGTTTTGAGTATTCTCTGGGTGGATCAGAGAATTTCATCCTCACTGCATGAAATTAGTGATCCCAAGCCCAATGCAACGCCTGCACACCAGAGCAGATGGAGGCCTGGTGCCTCTTTAGTATAGGACTTCCCTGAGTATAGGAGAGTGAAGAGAGGAGTAGGTGGCAGTGCTCCCAGACTAACCTTCTACTGGATCTTAATATTTTCTGAGTTGGAAGTTTATTGTGAGCTACCCTTTGGGGTGATTTGTTTTGAATTATAAATACCCCAGTTAATGTCAGTGTTTCCCTTTCACTTCCCGTCATAACCTTATAAGTTTATCTGTAATTCTCTAGAAGTCAGGCTGGCCTTTCTTTTCTCTCCTCTCCCCTCCTCCCCCCCCCCCTCCCCCCTACCCTCCCTTCCTTCTCTCCTCTCCTCTTTTCTTTCTTTTCTTTCTTTCCTATAGTCTCGCTCTGTTGCCCAGGCTGGAGTGTAGTGGCATGATCTTGGCTCACTGCAGCTTCTGCCCCCTGGGTTCAAGTGTTCCTCCTGCCTTAGCCTCCCAAGTAGCTGGGATTACAGGCATGTGCCATGATACCCGGCTAAGTTTTGCATTTTTATTAGAGATGGGGTTTCACCATATTGGCCAGACTGGTCTTGAACTGCTGACCTCATGTGATCCACCCACCTCGGCCTCCCAAATTGCTGGGATTACAGGTATGAGCTACCATGCCTGGCCTAGAAGGCTCTCTTAGTGGCGGTAGGGGCTATGTTAGTTTTCACATACCATTGTACTTTTTTGAGAAGCTGAAAGGCTTGGTTCCACTTGAAAAAACTTTGGCCCTTGGGCAGTGGGCTAGAAAATGTGCTTATTACATATTCACTTGGTATCCACCTGGGTAAGAATGACAGTGATAGTCAATGTAAGCGTAGTTGGATTTCAGAATGACTTGGGAAAATTGGAGAAGTACCAGTAAATTAATCTCTATCTGTAGAAATACTTGTGGAGACATTCACTTAGGCAAAATAAACTAGATGCATCACAAGGTCCATCTCCTGCCTCCCACCTCACCCATCCTGCCCCTATCACCAGTATAAGTTCCACTCTGGCTGCTTTTGCCTAACACTGTTACATTGCTAGATCCTGGCATATAATTGGTGCTCAGTTAGTATTATACAAATTAATGAATTATTAAAAACAGACGGACTGTAAAGCACTGCAGAGAAAGATCTAGTATTCTGGTAGGTTACCATAGACCCAAGACAATCACTAGTGAGTAATAAAAGAGTGTAAGTTACAAGATTGAAGGTGGATAAGATGACATTGGTATCGTCTTAAAAATAACACCTCTGAGTAGGAAATACCATTGTGTTACACTTAAAGTAACAGTTGATGGTACTCCTGCTTCTTACTTCTTCTTCTTCTTCTTTTTTTTTTTTTTTTTTAAAGAGATGGAGCCTATCTGTGTGACCCAGGCTGTAGTGCAGTGGCTCTTCACAGGCATGATTATACCACACTGTAGCCTTGAACTCTTGGCTCAGCCTCCCATGTCACTGGGATTACATGCTCACACCACCACACCTGGCTTGTTTATCTTTTTTAGTTCTTTCTTTTTAATCTTTCTCTCCTTCACTCAGCGTTTTCTCTCTGTTTTCCCTTTGCCTATGTTTGTTCTTTAAATTTTCCTGTACCTTGGTACCCTAAGTCACGATTTTTCAACCCTTGGTGCTGTTGACATTTTGAACCGGATGACTGTGTTGTGAGGGGCTGTGCTGTGCCTTGTAGGATACTTAGGAGCATCCTGGCTTCTTTCCACTATGCGCCGGTAGCCTCCCCTCCCCGCCACTGCCCCACCAAATTCAATGATTAAAAATGTCTCTACACATTGCCACGTGTTCCCTGGGAGACAAAATGCCCCTCATTGAGAGCCACTACTCAAGATATTTCTTGCTCTGTTAGAGACTTTTGGGACTAAAACAGTTGTAAATCTTGGTGCAGAATGTAGGAGCATTTAGGATATCAGGATTTTTTTGTTTGTTTGTTTTTAATCAGGTTAAGCAGTAGTTGTACCATGATTTCCCCTCCACCTCTAAAATTCTTATATGTCAGCACATATTTTGGAAGAAGTTTGGGAAGGAATCATAGTATTGATTAAAAAGCCAGATAACGACCGGATGCAGTGGCTCACACCTGTAATCCTAGCATTTTGGGAGGCCAAGGTGGGAGAATTGCTTGAGCCCAGGAGTTCAAGACCAGCCTGGGCAACATAGGAAGAAGACCCCATTTTGATTTTTTATGGATATAATAGAGAAATTATTTAAAAGCCAGAAAATGAGATCTGAAAGGAAAAATTAATTTTAAGAAACAGTAAGGTAAAAAATATTTCTTTACAGACAGCTGTAGGGTGCCTAACATGTTGAAATAGAAAGAGTCCTAACAGGATAGTCTTGACTTTTATGGGATGACAGTAAGAGAAAATAGGTTTGTGTTGTAGCTGGAGAGATCTGGGTTAGGTGTAAGAAAATTTCACAGAAGGGAAGATGTTTGAGAATTTTCTTTTGGAGGCCTTTAAAAATGAATAGATTATGTATGTCACTTGTCTGAGGTGGTTTACTGTGTTCCAGGTTATTTTTCAGGATCTCTTATTCCTGCACATAAGATATTCTGTTGTCAAAAAGGTAAAGCCAGCCCAATTTGACCTTCATAAAAAACGACTTAGGGTTAAGGAAAATTTATGTCAGTTCTAGGCGCTTCACTCCCTCTATGAGTATTCCTCTTAATCTGTCCTGGAGTTGAAAGAAAATTGAGCCCGATATTTATTCTGGAAGGCAGAAACAGAAATAACATTTCTATTGTGGGGGAAAAAAGTATAGAAGTCTGTAAGACTAGGAAAGCAATGAGCCCAAGCCACACACAACATCGTGGACTGCTGCCTAATGACCAAGAAGATGTGAAATGTGGGCAGTGTTGAAAACGAATTAATAGCGAGGAGATTGTAATGGGGAGCAGCTGAAGGCACATCACTCTCCCGCCTGCCTTTCAGAAAAGCCCCTCCGCTGCTTCCAGGCACAGTCTGCTCTGTGCCTGGTGCTCCACATTGTGTCAGCAGAGACTTGAATGCCTACTGTGTGCAAGATCAGTATTCTTCACTCTCAGCACTAGCTGACAAGAGGCTCAGAGCTTTAGAGGAAATCTTCACTGCCAGAAGGAGTTTTTCGCCACTTATTGGTTACAAGATCTCGAGAGTAAATGTCAGAGCTGCTGTGGGCTTCAGCTAACCTTATCAGTGGTTAACAGAGATAATCTCTGAGGTCCATTCCAGTCCTTACATTCTGTAGCACTATGATTTGTTTCTTTTTCTCATTCCACCCTATCACATGGCTTTGTTCTTTGGTTTTGTTCTTTTGCTCCTGGGTTGTCCCTATCTTGCTCGATTTTTAAAAATTAAAAAGTTGGGAAAAATTAACCTGGATTCTTTTCTGCAGAGAAGGTTGTCTAGCCCAGCTGTGCCCCTCAGCACCTGAAGGGTTGAGTCCTGGTCGGTTAGTCACTGTCTGAGTCAGTCCCAGATCTGGGTCCTGGTGTTGTCTGAAAGATTAGTTTCTTGAAACTGCTATTCAAATGAGATAAGGTGTTTCTTCACTTCCCAAGGCAGCCGCTTTAGTCAGTGAAACACATATCCTGAAAACAATGGTATCTTCTGAGGTTTTAAAGGATGGGGACAGAGTCAGCTCAGACTCAGGGAAAGGAATCAGTCGGGTGCCGTATGGCTCCTGACAGATCCTTTCCTGGTGAGAGGCAGATCAGACCTGCACTCACACTCCGCTGAGGGAGGTTAGGAAGCTGGCAGCCTGTAGGCTCTGAATTTGCGACAAGTAGGATGCTTTTGCTTCGTATTATTGCCTTGATCACTGTTACCACTTTAGTTTTTATTTGCTTGCTTAGTCACGCTATTTACATAGCTTCAAAGTTCTTGGAATTCAAAGACTGATATATTTATTTTGTACTTTGAATTTTAAAAAATATAATGTTTGTGTCTGATTCATTTTTTAAATTAACAAATGTTCTTAAATACAAAAGTAAGATGTATTCATTATGGAAGAAGTCTTTTTTCTTACTTTATAGTGCTCTTTGTAAAATATTTAGAAAACTCAGCAAAGAACAAATAAAAATTACCCATATTCCTACTACCTAGAGTAACGCCACCGTTAAAATTTGGTAGAGTATATTTTTCAATTTTTCTACATATCACATACACTTTTTAAAATTGCCTGAAAACTATTTTCATTTAATATATTTTGAAGTTTCTCTCACGTGATTAAAAAATGTAATACAACTTAAAAAAGTAGTATTCAATTGTATGACTGCTCCATCTTAATCATCTGTTATTGGGCATTTTAGGTGCTTCCAATTTTTGGTGATTATAAATGACTATTTCTTGTAAGTTTTCTCTGTTGCTTCTCTTCCTACTTTATTGCTGCTGCGACTGCTGTTTCTTCTTGGCTAAAATTTTATAATTATTACATAAGTACTCTCCAGAAATCCTCATAAAAGTATAACATTAAAACTAAGACTAAAATTTTTTTCAACTCTCCCCAACCCCTGTGCCCTCCAAAGAGATAGTACTAGACATCAGGGTGTGTATTCTTCTAGACCTTTTCACTGCATCTACCTACATACCTACATATGTGACCATCGCTAAGTATAATTTTCTGTCTGTAATGCGGGATGACGCAAAGATTATTTCTCAAAGAGAAAGACATAAAACTACTTACAGGTAGTTTGAGGCCAGATTTAGACAGCATTTTCGTTATAAAACTGGGAACCCGAAAGCTACTGAGCCCAGAGGAGGACTCCTCTATCTACACCTCCCATGGTTGCTGCTGAACAAGGCTGGGTTTGCATGAATAGATCCACCTTCCCTCGCATCTCACATTTGAAGTTACTCTAACATATCTCTGGATGCAGTTTTTTCTTTTGTTTTAATCATGTTGAATTAGTTGAAAAGTAAAGGGATGATTTTTTTTAAAAAACTTTTTAGAGAAAGGAAATGTGGACATATGACCTGGTGCTCGTTTAAGACTTCATTCTGACCTGGAGGGTGTTAATGGATCTGTTTCAGTTCCTACCCTAGGGAAGAGGCTTCCTCAGACACAGCTTCGAAACAAAACTGTCCCACATGATACTGCTGTCCTGTCGTTCTGTGCTGGCTCTCTACTGCCTTTCAACACGGAGACACATGGCTCTGAAACTCACCCAGCGTGGCTGCTTTTCAAGCAGAGTGAACGCTGCTATTCCTGTAATGAGAAGTGCTAGCCCCCCTCCCCACCTCTGACCAGAAAGAGTACTGCACAGTGTCAGGATTTCAAATGAAACCTTTGTTGCAGCCCATGGGGAAAAATGGATGCAGTCCAGGCCCAAACATATCACTCTCTGCCATTCCACATCTACCAAGAGTTTTAACGGCTCTGAAACTTTTTAAAGAAAAAAAGAATTTTGTTTTGTTTTGGAGGGGTGTGTACTTGAAATGGCATGTGGAGAAAAAAAAGCAAATGCATGGCATCTTTTGTGCCAACGAAAATGAGGACAGCTCAGCAGAGAAGGAGCTGGAATGTAAACTGTAATTGACCCATAAGTGTGGCACGACTTCTGGGCACCAGGGGGTCAGTAATAGGAGTTGCCATCCAAGAGCAAGGAATGAAGATTGCCAAGACTCCAGAAAACCTGGAGTTTTCTAATCTAAGGAGGGTGCTACTCAATGGGGAAGGGTGGGTGAAGCTAGAAGCACCTTCCTCTAGAACTTGAAACTGTTTTGTGTCTTTTGAGACACCTTCCTTGTGGCTTTTCAGAAGCTACTCATTAATCCAACCTAGAGCTGTTTCCCCAACCCCCTAAGTATGCCACAAGCAGTTTGTTTATTTGGGGGTTGGGGAGCATGGTACAAAATACTATGCTGACCACGAATTGTTCGACATAGCCCTAAGGCCTATGTGCCTGGTTACTCTCTCTAGCACCAAGCTTGAACTTGCTTTTTATTTCTGAAGACTTCAGCTGTGGTTTGTTTCTTTTGCCAAAGAAGCTCCAGGCATGCACCACTGTTTGGGATCCAGTGGCCACATTTGGCAAGCAGTGGTTTGAATGACCTCTCCTTAGAAGCGCTAGGTCATTGGCTAGATTTCTGCCTCCCTGCATTACAGCCTCTTCCTGTATTGGGAGTGGCAGTTGGCCAGGGCATTATATTTCCACTGGCCTGAAAACATACAGACCCCTATGAGCACAGGCTTGTGAGAGGGAGGAGGACGACAGTGAAGAAAAAACTGAGACAGATTATTTTGGGCCCTAGGTCTAGGTGTTCTTCAAGGGGAAATTTGGGATCCTTAGGTGGAATAGTCAGTATGACAGTACCTCAGAAGACAACAGCAGAACTAGGTCTGGTTACCTAAAGTAAACCCTTGAGTAAAAAGTCTTTAGGCCAGGCACGGTGGTTCACACCTGTAATTCCATCACTTTGGGAGGCCGAGGCGGGCAGATCACTTGACGTCAGGAGTTCAAGACCAGGCTGGCCAATGTGTGAAACCCTGTCTCTACTAAAAATACAAAAACTAGCCAGGTGTGGTGGCGCACGTCTGTAGATCCAGCTACTCATGAGGATGAGGCAGGAGAATCGATTAAACCTGGGAGGCACAGGTTGCAGTGAGCCGAGATCACACTGTCACATTCCAGCCTGGGTGTAAAGAGTGAAACTTTGTTTAAAAAAAAAAAATTTTATTTTAGAATCATGTTACTTTTTTAATTGAATTCAATTTCATACCAGAGAGTTTCTGGACTCTGTAGGTTTTGGGAAATTGTTGAGTGTTTAGAAAAGCTGATGGTTTCAGAGAGAAACTTTGATATTAGCTTGAATGCAGTTATTGCCAGGGGTGAGGAAATAGCATACCAAAACATAATAACTCATAGTGATTTATCCCTAGCTTGACTTGTTTTCATCTCTGAATCCTGAAAACTCCTTTATCTCGAATTTGTTCAAAATTGCAGGATATCGGGAAGGTTTGTGAAAGTAACAAAGTCCTAGGCTGTAGTTGTCTCTGTGTGTGTGTGTGTGTGTGTGTGTGTGTGTGTGCGAGAGAGAGAGAGAGAGAGAGAGAGAGACAGAGAGAGGAGAGAGGAGGAGAGAGGTGCCTCACTGATGCTGTTTGCTGTATCTGCAGGATGGAGACGTTCCCTGCAGTTGCTGAGAAGGTCCTCAGGGAGTTCCAGGTGCTGCTGCAGCACAGTCCCTCTCCCATTGGAAGTACCCGAATGCTACAGCTTATGACCATCAATATGTTTGCTGTACACAACTCTCAGCTGAAAGGTAAGGAATGTTTAGTTTCTTCATCAAAATACAGACAGTGATTAATGTAGCTTGTTTCTTGTGTTATCATACGACTATCCCTACCCCTGCTACCCCAGAACACACACACTCTACCCTTCCTAGCATTGCCTTAGAGACTTAGTTTACTTTGAAACTATATGCCTCGCTAGTGCTTGGGTGGGATGGAAGGAGGGAATCATGGGTGTAGAGCTTAATTTGCAAATGCAGAGATGCTGTTGCACATCTGGCCATGCTAAAGGCAGCAGCAAGGCCTCTTGAAGGCTGCAGACCCAGAGCTCTCCCAAGGGAGAGGCATTGCTGAGATGTTTCATTGCAGAGACCATACGCTTGGCAGGGATTGGGAATAGCTGTTTCTGGACTCATGTACCCTGTTTGTTCAATATGGAAAAGTCTAGTTCCCTATGGGATATCCCTAGTGGGAGCCTGCCAGGGAGTAAGAACAGAGAATTCATGAGCTTTGGTGACTCAAATCTGGAAGCACAAAAACCACCAGGCCCAGAATTTGGCTAGTATACCAGTGTGCATTCTCAAATGTTTTTCTGAACATATTCAGATTTTTTGATAAGGGTCAGGTGGGTGTGGCAGTAGAGGGGAGAAGGGCAGATTGGCAGGGTTTTAAATGCTCTGAGACCAGGTCAGGGTCAAAGGACGTTACCAGGATCCCTTCCCTTCTTTTCATATAGGTAGGGATGTTATGGTATGATTGATGAAATTATGTAGCATAGGGATGACATGATTTTCTATGTTTGTTTGCAAGGGTGATTTGGTCCATGCTGCCAGGGAATCATTTCAGAACACTGACAGAGAGTATTTGCTCTCAGGGCAAGAAACGCCAGGAAGTGGGAATTGCCCCATAGAGACCTTGCTGTGAAACAGATCTGGTGTTTCTTGACGGAGCGCCGCTGGGTCTCTTGTTGCCCCTTTTCTTAGCACTTTCTCTCACTGTGAAGTTGATTTTTTTCCCTCCCCGTTTTTACTCAAGGGTTATGCTTTACTTGCTTTTGGTGGGGGAGTTTCTTTCCTGATGAGTGAGGATGCCACATTTGGCCTTGAAATGTAGGTTTTTCTGGATTAGGCAAGGTTCTTTTCTAGTCTGTCCGTGTTCTCAGTCACATCTGACTCCTAGAGAATTTCCTCCTCTTGTGCTGCCTGCTACAGCATTTAGAATTCCCAGCAGAAAGCAAGATGCGGGGGCTTAGATGCCTTTTTGAACTTGACTAATTATTCCTGAGATGGCTATTTGGGTAAATGGCTCTGAGGAAGCATCAAGTCCTAGGTGGCAGCACTGGTTTCCGGGGAGAAGAAAACGAAGTTTGTAAAGTGCTATGCTGGTGAGGTTGTGAGGTCTAAAGGGGAGGGACATTCTGCTACCACGTAGGAGCCCACTTGACTGGAAATGGGCCCTCCCGAGGTGCCCTCCTATTCATTTTCCTATCTCCCACTAAAAACAAGCTGCAGAGTTCAGTGAGCTGCCTGTCACAGAGCTGCAGCCCCCGCCAAGACATTGTTTCAGCATCAGATGACCTGTGGCTTCTTTAGGTGTGAATGTAGAGGACCTGCAGTCCTTGCCTGGGAAGCATCTGTTTTCAGCAGCTTCTGTTCCATGGAAAGGAACACCTTGGCCTTTTAAGAGGCTACCAGTGAGTCCTTTTCTTGTAGCTGTTGTTAAGTAAAGGTTAAGAAAATAAGGGTAGGCTGGGCATGGTGGCTCATGCCTGTAATGCTAGCACTTTGGGAGGCCAAGGCAGGCGTATCACCTGAGGTCAGGAGTTTGAGACCAGCTTAGCTCAAACATGGCAAAACCCTGTCTCTACTAAAAATACAAAAATTAGCTGGGCATGGTGGTAGACACCTGTAATCCCAGCTTCTCAGAGAGGCTGAGGCAGGAAAATTGCTTGAACCTGGGAAGTGGAGGTTGCAGTGAGTCGAGATTGCAAACTGTACTACAGGCTGAGTAGCAGAGTGAGACTCCATCTCAGAAAAAAAAAAATTAAGAATTAAAAATAAAAAAAGGAAATATGGGTAAAAGGTATGATGGTGAGTACAGAGAAAGAAATAGGTTGTTCCTCCATTTGAGGCCAAGGTTCTTCTTCTAGGACTCTTCCATGGTGGGTCATAATGAGGACCCTCTAGCCAGGAGAGACATGTAAAGATAAAGCGTATACTTGAGGCCCCACTTTTCGTTACCTTTTCCTGACCCTTGATGTCACCTTGATGAGGCAGTTGGGGCCAAGAAGAGTATGAGTTGAGGTGATCAGAGGCTCCAAGGGTGTTTCAAGGAAAACCGGCCCAGGCCAAAGGATATAACACTGAGTGAGGACAGAAGGCTCTGTGGACGTGCTGCCAAGTACCCAGTGTGCAGCCGAGGCGGCCATCCAGACCCCATTGTGTGGGCTTCCATTGGGAGAGGGGCGAGCAGAGCACTCAGCAGGGCTGGCTGGTGGGAAGATGCACTTTTCCATTTCCCAGCACATGACTCATCGTCTTTGGTCCCCTGTGCTGTGCTGTGCTTGCCTGGACAGTGGCAAGAAGGGGGTGTTGTGGCTGAGTAGCAGCATCTGTGCCGGGGGTGGGGAAGGAAGGGGGCTGGGAGAGGGTAAAGATTTAAATCCTTCACTAATCAGCAGCAGTTTGAATCACATTTTTATGAGTAAGGAAGTGATAAATCAGCACTGTGTGTTCAACCCCCAAGTCCCGTCAGCCAGTGCCCTTCTGAAGGTTCCTCCCCTGGCCAGTCTGCACGCTGTTGGAGTTGCCACCCACCCTCAGGACCCTGGCTGCCTGAAACCAGGAAGCAAGGGCCCAATGCTGTCTTGCCCTCCCAGGTGCTGGGGTCTGTGGTGAATTGGCAGGTACTGCAAGTTACAGAACATCTGGGCCATCATTTTTCTTTCTATTCCTTCCTGGACATGTCCTTCTGGGTGGGTGTTTGCATATGTCAGTTTCTGGACTCTGTGGAAAAGGAGCATTCCAGCCTGAAGAGGAAGTGAGGAAGTGATCTTATGGCCCACCGGGCAGTTTAGATCCTCGCAGTCCCTACCTGAGTCTTCCCTGTAGATGTGCACTATGATTTGGAGATCCACAGGGGAGCAGAGTCCTTTCTTTAAAAGTGTGTCCTTTGCTGATGCCTCTAATGCTATCATGAATCATTCATTTTTTGTGTGTTCAGTGCTACCCTTGAGTAACTATCTTCTTTTCACAATATCAGTAATCCAGGATGGAAATCATATTGTTCTAACATTTTAGCATGATTACTTTTCAAATGTGTATAAAAGCTTTGGACACTGCAGAAGGCAAAATGAAAGGAAAAGTTTTAGACGGTTGTGAGAGAACGAACGACCTCTTTCCCTTTTCCTAGGTTATGGTTTTCCCAGGAGCCAACTCCGCTCATGGAGACAGAGAATGTGAGACCAGATTTGCCCCCCTTCGTATAGGGGGAAATAAGTAATGCCACATTATTTAGCCAACTAAACTTTCCAGTTTCAGCAGTGATCTTAAAACTCATGGGTTCATGGGTGTTGGTGGAGACTTTTATCTCCTCTCAGATGGACCCTATGCAGAATCCTAATACTGTACACTGAGGTAGTCGGGGTAGAGAAATTTGAGGGATGGGACAAGGGACGTTTGAGGGCCTTGGCATTGGGCTTGGTATTTTACTAGGCCCTCAGTAAGTATTTGCTGTGTGCATGGGTGAGGAAGGCCATGGTTCTGGAAGATCAGCTGTCACTGAGCAGTGTGTTCCTTACCTGGCCCAGGTCCAGATAGGTGGTTCCCAGAGTGATGTCATCACTGGTAATCTCTCTAAGGCATTCCTGAGCCTGAAGGGAGGAAGGGCTTTCTCCACGTGCCTGAGTATTTCACACTTCAGTAGTCACCTAATTGGTTGATGTGATGCTGGAGGGTGACCTATTCATTTGAACCACAAGTACTCCAAGGATTTTAATTTTTAAAAAATTCTGTCATTTAAGGAAATAAAACTCTAGTTCATTGAAGAGGAAAAATTGAAGCAGCATTGTGGTAGGGGAGCACGGAAACCCCATTGCATCCCCCATCTGTGCCCAATTTGCTCCAATATGGCCGTTTTTTTTCCTTCCTTCATTTTCTCTCCCCCTCTTGTTCTCTCTTTTTCAAAAATGTTTTATAATTTCTGGAATCAAAACCATCTCAGGCACACACTGTTTTATTTTACTGTATTATTGGATTATACTGCATATAAATCACTGGATGTTACTCATTGGTCACCACTGGAATAACTTCCCTTTTCTGTGCCCTGGCCCCCTCTTTTTTCTACTCTTCTCCTCTACCAGTTTCATAGCATATACATCGATTTCATCTGTGCAGAGAGGCCCCGGTGGCAGCAAGAGGGCACCCAAGAGACACTTCTTGCATGTGCCATTGGTATCACCTGCTCTTACAGAATATTTGGGAGCTGGGATTGAGATAGAGTCTGACTGGCGTTGCTTTCATTATCATTTATGCTTGCTTTTTTAGGGGGTGGGGACGAAGTCTTGTTCTGTTGCCCAAGCTGTAGTGTGTTGGCGCAATCTTGGCTCACTGCAACCTCCGCCTCCTGGATTCAAGCAATTCTCTTGCCCTAGTCTCCTGAGTAGCTGGGATCACAGGTGCCCACCACCACGCCTGACTAATTTTTGTATTTTTAGTAGAGACGGGGTTTCACCACATTGGCCAGGCTGGTCTCAAACTCCTGACTTCATGGTCCGCCTGCCTCAGCCTCCCAAAGTGCTGGGATTACAGGCATGAGCCACTGCACCCAGCCTTATGCTTGCTTTTAATGATGTTAGTAATCTTGAGTTACAGGTAGAGGGAGTGTCACAGGTGGGTCTCCAGAAGGCTAGAGAGCAAGTGGCAGCTGTCTATATGGGACTGACAGCTTAAATATGTAGGTGGGGGATGTTTCGTGCCATTGTTGTGATGTGAGGTGACTCTAGTTGAATGTCCTTCACCACCAACATGTCCTTGTCTTCCAGCATGCAACAGTCTTACAGACCTTCAGAAGAGCAGCTTGCTCCCCTGTGGTGATTCACTTCTGTCGTGAGTCTCTTCCCCAAGCAGAATGTATGACGTGCCTAACTCTGCTTGTCAGAACAGTTGTACAGGAAATCCACCTTTCACAAGGGGTTAGGCTTGAGTTAGCTGTGTAAACTGTCCCTCTCATTCCTCCTTCTGTATGGTAGAAACCCTGGAGCTTTTTCTCTACAAGGAGCCATGGGTAGATTTCTCTAGGTAATCAGTGGCACTCAACCTTCAGGAGGCTCAGTTTAGAGTAAATGAACAGAGCCAGCCTGAGCAAGGAGTTTTGTGAGAAGTAGATTTAAAGTAGAAGTGGATTCAAAGGTCAGAATAGGTTACGCTTTGGAAGGCAGGCCAGAGGAGGAGGTGTGCTTCAGCTCTGCCCTCTCTTCCTGTGGGGGAGATAGAACTCTCGACAGGCCGATTGGTGCAGACTGCTCTCGGCAATCTCTGCCTGTGGATCTTCCTGTAGTTCCCTGAAAAAGAAGTTAAAGAAGTGAGAGTGTCAAGGGACCCAACTGTCTTTCCACTTCTGGGTTCCAGGGTCCTTGATTTTCTCAAGGCTGGAGAAGGAGAAATGGGAAAAGCCAAAGAAATGAGAAAATTGTCAAATCAATAAAATTAAGCCTCTTACCATTATCAGTTGAAGAAATGTTCTGTTTTTGGCCCAAGATGACAAGTGGTTTGGTGTCCATGGCTGCTTTGGTGTAGAGTGCAGAAATGCAATATACCATGTTGCCCAGTGGTTAATGTGAGCTATATATTTCGTTTCTGTTGCCATTTTAGAGCTTCTCAATTTTATTGCATGTGGTTTTCTTTTTCTTGTTTCATCCCCAGCATGGACTTATTCTGAAGGAGAAACATTATTTGGCAGCAGGGCACTTTTTTTTTTTTCTTTTTTCTGAGACAGAGTCTCAGGCTGGCCCAGGCTGGAGTGCAATGGTGCAATCTCGACTCACTGCAACCTCTGCCTCCCGGATTCAAGGATTCTAGTGCTTCAGCTTCCCGAGTAGCTGGGATTACAGGCATGGGCCACCACACCAGGCTAATTTTTGTAATTTTAGTAGAGACAGGGTTTTGCCATGTTGGCCAGGCTGGTCTCGAATTCCCGACCTCACACAATCCGCCTGCCTCAGCCTCTCAAAGTGCTGGGATTATAGGCGTGAGCCACCGTGCCCAGTCTGGCAGCAGGACTTTCAGTTCCCTTTTCAGAGCTCTTTTTAAGTTTTCTAAATGTATAGCTTGGGTGTGGGGGTGGGGCTCAGGCCAGATACGTACTGTGTGCTGAATTCACAGAGAAAGTAGGTATGTTCTGGGGGAATGGTTGGGGGTTGGAAGTGTTGTACTTTGGACCCTGACCAAGTAAATGGCGATCTGAGGAAGAATTGTAGTTTTCAGAGGGTGTGACCAGTAATCACAACCACAGTGATGACTCTGTGCTAATACACGATGACACTTTATAGTCACTATATGCGTGTTTTCCTGTGATTCTCTCATCAGCCCTGTGACACAGGCGGGACAGTATTTTGTGTCCTATTTTATAGAAGAGGAAAAATGTGTCAGAAGGGTTAAACAGGGCTGCACAGCTAGTCAATTATACACAGGTATCAAGTGTCCACCCTTTAATATCAGAAAACATAAAAGCTTCTCTGGGCAGCTAGACAGTGCAAGGAATTTTTCCCCTAATCTGAGCAGTGTGTTCTTGGATGAAGAAAGTCATCTGTAAATCTGATTGGAGACAGGAAGAGGTACCAGAATAAAGGTAAAAGAGTAGGGGTAAGTCAGAATTCTCCTGAGTGGCACGAGAGTTGGGTGGGGCTATAATAAATAAGCTAGCAGAAGGTTGTGGTTTGGGCAACTCAAGGCTGTCTGAGGTTCATGTTTACTCTTGTCATGGGTAGAGGAAAACCTCCCTCTCCAAGCGGAAAGCATAGTTCGTGACTAGTTGGTAGAAGTGTTGAGTCTTTCTCTTGATTTAGAATACATAGTGTATCCGATGTCTTTAAGTGTCTCTTAGAAAGGGGGTGGGGAGGCTTTTTTAAGGAACATTGTTTCTTATTTTCACCATCAAGTCCAGTATCCCTCTTGTTTCAGATAAGAGGCTTTTCACATGCTATTCTTTAGAAGAGATGGTGCTGGCCGGGCGCGGTGGCTCAAGCCTGTAATCCCAGCACTTTGGGAGGCCGAGGCGGGTGGATCACGAGGTCAACAGATCGAGACCATCTTGGTCAACATGGTGAAACCCCGTCTCTACTAAAATTACAAAAAAATTAGCTGGGCACGGTGGTGCGTGCCTGTAATCCCAGCTGCTCGGGAGGCTGAGGCAGGAGAATTGCCTGAACCCAGGAGGCGGAGATTGCGGTGAGCCGAGATCGCGCCATTGCACTCCAGCCTGGGTAACAAGAGCGAAACTCTGTCTCAAAAAAAAAAAGAAGAGATGGTGCTTTCTATGTAGCCTGCAGGGAGGGTAGATATGTCATTGATACAGAAAAGAGTATGAGAGCATAAAACATTTGAAAGAAGGATAAAGTAAACGCACGTGTAACTACAGCTCAGGTTAAGAGGTAGAATGTTGTTAGTACCTCAGATGTTCCCTGTGTACTTCATCTCTGTATAGCTGTAGTTACCTTCCCAACAGGTAACTATCATCCTGACCTGCAAATTCATTTCCTTGCTTTTCTTCGTAGTGTTATCATTGAGAGAGAGAGAGAGAGAGAGAGAGAGAGAGAGAGAGAGAGAGAGAGAGAGTGTGTGTGTGTGTGTGTGTGTGTGTGTGTGTGTAAAATATAATTTGGGGCCAGGCATGGTGGCTTGAGCCTTTAATCCCAGCACTTTGGGAGGCCGACACGGGCAGATCTCTTAAGGCCACATGTTCAAGACCAGCATGGTCAAGATGGGGAAATCTCATCTCCACTAAAAATACAAAAATTAGGCCAGACACAAGGGCTCACATCTGTACTCCCAGCAGTTTAGGAGACTGAGGTGGGTGGATCACGAGGTCAGGAGTTAAAGACCAGCCTGGCCAAGATGGTGAAACCCCATCTCTACCAAGAATGCAAAAATTAGCCAGGTGTGGTGGCAGGTGCCTGTAATCCCATCTACTTGGGAAGCTGAGGCAGGAGAATCACTTGAACCCTGGGGGGCGGGTGGGGGAGGCAGCTCGGAGGTTGCAGTGAGCCACTGCACTCCAGTCTGGGTGACAGTGAGACTCTGTCTCAAAAACAAAGAAACAAACATTAGCCAGGTGTGGTGGGACATGCCTGTAATCCCAGCTACTCAAGAGCCTGAGGCACAAGAATTGACTGAACCCAGGAGGTGGAGGTTACGATTAGCTGCGATCACGCTTACTGTACTCTAGCCTGAGTGACAAAAAATCAAAATGAAACAAAGCGTGTAATTTTGTTTTGCTTGCATATAAATGGAATTGTGTTCATCATACTACTACATTCTTTTCTCTCTGGTTTATTTTGTTCCATATGTTTGTGAGTTCTGTCCATGTCGATGTGTGTGATTGTCTTTCATTCATTTTCATTGCTGTAGTACTACATTTCACTCACTTTAGTTTATCCATTCTTCTGCTAATAGGTATTTCAGTTGTTTTCTCTTTGGCACTATTGCAAGCATTGAGTCTGTTGATAGTTACTGCAGTTAGTGGTACATTGGGATTTATATACATCATCCTATTTTTTAACATGAATTTTATTGAAGTAAAGTTTACATACAATAAAATACACCCATTTTAAGCATGCACTTCAGTCACTTTGATGAATTTACATGCCCAGTAACTCTTCATCACAATCACGACAGAGAACATTTCCATTAGCCCCAGAAGTTCTCTTTGTGCCCATACCAGTTGATTCCCATGCCACCCCTTGCCCTAGGCAACAGCTTATCTGCTTTCTGTCAGTATATCTTAGATTTGTCTTTTCTAGAGTTTCATATAAATGGAATCCTAAGAGTGTGTACTCTTTGTGTCTGACTAATGTCTGACCTCTTTAGCTCAGCATAATCATTTTTAGGTTTATTCATATTGTTACATGTGTCAGCATTTCACTCCTTTTTATTACTGAGGAGTATGGATATTCTGTAGTTTTGTTTATCCAGTTACTTGTTGATGAACATTTGGGTTGTTTCTAGTTTTTGGCTGTTATGAATAAAGCTGCCATGAACATTTATATGCAGGTATTTTGTGGACATGTTTTCATTTCTACTGTGTAAGCACCTAGGAATGGACTTGGCTGGATCATATGGCAAGTGTATCTTTCTGTAAGAAGCTGCTAAACTGTTTTCTAGAGTGGTTGGACCATTTTATATTCCCCCTAGCAATGAGAGTTCCACTTTCTTTACATCCTTGTCAGCATTTGGCATTGTGATTTTAAAAAAATTTTAGTTACTCTAGTGAATGTGTAGTGCTATTTCATTTTGATTTGTGTTTCTCTAATAACTAACGATGAGTGACTTTTCATGTGATTATTTGCCATTTGTATTTCTTTTATCCACTTGCTTTTTCTTTGAGACGGAGTCTCACTTTGCCACACAGGCTGGAGTATAGTGGCGTGATCTCCGCTCACCTCACTGCAACCTCCACCTTCTGGGTTCAAGCGATTCTCCTGCCTCAGCCTCCTGAGTGGCTGGGACTACAGGTGCATGCCACCACACCCAGATAATTTTTTTATTTTTTAGAGATAGGGTTTCACCATGTTGTCCAGGCTGGTCTTGAACTCCTGACCTCAGGGATCCACCACTTGGCCTCCCAAAGTGCTGGAATTACTGATGTGAGCCCAGTCCCACTTGCTTTTTTCTTTTTTAGATGGGAATTCACTCTTGTTGCCCAGGCTGGAGTGCAATGGCATGATCTCAGCTCACCGCAACCTCTGCCTCCCGGGTTCAAGTGATTCTCTTGCCTCAGCCTCCCGAGTAACTGGGTTACAGGCCCCCACCACCACACCCGGCTAATTTTTGTATTTTTAGTAGAGACAGGGTTTTACCATGTTGGGCAGGATGATCTTGAGCTCTTAACCTCATGATCCATCAGCCTTAGCCTCCCAAAGTGCTGGGATTATAGGCATGAGCCACCGCCCCTGACTGTTTGTTTTTTTTAATTATTATTTTGACAGCAAATATTTGTTTAAACTAACCTATATTTTATAAGACAGAGTCTTACTCTGTCACCCAGGCTGGAGTGCAGTGGTGCAATCTTGGCTCACTGCAACCTCCACCTCCCAGGTTCAGGCAATTCTCGTGCCTCAGCCTCCTGAGTAGCTGGGATTACAAGGGCACACCACCATACCCAGCTAATTTTTTTTTTTTTTTGGTATTTTTAGTAGAAACGGGGTTCACCATGTTGATCAGGTTGGTTGAACTCCTGACCTTAAGTGATCCACCCACCTGGGCCTCCCAAAGTGCTGGGATTATAGGTGTGAGCCACCACACCCAGCCTAAACTCATTGGTATATTTACTGTCATATTCATTTTTGCATTTCAGACCCTCTATCTGGGATCATTTTCTTTCTGCCTGAACTATGTTATTTAGAAGGTATTTAGTGAGGTTCTTTTAATAGCAAATTTTCTTTTTTTTTTAATTTGTCTGAAAGTGCTTTATTTTACCCTTATTCCAGTAATGAATTCTAGCCTAATAGTTACTTTTGTTCAGTTGGGCTTTCACTGTTGCTGATAGTTAGCTATTGGTTTTGCTTCTCTTTTGAAAGCAGTCTATTTTTTTCTCTCTCTCACTCTCTTTTTGAGACAGAGTCTCATTCTGTTGCCCAGGCTGAAGTGCAGTGGTGTGATTGATCTCAGCTCACTGTAACCTCTGCCGCCCAGGTTCAAGCAATTCTCCTACCTCAGCCTCCTGAGTACCTGGGATTACAGGCACCTGCCACTATGCCTGGCTAATTTTTTGGTAGTTTTTAGTAGAGACGGGGTTTCACCATATTGGCCAGGCTGGTCGTGAACTCCTGACCTCGTGATCCGCCCACCTTGGCCTCCCAAAGTGCTTGGATTACAGGCATGAGCCACTGTGCCCGGCCCTATCTTTTCTCTCTACGTGTTTTCTAGGTCTTTTTAAAATCTTTAGAATTCCACAGTTTTGGTGATTTGTCTAGGTTTGGATTTTTAAAAATGTTTCCTTCTAGGTATTTGTTGGGCTTCATGTAACCTATGAAGTTTTTTTGTTTTTCTGTCAGTTTTGGAAAATTCTTAGTGTTCTTTTTTTAAAATACTGCATCTCCCTGTGCTTTCTCTTCTTCTTCTGTGACCCTGATGAGACATATGTCAGACATAGTTTTTGATGTCACTTAAACCTTTCTTTGACTTTTCTGACTCCCTTATTTTTGTGCTGCATTCCAAATAATTTCCTTAACTGTCTTTCAATTCATTTAACCTTTCCTTAGCTTATCTAATCTTCCATTAAATATGCCCCATTGACAATGTTTTTAATGTTAATAAATTTTTAATTTCCATATATATATTTTTATATGAAATCTGCTTTGATTTTCTTTATGATTTTTTATTTCCCAAACATACCTGAGAGCTTGTCTTTTATTTCTTTAAAATATATTAAACATGGCATTTTAGAGACTCTATAATCTGAAATGGTATATTTGGGGTGTAGCCTTGTGGGATCCTAGCTTTATGATAAAGATCTTAGCTGTGTCCATGAAGCGTTGGAAACCAAAGCTCGAGTTCATCAGGTAGCAAGGGTTCTTAGGATAAAGGCTGTTTGTAATGCCACACTTACTATCTAGGTTCTCATCTTTACTCAGTCTCTCACCAAAGGATTTTCTTTTAACAGCTCACGAATGCTTTCCAGAAAGATTTTTAACACACTTTTTTTTTTTTTTTTTTTTTTTCAGAATAATTAGCTGTTTCACTGGGAGATTGGATTTAGATATCCAGTCTGCCATATTACTAGAGGAAATGCTGTGATTCCCTTGTTCCATCAGACTCACTCAAACTTTGTTGTTTTTTTCTCTGCCTATGATGCCTGTGAACAGTGTGACTGGGTGCCTACATCCAGGGTGGCAAGGGCATGTAGTTTACTCTTCCAAAGATTTGTTCCTTTTCCACCTTCTGCCCATTTACAGCTCAGTCTTGTGGCAAATGGTGTCATTGGGCTCACATTTTTTCGTTTTTCCAAGAGGTGTCACTGTGTAGAATACCACTTAGCTAATTGGGTGGGGAAGAAAGATCAAAGGAGCAGAGAGGAAAGGCTGCATCTGAAGTGATAGGAGCCACTTGTTGGAAAAAAGATGTGAGTTAGAGGTTTGGAAAAAAGTACTCTGTAATTTCAGCGACATCGCATTATGCATCTAGTGAACCCTTCTGGCCCATGAAATCCTTTCCACTAGTCAGGGTTCTCTGTGCTTTTGTTCTTGACTATTGCTATTCTTAGAGCCATTCAGTTTGCTTGTGTCTCAGTTTCCTTTTCAGAAGGCAGATTGTTGTTTATTTAGGAATGCATTTACTGTAATTGGGGTGGTCTGGCTTGTTTAGTCCCCTCTTCAAATGTAAGACGCACATCTTGAAGCTTATGTTCCGAAAATGCGTGTGTGATCCCTTGCCCCAAGTGCCAACAACAGATGCAGCAGTTGACACGCTGCAGGGAATTTCCAACTGCTGGGCAGGTTTCTGAAATCCAGACACGTGCTGTTCACACTTTGGCTTCTGAGGCAAGGATCAGTGGTTGAAAGAGGGGAGGAGCTGGCAGGGACTGGATGGGGAAAGATCTTATAATGCCTGCCCAGGGCTTTAGGCTGTGTCAGCTTTCTGCATCTCTTCTCCAGCTGGAGTTGGCAGGGTTGAGTAAATCACTGCAGAGTGGTTATGAGCCCAACTCACTGGGGACTTCTTTAGGCACACCTGTGACGTCATCCCGTTATCACTGTCTGTTCCACATAACCTCTTTTCACCTCTCCCCTGAGAGAGGGTGATGCCCAGAACTCATGTCAGGGCAATGAGCAGAGGAAAATGTTTCGTAATTATTATTTTTGAGATGCCTGCTAAGGATACAATTGCAGGCCATTGACACATTCTTCAGTATTCCTCATTAGAAGAGAAAACCCCTCTTTGCAAACATGGCTTGAATACCCCTTGTGGATAAAACTTTTTTTTAAAACTTGGAAAGAAAGTCTTGAAACTCCCAAGTGGTCTCTCTCTCTTTTTTTCTTTTTGAGACAGAGTCTTGCTCTGTCGCCAGGCGCTAGGCTGGAGTACAGTGGCGTGATCTTGGCTTACTGAAATCTCCACCTCCCGGGTTCAAGCAATTCTGCTGCCTCAGCCTCCGGAGTAGCTGGGACTACAGGCGCATGCCACCATGCCCATCTAACTTTTTTTCTTGTGTTTTTTTAGTAGAGACGGGGTTTCACCATGTTGGCCAGGATGGTCTCCATCTTTTGACCTGATCTGCCCACCTCAGCCTCCCAAAGTGCTGGGATTACAGGTGTGAGCCACCGCGCCCAGCTGAAACTCCTAAGGGGTCTCTTTTGCACCCCTTACCTCCCCTGTTCCCTTTCCATACACAGTCTGCTGTATTCACAATCCTTCACTGACTTCCCATTTCACTTGGTGTAAAAGTCAGGTTATTGACAAGGCCTTCATATATGGACCTCTTCTCCTGCCCCTGCATTGGTTCTCTCTGACCTCGTTCACTGCTGTTCTCCCCCTGGCTTGGTTACTCTGCTTCAGCCACACTACCCTTCTTGCAGGTGCTCTGCTAAGGTGGGGACTCTTCTGCCTTTGGCCCTTTGCATTAGCCTTTTATCTGTTTGGAATGTTCTGCGTCCAGCCATCCGCCTGGTGTCTCCTGTAAGGCTTTGCTTAATGTTACCTCCGTGAGACCTACCCCAACCACCCTGTTTAACGCTGCTGTATTCTACTTCAAACCTGTACTCTTTATCTTCCCATTCTTTGATTTACTTTCTAAATACTAGATAATTTACTTAATGTGCATGTGTTTATTATTTCTTTTCCTCTACTATTCTGCAAGAATGTAAGCTTCCTGCTAATACAGATCTCTGGCCTGTTTGATCCACTGATATATTGTGAACATCTAAAATAGTATGTGGCTTCTTGTAACTTCTCAATAAACATATGTTATATCAAGTTCAAGTCAAAGAATAATTTGAGGCCAGGCACGGTGGCTCATGCCTATAATGCCAGCACTTTGGGAGGCCAATGCGGGTAGATCACTTGAGCTCAGGAGTTCAAGACCAGCCTGGCCAACATGGTGAAACCCCGTCTCTACTAAAAATACAAAAATGGCCAGGTGCAATGGCTCAAGCCTGTAATCCCAGCACTTTGGGAGGCCGAGGCGGGTGAATCACGAGGTCAAGAGATCGAGACCATCCTGGTCAAAATGGTGAAACCCCGTCTCTATTAAAGATACAAAAAAAAATTAGCTGGGCATGGTGGCGTGTGCCTGTAATCCCAGCTACTCAGGAGGCTGAGGCAGGAGAATTGCCTGAACCCAGGAGGTGGAGGTTGTGGTGAGCCGAGATTGCACCATTGCACTCCAGCCTGGGTAACAAAAGTGAAACTTTATCTCAAGAAAAAAAAAGCTAAATGTGGTGGCAGGTGCCTGTTATCCCAGCTACTTGGGAGGCTGAGGCAGGAGAATTGCTTGAATTGCTACTGAGAGGCAGAGGTTGCAGTGAGCTGAGATTGCACCACTGCACTTCAGCCTGAGCGACAGTGAGACTTCATCTCAAAAAAAAAAGAAAGATCTGTCAGCAAGTAAGCCTGGGCAATGCAATGAGGATTGAATGGCAAGGGCAGGGGCATCTGTTAACTAGGTTATTGCTCATAATCTTACTGTCTTTCCTTGTTTTTTGTTATAATTTTAAAAAGTATAATTTCCAAATGCATATTTTACATCCTGACATTAAAGTAAAATTCATTAAATGTGCTTTGGTTTCTACTGTTGTATTAATCCGTTCTCCCACTGCTATAAAGACATACCTAAGACTGGGCAATTTATAAAGAAAAGAGGTTTAGTTGACTCTTAGTTCCACAGGCTGTACAGGAAACATGGCTGGGGAGGCCTCAGGAGAATTCCAGTCATGGCAGAAGGCACAGAGGAAGGAGGCACATCTTCCATGGCTGGAGCAGGAGGATGAGAGTGAAGTAGGAGGTGCCACACACTTTCAAACAGCCAGATCTCCCAAGAGCTCCATCAGAGACAGCACCAAGGAGCTGGTGCTAAACTATCAGAATCCACCCCATGATCCAGTCACCTCCCACCAGGCCCCACCTCTGACACTGGAAATTACAACTCAGCATGAGATTCAGGCAGAGATGCAGTCCAAACCGTATCAACTCTTAACCCTGGAGTAACTGTCATTGGCGCTCTGGAAAGTAAATTTTTATAGGACAGCACAAGTTCAGTCCTTTCTGGTCTCTTGAATCTTTCATCTTTTGCTCTTTGTCCTTTCTTCCTGCCTCCAAATACTGTTTTATTTATCTTTCTCTACTCATATATCATATTTTTACATTCACCTTACTGGAGCAATTCTGTCCTATTTACGTAAACTAATTTTTTAAGAGGATTTAACACCTTGGGTTTCATTGAAAGTATTAAAAAAGACAAAGTAGAAACCAACTTCCAGCAATGATATTCTTTCCTATATGACATATAAATAATTAAAGGATTTTTTTTTACACAATTGAAAAGATACTGAATATAAAATGTTTGATTCTACTATTTTTTTTCTTTTTTTTGTTTGATTCTACTATTTTAACTTACAAGTACACAAAACTATAAAATTCTTAGTAAACATTTATAATTTATGTACAAATAATATTAGTAATGGCAAAAACTGCAATTACTTTTGCACCAACCTAATATAAACTGAATCATGTTCTCATATGAATGTTCTTATTTTTACATATACACAGGGTCTCAGTGTGTCACCCAGGCTAGAGGTGCAGTGGCATGATCATAGCTCACTGCAACCTCAAACTCTTGGGCTCAAGCAATCCTCCTTGTCTCAGCCTCCCAAGTAGCTGGGACTGCAGATGTATACATGCCACCATGCCCAGCTAGTTTTTTTTTGTGTGTGTGTGGATACAGGATCTCACTGTGTTACCCAAGCTAATCTCAAACTCCTGAGTCCAAGTGATTCTCCTGCCTCGGCGTGCCAAAATGTTGGGATTACAGACATGAGCCACTGAGCTTGGCTTCACATGAATAAGTTAACATTAATTTAAAACCCTCCTTTTGAACATTTTCTCCTCATGTTTCTAGTATTATAAATAATGCTGTAATTAACATCTTTGTACATACAATTTTTGTCTGCATTTCATGTTATTTTACTAGAATAGGCTGAGCATGGTGGCTCATGCCTGTAATCATGCAGACAGATCAGTTGAACCCAGGAGTTTGAGACCAGCCTGGGTAACATGGCGAAACCCTATCTCTACAAAAAAATACAAAAATTAGCTGGGTGTGGTGGTGCATGTCTGTAGTCCCAGCTACTTGGGAAAATGATGCGGGAGAATGGCTTGAGCCCAGCAGATGGAGGTTGCAGTGAGACGAGATCACACCACTGCATTCCAGCCTAGGCAGCACAGCCAGACCCTGTCCCCCCAAAAATAAATAAATAAAAACAGAATTTATTTTTAGAAGTTCAGTTGTTGGGTGAAGGGGCTTTAACATCTTAATACTTTCGATATATGATGCTAGATTATTTTTTCTTTGTCTTTTCTTTCTTCCTTTTTTTTTTTTTTTTTTTTTTTTTTTTTTTTTTTTTGGATAAAGGGTCTTTGCTCTGTGTCACCTAGGCTGGAGTACAGTGGTGTGGTCATAGTTCATTGCAGCCTTGACCACCTCCTTGGGCTGAAGCAGTCCTCCCACCTCCCACCTCAGCCTCTCAGGTAGATGGAACTATAGGCACATGCCACCCATGCCCACCTAATTTTCAGATTTTTTGTAGAGGTGAGGCTCGTATTGCCCAGGCTGGTCTCAAACTCCTGGGATCAAGCAGACCTCTCACCTTGGCCTCTCAAAGTGCTGGGATTACAGGCATGAGCCACTACATCCAACCTAGGTTACTTTCTGAAGAAGTTATGCCAGGTTACACTGTTAGCAGTGTTTGAGAATGTTCAGCAACCACTTTGCTGCAGACATTAACCCATCTGTCATCTATCTCTATCTATCTATCTATCTATCTATCTATCTATCTATCTATTTATTTTGAGGTAGAGTCTCACTCTATCTCCTAGGCTGGAGTGCAATGGTGCGATCTTGGCTCACTACAACCTCCTCCTCCTGGGTTCAAGCTATTCTCTTGCCTCAGCCTCCCAAGTAGCTGGGATTACAGGTGCCTGCCACCACACCTGGCTACTTTTTGTATTTTTAGTAGAGATGGGGCTTTGTAATGTTGGTCAGGCTGGTCTCAAACTCCTGACCTCAGGGGATCCACCTGCCTCAGCCTCCCAAAGTGCTGGGATTACAGATGTGAGCCACTGCACTCGGCTGCATTAAGCATTTTAAATTTTTTACAGTCCTTGACACAATGTAGGCTTTTATGTATTGAATAAATGATAGAAGAGAACCTGATTTTACATTTTGAAGCAGTTTTGTGTTCACAGCAAAATTGAACAGAATATACATAAAATTCCCATGTACCTCCTGTCCCCCTCAACAAGAAACTCTTCCGCTATCAATATCCCACATCAGAGAGGTACATTTGTTATAATCATTGAACCTATATTGACACATCATCACCTAAAGTTCGTAGTTTACATTAGGGTTCACTCTTGGTGTTGTACATTCTGTGAGTTTTAACACGTGCAACTAGCTGATTTTTATACATCACTCTGAGTGAGGTAAGTTTGAGGTCATCGTGGACTACATTGTCAGGGTTAAACCTTTCACCTCACCTCAGGTGATGACATGCCATCACCTCAGGTGATGAATAGCTCCAGCTTGGAAGGTTGGCATGGGTATGTAGGTGAGCAGTCTTGTTAGTTTGCCATTACGGGAAGGAAAGAATGTGGTTTCCTTATTTGGTTATCTCATTTTTTAATAATGAATGAATTGTCCACACTGTAGCAGAATGTTACGGGAGAAGTACATCTCTATACTGGAGTAAAAGCTCTTGGATTAAACCATCTATTGAGCTGAATAGCAAGAGAGTAGGCTGTCAGTGGGAGCTCATAGTACCATACTCAGCCAGACATTTAAATACAGTTGTTACCCGTAATCTCTGATGGTCCTTTTTATTGTTTCTTCTTTGGCTTTGGAAGCACTGTGGAAGGTGGCTGAGGGGAGTCATGTACTTGGCTAGCTTGGGCTCTAGGTGTGATGTGCAGGAGGAGGGTAGGAGGTAATGAGAGGTTTTTGAAGTTCCTTTGCTTTAAAGAGTTCAGAAAGAGGTGTAAGGATGGGATAGAAGAATCCTGCCCAGTTTAGAGTTGGATCATGACCTTTCTGTTTTCTGGTGGCTGGAAGTACGGAGTGGTCAGCTGCCAAAAATGTCATCTCTCCTTTCTCTGAAGACCATGTGGCTTCATGGTTATGAACTTTGCAGTTGATCCCATTTTGGTAAAACAGTACATATTATACATATATTAATTTTAGTAGACTGATGGATAGCTATCAAAACTTATCCATGATTCTCTAAGATGGTAGAATTACATGTATTTTAAATTTTGTTTTGTTTTCTCTGTATTTTTGTAGTTTTCTGTAATTAGCACAATACTTTAGTAATACATATACTTTTAAAAATTATAATGATAGAGAAATATTTGAAGTTAGGTAAAACTGGGTTCTGATGGTTTACTTGCTGTATCATGCAAATTACTTACCCATTTCCAAACCTGTTTCTACATCCAGTACCTTATGGATGGAAGACATTTAATAAATTGTTGAATTAAACTTTCCTACCATAGTATGTAGGCACTGCTTGCCAGTGTTTCTCTCCTTCCCATAAAGGAAGATTCTGTTTCCTCTTTTGAACTTGAATTTCAAAAGAAGCAACTTAGGTTTTGAGGATATACCAATTGTCTTGTTTTCTTTCGACATTACTGAGTCTTCTAAGCCTTCCTTCATTCTAGACGAACTAACAACCTGTTAGATCAATTAGGGAATATTTAGCTAATCTTGAAAATGCAATTATTTTAGCTTCACCTAGTGCACAGATCCCTCAACTGGAGTATGTCTTCATGGGGATAGGAGGCTATGTGATATTTTATCAAATTCCTGACTGTTCAAGGCTAACTTCCAAATTAGATGCCTATTTCTACAAAAAAGAGCCAGAAATTTTGAAAACCTAGGTGCCTAATCAGTGATTGATTGATTGATTTTCTAAAGTCTGGAAATGTATAAAAAGAGTTTAGGGAAATAAGAAATTAACAGATTATTGATTTTAAAAACTTATGTCTTATAGGTAAGTAATTGTGCCTTGCAAAATGTTAATATGTTGGAATTATTATTTTTTAATTATTTAAGACTTCCATGATGATGAAGTCATCAGGATCCCGTTGAGATGGTAATGTTACAGTGGACTGCTTTGAGAAATCAGGGTTTAAATCTTCAGCCTACTTTTTTCCCCTCTTTTCTTAGCCCCAAACTGTGGAGATCTCTCTCTCTCTCTCTCTCTGTCTCTCTCTCTCAAGACAATAGCCAAATCTATAAAGAAATTCCTATTACCTAACTAGTGCTCTTGACCCTTTCCTTGGATACCCTGGATGGTCCCTTCCAAAGGAGATAGTGGTACCTGCCATCCAAGCATCCACCTTGTCCGAGATCCCTGAAGGCCAAGAACCCTATTGGGAA
This sequence comes from Callithrix jacchus, assembly GCF_049354715.1. NCBI lineage: Eukaryota > Metazoa > Chordata > Mammalia > Primates > Cebidae > Callithrix > Callithrix jacchus. Next base: position 66,051,658 of record NC_133506.1, read on the forward strand.
GAGGCAAAAATACCTCTGTGTGTGTGCTGTTTCTTTAAGAGAAAGTCTAGCGGAAGTGATGCTGTGGGGAACATCTGCACTCAGGGCTGAGAGAGAAAGCGAGATGCGCTGCAGCTGGTGTAAGGCCCTGGCAGGCTGAGGCGCTGCTGTCTATAGGGGTTTACTTCTGTCTGCATTGAAACATGGCTTGGGAGGGGGTTGGTGGCCTGCTGCCAGCCTCGGTTAGCCTGCCCTTCTCTTTCCTCCTTCCTCCTCACCGCCCCCACCCACCCGAACTCCCCTCCCTCATGCTTTAAAGTTGCATTTCCAGGCCAGACGTAGAATTAATCTCTGGGCACTTCACATTGCTGGCAGCTGAAAGCAGGATGTGGGATCTTTTTTTCTCTCTCTTTCTCTCTCTGCGTCTTGGCTGACTTTTTTACCTCTCGAAGAATTTGGAAGGCCATGAGATTCCCCCCCCCCCACAAGTACTGTGGAGTTTTTCAGCATGCTGATCACCCTGCTGTGGCTTCACCCTAATAGACTTCATATGTTGATGCAGTTGACATCAGTATCAAACTATTTTACATGTGATCTGGTATATTTCCTGAGGAAATCTGCAAGATATTTATTAAGAACTAATAAAATAAACCTCTCCATGAGTTTTTAGGTAGTTTTCAATTTTTCATGTCTGTCTCGTTTCCTCTTATCAATGAGTTGCTATTTTCTCTCTCTACTCTGACCATTGCAAAAGGAAACAAAAATAAATGTTTTAAACTGTTCCTGAAGGGACAGAGAGAGAATACTTCTGCCATGATGTATCAGCCGGGACTGTATTTTTAGTGCAGCATTGTAGAAACTAAAAATATCCTGTTATAGTAGATCCTTTTTATAGGTCTGTGTGTGTGTGTGTGTGTGTGTGTGTGTGTGTGTGTGTGTGTTTATAATGTACCCACAAGTGCCTTTGTGCATCAGCAGCCACTCTTCACGCTACAGCTGGACTCCATTAGTCCTTGAAAATTAATGTAATCCTAGTTAAGAAAAAAATTAATTACTGTACCAGAGCTGTGTTTTATCCAAAGCTAGTGTTAGCTCCTTAGCTGGCAGCTTAGTTTGAGAGGCTCCAGGGGCCCATGGAGCTGTGGCTTTGGTATCACAGCATTGACTGCTGTGTTTCTCCTGTTGGGAGCATTCCTCACTTCTTTAGGGCTAGACATGTGGCATGCAGAAAGTAACCACAGACCCCTCTGCCTCAGTCAAATATTATGTTCCAGTCTGGTCATCCCCCAAAATGGTGTCCTCCACCTGCCACAGTAGGTTTTCTTATCAGGTTTCTTTGCAAGAGAGCCGCTTCGACAGTGGTGTCTCTGTTCATGTTCTTGAGAGGAGAAGTCACATTTATCAAAGAACAGGAGACACATGGAATTTAACTGGGAGGATTTTGCACGGACAATTAAGAATGACAGTCACATTTTGCCCTTACTTTTTGTTTAAGGATTTGATGAGTTTGTTTAATATACACCTTTTATTATAAATGAGTGTGTCAGCATTGACTGCCGGTTCTAGTCAGACTTCTCAGCACCAGGCCTGGTGAGGGGCTGACTGGCTCAGCATGTGAGTAACGTTTCCAGCTTTGTCATCAGTGTTCTGGGATGAGGTACAGGGCACAGCTGAGAAGCCATTGCAATCCACCTCGCCTTCGTGATACAGCTCTTGTGCAATTGTCTGCTTTGTTTTTTTTCTTTGGGAGCCTGGATTGGGGTGGGAGTGGGGTGGAATAGAGTGGGGGGTAGGGTGAGAAGATTGGCGTTTCTTTGCTGGTCAGACTCTCCAGGCTCTCTGCTGAGAGTCTGGGCAAGATCCATCTGACTTGGATTGCAATTCTCTTTTTCTGCTGAGCTGGGGCGTGGGCAGCATAGGCCTGTGTAACTCGTGACAGGCCTCCCAAAGTGCCATGATGGCATGGATCCTCGTGGAGCTATTGAGAACAAAAACAGGGTTAGAGACCTTTTGTTTCTTTTTGGGCATGGGTTCTGAGACGTATGTCTGGGCCTTATGTTCCTGCTAGTGACTCTGGGTCCCCCAGTCCCCTCCCCATCATCCCCTAGCTGACAAATGGTTAAGCTCTCAGCTTCCTGTACTTGAACCCCCAAAGAGTGTAGTTCAGTAAAAGTAGTAATTAGGCCTTTTACAAATTTATTTTATTAGTGAAGAGAGTTGGTAGGTAATGGGCTGTAATTCGAACACAGCCAGTTTGGAGATTAATAAAAAATTTTAAAAGAGGAGTTTTTACCAGAGGCAGTGGGCTTGCTATTTCAAGTTCTCGGCTGAGCCGAAATGAGAGTGGTGTGGGACCCACAGTGGACTTGTTGCTGGGAGGGTGCAAAGCCACGCTCCTTGTTGTTACAGGCTGTGCAGTGCCCATCCTTGAGGGTGTTTTACCCTGGCATTGGAAAAAAGGAAACTTTGTTTCCAAGAACTCTGCTCTCTCTCAGCTTGATAAGCATTTAAAAATAAAAGCTGCACAATTGAAATTGGCAGTGCATCCTCATTCTTTTGTCTCTCTGTTTATTTTTTTCCCTCATCCCTCAACATGTGTGCTACAGCCCATGGTTATTGCACCCTCAAGAATGATGGCCTAGAACTCAACACACTCGCACCAGCGTCTGCCCGCCCTGCTCTCTGTTGTTTGAAGCTGGCTGCGGCATCAGGGCCTTGTGCTGAGAGGCCGGTGGATTAGCCTCCACAGCTCTATCTGTGGCACATTTCCCTTCTCCCTGAAGCTGCTGCTTGGAAGTTTGAGCTCCTCCAGAATTCTGATTGTCAGCTCAACCTTTCTCGTTAGTTTTTGTAGTTAACTTAATTGATTTGTTTACCTCTCCATTGGAGGAGCTCAAAAAGAAAGTGCTTTGGCACTAATCAGAGCAGTTCTGCCATTTGAAAAGATTCTTCTGAGGTAGAATTTTATAATACTGACCCAGGGAAGAAAAAAGATCCTGTGGTTTAGGCTAGGGTGACTGTAAGTCCTGGTTTGCCCAGGGATGGATCCCATTTATGAATTACTCATAGCACACTCCTTCACTCTCAGAAGTATCCCAGTTTAGGCAATAAATTTTAGCATCATACTAGCTTAGATGAATTAACTCACTACAAACTGTTAATTCTTTGTCTAGAAATGTAATGGCTTTGTGAGGCAGCGCCAAACCTTTCCCTAAGCATTGCATGCAGATTCCACTGGAGTCATCCACATGTGACCTCAGAAAGCATTGCTGTGTTTCTGGCTCTGTGAGTGTGGACTGGCCTTCCCGCTTGAGTAGGTCCTGGTGAGGCCAGTTTTGAAACACCATGTCACTTACTCGACCATTCCTGGTTATCATTGCCTAGTTGATTGAGTCAGAACCTGGAGTTAGTTTGGTAGGGTATGGTTTCAGGTTTGCAGACTTCCTGGTTGATGCCTGTGAAGGGTCCGTGCCTGATGTAACTGAATAGGGTGTTACTTCAGGTTAGTAGTCCTTGTTTTCTCTTGACTGCTTGTACTGAACCTAGTATTACTGTTTCCCAAAGAATATTTTTGGTTTGAAAACTGAAGGTCAGCAGTTCGCAAGTGCCGAACGTAAAGCCAACTCTGTGGTTTGTCTTGTGCCACTGGGCCAGCAGCGCTGCAGTCCTGATCGATTGATCTGCAATAATATAAAACCATGAACAGCAACTGCCAGACAAAACTACATCTCACCCCATTTCCCTATCCGACCTTCTCTGCCCAGCTGCCCTTTCTTTTTCCTTGTATGTCTGTCTTATTCTTGGTTATGTATTTCACTTCTTGGGTCTATCTTTTTCCATCTCCCTGTCTCTTTCCATAACAGTTTTTAATAATGTTTTAGTTAGTTCCAGCCTTTTCCCTGAATGGATCCCATTGGAAAATGCATTTGAAAGAAAACAGTTATACACTTCCCTTCCTTTGAAACTCTGTTGGCACCTTTTCCAGTGCAGTAAACCATACAACATGTATTTTCAGAGTTTCCAAACGCTGGCGTTAAATTTATGAAAAAATATTTTATTCAGCTGTATGGCAACTGTGACTTTCAGAGGTGCTGATCAGATTTGAAATTGGTACTGACTTTTCGAGCTCCAGCAGGTTTTCAGATCTCTGCAGGAAAAACTGGCTCTCGGGAGTCTGTGATGCTTGAAGCCTTGGCTTTTGATTGTCAGGTTGGGCATGAAGAGTTGGAGTGAGAGATGTGGATTTGGGGATCCCCAGTCAGACTTAGAGGGAAACAGGGACAGTCAGTGAGTCAGTAAAGAATATGGCATAGCTGTGTTGGGCACAGGAGCGGAATGTAAATTCCTTCCATGCACAGAAGGTAAATTATTTTCTGTTTACTCCAGCCAAGACTGAGGGTCTAATAACACCTTTTTGTTATTTTCTTTAGGGTGCCAGGGCTAAGAAGAGTTCATTTATTTGCATTCAAGGCAGTGATGATGTTGCCATTGTTAAAATGGTTATCTCACTTTTCTCTTTTATATCTATGTTCTGAAGCAAGAAAAAAAAGTATTAGAATTCATCCTATGTATTTTTTCTTATTTTTTTTATGATTGTTAACTACTTCTTGTCTTTCACCTTTGAACTGCTGTCTAGTCTAAGACATCCTGTTATAGCACATTGTATGTATTTTTTTTTTCTACTTTTAAAATAAAATCCGGCTCCTGTAGGAAGTTCTGTGTATTTGAAAGTCCATGGGTTTGACTGAGGTTGGAATTTGGTAGGCAAACGTGATGATCCTTCTCAAGTATCCCTGCAGTTTGTTCAGGAGATCCCTGGGAGTGCTCTTGAAAGAAGCCTTTCAGAAGGGGATTTCTCCAGGTTGCTCAAGTAGCAGCTAAACCATGTCTTAGCTCACCTAGGTTTAAAAGCTGAGCATCCTGCAGGCCATGTATCCCACTCGGTTCAGTTAACAAGGGTTTGTTAAGCACTCATTGTGAGTCTTTCTTCTTAGCTCTTAGCTTTTTTTTTTTTTTTTTTTTAAATAAAGTTTTTGCCTTCGTTTGTTGGCTGCAGACAGCATTTCCAGAAATGCTGTATCCGTTTTCTCTTGGTTCGCTCATCCTCTCTGCCTTTTTCTTGGGTCTCCTCTTTCTCATACAGCATCTAAGCTATCAGCATTACTTAAGATCCTACCTTGGCCCTCCTCTTTCTCTTTCCCTGTTGGTATATTATAAAATCTCGTGGTTTCAACTGTCGTCTCTGTGTGCCGACCGCCACCACCCCCGCTCACAAGTTTCTTTACTGCCCTGATCTTTTTCATGAGCTTTAGCCCACATTTCTAACTTGTTGTTGTATACTTTCACCTGGAATCTCAAGCTTTTTCAAAATGGACTCATCCATCGCTGGTTTGCAGTAGTGCACACTATATAGTCCCAGCTACTCAGACGGCTGAGGAAAGAGGATTGTATGAGCCCAGAAGTTTGAGGCCAAACTGGGCAACATAAGGATACCTCATCTCTTAAAAGAAAAAAGAGGCTCAACCTCTCCCTCACTTGTCAGGTTCGCCCCAGGAAGCAAACTCTTAAGATGGATATTTGCATGCAGGAAGCTGGATTGCAGCAGAGGGAGAAACTGAACTGTACTGCACCTATAACAAAGGGCTTAGCCAGTCCTACAAGGAGCTCTGGACCTGAGCTTAACCCTTCAGAGTACTCCCAAAGTGGGTCAGAGAGGTGAATCTTTGTACCCCCTCTCTCTCCCCACTAAGCAGTTGGATGTGGGGTTACCTGGGAAGGTAGGGTGATTTTGGGGAAGTGCCTTTCTTTAGCTGAGAACAAGTCTGAATGAAGGTCTCAGATGAGAGCTGCTGTTGCCAGCACTGGGGGAAGGAGTGAGTGCTTTAGTCTTGGTGGGGATCTGGGTGGTGCACCAAGTCATCTACTGCCCCACCAAAGTGGTTCCTCCTGTGCACAATACTCGGTTATTGGTACCAGTGTCCTCCATGAACTCAGGCTGTCTTGACCTCACTGGTTCTGTTTTTAAGTTGAGGTATAATTTACATGAAACAATAATACACAGATATTAAGTGATCAGTTTGATGAATTTTGACAGATGCTTACACCATTCTTTTTTTTTTTTTTTTTTTTTTTTTTTTTCTTTTTTACTCTGTATGTTAGGAGTATTTGAAAATGACAAGAGCTGGGCCAGGTGTGATGGCTTGTGCTTATAATCCTAGCACTTTAGGAGGCCAAGGCAGACAGATCACTTTTGAGTCCAGGAGTTCGAGACCAGCTGGGGCAACATGGTGAAACTTTGTCACTACAAAAAAAGTGGAAAAAATTAGGCAGGCATGGTAGCACACACCTGTAGTCCCGGTGCTTGGTAGGATGAGGCAAGAGGATCCCTTGAGACTGGGAGGTTGAGGCTACAGTGAGCCATGATCACCCCACTGTACTCTAGCCTGGGCAACAAAGTGACACCCTGTCTCCAAAAAGAAAAAAGAAAATAACAAGAGTCATCTTGAAATACCTTAAATAAGAAAGGAAGTCTAGTATAAGGAACTTGAGGACAAGGATAAAGCCAGGCCTGCAGAGGGGAATGGAACCACGAAAGCCTCTTTCTGCACCTCTCTTTTCTGTACCTCTTTACTCTGCACATTGCTTGCCCCTCTGCCTCTCGTCCCTGCCTGGCATATAGTAAGCATTCAGTAAATGGTAGCTTTAATTGTTATGTCACTTTTATATACATATATTTTTACAAATAGAGCTATCTTGGCCGGACGTTCTGGCTCATGCCTGTGATTTCAGCACTTTGGGAGGCCAAGACAGGCAAATCATTTAAAAGGTCAGCAGTTCAAGACCAGCCTGGCAAACATGGTGAAACTCCATCTTTACTTAAAATGCAAAAATTTAGGCTGGGTGCAATAATCTCAACACTTTGTGAGGCCAAGGTGGACAGATCACCTGAGGCTAGGAGTTCAAGACCAGCCTGGCCAACATGGTGAAACCCTGTCTCTACTAAAAATACAAAAATTAGCTGGGCATGGTGGCACGTGCCTATAGTCCCAGCTGCTCAGGAGGCTGAATCAGGAGAATCGCTCAAACCCAGGAGGTGGAGGTTGTAGAGCCGAGATCCTGCTGCTGCACTCCAGCCTAGGCAACAGTAAGAAAAAAAAATTTACACCTTGTCTCAAAAAAAAAAAAAAAATTAGCTGGGCATGGTGATGTACGCCTGTAATCCCAGCTACTCAGGAGGCTGATCACTTGAACCTTGGGAGATGGATGTTGCAGTGAACTGAGGTGGCGCCATTCCACTCCAGCCTAGGCAACAGTGGGAGACTTTATCTCAACACAAAACCAAAAAACAAATAGAGCTGCCTTATATCTTACTCTTTTGTTTTGTTTTTTGAGACAAGGTCTTGCTCTGTCATCCAGGTTGGAATGCAGTAGTGTGATCTTGGCTCACTGCAACCTCTGCCTCCTGGGCTTAATCTATCCTCCCACCTTGCTTCCCCAGTATCTGGGGCCACAGACACATGCTACCGTGCCCAGCGAATTTTTGTAGAGATGGAATCTCACTTTATTGTCCAGGCTGGTCTGGAACTCCTGAGCTCAAGCAGTCTACCCACCTTGGCCTCCCAAAGTGCTTGGATTACAGGCATGAGCCACGGCACCTGGCCGTCTTGCTCTTTTTTAATGGCTGTTTCACAATATGTATGTCCCATAATTTTAAGTAGTTTTATATTCATGTTTGCAGCCTTTTTCTGTCCAAACTATATCAACAGTGAGTTTCATCATTCACACCATTTCATAACTCTTCAGACTTCTTAAGAGATTTTTCATATTCGTTTTTGATTTGTAGTTTATAGTTTATAGCATATGCGAGTCCTATTAGACTTTACCTCCTTGAGGGTCCAGTTTATATCTGATTCATCTTCAAAAGCTAAATGCCTGGCACAGGTCCTTACATGTCGTAGCCACTTGGTGAATGCTGACTGTGTGAATATAAAGAAGGGAACTGGTTCAGCACCATGTGAAGTACCGTTCAGATCAGCTCCAACACCCAGGCACTGGAGTAAGTGCTTGGGATTTGCTGGGTCTGCGCCAAGGACCCTGCCCTGTTGGAATTTCTAGGCTTGTGGGGCAGCTTGGTGAATTATAACTCCTGTGCTAGGACAGCTTTTAGCTCACATGCCTGGTGAGCATTACAGGTAGAGATACTGCGAGAATCCAGAGGAGGAGGTCTGTAGTACAGGTTTGCTGCATGCTAGATCCTGAAGAAAGGACTAAGATAAGGGAGAGGAAAGAGAGACTGTGAGGAGTAGGGTGGGAGAATGGCCATTCATGGCAGGTTTGCTGTTTTGTTTCTTTACTGTGGTCATTCACCGTCTTTTGATGTAGGTCCCTTATTTATTTATTTTGGAGAGACACAGGGTCTCACTCTGTTGCCCAGGCTGGAGTGCAGTGTCACAGACATTGCTCACTGCAGCCTCAAACTCCCGGGCTTAAGCCATCCTCCCACCTCGACCTCCCAAAGTGCTTGGATTGCAGGCATGAGCCACCACACCCGGCAAGTGTGGGGCCTTTTTAAAGAAGCAAGGCAATGGTCTATAAATTAACCTGTTAGATCTTTTAAGCCAGGCAGAGGCAGGTCAGTTCTATCCTCTAAATAGAGGAAATCTCACCAAAAAAATAAAGTTGAACTGGTGCTTTAAAAACTGTTTGGCAGGGGGTTGCTAATCCCACATTTATAGAGCTTTGTTCTCTGTATCAGTGTTAAAATATAAATGTAGCTTTTAAATACCCTTGCTTTATAGCATATTGTTATGCTTTTTGTTTTAGAAATATCCCAAAAATGTGTATAAATTAAATTTTATTATCTAGACAATTCCCCCTTTATATCCATACATCTGTGTTTATATATGTATATATTTAATTGTATATATGTTTTAATATATCATTGGTCTTTTAAAAACAGTCTTTTCTAGTGTATGTCACTTTCTCATTTATCTAGAGTTTTTCTTTTTTTTTTTTTTTTTTTGAGACAGAGTCTTGCTCTGTTGCCAGGCTGGAGTCCAGTGGCATGATCTTGGCTCACTGCAACCTCTGCTTCCTGGGTTTAAGCGATTCTCCTGCCTCAGCCTCCCAAGTAGCTGGGACTATAGGCTCATGCCATCACGCCCAGCTGATTTTTTTTGTATTTTTAGTAGAGATGGTGTTTCACCAGATTGGCCAGGATGGTTTCAATCCCTTGACCTTGTGATCCACCCACTTGAGGCTCCCAAAGTGCTCGGATTTACAGGTCTGAGCCACCGTGCCCAGCCGAGCTTTTCTTTAGGACTTTAGAATTCTGCAGTCCTCATTCTGGATTGATCCTTCGTCATCAACTGTAAAGTATTTGCATTTGGGTTTCTCTGACCCTTAGTCAGAGATATCATATGTAGAATGTTGACTAAACAAATGCATTAGATACCAGGGATCCTCTGTTTAAAGAAACCCATCATGGATAATTTTGAAATAAACTAATCATTTTCTAATTTAGTGGGGTTTTTTGTTTGGTTTGTTTTGTTTCTTTGAGTCTCAGTCTTGCCCTGTTGCCCAGGCTGGAGCGCAGTGGCACCATCTCAGCTCATTGCAACCTCTGCTTCCTGGGTTCAAGTGATTCTCATGCTTTAGTCTCCTGAGTAGCTGGGGATTACAGGTGTATGCCACCATGCCTGCTAATTTTTTTTGTTGTTGTTGTATTTTTAGTAGAGATGGGGTTTTGCTTTGTTGGCTAGGATGGTCTTGAACTCATGGCTCAAGTTATCTGCCTTCCCAGGCCTCCCAAAGTGCTAGGATTATGGGTGTGAGCCACCACGCCTGGCCTAGTGTTATTTCAATTTAGCTTTATAGACCTTTCTAAAAAATATTTTACCTTAACTTAATTTGTTTTATTTTTATTATTATTATTATTATTATTATTATTATTATTATTTGAGAAGAGCCATTGCCCAGGCTGGAGTGCACTAGCGCAGTTTTGGCTCACTGCAAGCTCTGCCTCCCAGGTTCAAGCGATTCTCCTGCCTAAGCCTCCCAAGTAGCTGGGATTACAGGTGTGCACCACCACACCCAACTAATTTTTGTATTTGTAGTAGAGATAGTGTTTCACCATGTTGGCCAGGCTGGTCTCTGCTCTTGAACTCCTGGTCTCAGACAGTTTACCTGCCTTGGCGTCCTAAAGTGCTGTGATGACAGGCATAAGCCACTGCTCCCAGCCAATTTTTATTATTTTTTTTAGAGACAAGGTCTTGTTTTGTTTCCCAGGCTGGAGTGCAGTGGTTTGATTATAGCTCACTGCAGCCTTGAACTCCTGGGTTCAACAGCCTGCCTCAGCCTCCTGAATAGCTGGAACTACAGGTACATGCCACCATGCCCAGGTAATTTTTTAAAAATTGTTTTGTGGAGATGGGGTCTTGCTATGTTGCCCGGGCTGGACTCAAGTGATTCTACAGCTTCAACCTCTCAAAGTGCTGGGGTTATAGGCGTGAGCCACCACACCTGGCCTACAGAGCTTCTTAAAGCACAATTTATCTATTAACATATAATTTATTCCTATATATGGGTTTTGGAAAAATATTTTTAGAATTTTATATATCTGTATTTTGTCTCACCACACAGACAACTTAGGATACTATTTCTGGGGTATCTTTTAAAAGCATGTAGTAAGAGGCCATGAGTTATAAAAAATATTTTCAGGCCGGGTGCAATGGCTCACACCTGTGATCCCAGCACTTTAGGAGGCCAAGGTGGGTGGATCATTTCAGGTCAGGTGTTTGAGACTAGACTCACTTAAGGTCAGGAGTTTGAGACTAGACTGGCCAACGTGGTGACACACCACCTCTACTAAAAATACAAAAATCAGCCAGACATGGTGGCACATACCTGTAGTCCCAGCTACTCGAGAGGCTGAGGCACAAGAATTGCTTGAGCTCAGGAGGCGGAGGTTGCCATGAGCCGAGATTGCGCCGCTATACTCCAGCCTAAGCAACAGAGCTAGCATCTGTCTGGAAAAGAAAATGTGTGTGTGTGTGTGTGTGTGTGTGTGTGTGTGTGTGTGTGTATTTAAGGTTATTGTTCACTTTTTCCATATATCTCTTGCATAGAGTCCATGTTTTAAAAAAATTATTTTAGAACTCAGTGCTGAGAAAAGGGAGTTTTTCCTGAGGAATTTATATACTTACACCTTTCTAATAATGAGAACTATGCAATTACTGGTGTTTCCCTTTTCGCTTTGGCTGACGGGAAAGTAAGGCAGATTGTGAGCCTGTTAATGGCAGTTGCTAACCCATGTGGTTGACATTTGTACCTTTCTCTTGTTCTTGATTCTCGAATCTACTTTTTTTGTTGTTTGTTTTCTTCTTATTACACAATCTCGAATCTACTTTAATGTTAACTCATTTTATGTGATTTTGCTGTAAGTTGTCACAATCTTTTGTGGATCGTGGTATAAAAGAATAAATATAAAAAATTGTAATCTAGTTTAAAACTAGATACAGGCCAGGCATGGTGGCTCACACCCATAATCCCAGCACTTTGGGAGGTTGAGGTGGATGGATCACCTGAGCTTAGGAGTTCCAGACCAGCCTGGCCAACATGGTGAAACCCCATTTCTGCTAAAAATACAAAAATTAGCTGGGCATGGTGGTGGGTGCCTGTAATCTCAGCTACTCAGGAGGCTGAGGCAGGAGAATCACTTGATCCTGGGAGGCGGAGGTTGTCGTGAGCTGAGATCATGCCATTGCACTCCAGCCTGGATGACAAAGCGAGACTCAGTCTCAAAAAAAAAAAAAAACTAGATATGTATAGGTTTCAAACAATGTGTATAGATTTCAAACAATATATATTGGTTTCAGTAAATATATTGACAAATTGACCAGTTCAGCAACTGAGTACAAATTTTGAAGGGCTATTATATTATTTACTTATTTATTTGAGACAGAGTCTCTCTTGTCTCCATGCAACCTCTGCCTCCTGGGTTCTAGTGATTCTCCTGCCTCAGCCTCCCAAGTAGCTGGACTACAAGCGCACACCACCATGCCCACATTGTTTTTTTGATTTTTTTTTTTTTTTTTTTTGAGACCGAGTTTCGCTCTTGTTACCCAGGCTGGAGTGCAATGGTGCGATCTCGGCTCACCGCAACCTCCGCTTCATGGGTTCAGGCAATTCTCCTGCCTCAGCCTCCCGAGTAGCTGGGATTACAGGCACGTGCCACCATGCCCAGCTAATATTTTGTATTTTTAGTAGAGACGGGCCATGAGGTTAAGTTTTTTTGTATTTTTTAGTAGATATGGAGTTTCACCATATTGGCCAGGCTGGTCTCAAACTCCTGATCTTGTGATCCGCCCACCTCAGCCTCTCAAAGTGCTGAAATTACAGGTGTAAGCCATCACACCAGGCCAGTTTTTGTATTTATTTATTTATTTATTTTAGTAGAGACGGGGTTTTGCCATATTGGCCAGTGTGGTCTCGAACTCCTGGCCTCAGGTGATCCACCCACCTTGGCCTCTCAAAGTGCTGGGATTACAGGCATGAGTCACCATGCCCAGCCTATTACTATTATTAAGACAGAGTCTTATTCTGTTGCCCAGGCTGGAGTGCAGTGGCGTGATCTCAGCTCACTGCAACTTTTGCCTCCCAACCTGAAGCAGTCTTCCTACTTCAGCCTTCTGAGTAGCTGGGAGTATAGGCATGTGCCACCATGTCTGGCTAATTTTTGTGTTTTTAATAGAGGCGAGCTTTTCCCACGTTGTCTATGTTGGCCACAAACTTGGGGGCTCAAGTGATCCACTTGCTCAGTCCTCCCAGTGTTGGAATTATAGGCGTGAGCCACCATGCCCAGCTGGAAGTGTTATTATTAAAAGGTATGTCCCTTCCAGAGCTTCTGGGTCAGGAGACTGGGTAGTACCTTACCAGATTTCTAGTCACCTTCGTTTCGTGCTACTTTCTCACTTTCTTCCTTGGTGTAAATGCTTTATCTAGCTATTATTCTCCTGACTTCTACTTTAAAACTAGATGCACCACAATGGATGGGGTTGGATAAAGACATTACATATGCAGTTTGGTTTGGACATTGATCACAGGTTATAAAGCCTTGAGGATCCATTTTGGGATGAGTTTTTGGAGCAGAGTCAGATGAATGTGCAGATCTGGATATTGACAAGGAATCCTCCAAAGAATTGTGTCTTCTCATTGGTCTTATTTTTCAGTACTGACTGAACCCTCAAGGTTTGTTTGATGATTCTAATCTTTACATTCTGGAAGCTTCCTGAAAGAGCTAACTTCTCAGAAGGCCTCCAAGAGGTCCTTTCTATTCTAGGTACCTTTCTGTCTCACGTATCTCGGAATTGTTTTATTTTTGACATTGTATACAAGCTCTGTCAAACTTTTAAAAATCCTTAGCTGGACATGGTAGCACATGCTTGGGGTCCCAGTTACTTCAGAGGCTGAGGTGGGAGGATCACTTGAGCCTGGGAGGTCGAAGCTGCAGTGAGCTGTGACCATGCCTGGGCAACAGAGCACGACAGACTCCAGCCTGGGCAACAGAGCATGACTCCATCTCTTAAAAAAAAAATCCTTTAGGAAGCAATAAAATGAAAAGAAATTAATTTGTTAAAATGAAAGCTGCACACTTCTCTGCCCCTCTGCCTGCCATGTCAAAGGAGCTTTCCCTGAATTAGTGTGTTTACAAAAGTACTCCTGAAGCTTCATCCCAGCAGAGGTAGGTTTCAAGGTGTATGTCTGAATCAGCTGCTAAAACTCTCCTTGATTTATCAAAGGTGATGTAGCTGTATTTATGCCTTCTCACTGTTACAGGGAAACTTCCTTCTAGATTGGCTAATGGATATGCCTCTTAGGAAGCCTCTTTCATATCACTTCTCTTCCAGAACCTTAGATAACTTTTGATGCAAGACACCTCATATCTGCTGTATGGGATTCCATACGGACTACCTGTCTTGTGGAATTAAAAAGCTACCATCCTTTTGTCCTCTTCCTTTGCTTTTCCTCAAATGTTGGGAAAGAGGCAAACTTCCCAACACCTCTGGCAAGCAGTGTAGAAGCAGAAACCCTGTCCTACAAGATCTGCTTGTAACGCTTCCAAATGAGACGCTGGAATGGCAGGCCCTTGTTCTCCTGGGCCCCGTTACTACGGGCCTCGTCCAGTGCCAGCATGCTCTTCCGCTGACAGCAGCTCTGCTTGCCCAAGAGGGGACGTGTATTGAATAACTCTGGAATCAGGCAGTAACCTGTAAGTGACAAAAATGTCAATCCAGAGACACAGCTGAGGTAGAAATGGCCAAAGTGTGTTTTGACTGGCAACTTATTTATTTATTTATTTTCCAGGAAATCTGTTGGAGTACCATTTCTAACATGGCATGGTTATTTCCTGGAAAAAGTTAAGCGCTCATTTATAAGTGTTTTCAGTTTTTCTTTTAGAGAGTAGATGGTTTGCTGTCTGTCTTGCCAGGATGTATTGATAGAGCCCCCAGGACATTTCTTGGCCCTAGAGCCCTATGTAAAGAAGGGAAAGCCAAGCCGTCCTCTGGAAGGGGCCTGGCACTTCTGGAGATCATTTTCTCACCTTCGGAAGGTAGCAGTTGTGTTGTAATGCCATAAAGAGCTTTGGAATCAAACTGATTGAGGGTTAGAATTCCCTACTCAGCCACTTGCCAGCTGTGTGACCTTGATGAAGAAAGTTTACTTACCCTCTCTGAGGATTAGCTTCTTTGTACATAAAGCAGTGTTAGTAGTGCCAATTCTCAAGGTTTTTCTGAGTGTTAAATTAGATAACATGCAAAACCCCTTGCCCAAGGCTTTGTCACTTACTAGGCACTCAGTGGATGTCTAGTTTTCTTTATCGAATTAGCCTCTGGTTATGAACTCTTAACACTTCAAGTGAGGGGTCAGACTAATGTGTTTCTGAATGTCATTATTTCTTTTTTTCCTTTTTCAGACATGGTCTTGCTCTGTCACCATGTCAGGCTGGAAAACAGTGTTATGATAGCTCACTGTAGCCTTGAACTTCCGGGTTCAAGGCACCTTCCCACCTTAGCCTCCTAAGAGACTATAGACACCTGCCACCACCGTGGGCTAATTTTTAATTTTTTTCTTCTAGACATAGGATCTCAATATGTTGCCTAGGCTGGTGTCAAAACTCCTGGACTCATGTGATCCTCCTCTCTTGCCTCCCAAAGTGCTAGGATTACAGGTGTGAGCCTGTTTTGACATTCAAATGATTAAGTAGTTTGTTCCTTTTTAATGTTGAATAGTCTTCACTGTGTGGATATACCACAATCTGTTTATCCATTCACTTGTTGATGGGTATTTTTTGTTTTTTTTCTCCAGTTTTTAACCTTCATGAGTAAAACTCCTGTGAACATTCTTTGCGTGCATGTATGCTTTCATTTTTGGGAGTAAATACCTGGGAGTTATAGAGGTGGGTCATTTGGTGCTTAACTTTTTTTTTTTTTCTTTGAAATGAAGTCTCACTCTGCTGCCCAGGCTGGAGTGCAGCTGCATGATCTTGGATCACTACAACCTCTGTCTCCTGGGTTCAGGTGATTCTGCTGCCTCGACCTCTCAAGTAGCTAGGATTACAGGTGCATGCCGCTATACCTGGCTAATTTTTGTATTTTTAGTAGACACAGGGTTTCACCATGTTGACTAGGCTGGTCTCGAACTCCTGGCCTCAAGTAATCCACCTATCCTGGCCTCCCAAAGTGCTGAGATTACAGGCATGAGCCACTGTGCCCGGCCTGGTGTTTAACTTTTTAAGATACTGCCCAGCTGTTTTCCAAAGTAGTTGTATTATTTAACATTCTTTTTTTTTTTTTTTTTTTTTTTAGATGAAGTCTGGCTTTGTCGTCCAGGCTGGAGTGCAGTGGTATGATCCTAGCTCACTACAACCTCCGCCTTCCAGGTTCAAGCTATTCTCCTGCTTCAGCCTCCCACATAGCTGGGATTACAGTACCTGCCACCATGCCTGATATTTTTTGTACTTTTAGTAGAGACGGGGTTTTACCATGTTGGTCAGGCTGGTCTTGAACTTCTATCCTCAAGCCATCCACCCACCTCAGCCTCCCAAAGTGCTGGGATTACAGGTGTGAGCCACCATGCCTGGCCTCACTGAACATTCTTAAAGCAGTGTGTGAGAATTTCAGTTACTTGACATCCTCTCCAACATTTGTTATTGTTTGTCCATCTTTTTTATGATAGCCATCCTATTGGGTGTGCAGTTGTATGTGTGATTTTGATCTGCATTTCCCTATTGATTAGTAATGTTGAGCATCTTTTCATGTACCTACCTGCCATCCATAGATGATCTTTGCCCAATTTTTTGTTTATTTTACTAAGTTTAAAGAGTTCTTTATAGACCTCAGTTCTGAGTCCTTTGTCAGATGTATCTTTTACAATTATTTTCTCCCAGTGAGATTTTTTTTTTAGCTTTCCTTTTCATTTTATCTTTTGAAAAGCAAACATGTTTGGTTCTGATGAAATCACCTACTTTTTAGAAAACATCTTATTTTTATTTACAGATATATTAGAAAAGGGACTATTTATCAGAGTATTGCTGTTGATGTTACCAAGTAAAAAATAAATATTGGGCCAGGTGTGGTGGTTCACAACTGTAATCTTAGCATGTTGGGAGTCCAAAGCCAGAGGATCACTTGATCTCAGGAGTTTGAGACTAGGAGGTGGGAGGATTGCTTGAACCTGGAAACTTGAGGCTGCAGTGAGCTCTGATTGTGCCACTGCACTCCAGCCTAAGAAATAGAGCAAGAGCCTGTCTCACTGATTAATAAATTAGTTAATTAATTAAAATTGTGTGTGTGTGTCTGCATGTATATATCTTGGGCTAGTTGCAATGGCTTTTGCCTCTAATTCTAGCACTTTGGGAGGCTGAGACAGGAGGATCACAGACCAGCTTGGGCAACAAAACAAGACCCTGTCTCTACAAAAACTTTTTTTTTTGACCAGGCGTGATGGCTCTCGCCTGCAATTCCAGTACTTTGGGAGGCCAAGGTGGGTGGATCACTTGAGGTCGGGAGTTTGAGACCAGCCTGGCCAACATAGTGAAACGCTGTCTCTACTGAAAATACAAAATACAAATATTAGCTGGGCATGGTGGTGGGCAAATCCCAGCTACTCGGGAGGCTGAGGCAAGAGAATCGCTTGAACCTGGGAGGTGGAGGTTGCAGTGAGCTGAGATTGCGCTGCTACACTCCAGCCTGGGCAAGAGAGCGAGACTTGTTTTGCGACTCTGTTTTTGAGTCTCTCTCTCTCAGGCTGGAGTGCAGCAGCACAATCTCAGTGCATTGCAGCCCCACCTCCTGGATTCAAGAGATTCTCCTGCCTCAGCTTCCTGAGTAGCTGGGACTACAGGCATGTGCCACCAGATCTGGCTAATTTTTGTATTTTTCGTAGAGATGGGATTTCACCATGCTGCCCAGGCTGGTCTCGAATTTCTGGCCTCAAGTGATGCACCTGCCTCAGCCTCCCAAAGTGCTGGGATTATAGACATGAGCCACTGCGCCTTGCCTACCAAAAAAAAAAATTGTTTTTTTAAGTCAAGTCAAAATTTAATTTTTCTTATTTTACTATTTATTTATTTATTTTTGAGACAGAGTCTTGCTCTGTCACCCAGGCTGGAGTTCAGTGACATGATCCCTCCATAATACTGCAGCCTCGACCTCCTGATCTCAGACAGGGTCTCACTATGTTGCCCAGGCTGCTGGTCACTATGTTGTTCAGGCTGGTCTTGAATTCCTGGGCTCAGGTGGTGCTCCCACCTCAGCCTCCCAAAGTGTTGGGATTATAAGCATGAATCACCGTACCTGGCCTTTTTGTTTATTTGGCTTTTTAAAATATAAGGCAGGATATCACTGTGTTACCCAGGCTGGTCTCAAACTCTAGGGCTCGAGTGATCCTCCTGCCTCAGCCTCTCAAAGTGCTGGGATTATAGGTATGATCCACTGCACCTGGCCAAAAATAAATACCTTGATATCCATCTGGTTGATGATCCAAACCAACAGTGAAAATACCTGAGTAGTTTCATTTAAAGAAAACTGTACTCAGACTCATGTTTGATGTACCTTATTTTTGAGAAGCAAGAACATTTTTAAACTGCTCACTCAGTTTCTGCAAGTCATTCATCATCTTCACTTTCTCATCATCTTCACTTTCTCATCGCCCTCACTTTGTGCTGCTTGATGTGGAATTTACTGCTGGGGATTCATAGCCTTGATGGTGAAGTTCTCTTGCTTTACTCCTTATTCTTTAGACAGAAGGTCTGTCTTCAGCGAACTTTTCCTTCCTTCCTTCCTTCCTTCCTTCCTTCCTTGCTTCCTTCCTTCCTTCCTTCCTTCCTCCCTCCCTCCCTCCCTCCCTCCCTCCCTCCCTCCTTCCCTCCCTCCCTCCTTCCCTCCCTCCATCTGTCCGTCCTTTTTTTTTTCTTTTCCCTTTTGGTTGCCCCTGACAGTTTCTTGTTCAAGTCAAGTGAGGAGCCACAATTGGGCATCTCCATCCACCAGCTCAGGCCAGGCAGCAGACCATAACAAGGGGCTCCAGCATCTGGACAGGGTAATCCGCTACTGTTAAAATTGAGAAAGTATCACCCAAATGACTGAGCAACCCTTTTCTGTGTAAAGGTGTCTGGAATGCTGTGTCAGATCTTTTTGGGTTTTATTTGGGTTTACTGTTTTTGTTGCGTTTACTTGTTTTAAGCTTTTTATTTTGAAATAATGATAGATTCACAGGAATTGTTTTAAAAATGTGCAGTGAGGTCTTATGCACCTTTTACCTCTCCTTCGCCATTTTTAGTATCTGCATAACTTTAGTATATCTCAATATCATGAAATTGACATTGCTATCCACTGACTTTAATCAGATTTCACAAGTTGTCTTGCACTTGTGTGTGTGTGGTTCTGTGTCATTTTATCACACATGTAGCTTCATGTAACTATTACCATAATCAAGATGCGGAGCTTTTTCAACACTCAAAACCCCTTCATGCTCTACGCTTTAGAACCATCCCTACCTCCTTTCAGCTCCCATTATGAACCCCTAGCAACCACTAATCTGTTTTCCATCTCTATAAATATATTATTTCAAGAATACTATATAAATGGGATCATATAGCATATAACCTTTTGAAGTTGGCTTTTCACTAAGCATAATTTCTTGGAGTCTGTTCAGCTTATGTGCATATCAGTTGTTCATTCCTTTTTATTGCTGAGTAGTATTCCCTGGTATGGATATTCCACAGTTGTTTAACCATTCACCAATGAAAAGACATTTGGGTTGTTTCTAGTTTGGGGCTATTATGAATAAAGCTGCTATGAACATTTACATATAGGTTTTTTTTTCCAAACATAAGTTTTCATTTCTCCAGGATAAAGCCCCAGAGTTCAATTGCTGGATCATATCGTAAGCACATTTTTAGTTTTAGAAGAGACTGCCAAACTATTTTCCAGAACAGCTATACCACTTTACATTCCAGCAGCAGTGTGCATGTGATCTGAATTCCCAGAATCCTTACCAATATTTGGTGGTGGTACTGTTTTTTATTTTAGCCATTCTGATAGATGTGTAATGAGATCTCACTGTAGTTTTAATTTCCATTCCCTAATGGCTAATTATATTGAACATCTTTGCTTGTGCTTATTTTCTATTTGTATATCCTCTTTGATGAAATATCTGTTTATGTCTTTTGCCCATTTCTAAATGTATTGCTGTTTTCATACTGTTAAGTTTTGAGAGGTTTTTTTTTTTTGGTTTGTATTTTTTTTTCTTTATGTGTTGTTTTTTTGAGACAGGGTCTCTGTCACCCAGGCTGGAGTGCAGTGGCACTGTCATGGATCATTGCAGCCTTGATCTTCCAGGCTCTAGCGATCCTCCCACTTCTGCCTCCCAAGTAGCTGGGGCTACAGGCGAATGTTACCACATCCAGTTAATTTAAAAAAAATTTTTTTTAGAAAGACTTAATCTTGCTATGTTGCCACGGGCTGGTCTCAAGCTCCTGGGCTCAAGCAGTTCTCCCGCCTTGGTCTCCCAGCGTTCTGTAATTATAGACATGAACCACTGTGCCTGGCCAGGCTTTAAGAGTTTTTTATATATAATCTAGATACTAGTTCTTTGGCAGATATGTGGTTTGCAAATAGATTTTCCCAGCCTATCATTTGCCTTTCCATCTTCTTACAGGGTTTTTTGCAGTATAAAAGTTTTTAATTTTTATGAAATCCTGTATATCAGTTTTTCCTTTTATGGATTGTGCTTTTGGCATTAAGTCTTAGAACTGTTAGTCCTAGGTCCTGAAGATTTTCTTCCACTTTTTTCTAGGGGTTTTATGGTCCTATGTTTTATATACTCTTTGATCTATTATGAGATAATTTTTGTATAAGTGTGAAAGTTAGGTCAAGGTTTTGTTTCTTTATTTTTTTGCATACAGATGTCTAATTGCTTCAGTATCATTTGTTGAAAAGCCATCTCTACTTTTAATTTTAGTAGAGATGAGGTCTGGCTGTGTTGTTTACATTAGTCTCAAACTCCTGGTCTCAAGCAGTCCTGCCTTGGTACCCCAGATTGCCAAGATTATAGACATGAACCATACCCGGCCCCTTTCTTCATTAACTTAACATCAGGAAGAATTTATCCCACGTTATTCTTTCTCAAAATTGTTGGAACTGTTCTAGATCCTTTGCTTTTCCAGATAAGCTTTAGAATAAGCTTGTCTTTATCTACATAAAACATTCCTAAGTTTTTGATAGCAATTGCATTAAGCCTATAGATCTATTATCTACATAATACCCTCCTAAGATTCTGATAGCAATTGCATTAAACCATTAACTGACATCTCTAAAATGCTGTGGCTTTCAGTTAATGAACATGGTAAATCTCCCCAGTTATTAGGTTGTCTTTGATTTTCCTGGGTGTTTTTTTGAGATGGAGTCTTCTGTCACCCAGGCTGAAGTGCAGTAATGTGATCTTGGCTCACTGCAACCTCCGCCCCCGAGTTCAAGCAATTCTGTTCTTGCCTCAGCCTCCCGAGTAGCTGGGATTACAGGCGTGCACCACCACACCCGGCTAATTTTTGTATTTTTAGTAGAGACAGGGTTTCACCATGTTGGCCAGGCTGATCTTGAACTCCTGACCACAGGCGATCCGCTCCCAAAGTGCTAGGATTAGAGGTGTGAGCCACCACACCCGGCTTTGTCTTAATTTTCATCAGTGTTTTCAGATTTTTAGCATAGAGTTTCTGTATGTTTTGTTAGACTTATACCTGTGTATTTCATTTTCTTTGGTACTGTTGTAAATGAGTCATGTTTTTTGTTTTGGTTTCCACGTGGTCGTCGTCTCAGAGCTTACAGGACTGTGGGTGGAGTAGTCTGAGCTTTTCATGTTCAGAGCAGAGGAGAGAGGAGCAATTGGAGTGTGAAGCTGGAGTCACAGGGATTTGAAAATCAGATATGCAAACAATGTGACCACGAGAGCAGACAGAACTGGATTCAGATCCCAGCTCTGGCACTTACTGGCCTGTGTTATTGGGCAGATCATTCAGCCTCCTGAGCCTGTTTCCTCAGATGTCAAAAAGGAGAATAATACTTACGCAAACCTGTTGTCAAGCTTTGAGATAATGCATGTAAATATTCTTTGCCTAACATAGGTCTCAGAATACCTTAGTTATGATGTCTGGCCACAGTGGAATCATGTCATTCCTGGTTAGATCCACAAGTGAGAGAGGCAAGTGTGCCTACTAGTATGAGCAGCAAACATTTCTTGAACCTCTTTATGGTGCTAATTTTCAAGGATGTGAAGTCTTGACATAGCTCTTGCCCTCAAGGGGCTTATAATTCTGTTGCGGAAACATACTGTATGTGTAAAAATTCCAGGACAAGGTATTGCTGTTAAGTTCCAAATAGATGGGCAGACAGTGTGCATGCATCAAAGAACCTTCTCTGGGGTTTGTTTGCCCTTTTGTACCCTGTCCATTGAGGTGGCTTCTGGATGTTGTTGATGAGAATGTGTGGAGGTGGGAGAGGGTGTGTACAGATTTAGGGCAAGGGTGTCATATGGGAATATGTAATTAATTTTTATACTTTCCCCAGTAAACCATCGACCCTTTTTATGATGTCATGAGGGATTCCTTAATTTTGCAGCTGCTTCCTGATTACGTCAGAGAGGAGCCTCTCACCCCACAGCCTGGAGCTGTACTCATACAAGAACTGGAAACAAATGAAGTGCTGAATATCTAATGGCTTCCATAGGGAGCGCCAGTTCAGACTTCCCAGGCCTCCTCTTGCTAGGTCTTCCTCAAGTATTTCTGACCCCCTGAAGTGTCTTTGTTCTGGAAAGACAGGACATGGCCCAGAGCCAAGAGGGAGGGAGCCTGGGGACTCTTCCACACACATGCACCTCTCTCCCTCCAGGTGTTTGGCAGTCCTGAGTTTCTGCCCCTTTCTTGGATCTCGTTTGGTGAGTCGTTAGTCTTGAGTTTTCAGGATCTTCAGGAAACTGCCGAGAATATCTGTGAGAGTCTCTGACCTGTTCCGGCAGTCTTCACCCCTGCCTGCCCCCTCAACAGCATTATCTCCACCTTCTTTTGATTTTTCTTTTCTTTCTTTTTTTCTTTTGGTAGAGACAGGGTCTCACCGTGTTGCTCATGGTGGTCTCGAACTACTGGGCTCTTAAGCAGTCCTCCTGCCCCACCATCCCAAAGTGCTGAGATTACACACATAAGCGACCATGCCTGGCCTCTTTTGATTTTTTTGCTGCAGTAATTTTTTATGAAGTGCTTTACATATAATTTCTCTTTCTTCAAACAAGTTCATGCTCTTTTAGCTTTCCACTTGGTCTCCCTCATTGTTACCTTTCTCCAGCTACCCTAATTAGCCCTAAATGCTTTAGCTAGATTAATCTTTATAAAATATTCCCTCTTTGCTTCATTCAAGACTTGAGTGGGTG
Source organism: Callithrix jacchus (assembly GCF_049354715.1). Classification (NCBI taxonomy): domain Eukaryota; kingdom Metazoa; phylum Chordata; class Mammalia; order Primates; family Cebidae; genus Callithrix; species Callithrix jacchus. The sequence continues at coordinate 66,074,617 of NC_133506.1, forward strand.
CTCCCTCACTGTTGAGTCAAGTTCATGCACAGTACTTGCATGCCTCAAGCAGTACATGTGGTCCCTCCTGTATCTACCAACTCCATTGCTGTTCGTCTCTTCCAGCCCAGCTTAGAAATGGTCTCTTCTGGCCGAGCATGGTGACTCATGCCTCTAATCCCAGCACTTTGGGAGACCGAGGCAGGAGGATCACTTGAGGCTAGGAGTTTGAGACCAGCCTGGCCGACATGGTGAAACTGTTCGTGCCTGTAATTCCAGCTACTTGGGAGAATTAGTGGGGGAATTGCTTGAATCCAGGAGGCAGAGGTGACCATGAGCCAAGATTGCACCACTGTACTCCAGTCTGGATGACAGAGTGAGAATCTGTCTCAAAAATAAAAGTAAAAATCAAGGTCTCTTTCATGAAACCTTCTTCGATACATGCTAGCTGAAATGATTTTCTTTCTCTCCGGTGACAGAAGCACACCTCACTTCCATCTTCCTTACATTGTCTTGAATTAGAGTTACTTGAATATGTATGTATTCTTCCTGTCTTCCTTAATAGATTATCATCTTCTTGTAGACAGGATCCTACTTTCCTTTATATCCTCCACAATTGGGCACTCAAGGGTTTTCAGAATTAATGGGAAAGGTCATTTTGTTAGGAGATTGAGATTTCCTTTGCCCCCATATCTCCCTACTTTCAGAAGAGCTTTAGAAGAAACCAGTTTTACAATCTTGGGAAATCCGAATGGAACACTGACAATGAGGGCTCCTAGGGAGGAAACACTGCCCTCCACCTTCTTTTGTCTTGTCTTGGTGCATGAGGCTGTTCTTGCATTGCTACAAATACCTAAGACCATATAATTTAGAAAGAAGAGAGGTTTCATTGGCTTACAGTTCTGCAGGCTGTACAGGAAACATGTTGGCTTCTAGGGAGGCCTAAGGAAGGCTACAATCACAACAGAAGGTGAAAGGGGAGCAGGCACTTTACATTGCGAAAGCAGGAACAAAGAGCGGGGCGGTGCTACATACTTTTAAAAGGCCAGATCTCGCAAGAATTCACTCACTACCACAAAGACAGCAGAAAGCCATGAGGGATCCTCCCCCATGATCCAGACACCTCCTACCCTGCCCCATCTCCAGCACTGTGGATTATATTCAACATGAGATTTGGGTGGGGACAAACATTCGTGCCATGTCACTTGGCTATATCAGTTTAGGGAAATGTTATGACTTTATACTCAGTCAGCCTCTGTTTTGTCATTGTGCATGAATAATACTTGGGTGTATTAGTGCCTGATTCTGCTGACTCATTCGTTGCTCCTCAGGGAATGAAATGATGAAAAGGCATCTCTGCTTTTGCTCTGAGATTTTGTTCTTGTCTGGTCTTATACAGCGACTGCTTCCTCTACCTCCTCTTCAGCTAGCAGCTGCCGCAGGGAACTCTGTGGCTCAAGCAGCAGCAGCTGAAAGATGCTCTCACTGCCTACTTCCTGTAGACAGGGAGGTTTTGGTGGGCTGCTCAGGAACTGTGCCAGCCTTGTGTCTGACTTGTAACTGACTCATGAGAAAAGCGGCCTTATGTCAGAAAGATAAGAGCCAACAAATCGCCCCCAGGTGGTGTTAGTTTGGAGGTGACTGACCATTCTTTCCCTTCTTTGGGAGGAGACGGTAGGGAGGAAATTGGTGAGTAAGTAGTCTTGCCTGCATTTTTCTCCAGCTATGAGTGAAGTAGCCGAGCAGATAGTTGGTTCTCTGGGCTAGAATGGCTAGTGCAGCTCAGTGCCCTCTGAATCCCTTCCGCTGCTGTCAGAGTACTAGACTTAGGTCTCATCCATCCTGTGTTTTCTCTTCATTGCTCTTCTTAGGCTCTTGCCAGGAAACAGGCCATGTGCACAAAGGGAACTATGATAGTTCCATGGCTGCCACATTTTTCTGTGACCAGCCAAACTCCATCCCACTGACACTGGTTTCCCTCAAATCTCTCCCTGACAAAAACATGGTACCCTGTCCTGGTGTTGATTAGAAGCAGTGGTTCTGAACCACCATCCCTTGGTTCAGCTTAGAGGGCCCAGGCAGGTGGGCCTGCCTCCCATCCCCTGCTCTTCCCTCTCCACCCCTCCTGCCTCACTCCCATTTCCTGCAGGAGGATGCTTTGCCATCCTGGAGCTGTCAAGCACAGCTTTGCTTTGGCAGCACCATCACACACATACTGGTGGGAGAGGGGACGTGTTTATCACTTTTCCTGGAGATTATCTGTTTAAGCACTTCTCTGACAGTTACAATAACAAGGGCAGTGTGTTGTGTTTCCCAGCAGAAGGACACTTGCTGTTGAAAGATGTATAGCACTAATTAGAAATACATAACATCCGGCCACATGGCAGCCTTCTCCCGGCCGCTCCATTTCCTGATTTCATGCAACTTTGACGACAGTTGGTTTATGTTTTCCATGAATATGTTCTCAGAAAAATGAGAAAGTCTCCCTGTTATATAGGAGGAAGAAGAATATTTCTGTCCGAGCAGGTATTTGGCCATAGAGATAATAGGAGCCGTGGTCACCTGCCCAATTGTGGGAAGGGGCAGAACCAAGTTCAGACCTCAGGTGACTTTCTTAGTAAGAAATATTTCTGTCTGACTTCCTTAGCCAAAACCATTACCCTAAACCCTTGAGCAAGGCTGCTTTTGGAAAGAAGGGGAAGGCTGTTTCACAATGTTAATGAGTTCCTCAGCTCATGTCAGGCTCCTGCTACCTGACACAAAGCCAGAGGAACCCAGGCAAATACCAAGGCAAACAATGCCTTTTCCTCCCCCACCCACATCACTTGTTGGCTTGGCCCAGCCCAACCCTAGGGATATATATGGGCATTCATCAGACTAGGGCCAGTTTCCTAGGTCTATCCCCAAAGTGGGTGGACTCTGGGAACCTAGATGCTGTTTTCCTACCCACTTGTGTAATGGCGAATGCTTTCAAGGAGTCGTGTCTGATGGTTTCCAGCCTGCGGAAGCCCATCCCATGGAGATACTATGCACTTGGTGCGTTTTGCCCTTGGGGCACTGGGCCCAAGTTGCCATGGTTACTTGGATAAATAACAATTTTCTTTACCCTATTAAAAGGACCTAAGGTTGCAGAGACCATGTTTTATTTGTAGCTGTGTGCTCCGTGATACCTTGTACAGAGTCTAGCACATTCTACATGCTGAGTATGTGCTTGAGGTACCACTGAGCCAAGGAGAGGAACAGGCCTTCCAGGAGGTACTCCAGATAACATGGCCAGTCAGAGGTCTGACCAGCACTCAGACATGCTGACCCCTCAATTGTCTGTAAAATCTTCACCTGCTTGATTACGGCAGAGCAGCTTACTGGTTAATACTCCGAATCAGATGGACCAGACACATAAGCAGGCAGTGTTATCAACCTTTCTTCAGGAGGGGGTTGGGGGTGGGGAAGTCGAGGTGACATAACTGTCACCAAGGACAGCAGTCATGAAGCTGCTGCCCTGGGAAGGTGGCTGAGTGCTTTCAGATCTGTACCAAAGAGACTACATTAGTTGCTACCTTGCCTGGTCTCCAGACCTTACTGTAGGAGCCTTTAAAAAAGGACCCCACCTGGAGTCTACAAGGACCACAGATCCCATTGTTCTTAAGCAGTTCATTCTCCCCTTTGAGCCCTAGTCCCCCACCTTGAGCTCTGAGACACAGTCTAGCCCGAGATTGCCATTTGTCATAAAAATAGAAATAGGCTTGGTGAAAGAAATCTCTCCTTGTCCAGGCTAATGAGAGTGTCTTATTGTAGCCTTGTGCTTCACGAAATCCCAGTCTCTTGGAACCAGGACATCCCCCTCCATCCCTGTTAGCCTTCTGAGTACAGGTAACTTCTGCCCAGTTGATGAGGGGCACTAATGTTTACTCAGAGTGTCAGCTGCCAGGCTGTGGGCTCCACTTGTCTTCTTCCAGCTCCCTCTGTTCTGGACTCACTCCTCCTTCCCAGCTCTGTTGCTAGTTAGAGGTGGGATGTCGTCTGGGCGTGGCAGTGGCCTGGACTGAGCCTGGAGGCACTGACAGTGCTGGTGCCTGTGGGGAGGGTGAAGGGGAGAAGTTAGGTAACATTTCTCGACAACTTACATGTATTCCCCTTTCCTGCTTGCCATCCCCCCTCTTCTTGGCTCTTGGATCTTGTTTTCTTTGTAACAGAGGTTTAGGGCCTTAACAGGACAGGAATGAGAATGGTGACCTATTCTAATCACATGGATTGTTACCACTTCCTTAACTGCCTGCCACAGTTGAGTTGGAAAGTTAGAGGGTGACGTTCGGGACCAGTCGGCATCTGGAAGGATGGTGGGAAAGCTGCAATAAAACAATTGCTACACTGATGCTATTCATATGTTGGGCCATTCTGAGCAGCAGCCTGCTGCTCCTTCTTATGCCAGTACTTTCAAAAGTGGTTTGGGGCTGGCTTTGTGTACCCCAATCATGCTTGCTCCTGGGTAAAGATGGTAAGGAGTCATAGGGGTTGGGTTACATCTCCTGGAGTGACAACTTCAGTTGGGCCCCATTTACAAGACTATTGAACTGATGAGAGGGCTCCTCTTGGCTATTGAGGTTAAAATACAGGCAGGGACAGAGATCAGACATGTAGCTAATTATCCTTTTAACACTTAGAGATTCTGAGAGTTCTCCTGTATTAGAGAGGGAATTAACAGATTAGCTGCTGCCAGAGCTAGTGAGCCTGGCCCCTGATTCTGTCTCCTGTGGGTATGTGGTGTCTTCTCCTTGGAGGCTGCGTGTTGGACTGCTGCCTTCTGTGTGTCACCAGCTCCTCTCGAGGTCAGATGACGTGGCTTTCAGGGAAGGCCACTGATGAAGAGTAGGGACAGGTAGGTTTTTGGGAGTATGTCACATAGCTCCCACCAAAGAGTAATTCTGCCCACCAAAAAGATGGCTCCCTTCAGTGACCTGCAGCCAGAAGGAAGTTAGTTAACCAGGCTGAAAAAGTAACGGAAAGAGGGTACTGGTATTGGGAGCCAGATTTATTTTTTAGCAGTAGGGGAAGGAATTTGTGAAAACAAAAGCCAACATTGATTAAGTGCTTATTATGTGCCAAGACTATTCTGCATAAAATTAACTCATTCCATGAAAATAGGTTATTTGTGTCATTTGTGTTTTCTTAGGAGGAGGGACATAGAGGAAGTAAGGATGGAACAAAGGTTGGTGATTCAAGAGGATCATTTTTAAATGTGTATTTTTCCAATCTTAATTGAAGACTGTGCTCCTGTTATACGGTCAACAGACTGAGTTAATGAAGTCTGAGTTCTTGTTACCATAGCTTTACATTATCAGTAGACAGCTAAAGGCAGAGACCATGCAGCTTCAGCTGAAACTGCCCCTCCTGAGGCAAGTGTTTCTATAGAAGGGATGTGGAATTGACACAGGCCACCCTTATAATTTTATCAAACACATACCCAGTGCCAGACCTCATGGTCCGTGCTTCACGTGTGTTTGTACTTAGCTGTGTGACCACTCCAAAGGGGGAACAGCCCCAGTCTTCAGTAAAGAAAAGGAACTCGGTAACTTGGCCAGTGATGTGTGTCTTGTAAGGAAAGGAAAAGTAGCCCTTGTCCCCCAGGGTGCTGAGAGTTTCATTTGCCTCTCCTCAGACTGCTTCTCGGAGGAGTGCCGTTCTGTGATCCAGGAACAAGCTGCAGCTCTGGGCTTGGCCATGTTTTCTCTACTGGTCCGGCGCTGTACCCACTTACTTAAGGAGTCCGCCAAAGGTAAGCAGGAGGAGCTCCCTGCCTGCTGGGCTTTCCAGCTGCCTGGCCTTGTCCAGACAGACTTCACCAGGCCCTGCTGCTTTCTCGGTGTGTTCTCCCTGCAGCCCATTCTTCCTCTTACAACATGCCCTCTTCCTTTTGCCTGCCTAGCCAGTCCCATCGCCTTGTACAGCCTGATCATCTCTAAGGCCCTCTCCTCCTTTTTGGAGCACTCTTTTCCTCCCTCTTTTCTCCTTTTGGTAGTTAGGATTTTCACTGTACCTATGAGCTGCTGCCTGTTTCTGCAGCTTTAGGAAACCAGAAAAGTTGGTTTCCATAACTGATGTTGTGTTTTTCCTGTTTATCTCTGTTTCTCTTTGTGTGGCACTTGGTGAGTTCTGTCACCACTGTGGACCAGATAGAGCAGGTGCTGTTTATAGCCCTTAGGTTGAGACAGTATCCCATATCCTTTAAGGCTGCCCTTAGACGTCTAAGCCTGATTGCTGTGCAGTATAAGGAACGGCTGAAGGTTAACAACTGCCTTTTTAGCTCCTAGATCAATATTAGTGAGTTAATGAGATGCCACTATCACCCCATGCCACACCAGCTCTGTGAATGTCCCCAGCTTCGGAGGCTGCCTTTTTTTTTAAGGACAGAAGGGCAACTTTTTATTTTGAAATTACTTGAGATTTACAGAACAGTAGCAAGAATAGTGCAGAGAATCTTATGTACCCTTCGCCTGGATTCCCCAGTTCCCATTTTACCATATGGCCTTAGTTCTTCTTTACATGCACATATACTTAAAGTTATTACTTTTTTTCTTCTGAACCATTTGATTTTAAGTTACAGAGTTGGTGGCCGTTTACCCCCAAATACTTGACTTCATATTTCTAATAATAAAGATATTCTCTTAATAACCATTCTCAAAATTGGAAGTCAACATTGATACAGGACTATCATTGAATCTACAGACCTTATTTAGTTTGTGCCAATTGCCCTAATTCCTTTATAGCAAGGGGGAAAAAGCTTTTTTCTGCTCTAGGATCCAGTGCAGGAGCACACGTTGCATTGGGATGTCACCGTGTCTCTTTAGTGTCGTTTAATTTGGGATGGTTTTTCAGTCTTTCTTTGTCCTACATGTCCTTGTCGTTTTTGAAGAATAGAAATCATTTGCACAGTGTCCCACAATTTGGGTTTCTCTGATGTTTCCTTATGATTACATTCAGGTTATGCAGTTTTGGCAAGAACTCTGGTGACATCTTGGTACTGTGCTGAAGGAAAGCTGGAAGGGTGGGTTAGAGGCCAGAGTAGAGGCTTCAGCCAAGCCACAGGTGAAGTCGAAGCAGTTGTGTCCAGGGGCAGACCCAGTACACCGGTTCTCTCTTTGTCCTGCTTTTCAGAATCCTCTTAGGTGCTGGAGCTGGTCCTCGCTTCTGGGCCCAGGTTTCCTGTGGACTTGGTCTCCCTTCCCTAAGAGCTTGCTGTCGTCCCAGCGCCCCAGGCCTCACTCGGGGGCTACAGCAGACATAGGCCCAGTTCTCACCCTTTGCTTCTGCAGCTCAGCTGTCCTCTCCTGAGGACCACGATGACCAAGACGACATCAAGGTGTCTTCCTTTGTCCCGGACCTGAAGGAGCTGCTCCCCAGTGTGAAAGTCTGGTCAGACTGGATGCTCGGCTACCCGGACACCTGGAATCCTCCTCCCACATCCCTGGACCTGCCCTCACAGTGAGTTGACCTGCCCATTGCTTCAGCACCACTGGCCTGGACCCGCCCGTGTTCCCGCAGCTCTCCTCTTCACCCTGCTCTCTGTTTCTGCCCACAGCCTGCTTGCTTCTCTGTTCCTTCTTTATTTGAACTTTTTAAAAATACTTTCCCTGTTCTCTGATGTTTTAGGTGATTTTTCCTGTTATCTAGGCTTCCCCCTCCCCTCACACTCTCTTTTTCCTCTCATTCTCCATGTAGTTATTTGTTCCTGCTCTCGCTCCCTCATTCTCACTCACCATCTCTGCCTCTGGAGGCTGGGTGTGGGTGTGTGTGTGTGTGTGTGTGTGTGTGTGAGAGAGACTTTTTGTCTATTTCTTTCTCTATTAGTTTTTCTATGCATCTTTTTAATTTTGTTTTTGAGACAAAGTCTCACTCTGTCGCCCAGCTTGGAGTGCAGTGGCATGATATTGGCTCACTGCAACCTCTGCCTCCCAGGTTCAGCCTCCCAAGTAGCTGGGATTGTAGGCATGCACCATCATGCCTGGCTAATTTTTATGTTTTTAGTAGAGATGGGGTTTCACTATATTGGTCAGGCTGGTCTCAAACTCCTGACCTCCAGTGGTCTGCCCTCCTCTGCCTCCAAAAGTGCTGGGATTATAAGTGTGACCACCATGTCCGACCAATATATCAGTTTGTGTCTGTGCTGATTCTGGATCTGTGTCAGTCCATGTCTGCTTTGGTCCCATCCACATCTGCGTCTGTGATTATATGTTCCTGGATGTCTGGGTTCGTGTCCATGTTTGTGTATAACTGTGTCACTCTGTATTATGCCAGTCTGGGTCTCTCTGTTGAGGGGGAGATTTCTGTGTATGTGGGTCTGCCTGTATGTGCCTGCTTTGCCTTTTACCTACCTGCCTGTCTGTCCTGGCCTGTCTCTGCCTGCCTGCCTCTGCCTTTCTTTTTGCCCCTGCTGTCATCTGTCTCTACTGTGTGTGTGGCGCACAAGCCTCATCAGGGGTCAGCATACCATGCCCCGCAAGCTAATAATGGTTTTAAAAAATCAAACGAGTACTATTTCATGACTCAAAAAATTGTATAAAAGTTAGATTTTAGTGTCCATAAAGTTGACTGGACTATAACCATGCTTATTTGTTTACACTGTGTCTGTGGCTGATTTCACACTACAGAGCAGAATGGAATAGTTGCCACAGGCAGTATGGTTCACACCACCTAGAATATTTGCAATCCAGCTCATTACAGAAAAGGCTTCCTGATTCTGATCTCTGTCCATGTTTTATGTGTCACATTCTTCTTTGTGTTAGTGTCACTGTGTGTGTTCATGTTTGTACAATAGTATCTTCATGTATGTACATGTAGGCTCCATCTGTTCAGTCCTGTTGACTGTTCATCTCTCCCTCCTGTTCCCTTTAATTTTCCCTCCCTCCCTCCTTTCCCTTCCCTCCCTCCCTCCTTTCCGTTCCCTCCCTCCCTCCCTCCCTCCCTTTCCCACTCCTCCTCTTCCCTTCCTCCCTCCCTCCCTCCCTCCCTCCCTCTCTCCCTTCCTTCCTTCCTTCTCTTTTCTTTTCTTCCTCTTTCTTTATCCTTTCTCCTTCCCTTCCTGCCTTCCTTTCACAAGGTCTCACTCTGTCACCCATGTTGGAGTGCAGTGGCACAATCACAGCTCACTGCAGCCTCAACTTTCTGGGCTCAGGTGATTCTCCCACCTCAGTCTCCCAAGTAGCTGGGACTACAGGCATGCACCACCACGCCTGGCTAATTTTTTGTATTTTTTTTTTTTAATAGAGACAGTGCTTTGCCATTTTGCCCAGATTGGTCTTGATCTCCTGGGCTCAAGCAGTCTGCCTTTCTCAGACTCCCACAGTACTGGGCCTCTCTTTCTTCTTATCTCTACTCTTAGTGTCTCTGTCTTTCTCTGTTTCACCCCTGCCCCCACATTTCTCTTTCCCTCTTCTTTTTCTTTCCCTGCCCTGCATCCTCTGAGTTGTGATCTTCAGCTGCTTCTATGTACCCAAAGCCCCTTCATGCTCTGGGTTAAGCATTTATGTGTGTTTTAGAACAAGCATCCTTACCCAGTACCTCATGATTTATCTCCAGTCTTCTATTCTGGAGAGAAATAATACTGGAGGATAGATTGTGGAGACCCTGGCTACTGTGGAGGGAACTTTTGGGGAGTAGAGAAGGGAGCTTGTCTGGCTTGGGGACCAGCCATGTGAGTCTCCTGGAGTCATGGGTGACCTGCAGAGGGAAGGCTCTAAAGTATATATTTCTGGGCAGCAGTTTCTGTGTGGATTGTGTGGTCTTGACTTTTCCACCTTTCTTTCTAAAGGTTTGCACTGTCCTCACCTCAAGATGCACCCCTGGACTGTTATTAACCTCAGTCTCCCCATGCCCTCCCCACCTCTAGCTCTGTAACTGTGTGGATGGCACTCACAGCATCGGACTGTTCTCTGCATTCTATCTGTGGGCCTCCTAGGTTTCCAAAATGCACTCCAGGCTGAGGCCTTGGGGCCCCAAGTTGTGCAGCTGGGGCCACACAAAGGAACTCTGGATCTGCCGGCTAGGGGAAAGCTGTTTCTCAGCAGTGATCCCCAAAGAGGTAACATGTACAGCCTCAAACTTTTCAGGCTACTCATCTGTAGTGAGGACTAGGCAATTTGCAGTTTTGAAAAGAAAATGCCAAGAAAGGACTCAGTTCTCCAAGTGTCTAAGCTACTGCTTCTGAACATGTGCAGGGGTCACTGAGTGTCCCTTCCTTCCTCTCGGGTCAGGAGACTGGCCATCTGTCCCTGGAGCCTGGGCCTTCCCTGGGTCACCTCCTTACAAGCACAGGTCCCTCAGACAGGATTCACACAGCCCCTGTTTACCCATATCCTGGGCTCTCTCAGGCAGCATGTCTCACTTCATCCCTCCTCCCTCTCTCACTCCCTTTTGGCTTTTATTTGGCTGAGGAAATGGAAAGCTCACACAGGAAGTGCTGGGCCTCATTTGCTTGAGATGCTGAGTCTGTTTTCTCTTTGGATGCTGCAACAAATGGCCCGTTGCCGGCGCTGTGAGCTGCTGCCCATCTTTGGGCAAGGGCTCAATCTACAGCCAGGCACGTGGTCCAAGCTACAGCCATCCCCGGCTGGGCTTCACATTCTGGGCTACAGAAAGGCAGAGGGGGTTGGGACATTTGAGTCATACTTGCTTAGTCTTTTCAAGCTTCTTCACAAGGAGGGCAAATCTGACCAAATAATATATTGTATTTAATTGCCCAGTAAATACGTTACTATAGCTGTGGATATCACTTACTTTCTCGTGAAGCCAATCTGGGCTAGAGAAATCAGTGTAATAGAGAAAAAAGTCTCCTTCTGTGCTCTCTCTCTTTCTCTCTCCCTCTCTCTGCAGTTAGGATCAGCAGCTGGTTATCTCTGGAATGCAAGTTTAAGCTTGAAAGAGAGGCTTTGCTATCCTGGGGCCTGACCCCAAAGCATGGCTGTTTAAGGACTGGTGTCCCTTCAGCTGAGCAATCCTGGCCTGACTGCTACTAAGAGTAGTCCTACCACCTACCCTTCAGATCAGAGGACTGGAAAAGCGGAATAAGACTAAGACTTCACCTCATTTCTTTTGTTTGCCATATTCTCGTATGGCTTCCTAATACCCACTAAGCAAATACTCTGGTTGAGAGATTGGCAAGGTATGGTGGTTCTGTGGGTTTCAAATTTTATCTTAGGCCCACCAATCTTACATTTCGAAGAGGCTTTTCTTTTAAGGTCATAGAAAATAACACACCCCAGTGGTTCTGTAGATGTCAAAACTGTAATCCCGTGACACTTGTAAAGTCCTTGTTGCTGCTCTTCATTTGAAGGGTTTAGAAATGCTCCCAAGGGAGTAGTAAGGAAATTGTGGCTATTCAGTGCCCCTTCTTGGCATGCTTTCATTGCTGTTTGCCTGCGTTTGTTCTTTACAAAGATAAATTTCTCTGATCCTAAGATAAGGTGACCACAGAGCCTATATTTCCGACAAAGAGGAAGTCCCCTTTGCTTTTCCTCCAGAAACCCCATTTCCAAATGGCCCCTCTGACACGTTGGACCCTTGTTTCATCTCTCTTCCTTCATTCCTCCCTGTCTTTCCCTGTGCAGTTAGAGAATCATTGCACAGCGTCTTCCCCTCCCCTAGGGGAATTCCAGCGTTCATCATTGGTTTCCTTGGTTTTCTCCTCTTCGCCCATGTTCCTCTTCTTTCCAGTCAAATCCACAATAGCAGACTTTCTACACTGTCTTTCACAGTGTAGACAGTGTAGAAAGACATGTGGAACACCTAGGATGAGGATGACAGACTATCATTGGCACTGCAGAGTGAAAAAGGCAGGATTGCTGGGCATTTGTGCCTTCCTTCACTGTGGCACCAGTTAGATCTGTGTGCTAGAATCAGCATCCATGGAAGTGATTTCCCATTTGTACCTATTATGGATAGTTAACAAAATGGCTTCATAATCCCAGGAGATGGTTGGTATCGAGGATTACAGCAGGGTGTGGACAGTGGCCTGGGGCCACTGTGAAAGACAGTGTAGAGTGCTTTGGTCTATTTAGAACAGACTACTGTGTTTGGAGGGGCCATCTTGTTGCCCTATCTGCTAGCATAGTTTGTGTTTCCTTCCATACCAGGCCTCTGGTGAGAAGGGAGAGGCAGCTGCACCTCACTTCAGCAAGTTGAACACAAGGAAAGTTGTGCTGGAGAGGGGTAGACCGACAGGCCTCATGAACCTGAGCAGAGTGACCCCTTGCATCCCAGGACCTTTGGCAAGGCTAGGGCAGTGGGACAGCCTACCTCATTTCAGTCTCTGCTGAGGCCAAATCTTCACTTATCCTGATCTCTAGTTCTCAGTAAGTGAAAGAGTCAGGGGACTTTGAGAACATCCAAACCTAGCCCAGCTGTGGCAGTTGGTTTATTGCTTTCAGCTGGTACTTGAACCCAGGTCCTGGTCTTGGAGGTTTTCCCAGGTCTAATCCCCAGAGCCTTCTCTGCAGCTGTATGACACTGCGCTGACCCCGAATGAGGATAGGAAAATAGAACCAGTGCCAAGCCAGAGTCTCTTTTTCATTTGGAGTCTGGCTGTCTGCCCATGACCAGGGTTACATAATGGGAAACATAGCTGGGGCTCTGGAGAGCCCGCGTTTCACCAAGCTGCCCAGACCTTCGCATTCTGATGCTATATATCTTCCTAATTGTAGCTCGGATGCATTTATCACACTGTTGGATTGGAGTACTGTTTAAAGAAAACAAAACTCTAGAAATTCTTGTACTTGCTGCTTTTCCATGGTTTGTCTTACATAGTCTATAGAGCACCCTGGAAAGGTTCGTAAGGAGCCCTCTGAGGTATTGTCACATAGGGAGAAATAGGGATACATAGGGCATATGCAGTAAGCTAATTTCCTCAGGGAGCTTACATGTGTTGACTCTGTAGATGAGATATAAATGCTCAAGTTAAAAAACATATAGTTCACTCACCTTCACAGGGCAGCTCTGAAATAAGAACTAATCCCAAGTCTCATCGGCACCCCTTCAAGGACGCTTAATACGTCTTCGCAAAAGGGCATTTTAGGAGATCACTGAGTAATAGTCCATCAGCACTTCCCTGAAGGAAGTGGTGGTGACTGTGGGAAGCCCCTTTGCTACCCTGGCTCCCCACCCAGTCTCCCTGGCTCCGGGTCGGGGCGTTAGCACTACAGCCTGGCACCAGGGGGTTCCTTTTCCTCCAAGTGCTGAGTGTGGGGCACACGTGATCTCTCCCATGGCAGGAGCCCCTGTCCCCTCCCCACGCCTCCCATAGGGCTCCTTGTGAGAGGAAGGGGTGTTGGCCTAAGGCTCCAGTCTGACCCCAGCAGGGTACAGCAGCTGACCCCAGGGAGAGTACTTTCCATCTCTGAGCTGAGGTTATTTGGGTCCAATGTGTGCTAAACTAAGATGTGTTGGAGTGGTTACAGCTAAAAGTTTGGAGAGGCAGGAACCGTGAGAATCCGCACCAGGGAGGCCGCCGAGGGCTCCACTCATGCCGTGGAGATGTCAAAATCCCCTAGGGGCTGCTCTTTCCCAAAGATGCAGTGCTGATGGGTTTAACACACCATAGTGATATGACAGAGGCTATACATATGAGTGTAGCTTTGGAGAACCGAAATCAAATAAGGCACTGACCCCGCAGAGATTGGGACAGTGTATAGTAGAGGTGCTCTGAGACTTGAGAAATCCTGGAGGTTGTTGTGACCTATTGCTGGCCATAGGGTTCCAGCTGCACTGCTTAAAACATGGAGAGGTTTCTGTTCTTGCAGGAAGGCAGGATGACTAAGCTTCAGAATTTGATTTGCCCTTTTGGGCAGAATTGATTTACAGTGAGTACTATCCCAGAGGCCCAAGTTAACTTGTTTGTATAAACTAGAAAGATAGAAGGGACTATCCTCACACCTAAGTCTTACACGCTTTAGTGGTCATCCGATAAACCTCATTCTTAGAGGATGGCATCTTCCTGCTCACGTCTTAACTCCTGGAATGGTGATGTTTGATACCTTTGTGTCTTCTTTGTATCATGTGGCATCTAGATGACACATTGCTACTAGAAATTTCAGGGAGCTATCGAGAATTCTCCCCTCTATATCCCAACTCAGGGCCTGCCAAGCTAGTCAGCACTGGGATACCACAGTCCAGTCCTTAGCTCACTGCAAACAATTGGCATGACATCTTGGCTTTCCAAGAGACGTGCTGAGCCATTTCAAGCCCAGGTATTATTATTTTAACTCTACCATACTTGTTGGATTCAAGTTCATTCCTGCTATTAGTTGCTCACTTCCTGTGGTTTTCTCCAGTGGAGTGAGAAGTTCTTCAGGGTAACAGTGGTCTTATGTTAGCTTCTGACTCTTACATGGAGAGTCGTAGGCTAGGCTGTAATGGCCCACAGGGAAACAGTTTGAAAAGGTGGATACTGCATGCCTTCATCATGGTTCTCTTGTTATAGCCGTTTGTCTGTCTTTGTGTCTGTACCACATGGTCATCCTCTTTTTCAGCTTCCTTGTGCCTAGCTTCTGTGCCATCTTGGCTGTGTTTCCAGATCCCCTTACTCTAGGAACCAGAAGACCCAACTTGTTTCCCATCTGTCCTGCTTCTCTGATCTTCCATAGCTCGGAAACACAATGCACGGCTTCTTCTCACTCAGCTCTTTCCGGGTTTGTTCTGCAGCTGTGGAGTCTGAATGTTAGTGTTTAAACAAGCTGGTATTACACAGGAAATGGCCACCTCCACAGGCCCCAGCAGGCTTGTAACATGGGGTCATTGTACTTGATATTAATCACCAGTCAGCTTGTTCCCCCACTAAAATATGAAGTAGTGTGTGAGTGCTTGGTCCTCCTTAGACTTGCCAGAAAGATGGACTGAGTCTTGGTCAGGCATTAGTGCTCCACTGTTTTCAGACTCTCTCCTCCTCTCAGTCCTGCCCCAGTGGAACTTTCAGAAAAAGTCCTACCTGACCCCTTCCCCATGAAGCTGGCAGACCGCCTTTCTGAGTTCTGGGCAAGAAGGTAGATTATTGCGGTATAGCACGTCTCACCTGTTATACCGTAATCTGCCAGAGGATGCTGTAGTTGGGTAACATCTCCTGCGAGAAAACCAACATTTTAGGAACACAGAAACCCACTGCCCCTCTGAGAGCAGGGCTTCTCAGTTCCCTGGGCTTAAGCTCCCTTTCCACAGCTATTTGCAGAACTAACCCCAGCCGGAAGGGTTAATCTGACTCCCCAGTCAATATCCCCCAGACAACCAGCCAGGAGTGTGTGTTGGTTTGTTTCTGTGAAATGTGTTTCCCCAGTCACCTGGGCTGGCCTGGGCTGCATTGTATCGGCCAGCAGCTGCACTGCACTCAAACTGACAGATACATTAAACTTTGGAATTCTGAGGCAATAAAAAGTAAATTAACTCTTATTTTTTTCCTTTCCTAGTGGAGTAAGTGAATGCATGTCTGTAGGGAAGCAAGTGAGCCTTGGTTCTGAGTGCATACTTCTAACTAGTCACTGTTGGTTTGTCCCAAACTAGGATCTGGCTTTCAGACTCCAGCCAGGGGTCTGCTTTCCTGGTGTGTGATGTGTTCTGTGGGGTTGAGCCAGTGGGTCACCTTGCAACTGCTGATCCCCGCTCACTAATCACACCACAGCTGCTGAGAGACTCCCTTGCCATCATCCTGGGAGCCATAAACAGACTCATTGGACACGGTTTCGTAGTCTGTGGCTGCTTTGTGTCTGCTTGAAGAGTCCACTCTATAGTGGGATGTCATGGGCTCTGGGAGTTTCCCTAAAATCTACATTGAACCAGAACAAACCGGAACGACCTGCCTGAGCCCAGAGCACTCTAGAGGGTCCATTTCTAATCAAAAGTCATTTCAGATTATTTGAAAAACCTTTGGGGAAGTTATTTCCCAAGCATTTCCAAAAGATTGGCACCTGTTCATAGATCCTCATCGCCACCCAAATTTGACCTTTGGCTTCTTGGCCCAGGCCAACCTTGAATCATAGGGTCTAAGGGCTGCTGTTGGGTGAAGGTTAGAAGGTGCTTCTGGATGGGATGAGGAACTAAAGCAGGAAGAAGCTAAGCTTTTCCCCTTCTACAGACAGGAAATCCTATGTTCACCCACAGAACTGACCTCCAGCCCAGAGGCCTGACTGGGTAGGCTGAGGTGATGTTGCCCAGGTTTCAGGAATTACCTCATCCTTTTGCAAATACCTTAACTTTTGAGTTTAGACATCTCACCTAGTTTTTCAAAGCACCTTTTCCTTTTAGTTTCCTGACACTTCCTCACTCCTGTAGAGAGTCACTGTGTAGCCTGCGGGTCTCTGAGAAGTTGTGTTCCTGTCCGTGGTGTTCAGTGAAAGGAGATAACTGAGGATGGGAAATGTGAACTTAGTTAGGGTAGTCCCACTGAGATACCAGAAGAAGGCAGCTACTCAGCATCAGAGTACAAGACCAGTCTGAATTCACCAGAGCAGAAATGATGAAGCATATTGTATATTTCCTTGGTTCTGCACAGCCTAGCTTGGCTCTTGGACCCCTTTTATTTATATTTCTGAGTTGGGAACTCAGGGCACTCACTATGTCTTTTGGCATCAGTTGCTGTCTTACAAATCAACATTGAGGTAGTGATTCTCATCCACCTTATTTTTGCAGCAAGTCTTAAGGTTTTGGTACAAAGTGGGTGGTAATGGGCAAAAAGGCATATGTGGGCAGGGGTCCCTAGTGGTGGCCAGCAGTCTCTGGGAGGAGTCAGTTTTGGTTTATCTGAGCCTTAGGGGACAGGAGAGCATGGTAATGAGAACCACATGGTACCACATATTTCTTCATCTTGGATCCAAGATGGTAGGGGTGGGAGGATGAGAGAGGGATGTGGGGCCTCCCACTGTGGCAGCCGTGGGTAATTTTCAGCCGCCTCTCTCTGGCTGGGGTTGCTGCTGCCCATACCACTCCCCAGCCCCCAACTATATCCTGTAGCAGCCTTGACCTGCACAGCACCAGCCAGGGTCCCCAAGCCAAGAATTCAGCTGGGAGACTTTTCACCTTCTTCCTTCTCACTGTCGTCTTTCCTGTTTATTTTCCAAATTGCTGCTCTGCAGCCGAGCAGTGCCTGTTGGCCAAAGCTCACCAGTGCTGTGGGATCAGACACAGGCAGTGGGCTCAAGTGGCCAGCAGGGCACTGGGGGAGGAAGCGGGGAACTGGAAGAGCCTCCCTGTGCGTCTCCCATGGGCAGTACTAACCTCGGAGGCGGCCCTGAGCAGCCCTATCACATCCGGTGCTTGTCTCTGCAGCCGGACCGGAGGATAAACTATCAGGGCTGTGGGGCAGTGCATCATTCCTCTTATTATTTTCTCCTCTGCAGATGGGGTCGTGGAAAGTTCAGTTCCTTTTAACCCTCGAAGTTCTGTTTATTCTACAGCTGGTAGCCTGAATGCCGCGTTTCCCATTACATCACAAAGGAGCTCAGGCAGATCTCTGCACAGAAACGTGTTGCAACTGTTTATTTTTTTCCATATTTAAACATTTCTGACAGCCAAACCCGGCTGAGCCAAAAGATGGAGCTTTGTGAATGAGTCTGGTTGTCGGTGTCTGCGCTGAGAGAGGCTTTAGAAAAGTCGTCTCTCCGGTGATTCTTCCCAAACATATTCTTTTTCCTGGGTAAAGCCTGTGAAGCGAGTTACTTCTGCAGTACACGTGTGTTGATTATGTGCCGTTGTGTGATTAATGGGGCTGTGTTCCGCCTGGTTCCCAGGACACACTTGAAAACAAGATGTTTCATTTCATTGCCTTTTCCTAGTGCAATGATTACAGTAAATAAACCAGCGCAGCCTCCTTCCACCTGGAGCCAGTCAGGGAGTTCCCATACCTCTGCTCCACTTTCTCCCGCACTGTCACCTTTCGTGGCATATCCCTCGGATGCTTTCTTTTCTGCCATCTCCCAAAGATTCTTAGTCTCCAGGAGAAACAAATTGCTTAGATCTGAGGCCCCTCCCTAGTAGGACTCATAGGCAGTAACTCCACTGGGGAGATTCCAGATGATTCTTCTGTGTTGTTTTTATTGAGAGGGTCTCATTGTGTTGCCCAGGCTGGTCCTGAACTCCTGGCCTCAAGTGATCCTCCCTTCTCATGTTCCCACAGTACTGGGATTGTAGGCGTGAGCCACCACACCCAGCCCAGGATGATTCTTACAGCTCTCTTTACATACTGCCTCTTGCCACTCTACCTCTTGAATCTAATTGTGAGGCTTTTCTTTGTCATTCTCCTGTACATCTCTTCTTTCAGAGTACAACTTAGCATCCATAGGATACTATCTGTTCCAGACTCCCTGGTTAAGTGCCTCTCTGGAGAAGAAAGCCAAGTCTGTAGACTTGGCAGTTCCTATATCTTTACCACAATTTGTAGTATCCCTGGGCAGGCAAGAAAAAAAGAAAAGAAAAGAAAAAAGTTTATGGATCCTCATCACCCACCGAAGTAGGAATCTGACCCACAGTCGATTTTTGACAAGTGATGGTGACAGAGAAATGAACCTTTTTTTTTTTCCTTTTTAAAATAATTCTACCCCAAAATTTCAGTTAGGGAGAGCCAAACTTTGCAGTTTCAAGGTTTCTTCTCAGGTTCGATCAGGACCTGGTGATAGCAATTAGGACAGCCAGCCATACCAGTTTGCCCAGGACTGGGGGAGGTTTCTGGGGATGTGGGACTTTCACTGGTAAAACTAGGACAGTCCCACACAAACCAGAATGGTTGGTCACCCTGTGTCCCTGTATCTAACCTTCCACAAATGAGAGAAAGGAGAGGCATGGAATGGCTGAAACAGCACTGATGAAATGTGTAGGAGGCTTTACCTTCCTGTGAGAATGTTGATGGCCCAGAAATGAGGTTGACTGATTGATTGATTGCCTGCTTATATATAGGGAAGAGAGTTCTAAAGCATTGTAGGAGGAAAATCTGCGTGACTTTTTCTGTATTGTGACGAGACCCTCCATGGCTGTGGCTGGAGGAGGAGAGGCTGGTGCTCAGTTCCTGTCTGTATGGCATATACTGGACTGGACAGCAGTGGGGAATTCTGGGAGCACCCTTGGGCACTGGGTGTCTTTAGTGTTTGAGTAAGCATCTCAGGCACACCGTCTGGAAAGATGACAGGACCCTGTATTAGTCAACTGATTCTCTAAATTCTTTTTCCTCTCTGGTGAGGATTAAAAACTCCCCCTAATCAATTTCAACTTTGCGTAGCTCCACATACACATACCTCAGATTGGTGCCTTGGGCACGGTTTTGTTTCCTAGCATTTGGGGTCTGATTTCCTGGCAGATGCCAGCCTAGACAACATTTGCTGCAAGTACCTCCCTGCTCACAAGTACTGAAAATACTTTTTTTGACTGGTCCCTCTTTAGAGCTGCTCTTTTCTTACCTTATTTCTCACAGTGTTGCTGTGGATGTGTGGTCGACGCTGGCTGATTTCTGTAACATACTGACTGCAGTGAATCAGTCTGAGGTGCCACTGTACAAGGACCCTGATGATGACCTCACCCTTCTTATCCTGGAAGAGGATCGGCTTCTCTCGGGCTTTGTACCCTTGCTGGCTGCCCCTCAGGACCCCTGCTACGTGGAGAAAACCTCGGACAAGGTCAGCGCCAGGCCAAACATCCCTCCCCATTTGCCCCTCCTCTTAATTCTCCAGACTTTTTTTATTCTTGGGAAGTTTTCTGTGCAAATGGAACATGATTAAGTCATTGAGAAGGGTGTTAAGGGAAAATATCGACCTTTTAGCCGCTGACATCTAGCTCTGTGTCCTGAAAAAAAAAAAAAACCCTCTCGACTTCCTTTGGTGTGTGTGTGTGCTCGCTGGCATGTTGTATATACGATCATTTCCTCACTTGTTTAAATAGTGCAGCTTGTGTTGGCAGTGCTCTCACTCAGCTCCAAATGGTTTGCATCATGCTTAAAGCACCCTCCTTTCTCCCCGCTTCCTTCTCCCCCCACCCCCCACCACAAAACTCTGCACTAGGAAAACAGCCAGGGCTTTTTCCCTTCTCTAAGGAGGAGAGTGATAAATAGGTGACTAGAGAGAAGCAGACACCATGTGTTAACTTAGGAAAAAAAAAAACTTTGAGGAACATGAAGCATTCCCCGCTGCCTGGTTTCTATTTTCCTTCCTCTGAGGACTGTGTTTTAACCTGAACGTTTTTCTTGCCTGTCTGTTTATAGAAAACAAAGCCCATTCCCTGTTGCACTGATGGGGACTGTGGAGCTCTTAGTCTGTGCTTAACAGTTGGGTTTTAAGCCAGGTAAAGAGTAGAGTAGTCCAGTCAGCTTCACAGTTCCCACAATAGCAGTTACTAGGCTGGGGAAGTAGCACCCACAGATCTTGGGAGCAAAGTGTGTGTGGAGGAGGCAGGGAATACCCTGTGACTAATTTCTGCATAGGAGTTAGCATCCCATCCCCTGCGAAGAAGCCTTTGGGGAGGGTTCCACAAACGTCTTCCCAGGAGAAGGTCTTTAGACCTAGATGAAGTCCAAACTAGGGACACAGGTAGATGTTTTAAAAAAAAAATAAAAATTCCTAATGTGAACCACAGCTATGAGAGACTTTATACAGAATATAAAAGTTTAAAAACTTGTTCTTGGCCTGTTGCAGTGGCTCACACCTTTAATCCCTGCACTTCGGGAGGCCAAGGCGGGCGGATCACTTAAGCCCAGGAGTTTGAGACCATCCCAGGCAACATGAGAAACCTGTCTCTTTAAAAAAAAAAAAAAAAAACCTTATCTTTGGTATAAAAGAGTATTTCTTCACTATAGAAAATTTGGAAAACACAGGCAAATAAAAAGAAAAATTACCTGTCATCCTTCTTTCTACTCAGACTAAAAGCACTATTATTTTGCAAATCATATTTAATTTGTAGCATACACACACACTTTCATTTTTAGTAAAACTGGAGGTCATATTATATATTTATATGTAGTATTTATTTGGAGAGAGGTTTCACTCTGTTGCCCAGGCTGGAGTATGGTGGTGCAATCTCAGCTCACTGCAACCTCTGCCTCCCAGACTCAAGCGATTCTCCTACCCAACCTCCCGCATAGTTAGGACTGTAGGCACCCACTTCAATGCTTCAATAAGTTTTGTATTTTTTTTCTAGAAATGGGGTTTCAGCATGTTGCCAGGCTGGTCTCAAACTCCTGAGCTCAAGTGATGTACCTGCCTCAGCCTCCCAAAGTGCTGGGATTATAGGTGTGAGCCGCCATGCCCAGGTGTATATATTATTTGTAATCTGCTTTTTTCCTAATATTTTAAATATATTCTTATATGGAGTCATTTTTATAGTTACCTAGAATTCTTTTATATTCCAAGATTTCTTTAACCAGTCTTTGCTCTATTGAACCAAGAGAAGGTTCCCAACTTTTTTACAGTTATAAACTGTACAGTGAATCAATTTCTCATATCAGAATTTTAGCATATATTCCCTTTGGTTAAATTGCTTAAGTAAATTAAGGTTCTAGACATTGATACGTCAAAAACTCATACTCTTTGGATGCATTTAATGGCTACTGGGGCTTGGGAATCAGAGAACCTCTCTTTCCCAAGAGGAATACTTTATGCCTTTCAAACAAAAACTTAGAGTGAAATTCTGCTCTTCTAGTCTCAGAATGGGAAAATCATGGGGATTTGTAGTCTGTGAGGCTGAGTACAGCTAGCAAGTTGTTTTATACTTGTGGAAGATGTTGAGTTAGAAGAGAAACTGGATGGCCTGGCTTGGGCCAGAAAATTTGGAAAACACAGGCAAATAAAAAGAAAAATTACCTGTCATCCTTCTTTCTACTCATTCTCTTCTTTTGTGATCATGGGGTGGTCTTGGTTCCAGAGGATGCTTTTGGGAGTTTGCTATGGAAGCTGTCTTTAGTGTGGGACAGGTGCTGACTAGAAGGGCTCTGATGAGTTTCAGATTTCCCATGCCCCGTCTTCCAGCTTTAGTGTTGGGTACCATGCCTGCGCACTGGCTCGAGTAGAACACAGAGCCAGCAGAGCAGCCCTCAGCCTAGGTAGTGATCCACAGGCTACCTAGGGTGCAGTTGCAGGTCAGTGAGACTCAGGTAGGTCTCCACGTCAAGGACTATGAAATAGGTATGTCACACCTAACATGTCCAAATTTAAACTCCTGAATCCGGCCCTACTCCTACCCGCCAACCTGGTCTTCCTTTACTCTTCCCCATCTTGGTAAATGGCAGCTTTGATTTTTGGGTTGCTCGTGTCAGAATAACCCTCATCAGGGTTATTCTTGCTTCTTTCTCACACCTCCATATCAAATCCATCAGCAGTTAATGTCTTCTTTACCTTCAGAATACATAAAGATACAATTCTGTCTCACCACTGCACCCCGGTTCAGTTGGTTGCAATGCCTTTTAACTGCTTGCTCTAGTTCTTTGTCCCTTCAGGCTTTTTTTTTTTTTTTTTTGGAGGCAGAGTCTCTCTGTCTCCAGGTGCCAGACTGGAGTGCATTGGCACAATCTTGGCTCACTGTAACTTCTGTCTCCCGGGTTCAAGCAGTTCTCCTGCTTCAGCTTCCCGAGTAGCTGGGACTACAGGTGTACACAACCATGCCCAGCTAATTTTTGTATTTTTTGGTAGAGACGGGGTTTCACCATGTTGGCCAGGATGGTCTTAATCTCTTGACTTCGTGATCCGCTCATCTCAGCCTCTCAAAGTTCTGGGATTACAGGTGTGAGCCACCACGCCCAGCCTCTTCAGTATATTTAAAAAATATCAGTAAGATATGTCAGTTCTTAGGTCAAAACCTTCTGATGGTTGCTCTTCTCACTTAGAGGCCAGAGTTTTAACAATAGCCTACAATGCCCTCCATAATCTGACCCCACCTTCATACCACTCCCAAGCTCTCTAACCTCAGGTCCTGCTGCTGTCGTTGAACCCAGTATGTCACATTGACATCCTTGCTGTTCCTCAAACAAACCAAGTGCTCATGCCTAAGAGTCTAGGAGTTGCTCTTCTCTTCACCAGGAGCACTCTGTACTCAGCTGTGTGCCTCTCTCACTCCCTTCTAACTGTCACCTTGGTAGAGAGAGCTTTCCTGGCCACGTCGTATAATCACATAAAGTGTTACTCTGCTTTATTCTCCATCCATGGCAGGGGAAAATAACATCTGCTGAGTATCGTGTCAGTCCCTAGGCTAGGTACTTCTGTGCAGTATTGCATTAAGTTCTCTAAATAAGCCTGCCATGTAAGGATTATTACCTTCGTTTTTTAAGAGATGGGTCTCACTTTATCATCCAGGCTGGAGTCAGTGGCACCTCAAATTCCTGGGCACAAGGAATCCTTGCCTCAGTGGGACCTCCATCTCCTGGGTCCAAGTGATTCTCTTGCCTTAGCCTCCCGAGTAGCTGGGATTACAGGTGCACCACGACACCCAGCTAATTTTTTTGTATATTTGACTAGCTGGGACTAAAGGCATGTGGCACCATGCCTAATAAAAAAAATTTTTTTTGGTAGCGATGGGATCTCATCATCTTGCCCAGGCGGATCTTGAACTCCTAGGCTCAAGTAATCCTCCTGCCTTGGCCTCCTAAAGTGCTGGGATTATAGGCATGAGCCACCCCCTTCAAATTTTGTAAAAAAGGATACTGAGCCTTAAGAGAAAAGAACGAAGTTAAGCTCATTTGGGTCATCTCCATGGCCAACCTAGGAGATTAGTATGGATGTGTCAGGGAATCTTTAGGAACTCTTAACCTTTTAGAAATCTGCAAAAGCATGGTGGTTCACACCTGTAACCCCAGCATTTGGGAGGCCAAGGTGGGTGGATCACTTGAGGCCAGGATCTCTAAACCAGCCTAGGCAACATAGCGAGACCTTGTCTCTATAAAAAAAGTTTCAAAATCAGCCAGGTATGGTAACAAGCGCCTGTAGTCACAGCTACTCAGGAGCCTGAGATGGGAGAATTTTTTTAAGTGCAGGGATTTGAGGCTTATTATGATTGTGCCACTACACTCCAGCCTGGGTCTCAGAGCAAGACCCTATTTGAGGAAAAAATAAAAAAGAAAGAAATTTGAAACATATAAACATTTCCTCCAGCTTCTAGTGTTCATTACTAAGAAATGTAAAACATATATCAAGTGCTCGTCAGTGGCAGCAGTGTGAGCAGTTTTATTACTGGTTGAGATTAGTCTCATGTTTGATCCAGACTTGATGCTTATTTTGCAGATATTTACTAAACACGTGTTGCCAACACAACCTGCAAGATCCAGACACATAAGGCAAAAGTTTTTCTAGTTTGGATAAAGATGTGAGTGGCAGGCCGGGCACGGTGGCTCAAGCCTATAATCCCAGCACTTTGGGAGGCCGAGGCGGGTGGATCACGAGGTCAAGAGATCGAGACCATCCTGGTCAACATGGTAAAACCCTGTCTCTACTAAAAATACAAAAAATTAGCTGGGCATGGTGGCACGTGCCTGTAATCCCAGCTACTCAAGAGGCTGAGGCAGGAGAATTGCCTGAACCCAGGAGGCGGAGGTTGCGGTGAACAGAGATCACGCCATTGCACTCCAGCCTGGGTAACGAGAGCGAAACTCCGTCTAAAAAAAAAAAAAAGATGTGAGTGGCAACAGAAGTTAATTTGAGTCTAAAGACAATGAGGAGTTCTTCAAATTTTGTCGAGCTGGTAGTATCCCAATGAAGGAATTGCTTCAAGAGCACTGATTTGGCCTCAGTTTTATCATTGTATCTTTGAACACAGAAGTCTTCAACTTATTTGCCTTTGAGTGCAAATATTCTGTTCTATTTTTTTCTTCAGTAATTTTTCTCCCTGATGTATTTGGTCTCCATTCTTTGTCCTGTGTAGGTCACTTTTTCTGTCATTATTTTAATCTGTTTTTGCTTTTCTTCTGCATTCTAGGAAGGTTTCTCAAGTTTGTTCTCTGTGTAATTGATTTAAATTTTTATAGTGTTGATTGTACTCTTCTTCTAGTTCAGGTTTTAAGTCTGCTATTGCATTGTTTGTTCTCTTACGTTACATCTTATAACCTTTATTTTTTGCTTGCCTTTTAGTCAGTCTATTTATATATATATATATATGTATATATATATATATATATATATATATATTTTTTTTTTTTTAGGCAGAGTCCCAGGGTCTGTCACCCAGGCTGGAGGGCAGTGGCATGATCTCAGCTCACTGTACCCTCCACCTCCCAGGTTCAAGCAATTATCTTGCCTCAGCCTCCCGAGTAGCTGGGATTATAGGCATGTGCCCACCATGCCTGGCTAATTTTTTTGTATTTTTAGTAGAGACAGAGTTTCATCATGTTGGCCAGGCTGGTCATCCCAACACTTTGGGAAGCCAAGGCAGAGAGATCACTGGAGCCTAGGAATTTGAGACCAGCCTTGGTGACATGGCAAAAACCTGTCCCTACAAAAAATATAAAAATTAGCAAGGCATGGTAATATTGCACCTGTAGTTCCAGCTAATCAGGAGGCTGAGGTGGAAGAATTGCTTAAGCCCTGGCAGCCTAGGCTGCAGTGAGCTGTGATTGTGCCACCATACTCCAGCCTGAGAGACAGAGCAAGACCCTATCTTGTTTGTTTGTTTGTTTGTTTGTTTGTTTGTTTGTTTGTTTGTTTGTTTTGAGATGGAGTTTCGCTGTTGTTACCCAGACTGGAGTGCAGTGGCACGATCTCGGCTCACCACAACCTCTGCCTTCTGGGTTCAAGCAGTTCTCCTGCCTCAGCCTCCCCAGTAGCTGGAACTACATGCGCGCACCACCATGCCGAGCTAATTTTTGTATTTTTAGTAGAAATGGGGTTTCACCTTGTGGACCAGGATGGTCTCGATCTCTTGACCTCGGTGATCCACCCGCCTTGGCCTCCCAAAGTGCTGGGATTATAGGCGTGAGCCACTGCACTCGGCCTGGACCCTATCTTTAAAAACAAAACAAAACAAAAACTCAATTGAAAGAATATAGCAGATAGTACTTCCTTGTTTATCTGGTATATTTTTCCCAAAATATGTTTTATTTCTCTATTTGTGTGCTGCATTCTCCTTTTTATTAATATATTGCAGATTGTTTTCTTGGACCCCCAACTTTAGTTTCTAAAATTTGGTGCTGGTCACTTAACATTTCTTTCAACAAAGAAAAATACTTGCTTCAAACAGATTAGGTAGATTCTTGCTGCATACCTTCTTTGTCTACAATATTTTATTTATTTATTTATTTGTTTAGAGACGGAGTTTTGCTCTTGTTGCCCAGGCTCAGTGCAATGGCACAATCTTGGCTCACCACAACCTCTGCCTCCTGGGTTCAAGTGATTCTCCTGCCTCAGCCTCCGGAATAGCTGGGAGTATAGGCATGTGCCACCACACCCGGCTAATTTTGTATTTTTAGTAGAGACAGGGCTTCTTCATGTTAGTCAGGTTGGTCTCGAACTCCTGACCTCAGGTGATCTGCTCACCTTAGCCTCCCAAAGTGCTGTGATTACAGGTGTGAGCCACAGTGCCCAGCTTTTTTTTTTTTTTTTATTTGAGATGGAGTCTGGCTCTATTGCCCAGGCTGGAGTGCAGTGGCATGATCCTGGCTCACTGCAACCTCCACTCCCCAGGTTCAAATGATTCTCCTGCCTCAGCCTCCCAAGTAGCTGGGATTATAGGTACCTGCCACCATGCCTTGCTAATTTTTTTATTTTTAGTAGAGATGGAGTTTGTTGTGTTGTTCAGGCTGGTCTCAAACTCCTGACATCAAGTGATCCGTTCACCTTGGCCTCCCAAAGTGCTGGGATTATAGGCATGAGCTACCACACTCGGCCATTTTGTTTGTTTGTGTTTTTGAGACAGGATCTCACTCTGTCACCCAGGCTAGAATGCAATGGTGTGATCATACCTCACTGCAGTCTTGACCTCCTGGGTTGAGGCAATTCTCCTGCTTCAGCCTCCTGAGTAGCTGGGACTACAGGCAAGGGTCACCTCACCTGGCTAATTATTCTTACTTTTTTATTAGAGACAAGGTCTCACTGTGTTGCCCAGGCTGGTCTCAAACTCCTGAGCTCCAGTGCTCCTCCTGCCTTGGCCTCCCAGAGTGTGCTCACAAATGATAGTTGAAATCCCCTGCTCAGGTATAGAGTTTGTACATGTTGAATATCCCTAGTCCAAAAATCTGAAATACAAAAGACTAAAATTCAAAGCTTGATTTCAGATTTTCCCATTAGGGATGCTCAGCCAGTAAGTATAAAATGCAAATATTCCAAAATCTGGAATACTTCTCTTCCACAGAAGTGTACATAGAGTCAAACTGTATGTCTTGTTTTATGATGTACTTTGTTCACTTAGCAATAGATACATATTTCCATGTTTACCTATAACATGTATTTATGAGCTGCACAGTATTGTATAAATATATTATAGTATTTATTTAGTCTTCAATCATTAGATGTTTTATAGGAAGTTACTGACTTATCTGTTTTATAAACGATGCCATCTCAGGCAGCTTTACACATGTCTTTTGTTTTCACCCTTTGAGATAGTTTCTCCTCTTTAGACCTCTCTCTCTCTCATTTCATGGATATCTGAAGGGATTTAGAATAGTTTCCGAGGATGAACAAAGAAGGAAAAGTTCATATGAGTGGAATAGAATGCTCAGACTGAATTTATCTGCATCTTTCTCTCTGGATTGAATGTTCCTCAATCCAGAATGAGGAATGCCCTGGATTCAAGGGTACCAAAGTCCAGAATTTGAGTCTTTCAAGAGAGAACTTGAATTTTTTTTTTTTTTAAGGCAAATCCTTGAGACTTGAGAGTGCTCTGAGTGGTATTAAGTATATGTAGTCTTATCCACATCATTTAGGAGGTGTGTTCAAGGGCAGAAGTGTGAAAGTAGCGGTAGTGCAATGCCTAAGGACCAAAGGGTTAGGACAGTATCCTGGACTTCAAACAATGGAGGCAAGATTGCTTATAGATGAACAGTGACTAATGATGATGACTGGTATATAAAACCTGAAGGTGAGGGAGCTGAGATCATGCCACTCCAGCCTGAGCAACAGCACCTAACTCTGTCTCAAAAAAATAAATAAATAAAACCCTGAAGATCAGTTATGTGAGCATACCTGCCTGTGTATCCTACCTACCTGCCTACGTACAGTCTTTGTCTCAAGACTTAATAAATATGAAATAGAAATTGGTTAAGAAGAGAATATATGATAGAGGAAAAAAACATTGATTTAAATTTCTCCCCTGGTACTTTGTTTCACCCTTTTTAGTTTTCTTTACTAATATTATCTCATATATGTAAAAGAATATATATTTTTACTTCATAATTGTATTTACTTTTATTTATTTTTTTGAGACAGGGTCTCGCTCTGTTGTCCAGGGTGGAGGGCAGTGATACGATCATGGCTCACTGCAGCCTTAACTTCCTGGGCTCAAGCAATCCTCCCACCTCAGCCCCTTGAGTAGCTGGGGACTACAGGCACATGCCATCACACCTGGCTAATTTTTAAATTTTTTGTGAAGACAAAGTCTCACTATGTTGCCTAGGCTGGCCTTGAACTCCTGGGCACAGGTAATCTTCCTGCTTCGGCTTCTTGAAGTGCTGGGATTACAGGTATGAACCACTGCACCCAGCCCATATGTTTAGATTGTACAACAATTTAAGACCAGGCGTGGTAGCTCATGCGTGTAATCTCAGCCCTTTGGGAGGCCAAGGCAGACGGATCACTAGAGGTCAGGGGTTTGAGACCAGCCTGAGCAACATGGTGAAATTCTGTCTCTACTAAAAATACAAAAATCGGCCTGGCGCGGTGGCTCAAGCCTGTAATCCCAGCACTTTGGGAGGCCAAGGCGGGTGGATTACAAGGTCAAGAGATCGAGACCATCTGGTCAACATGGTGAAACCCCATCTCTACTAAAAAATATACAAAAAATTAGCTGGGCATGGTGGCGCATGCCTGTAATCCCAGCTACTCAGGAGGCTGAGGCAGGAGAATTGCCTGAACCCAGGAGGCGGAGGTTGCGGTGAGCCGAGATCGCGCCATTGCACTCCAGCCTGGGTAACAAGCACGAAACTCCGTCTCAAAAAAATAAAAAAATTAGGCAGGTGTGATGGTGGGTGCCCATAATCCCAGCTACTTGGGAGGCTGAGGCAGAAGAATCACTTGAACCCAGGAGGCAAAGGCTACAGTGAGCCAAGATTGCACACCACTGCATTCCAACCTAGGCGACAGAGTGAGACTTTGTCTCAAAAAATAAATATTTTTCAAAAGATTTATGATTAATTCCTTTACTTTTATTTCAACTTACTAATATGTATTTACATACAATGAAATATAACAAGGCACGATGGCTCACTGTAATCCCAGCACTCTGGAAGGCTGAGGTGGATGGATCACCTGAGGTCAGGAGTTCGAGACCAGCCTGGCCAACATGGTGAAACTCCATCTCTACTAAAAATTAAAAAAACAAAAAAATTTAAAGAAATGTATACATTTGAATGTGTGGGCATATATATACCTATATCAAGATACAGAATATTTATATATTCTGTGTAAGGACCCCCTCAATCAAGATATAGAATATTTCCTTTTCCCCAAAATGTTTCCGAGTGCCTCTATCCCCTATTCTACTCCCTGCCCCTAGCAACTGCTGATCTGATTATTCTCGCTGTAGATTAGATTTGCCTGTTATTAAGTTTCATATAAATGGAATCATATAGTTTATACTTCTAGGTCTTTGTTTTGTCATTCAGTATAACATCTATGAGATTCATCCGTATTGTACACTGCATCTTTTCAGTCATTTATAGATTAGTAGTATTGCATTATATGGACATATCACAGTTTATCCATTCACTTGATGATGGATATTTGGGCTGTTTTTGTTTGGGGGTTATGAATAAAGATGCTGTGAGCATTAATGTACACGTCTTTTTGTGGTCATATATTTTCATTTCTCTTGGATAAATATCCAGTAGTAGAATTGCTTAGTCATAAGTATGTATCTAACTTTAAAAGAAGCTGCCATACTTTTCTGAAGTGATTGCACCATTTTATACTCCTACTAGCAACGTATGAGCATTCTAGTTGCTTCACATTCTTGCCAACATTTGGTATTTCGAATCTTTATTGTTTTAGGCATGCTAGTAAGTGTGAAGTAGTGTCTCATTTTAGTTTTATGGGTTTTTTGTTTTTGTTTTTGATTTTTTTTTCGAGACAGAGTCTCACTCTGTCACCCAGGCTGGAGTGCAGTGGCATGATCTCAGCTCACTGCAGCCTCTGTCTCCTGGGTTCAAGCGATTCTCCTACCTCAGCATCTCAAGTAGCTGGGATTACAGACATGCACCACCACACCCAGCTAATTATTTTGTATTTTTAGTAGAGATGGGGTTTCACCAGTCTCTACTGGTCTCGAACTTCTGACCTCAAGTGATCCATCAGCCTTGGCCGGGATTACAATGCTGGGATTACAGGTGTGAGCCACTGTGCCTGGCCATAGTTTTAATAGTCATTTTCCTGATTAATGATGAGCATCTTTTTATGAGTTTACTGACAATTCTTATATCCTCATTTTGGGAAGTACTCTAATCTGTTGGTCATTTTTAAACATTGGAGGTGTTTTCTTGTTGAGTTATAATAATTCTTCATAGATTCTGGACACAAATACTTGTCATATATACATCCTGTGAATATTTCTTGTGGTCTGTGACAGGTTTGCCTTTTTTTTTTTTTTTTTTTTTTTAAACATAGTATTGAACAGCAAACTTATTTTTAAGACAGGGTCTTGCTCTGTTTTCTAAGGGATCCTCCCACTTTAGCCTCCCAAGTAGCTGGGACTTCAGGTGCATGCCACCACGCCTGGCTAATTTTTGTAGTTTTTGTAGAGCCACGGTTTTACCATGTTACCCAGGCTGGTCTCAACTCCTGATCTCCAGCAATCTGCCCGCCGTAGCCTCCCAAAGTGCTGGAATTACAGGGATGAGCCACGGCGCTTGCGCTTCCACTGGAATTTTGACTATACAGTTGGGACTTCCACTTTTAACTGCCTCAGACATTCCCGAATTGCCATCAATTAGGACAAAGGCTTTTGAAGGTTTCATGTTTTTGTGGGCAATTTTTTGTGATCTCATTATTGTCAGTAATAGGAAAAATGAATCTTTGGTTGCCTAAGAGTGAATTCAAGTGTTTCTTAACTACCTGTAAGCTCAGAAACAACCAGATGAAATAATATAAAACCTCATTTGTAGGGAATGCTTATCTAGCAATACTTTTATTTTTTGGCTCATACATACACTTCTCTCTAAAGTGAAGAGACGAATGATAAACTGTTCTTAATTCTAGAATGCGAGGAAAACATGGTTTGCATATGTGCAGCAAAAAAACTTTGGAAGGTTGGAATTGCACAATGAGTGTAGGTTGAGCAATTGCTTAAGAAGGCATACATGTTTGGCAGGGGGTGTCCTTTGCTCTTGTGCAATTAGGGAACTCCAGAGCTGCCTGGATAGGGGGTTTCCTTTTTATTTCTTACATGCCATTTAAAAAATTAACTTCTTCCCTCCTCTTCAGTGTTCACTCCCTTTTTATTACTCCCTTGCATTCTTATTTGTGATTTCTTTCTTTTAAGGAATTACTCAAACATGTATGTGTCCCACCTCTGTGACTTTGATTAGAAATGCACCTGGGTCAGGTTCTGCTGGTGGTTGGGGGAGAGGTTGCTGATGGTTTAGGGATTTCTAGTTCAGCTTCTTGTCACAAGTGCAATACTCAGCTGGTTCAGAGCATTTGAAATACAGGTTAAAAATCAGCCAGCATTTCCTGAGATTTCTTAATACTAGAATTTTGCAGACTTTGTAATGAGTGTTCTGAGGTTTTTCCCTGTTTTGATTTTAATGGTAACCAACACCTTCTGATGAAGATCATCTGCAGGCTTTACTACAAAGTAAAACCTAACTTTAAGCTGAGAGCCTAAGAGCCAAACAGTAAGATCCAGAGCTAGACAGGATTTGTTTTGGCAAAAGGAAAGTCCTTGTTTTCTGCCGTCTTCCCTTTGGCCTGCTCAGGCACACTCAGGTTGGATGGTACTTAATAAGTGTGCTTCTAATTGTAATTCTCTTCCACTTTCCTTTGTGGTAGGGGTACCAAATTCCGTTTACCCTCATCTTTGCTCTCTTCCAGAGGAACAGGAGAGGTAGTTGGGTCAGTGTGCCAGGAAAGCAGAAGTTAAATATGTGGATTTCATAGCTGCATGTATGAGTGTTTGTGGGGCAGGGAATTTTTAATGGAAAACATTTGTGTTACATCGAAAACAGAGTGAGGCCTGGTTAGAGTCTGTCTGCTTTGTCTGTCAGTCTGCTCCCTACCAGCACTAGTCATTGTTCTCCTGGGAGTCTCAGGCATATTGCGGTTTCTTCTGCTCTTGCTAGCCCCTAATCTTGCCAGAGTTTTTGTGTCATGGGTGGCCCCTTGTGCAGTCTGGAGTTAAGGCTGCAAAGTTGGTGACTAATGGCTTTGAAGAAGGTACTTCAGCCCACATAGGGGCTTTGGGACCCTTTTTAGGTTAAGCCTTAGGAGGGAGAAGGGTTTCTAACACAGTGGAAGAAACGTGCTTAGATACATACAAACACTTTTTTAAACCCTTCTTTTACTGTTAGCAAGGCATGAACTAGAAGAATGGAGGCACGCCTGGTGGCACCATGCCTGTAATCCCAGCACTTTGGTAAGCTAAAGCGGGAGGATTGCTTGAGCCCAGAAGTTCGAGACCACCCTGGCCAACATAGTGAGACTTTGTCTCCAAAAAAAAAAAACCAAAAATTAGCCAGACATGGTAGTGCATGCTTGTAGTCCCAGCTGCTTGGAGGCTGCAGTGGGAGGATTGCTTTAGCCTGGAAGGTCGAGGCTACAGTGAGTGAGCAGTGATCATGCCACTGCATTCCAGCCTGGGTGACACATCAAGACCCTGTCTCAAAAAAAAAAAAAAAAAAGACAGGAGAGAACGGCTTGCTGTTTGGGCTTGCCATTTCATTTGTAAATGCTCAAAAGGGATGCACCTGGGTGCCCAATCTTGCATCTGACAGGCTGATGTCAGTCAGGTTGTGTGTGGCTGGATGTTTTGGGAAATACAGAAGAAAAAGTGCTAATTTCCCTGCGGATAGTGTCACTCCAAGATAGAAGGACTTGTAATTTGAGCTTTTACCTTTTTTATTCTTTCTTTCTTTCTTTTTTTTTTTTTTTTTTTTTTTTTTGAGAGGGAGTCTCTCTCTGTCTCTCAGGCTGGAGTGCAATGGCACAGTCTCAGCTCACTGCAACCTCCACCTCCCAGGTTCAAGCGATTCTCCTGCCTCAGCCTCTGGAGTAGCTGGGTTTACAGGTGCCCACCCACCACACCCAGCTAACTTTTTTTTTTTAATTTTCAGTAGAGACAGGGTTTCACTATGTTGCCCAGGACAGTCTCAAACTCTCCTGATCTCAGGTGATCCGCCCGCCTCAGCTTCCCAAAGTGCTGGGATTACAGGCATGAACCACCACACCCGGCCTGAGCGCTTTCTGATCCCAGTGTCCCTGAAATTGACATTTGCTCATCATTTTTTAAAAAGGGAAAGAAAGAAGAAACAATAAAAGAGCAGCTCAGCTCAGTTTTCTGGGTCCCCAAGAAGGTACTCCACCAATGTGGTTTTCACATTTTCAGGTTTTGGCTGGTGAATAAGATTAAGCAGAAATGCTCCTTCCCCTGATAACAATACATTCAAATGCAGGGTCAGGAGCATGTGGATTAAAACCAGACGGTGGATGATTAATACTTTTGCTTATAGAGGTAGACATGGCAGCTTCCTCCATTTAAATGAAAAAGCCTTTTCTCTGCATTTGTATGTGTGCATATGCTTACATGCTTGGGCTCTTTGACGGTGAGAGCTGAGTTTCTGTACCATTTCCTTCCTCTCCAATCACCCAAGAAGTGCTCGAAGGCCTAAGTTGTGAAGCAGAGGTATGAAGAGGAGACACTATGGTAGGAGTGGGAATATGTTCTCTTTTTTAAGCTAACTGCTTTCATAGCTTTTTGAGTACTGCTGTAACACACATCTTTTTCCATGGAAGCTACTTGCTTCTTATGGTCATGTAACCTCATGATGAGAGGCATACTTTTTCATTTAACCTACTGTATCTTTGGAAGTAGCTAACCCTCGTCATTTTATTAATAAGAGAAACTTTATTATTACAGGGATACTTTATGTTTTTTTTTCCTTTCCCACTGAAAACATGACAGAGATTGCTTGGTCCAGGAGTGGTAGCTCATGCCTGTAATCCCAGCACTTTGGAAGGCTGAGGCGGGCGGATCACCTGAGATCAGGAGAGTTTGAGACCAGCCTGGCCAACATGATGAGACCCTGTCTCTACTAAAAATACAAAAAGT
Source organism: Callithrix jacchus (assembly GCF_049354715.1). Taxonomy (NCBI): domain Eukaryota; kingdom Metazoa; phylum Chordata; class Mammalia; order Primates; family Cebidae; genus Callithrix; species Callithrix jacchus. The sequence goes on from NC_133506.1 coordinate 66,108,994, forward strand.
GCCTGGCGTGGTTGGTGCATGCCAGTAATCCCAGTAATCCCATCTGCTACAGGTGCCGAAGCAGAAGAATTACTTGAACTGGGAAGGTGGAGGTTGCTGTGAGTGGAGATCACACCACTGCACTCCAGCCTGGGTGATAGAGCAAGATTCTATTTCAAAAAAAAAAAAAGAGAGATTTCTCTGAGTACACCTCGGTTTTTTTGAGGCACCGTCTTGTTTTGTTGCCAATGCTGGAGTGCAGTGGTTTGACCATGCTCACTGTAGCCTCACCCTCCAGGGCTCAAGGGATCCTCCTACCTCAGCATCTGAGTAGCTGGGACCACAGGTACACACCACCACACCCAGCTAATTTCTGTATTTTTTGTAGAGATGGGGTTTCACCATGTTGCCAAAGCTGGTCTTGAAGTCCTGAGCTCAAGCAGTTCACCTACTTTGGCCTCTCAAAGTGCTGTGATTACAGCCACAGTGCTGTTCCTATGCTTTTTAAGTAGAGTTTAGCAGGTGTTTATTTATTAATAAATAGTTTCAGTATTCATTTTTATTAAGGTCTGTCTGTATTAACCCCTTCTGGCCGGCAGGCCTCTGGTTAGTCTAGGCCTCTGATTTCAGCTTGAATATAAGCTTTGCTCTTTGGAGAAACAGACTCCTGCCTAAATAAACAGAACATGAAAAGGGAGGAAGAAGACCAAGCTGAGATTTCAAACCTTTTTCATCTCTAAAGAAGGTTGTATTGTCTCTATAACAAGAAAAAGTTTGAAGGACAGAGGGCGTAAAATTCCTTTTATTCCAACATCAGTAAATCTGTGTGTGTTTTACAGGGTTGCCTCATTTCAAGGTGAAAGTGGGTTCTGTCTCACCCTGTCACACTCTAGATGTATGCATCTCCAGGTCTCCCCAATCATAGCCTGGAATGATGCTCCCCCAGTTTATCCTTTTCCCTCAGAGACTCTCAGCAACCAAGCTTGGTGGGTTTACATAAATTAAAATTTACTCTTTGTTGTACAGTTTTGAGAAACACATACTTTTATGTAACCATCACTACAATTAAGATACAGAGCATTTTCATCACCCACAAACATTCCCTCATGCAACCAGCCCCCTTCCTACCCCCAGTCCCTGACAACCTCTGATGTTTTGTCTCTATAACTTAGCTTTTTCCAGAGTGATGTATAAATAAAACCATACGGGCTGGATGTGGTGGCTCACACCTGTAATCCCAGCACTTTGGGAGGCCAAGATCACAAGGTCAGGAGGTCAGGATCACCAGCTTCGCCAATATAGTGAAACCCCGTTTCTACTAAAAATACAAAAAATTAGCTGGGCATGGTGGCAGTCATCTGTAATCCCAGCTACTTGGGAGGCTGAGGCAGGAGAATAGCTTGAACCCAGGAGGCAGATGTTGCAGTGAGCCAAGATGGCGCCAGTGCACTCCAGGCTGGGCAGTAGAGTAGGACTCCATCTTAAAAAAATAAAAATAAATAAAATCATATAGTACATAAACCAGGGGTGTCTAATCTTCTGGCTTCCCTGGGCCATCTTGGAAGAATAATTGTCTTGGGCCACACATAAAGTATACTACATTTATGATAGCTGATAAGCTAAAAGAAAAAAAAGAATCTCATAATGTTTTAAGAAAGTTTATAAATTTGTGTTGGGCTGCATGGAGCATGGGTCGGACAAGCTTGATATAGAGCTTTTGAGTATGGCTTATTTCATGTAGCATAATGCATTTGAGATTCATGCATGCTGGCTGCTGCATCAGTCACAGGTTCTTTTTTGTTGCAGAATAGTATTTCATTTAATAGATACACTATGATTTGTTTATCCATTCACCAGTTGAATATTCGGACTATCTGCAGTTTTTGGTGGTCATTGGTAGAACTGCTATAAACATTTGTGCATCAGTTTTTACATATCTTAAACTTAAATGAACTTAAGTTTTCATTTCTCTTGGATAAATACTTAGGAATGGAATGGATGGTTTATGTGATAAGTGTATCTTTAACTTTGCTAGAAACTGCCAAACTCTTTTCCAAAGTGCATGTACCATAGTGCATGAGCAGTTCCTGTTGTTCTGCGTCCTTGACAGCACTTGATACTATCGGTTTGTTTGTTTTTTAAATAATTATAATAGGTACCTTGTTATTTTAATTTGCATTTCTCTAGTAGTTAATGATGTTGAGTATCTTTTTATATGTTTATTTGTTATCCGTGTATCTTCTTTGGTGAGGTGTCCAGTCACATATTTTGCCTATTGTTAAGTCGGATTATTTTCTTACTGAGTCTTGAGAGGTCTTTTTATATTTTGGATACAAGTCCTTGTCAGATACAAATGTGTTGCAGATATTTTCTTGCAGTCTGTGGCTTGTCTTTTCACTTCAGAGACTAAGTTTCGACTGATTAAATGCTGAGAGCTGAAGGTTTCAGGCTCTCTGGGTAGAAGAACATAAGGAAATTGAGACCTTAGTCAGCAGAAAGATGTGCGGACCACCCCTTTTGAAACTTTATTTAAAATAAAAGAAGGGGGGGATAAGGAACCGGCCAAACTGAGTTGTCCAGACAGCTTTCTGAAGCTTTTTTCAATTCTTTCTCCTGTACCCCACTATGATGTAGATTCTGGGCTCTTACCTTCAACTGGGTTCTTCACTTCCTGCCATCACTCCAAAACTATCAAGGCCTCTCTAGCTTAGGTGGACTCCCAGCAGAATACCCGAGATGTCAGGCCAGCTTCTTGCCCATAGTATATTCCAGAGTGCAGTAGTTTTTTGATAAGTAGTCATTCCCAGAATCTAAAATGATAGCATCCAAGGAGTCATTGCTTTGAAGAACTTTTTGCATCTTCAGCTGGACTCTTTCGAACAAGCGTCGGCAGAGTCTAGTCAGGGTTCTGCCACACCAGGTTCTGCCATGAGAAGCAAATTGGCAGCAACATACAGGCCCTGAGGCAGTGGAATTCAATTCTCAGAACCTTCTCCTTGTGGGGCTCTTTCATGTTTCATGTAATTCTTTCCACTGGGTAGCCACATAGGTATAGGGAAGATGTCCTGCCCCACTGGGTAAAAGTCTGGAGAAGATACTATGTGGAATCTTGTCGCTTTTTAATTGCTGATCCCTGTTAAGGTGTTTTTCTTAAGCAGCATTTGCCACTAACTAGACATTAGTCAAGTTTCTTTTTCTTTATGCACGTGACATGGATCTCTAACACTGCATGTGATGGTCAGAGGAGAGCTGCCTTAGTGCTAGAGGTCTGTCCATTTCTCCAGGACAGTGGAGCCTGGTCATGGCTCTCTGGCTTCTGACCATAGTTGGGAGCGATGTATTTAGAGAATTTCTGAGCCTTCACGTGTATCAGCTATTTGCATGTCTTTTTGTAAGCAAAGCAGCAACTTTTAGGCAGGCTTAAAACTTTCTTTTTCTACTCATGAAGGTACAGCTTTCTCTGGAGCCTGGTCATGGCTCTCTGGCTTCTGACCATAGTTGGGAGCGATGTATTTAGAGAATTTCTGAGCCTTCACGTGTATCAGCTATTTGCATGTCTTTTTGTAAGCAAAGCAGCAACTTTTAGGCAGGCTTAAAACTTTCTTTTTCTACTCATGAAGGTACAGCTTTCTCTGGAGCCTGGTCATGGCTCTCTGGCTTCTGACCATAGTTGGGAGCGATGTATTTAGAGAATTTCTGAGCCTTCACGTGTATCAGCTATTTGCATGTCTTTTTGTAAGCAAAGCAGCAACTTTTAGGCAGGCTTAAAACTTTCTTTTTCTACTCATGAAGGTACAGCTTTCTCTTTACTAAGGATAAATAAATTCAATTGAATATAAAACTGTAATGTGGAATAATATTTCAGGCTTTAAAAATGGAGGGATGGGTTAAAAATTCTGCAATAAATCTGCAAATGCGGAATATAAGGGAAATGGTCCCATCTGGAAAACCCTACTAGTGGTGCTGTGGCTGGTTTGTGGAGCAGTGCAGATTGTGGAGTGAAAAAAAGAACCTACAGTCTTGAAAGATGACAGGCTCCTTAATTGATGTCCATTTCACCTGGTGCTGTGCCAGCTTATGTTGGCCTCGGTCCAGCGTTCCTGTAATTTGGGAGCCAGGTGTGAAGCATTTTTGTTCCATCTTGTTCCCTAGCATCTACAGAAGCTCACGCATCTTACTTGAGGCAGCAGCACGCCATAGGAAACAGATGTACAGGTAGAGGTGGAAGGAAGTATCACAGCTGGGTTATGGATTTTTTTTTTTAAATCCTTCACACTCAAGTGAGATCTGGGTTTGAGAATTGGGGCAAAGGGTATTTCACAGCCTTGGTGTAATGTGACTATCAGGTATCTTAATTAGACCGATACTCATTTGTGATTTTAAAAACGTCTTATTACCTTAGAGTCACACTTTGTATAGGCAGAGAGCTTTTGCGATTTGCCTTTGCCTGGCTTCTGGGAGCAGCAGTATAAAGTGTGATAGGAAGAACATCTCAAGATGGCCCTCCAAGTTGAATCTGATGACTTCCATAGCATCTGAGGGCCAAGGGAACATAACCACCTAGAGGTTAGCTACCCCTAATTAGATGGGTCCTGACTGTGTTCTTTGGGGATGTTGTGAACACAGTAGAAAGTGCTCACATCTGTTCAGCACGTTGGTGTTAGGCCCTTGATGCTCTAGACCAGCTGTCCCCAACCTTTTTGGCACTGGTTTCATGGAAGACAGTTTTCCACAGGGTTAGTACTGGGTGGTTTCGGGATGCAACTGTTCCACCTCACATCATCAGGCATTAGTTAGAGTCTCAGAAGGAGCACACGGGCTAGATTCCTCACACACATGCTTCACTGTACGGTTTGCACTTTCTTCCTATGAAAATCTAATGCCGCTGCTGACCTCACAGGAGGCGCAGAGCTCAGGAGGTCATGCTCGCTTTACCACAACCCCAGGATTGGGGACCCCTGCCCTAGACTATGGTTGCAGTTGGCAAAAGGAGATGTTTTTCCAGAATCTAACATGTCTCCTTTCTGCCCCTCCTGCTAAACTGAACATTAACCAGCAGGCATTTCTGCCTTTCAGGATTACGAGACATGAGTAGGATCCTTCCTGTGGGAGCATGAAAGTCCTATGGACTTAGGGCTGAAACGCTGGAATTGGTGCTTTGCCACTGACTTACATTTTGATGTAAGGCAAGTTTTCGCCCTCTAGGACTAAGAGCCAGCTCTGTTTCTTCTTTTATGGAAAAGGCCCAACCCATGAAAAGACAACTGAAAGAATCCTTTGTTGTTTCTTTCTTTAACTCTGTATCTCACACAGACAGAGCTGAGGATAGTGTTTGGCCTTGGCAGTCAGACCACAATGTCAGGGAGTGCCTACAAGCCTGCCTAGGCTGCTTTTTGCTCCAGGTGTATTAGGGTCACAGGACAGCCCTTGGTTCATGGATAGCTTTTATCTGTTCTTTCCTTGTGTTGTCAATACCAGAACCTTCCAAATGTCAGAAGGCAAGAGGGTAAGGAGTTAAGGAAGAGACATGATTCTTGTTCTTTAAATCATGCTTATTCTATATGGTAAAATATACGTAAGATAAAATTTACCATTTCGACCTTTTTTTTTTTTTTAAGACGGAGTCTGGCTCTGTCACCTAGGCTGGAGTACAGTGGCGCCATCTCAGCTCACTGCAGTTCCTACCTCCCAGGTTCAACTGATTCTCCTGCCTCAGCCTCCTAAGTAGCTGGGATTACAGGTGCTTGCTGCCACACCTGGCTACTTTGTGTATTTTTAGTAGAGACAGAGTTTGCCATGTTATCCAGGTTGGTCTTGGACCTCGAGTGATCTGCTTGCCTTGGCCTCCTAAAGTGTTGGAATTACAGATGTGAGCCATGGTGCTTGACCTTTCTCTATAAATTTGGCTACTTTGTGAACCTCATATAAGTGGAATCATAAAATATTTGTCCTTTTGCGATTGGCTTACTTCACTTAACTTAATGATTTCAAAGTTTATCCATGCCGTAGCACATGGCACAATTTCATTTGCCTTTAAGGCTGAATAATATTCTGTTGTATGCATATATCTACCACATTTTGTGTGCCTCTTCATTTGTTAATGGACACTTCGGTTGCTTCCACTTTTTGGCTCTTGTGAATAATGCTGCTGTGAACATAAATGTACAAATATCTCTGAGAGCCTACTTTCAATTCTTTTGGGTATATACCCAGAAGTAGAAAGTAGAATTGCTGAATCCTGTGGTAGCTCTGTTTAATTATTTTATTTTTGAGATGGGATCTCACTCTGTCACTGAGGCTGGAGTGTAGTGGCACACTCTCAGCTCACTGCATCCTCCACCTCCTGGGCTCAAGTGATCCTCCCACCTCAGCCTCCCAAGTAGCTGGGATCAAAGGCATGCACCACCATGCCCAGCTAAGTTTTTGTATTTTTGGTACAGATAGGGTTTCGCCATGTTGCCTAGGCTGGTCTCTAACTTCTGAGCCCAAGCAATCCAACCACCCCAAAGTGCTGGGATTAAAAGTGCCAGCCACCACACCCAGCCATCTATGTTTAATTTTTTAAAGAATCGTCATACATTTTCCACAGTGGATGTACCATTTTACATCCTCACAAACAGAGCACAGGAGTTTCAGTTTCTTCACATTCTCACAACACTTTTTTTTTTAATAATAGCCATCCTAATGAGTATATTGGTGCAATGTACTATTGCACTGGGGTTTTCATTTTTCATTTTCCTAACGACTAGTGATGTTGAACATCTTTATGTGTGCTTATCTCTTGTGTACATTTTACATTGATAATTTCTCCTTTCTCAGTTGATTGTCCTTGGAATGCCTGAGCATTTTTGTTTTTTAAGAGGTAGGGTCTCATTATGTTGCCCAGGCTGGACTTGAACTCCTGAGCTCAAGTGATTCTCCTGCCTCAGCCATCCTAGTGGCTGAGACTGTTGGTGTACACTGCTATACCCACCTAGGCTTTGATCCTAAATTGGTATAGGCTACTTGTGTGGCCTATAAACTATAGCTTTCTTTTTTTTGAGACATACTTTCGCTCTGTCAACCCAGGCTGGAGTGCAGTGGTGCAGTCTTGGCTCACTGCAACCTCTGCCTCTTGGGTTCAAGCAATTTTCCTGCCTCAGCCTCCTGAGTAGCTAGGATTACAGGCATTTGCCACCATACCCGGCTAATTTTTGTATTTTTAGCAGAGATGGAGTTTCACTGTATTGGCCAGACCGTTACCAAATTCCTGACTTCAAAATGATTCACCCACCTCAGCCTCCCAAAGTGCTGGGATTACAGGTGTGAGCCACTGTTCCAGCCCCTATAACCTATAGCTTTCTAAACCAAGCAAACAAAAACTCTCATATATATCTTCTTTTGGATTTTCTTTCTTTTTTAAGCAAAAATGAAATATCTCTGTAACCTCTCTATGCTTCTGTATCTTCTTCAATAAAATAAGGAAAAGAGCTGTTGTGAGAATTAAAGATCAGCTCTATGAAAGCACTTTGTAAAGCTTCTATAAAATTACAATTTAGGCCTGGTGTGATGTCTCACACCTGTAATCCTAGCATTTTGGGAGGCTAAGGTGGGTGGCTCGCTTGAGGCCAGGAGTTCAAGACTAGCCTGGCCAACATGGCAAAACCCGATTTCGACTAAAAATACAAAACTTAGCTGGGCATGGTGGCACATGCCTGTAGTCCCAGCTACCAGGGAGGCTGAAGTGGGCAGATCTCTTGGGCTTAAGAGCTCAAGAATCACTTGAACCTGAGGCAGAGGTTGCAGTGAGCCGAAATCATGCCACTGCACTGCAGCCTGGGTAACAGAGTCTTGGTCTCAAAAAACAAACAGACTTAGACATTATCATCTTGAGCCATCAGATTCATTGTTACTGAGATTCTTTGCCAAACCTGAAGGTAAGACAAATTTACAACCTTTTTGTCTTAGACCAAAGGCTGTATGTTTCTTTGGTAGGTAAGAGGAACAGAGCACAGGTGACCTACTTATTCATATCTCTTTATCTCCCAGTATGGGGTTGCTTCCTCTGAACTAGGGCAAGGGTCAAGTCTCTGACTCAGTTTTTCCCTGAAAGTGGTCACAAAGTCTGCTGAGCATCGTTTAGGGATGTGGATGCCTTGGCCCCATCACCTGCCCATCTAAAGTAAGTATGTTATGTAATCGAACAGATATTTACTACTTAGTATGTGCCGAGCACTGACATTCATGCTTTCACATGCTTCACTAGGTTTTACTTAATAATATTTTTGCATAACTGTTGTCCTTTGAGAATTATAAGCTCCCACATACATTATTTTAGTTCATTTAATCATATCTTCTAGACCCATTTTCTCCTGTTGTTTCTTTGTTTCAACGAAGAAAAATATTTAGGGAAAGAGTCCTTAAAGATTTTAGTTATTCTAAGTAATAGTTTTAGTTATTCAGATGCTGCTATTGAGATTTAGATAGAGCGTCATTCATCTACTCAGGAACAATTGCAGAAAGGTAGAATCTGCATTGAGCCAAACTTCAGGGCCGATCGTGCTTTCTAGAAATGCTGTCCATTACCAGCAGTCAGCTACTTGAGCTCAGAATGGATGAGCAAGGATGGATTTTCCTCCCTGTGGCTTCTTTGTTGTTCTTTCTTTTTGTTTTTATTTCTGAAGATACATCAGCATCCTCTCTATGGCTTCTGATCCAAAGGTATGCTATATGCATGCATCTTTTTGTTATTGTTGTTGTTGTTGTTGTGAGACAGAGTCTCGCTCTGTCTCCCAGGCTGGAGTGCAGTGGCGTAATCTCATCCACTTTGGCCTCCCAGAGTGCTGGGATTACAGGTGTGAGCCACTGTGCCCAGCCTACATGAGGTTTTTAAAACTCCTAAGAGTGTAATAGGGTCTTTCATTTTTTGTTGGATGGTAGGATTAGATACACTGAACAGCCTTCTTGATTAACACAATAAAGTGCTCCCTGTAGGCCAGGCATGGTGGCTCACGCCTATAATCACAGCACTTTGGGAGTCTGAGGCGAGCAAACTGCCTGAGCTCAGGAGTGGAAGACCGGCCTGGGCAAGGTGGCGCATGCCTGTATTCCCAGCTGCTCAGGAGGCTGAGGCATGAGAATCTCTTGAACCTGGGAGGTGTAGGTTGCAGTGAGCCAGTATCACTCCACTGATCTGCCTGGGCAATAGAGCGACAGAGACTGTCTCCAAAAAAATAAAAATAATAACATGAAATGCTAACTATAATGTAATGTGTCCTGAGCTCGCATGAAAACGAGAAATCTGTAGATCTTAAGAACTAAATGAACAAAATATTTCTGAAAAGTAAGCCAGTGCCAAAGCTGGCTGGTGCTTGCCCTGATGATTTCTGTCAAATTGTGGAAACTTTGGGCTTATGCTTTCAAAGCTGCTTGGAATGTAGCAAACAGGCCTGAAAGTGTGGGGTGTACCCTAGGTGAGAAATCATACCAGAGGCCCTCCCTAAAGCTGAGATTTCAAAAGAGCTTCAGTGTAAGGGCCAATGAGAAGGAAACCTCACTGTGAGCATTTTATGACCATGAGTTAACCTTCACCTGAGTTTTTAGTTGGAATTCATACTACCTATGTACTCTGGAAAACCTTGAGCAGCAGATGGTTTAATTTATAGTGATCTCTATCTGATAGTTTCCCAGGGTGACTGGCAGAAGCAAAGACAAATCCTCTCTGGAAAAGAGCAGCTTCAACTCAGGCCACAAAGAATTCCCATGGATACTGTTTCATGGAAATCAGCCCACAGCCTTTAATATAGTTCAAGTAAATAATTGTAATTCTCAAAAAGCTATCTTATAAAGGATAAACAAAGGATAAATCAGGCATGGTGGCTCATGCCTGTAAGCCCACCACTTAGGGAAGCCAAGGCAGGAGGATCACTTGAGCTCTGGAGTTCAAGACCTGCCTGGGAAATATGGTTAAGACCCCATCTCTACAAAAAGATTTAAAAATTAGTCAGGCATGGTGGCATGCACTTGTAGTCCCAGATACTTGGGAGGCTAAGGCGGGTGGATGCCTTAAATCCAGGTGTTTAAGGCTTCAGTCAGCCATGACCTAGCCACTGCAGTCCAGCCAAACTGATCACATTGTGCCCTTTAAGTATGTGCAGTTTTAATACACTTCGGTTATACCGTAATGACATTGTGAAGAAAAAAACCTAAAAGAATATTTTTAACCCCTTTAGCTTTAAAAGACACAATTTATTATTTACTAACTATAAGAGTGAAGACATTTTAATATCCTTTTTAAATGTTAATTTATTGAGATAAAATTCATATTCCATAAAGTTCAGACTTTTAAAGTACACAATTCTGTTAATTATATTTGTAGAGCAATATAACAATCACCACTAATTTCAGAACATTTTCATCACCTCAAAAAGAAACTGTATACTTATCATGTCATCTCCATTCTCCCCTCTTCCTAACCCCTGTCAACCACCAGTCTACTTTCGGTCTCTCTAGATTTGCCTGTTCTGGTTGTTTCATACTAATGGAATAATGTAATTACGTGGCCTTTTGTATCGGGCTTCTTCTGGTTTGCTTAATGTTTTAAGGTTCATCCATGTCACAGCTCATATCAGTACTTCATTCCTTTTTATGCCTGAATAATATTCTATTATATGAATAGCCCACATTTTTTAATTCATTTATCAGTTTCATAAACATTTAGGTTGTTTGCATATTTTGGCTATTATTGATAATGTTGCTATGAACATTTGTGTGTGAGTTTTTATGTGGACATATGCTTTCATTTCTCTTAGATATATATACCTAGAAATAGTATTGTTTGGTCATGTGGTAAATTGCATTTAACTGTTGGAGGAACTTCCAGACTAAATGGTTTTCCAAAGCAGCTGCATTATTTTACATTCTCACTAGCAGCAAATATACAAGGGTTTAGTTTCTCCACATCTTCACCAAGACTTGTTACTATTGTCTTTTTCATTATAGCCATCCTAGTGTATGTGAAGTGGTATCTCAGTTGTGATTTTCACTTGCATTTCTCAATAATTAATGATGTAGAACAGCTTTTCATGTGTTCACTGGCTATTTGTATTTCTTTGGAATACTAACTATTCAAATATTTGCCCACTTATAAAATTGGGTTGTCTTTTGTTGAATTGTAGGAGTAGATAGATAGAGAGAGAGACAGACAGACAGACAGTCAGTCAGTCAGTGTGTTGCCGAGGCTGGTTTTGAACTCTGGGCTCAAGCAATCCTCCTGCCTTGGCCTCCTAAAGTACTGGGATTACAGGCATGAGCCACCACACTCAGCCTTGAGTTGTAGGAGTTCTTTATAGATTCTGGATACAATCCTTTATCAGATACATGATTTGCAAATATTTTCTCCCTTCTTTGAGTTGGTTGTCCTTGCACTTTCTTGAACATTTTAATTTTTATGAAGTCCAATTAATCTGTTTGTTTTTTTTTTTTTTTTTGGTTACTTGTGCTGTGGTGTGATAAAGACATTTTTAAACAATAAGAATTGGGAGAAGCTGGTGCGCACCTGTGTTCTCAAGGCTTAGGAGGCTGAGGCAGGAGGATCACTGGAGCCCAGGCATTGGAGTCCAGTGAAAACATAGTGAGACCCTTTCTCCCCCAGCCCCTCAAAAAAAAAAAAAAAACAACAACAGAGTTTATCACCAAATATCCTTACTAGAGGAAGTTTCTTCTACCTGAAGTACATACATTAGAAAACTATCCTAGATTCCAAAGGAATGGTGAACAATGATTGTGACTATAAAATTGGATCCGATCGATTACAAAAGAACCATGGAGTTAAAAGGTGCCTTAGAAGACATCAGGGTTAGTCTCTTACCTAATGAAAAAAAAAAATCGTCCTCCAGTGTCCTCAATGGCCTCTGCTTCATATACTTCCCCAGAATTTATCATGAGATAGTCACTAAACAAGTCTCTCCTCAGACTGCGCGAGGTGGCTTGTGCCTGTCATCTCAGCACCTTGAAAGGGCAAGGTAGGAGGATCACTTGAGCCCAGGAGTTCAAGACCGGCCATGCAATATAGCAAGATCCTGCTTCTATAAAAAATTCTTTTAAAAAATTAGTGGGTATGGTATGCATACATGGTTCTAGCCATTCAAGTGACTGAGGCAGAAGGGTCACATGAGCCCAGGATTTCAAGGTTACAGTGACCTGTAATTGTGCCACTGCACTCCAGCCTGGATGACAGAGCTAGACTATATCTCTAAAAGAAAAAAAAAGTTTCTTCTCAAAATACAGTCTGCCTTCCTGTAATTCCCACTTAATGATTTTTAAAAGGTTTTCTTAAAATCACAAAGTCTGGGGCTGGGTGCAGTGCCTCACACCTGTAATCCCAGCACTTTGGAAGGCCAAGGTGGGCGGATCGCCTGAGGTCAGGAGTTCGAGACCAGCCTGACCAACATGAAGAAACCCCATCTGTACTAAAAAAATAAGAAAAAAATAGCCAGGCGTGGTGGTGCACTTCTGAATCCCAGCTATTTGGGAGGCTGAGGCAAGAGAATCGCTTCAAATTGGGAGGCAGAGGTTGCGGTGAGGCGAGATTACACCATTGCCCTCCAGCCTGGGCAACAAGAAACAAGATGGAAACTCCGTCTCAGTCAGTCAGTCAATAAAATCACAAAGTCTGTTTCTTCTGTATCTGACACACCTTAGTTATACTTGAAATTCTCTTTTTCTTTTCTCTAAGCTAAACAAACCAGTGCAGTCAAACAGATTCTTGGCCAGTGCTGTGAAATATTAAAGAAATTTCTGTAATGATGCAGTGTTTAGTACTGTAATGATGGAAAGTTACGGTTTCTGCACCATCCTATATGGTAGCCACTGGCCATATGGGACTGTTGAATACTTGAAATATGGCTAGTGCAACAAATTTTAATGCAATTAAAACAAATTTTTATGTAATTAAATTGAAATATCCACATGTAGCTAGTGGCTACTGTACTAAACACTGCAATTCTAGATCATTCTCCTGGCCAGATTTCTCTGTGCCAATACCAGCAGTATCAGATTCACCTGGGAAGTTGTAATGTTTTAGACCCTCCCTCAGCCTTGTGACTCATAAACAGTTGAAGATGGAGCCCAGCAATCTCATTTAACAAGCTCTCCAGGTGATTCCAATGCACTCAATACTTGAAAGCCAATTCCAGTTTGTCAAGACTTCTGTTAAAAGCAGTGCTCAGACAAGGTCTGACATGCATGGATTTCACCTAAAGAGAGCTTCAGTGGTTTTTTTTTTAAAAAAATTGAATACTATTCTCTAAGTAGTGCATTGACTGCATGTTATAAAAATGAATACAATGTGTATATGAAGAATTTTTAAAAATAAAGTGCCAGGCCAGGTGCAATGGTGTAATTACAGCACTTTTCGAGTCTAAGGTAGCAGATCATTTGAGGTCAGGAAACCAGCTTAGGCAACATGGCGAAACCCCATCTCTATTAAAAATACAAAAAATAGCTGGGCATGGTGGCACAGGCCTGTAGTCCCAACTACTTGGGAGGCTGAGGTGGGAGGATCACTGGAGCCTAAGAAGTGGAGGTTGCAGTGAGCGGAGGTCTCACTCTCACACTCCAGCATGGGTGACAGAGACCCTGTCTCAAAAATAAAGTACCCATTACAGTTTAATAATAATAATAATTAGTTAACCAGCACTTTCCCAGCTGGGCATGGTGGCTCATGCCTGTAATCCCAGTACCTTGGGAGGCTGAGGTGGGTGGATCACTTGAGCTCAGGAGTTCAACACCAGCCTGGTCAACATGGTGAAACCCTGCCTCTACTTAAAATACAAAAATTAGCCAGGTGTGGTGGTATGCTCCTATAATCCCAACTACTTGGGAGTCTGAGGCAGGAGAATTACTTGAACCCTGGAGGTAGAGGTTACAGTGAGCCAAGATTGCACTACTGCACTTCAGCCTGGGTGACATAGTGAGACTTGTCTAAAAAAAATACAAAAAAAACCCCTTTTTTAAAAAAGGCCTGGAACAGTGGCTCACACCTGTAATTCCCAGCATTTTGGGAGTGAAGGCAGGAATCACTTGCGGTCAGGAGTTCAAGAGGACCTTGTCCAACATGGAGAAACCCTGTCTCTACTAAAAATACAAAATTGCCTGGGATGGTGGCACAACCTGTAATCCCAGCTTCTTGGGAAGCTGAGGCAGAAGAATTGCTTGATCCTGGGAGGCGGAGGTTGCAGTGAGCCGAGATTATGCCACTGCACTCCAGCCTTGGTGACAGAGCGAGACAGAGAATTTTGAGAAAATTTCATTTTCTCAAAAAATGAAAAAAAAAACAGGCACTTTTCCATAAGTCTCGCATGGTCTTACAATACTGGATCCCTGAGCTCTTGATTTTCAGTCTGGCATGCTTTCCATCGATTAGGCTGTTTGATGAAACAGTCCTCACTGTTTGGTTGGTGTCTCCCAGAAGAGAAGAATCTGGTTCCTTGGCAAGTATTTTGCCTACCCCATTCGGGGGCTGTTTTGGCCTTTTTTGCACAACTTTCCCATTGTTGGCTGCCTCTGTCGTCACTCCCAGTGCCCTGGAAACGTCTCCCTTTTTTAGGGTTTAACAGAGTTAACCTATATAGTTACCTTCTTATAATATGACTTTTGTCCTCTTACGCTTGAAACCTAGAAGAGGAGCTGGCTTGTTCTGCTGGCCTTGAGCCAGATGTCATAACTTCAGGCAATGCCACTCTACATATCTCCAGCAGTTTGGAATGGAGAACAGAGCTAGAGATAAGATCAGCAGCTTTAGGTGATGGCATTGTTTCAAATAAACCATGCATGACCCAAGCTTCCACTTCAAATGGGGAATGAAATTGCTTTATCCTTTGACAGCTTGCTCTATGAAATAAATTTATCTTCACTTAATTGCTTTAGATCCCAAGAGGCTACATGCAGTCATTTCTAGGAGATAATTGTATCAAATTTTAAAAATCTGTGACTGTGGACATGAATATGTAACAGCAGTGGACAGGGACAGGGAGAGGTGGGAAAAGCAGAAGTCCTGCTGAACTTGCTAGTGAGTTTCCGTTCTTATTCTTAGAGAACCCTTGAGTCATAGACCACTTACTCTCCAAATCTGCTGATTCAGATGCGGGGGTCCTTGGCACCCCTTGCTGCTAGTATGTTAAAGCATCTTGTCTACCACTCATGTAGCTGGATAGTGTTTTGCTCAGACTCCTCCTGAAACTGGGGAGGGGTCAGGCCGGTGGCAGACTTCTGGTGATATGTCTTCATTTAGTCCAACTGGGCACAGTTTGTCTACACGGTAGGCCACAGCCACTGGGAGTTCTGGTTAGTGGCAGCTGAAAACCAGCAAACTTGTTGATTTTAAAACATGACTATTTAGATGATAGGAATAAACTTTCTGTAGATGGGGGACAGGCTTCTTTATCTTGGCATGTTTAAATATCCAGTTCTCATTTCCCTAACCTTCATATTTGAAAAAAATCTAAAGCTTTCACTGTCATTTTCACTAATCCCAGCCCCTGGCTACCTTTACCCTGCATTTTTTTTTCTTCTTTCTGAAATTGCAGGGTTTGTTTGTTTTTTTTCTGCCTTCTACTAAATAACTGTATTTTCATGTTGTGATGTAACAACCCAGACCAAAGGCATTTTCCAGGTGTGGACACAGTTCTGGGTCATCTCTCAGCTCTTTTTGTCTGCATCTACCTTTAAGATGACACACTGGACAGTTAGATTGTGAGCTTCATGAGACCAGCCCTGAGCAACATCCCTAAGTGTCTAGTGTGGTGCTCATGTCTTAGGAGGGCTCTGTGAGTTAGAGCCAGTGAGGCACCGCTGCTGTAAAGACAAGGAGGATCTGACTTGAGATACAGAGCATTTTTGGATTTTGTACTGAGATCAGTGAACATCTCAGCCAGCTTGGGGGTGGGGCGTGTGCCACAATCGATCAAGGCAGTCTGACTCAAGCGGAGAATCTATATAGGGCCATCAAGTTCTTTCCAGGCTGAGTCTCACTCGCTGTCTGCTTTCGAGGGGTCACTCTCCAGGTGTCTCTTATCCCTTCTTTCTCTTTCTCACTTCATCAGGGTCAGCCACACTCCTCAGTCAGTCAGAGGGAGTGTTGCCTTTTCTTTTAAGCGCCTCCCCAGGAAACCTGACGGCCATCTTGAGTAAGCCAATTTGCATTTGAAAAGGTCTTGCTGGCGTGCCTCTAAGGGAAATCTGCAGCAAGCACTGTCACATCACTTCTTGGCGTCACATCAAGGAGGTTTTTTTTTAAGGAATTATACTTTAGCTCACATCTCAAACATGAGCACCTGAATAGCAGCCTGGAGAGGTCATCAGGGTCAGAGATTTGTTCTAGTCTGTTTCTTTTGAGGTAGAAAAACATTTCTCTGGGTATCACCACCTTTGGTACTCCCTTCTGGAGAGTTGCTTTTCTCCTGCCTGCCTGTTAATCTGGTAGTAGTAAACTGTACCAAGAAGCTTTCCATGGTTAATAACCTTGATTCAACCCTTTTCTTTTAGTTGAATCCTTTTTGACACAGGGTCTCACTGTCACCCAGGCTGGAGTGCAGTAGCAAGATCTCTGCTCTCTGCAGTCTCTACTTCCTGGGTTCAAGTAGCAGCCCTTCCACCTCAGCCTCCCAAGTAGCTGGGACTACAGGTGTGTGCCACCATGCCCAGCTAATATTTTGATTTTTTATTTGTTTGTTTTTTTAAGAGAAGCCTGGTCTTGAACTCCTGGCTTAAGCAGTCCTCCTGCCTTGGCCTCCCAAAGTGCTGAAATTACAGGTGTCAGCCACCATGCCTGACCTTAATTGGATCTTCTAGAAGCAGAACATGCCTGTTTTTTCTTGTGGTTTTTTTGATAAAAAGAACATACTAAACTTATGTAAGGCCTTACCAAGAAGGATAATTGAACTTCTGGTATCTTTACACAAAAAAAGCTTAAAAAAAAAAAAAAAAGGTGAGGACTTTTCAGGGATTGAATCATTTTTGGTGCCTTTTTTGGTAGATTCCATCCATGAATCCAGTTTTGGTGCGTTCAGTAAAGTTTGCCCCGAGTTTGTCTTAGGAGAGAGAGAGAGAGAGAGAGAGAGAGAGAGAGAGAGAGAGAGAGAGATGTGTGTATTGAACATATGATCTGTTCCTCTGGAAAGATCATTAAATCCAAATCGGGAAATGGAGACTTTCCAAGGAATGTCAGGAGCAGGTGAAAAGAAAACATTTTGCCATAGATATTTAGAATAAGTGAGATAGATCTGATAAGAATGAAGAAGTGCCATGATTTACTTCTATTTCTTCACTGTGTGGCTGACTGATAACAGTCACTAGCCACATCTGTCTACTTCAGATTAAATTAATTGGTCAGGTGCAGTGACTCATCCCTATAATCCCAGCACTTGGGGAAGCCGAGGTGGGTAGATTGCTTGAGACCAGGAGTTCAAGATCAGCCTGGCCAACATGGTGAAACCCTGTCTCTGCTAAAAATAAAAAAATTAGCCAGGCATGGTATGCATGCCTGTAATTTCAGCTACTCAGCACCACTGCACTCCACCCTGCGCAACAGAGTGAAACCGTATGTATATGTGTGTATATATACGTATATAACGTATATACATATATGTGTGTATATACAAATGTACATACGTGTGTGTGTGTGTGTGTGTGTGCTGGGTATGTTATCTCATGCCTGTAATCCCAGGACTTTCCAGGACTTTGAGAGGCCAGTGCGGGAGGATTGAGCCCAAGAATTCAAGACCAGCATGGGCTAACATAGTGAGGTCTTATCGCTACAAAAAATTTAAGTGCTGGGCATGGTGGTACGGGCCTGTAGTCATGGCTGTTCAAGGGGCTGAGGTGGGAAGATTGCTTGAGCCTGAGAGGTTAAGACTACAGTGAGCTGTGATTGCACCACTGCACTCCAGCCTGGGTGACAGCAAGAACTCTGTCTCAATCAAGCAATCAAAAGTTAGTTAATGAAAATTGAATAAAATTGAAAATTAAGTTCTTCAGTCACAGTAGTCACACTTCCAAGTGGCCAATAACCACGTGAGACTGATGGCTGTTGTATTGTCAAGCATAGTATAGATTACTTCTGTTATTGCCGTAAAGTTCTCTTAGACATTTTTTTTGTGGTAAAGTCACTAAGCATATTTTTTGTGATAGTCACTAAGCATAACTCAGTTATAAGGTTGGGGTTGGTGGGGATGGAAGGGGAAAGAGGAGATGCTGGGCAGCAGATAGAGTTTTCGTTAGACAAGAGAAGTAGGTTCTTGTGATCTGTTATACAGCATGGTGACTGGAATGAATAATGTATTTTATATTTAAAAATAGCTTAAGGAATAGGTTTTAAGCCAGGCGCAGTGGTTCACGCCTATAATCTCAGCACTTTGGGAAGCCAAGTTAGGAGGATCACGAGGTCAAGAGATCAAGACCATCCTGGCCAACATGTTGAAACCCTGTCTCTACTAAAAATACAAAAATTAGCAGGGTGTGGTGGCATGTGCCTGTAGTCTCAGCTACTTAGGAGAATCACTCGAACCAGGGAGGCAGAGGTTGCAGTGGGCTGAGATCGCACCACTGCACTCCATCCTGGCAACAGACCGAAACTGTCTCAAAAAAAAAGATTTTAAATGTTCTCACCACAAATAAGTAAGTATATGAGATGACAGATGTGTTACATAGCTCAATTTGATTGTTTTACATGTATACATTTATCAAAACATCACATTGTGCTTCATAAGTATATACAATTAGTTTGTCAATTTAAAACTATTTGGCCAGGTACAGTGGTTCATGCCTGTATTCCCAGCATTTTGGGAGGCCAAGGTGGGTAGATCACCTGAGTTCAGGAGTTCGAGACCAGCCTGGCCAACATGGCAAAACCCCATGTATTTTCTCTACTAAAAACACAAGAATAAGCTGGATGTGGTGTCATGCGCATGTAATGCTAGCTACTTTGGAGGTTGAGGCAGGAAAATCCCCTGAACCTGGGAGGCAGAGGTTGCAGTGAGCCGAGATTATGCCATGGAACTCCAGCCAAGGTGACAGAGTGAGACTGTCTCAGAAAAAATAAATAAATAAAGTAAAAACTATTTTTAAAACAGGTCTGGGATAATGACAGGGAGGATACTAAGAGGGAGATACTGGGATTTGAATAGCTGGAGCCATCTAATTAGGAATGAATCTGCATCAGAAGCAGTGGACTTCAGAGTGGAAAATTACAAGATTCCTATTGAGATAATTTAGTAGTATATTTAATGGAATTCAGAATATTATCTCCAACATAACAGATTTTCATGATCTTCTATAGGAAATTTTCTACTCTATTATAAACACAGTCTCTTTTCATAGACTTTTTAAAAAGTTATTTTCTTTGTCTCTATATTTCTTTGCCTTCATCATTAACTCTTGCTTTTCCGTTCTCAGTGTCTCATTTTTGTTGATAAAACTTACATCAGAAATTTCCATAGTGCTATTAAGATGTATTATTTCATTTGATTCCCACTACAGCTCTATGAGGCATTATCACTTTTTTATTTTTTATTTTTATTTTTTTGAGCTGGAGTCTTGCTGTATTACCTGGGCTCCCAGGCTGGAGTGCAGTGACATAATCTCGGCTCTCTGCAACCTTCGCCTACTGGATTCAAGCAATTCTCCTGCCTCAGCCTCCCAAGTAGCTGAGATTACAGGTGTGCGCCACCATGCCCAGCTACTTTTTGTATTTTTAATAGAGACGGGTTTCACCATATTGGCCAGACTGGTCTCAAACTCCTGACCTTTGTGATTCACACACCGCGGCTTCTCAAATTGAGCATTATCACATTTTACAACTGAGAAGATTAAGACTTAGACTGATTTATCTGAAATTATATGGCAATACTAGGTCAGAACCCTGACATATGATTTAATATTAGTTTTAGGTGAATAAGAGGCCTAAACATATAGTTTTATCCACTCATATCAAGAGTTTAGACATAGGCAGTCCAGGGCTAGTGTTTAGGCTCTACTGCTTTGCTTCCCCAGGTTGGCAGACACTGGAGCCTTCAGCTTATACAACATCCTAGGATGTGGTTCCATCCCAAGATGGCTAACAGAGCATCAGCAGTCAGCTTAATGGAGGAAGAAAACAGAAAGGATATGCCCCATACATTTAAAGAGACTTTAAGGTTTTATATAAAAGTTCTATTTATAAATATCTCAAGAGTAACATGGCTATCCTAGCTGCAGAGAAGGCTGAAAGTATAGTCACCTGGCTGCTGGCTGGCAGAAATGTACCCAGCTATTAGCCAGACATGGTAGCATGTACCTGTAATGCTAGCTACTCTAGAGGCTGAGACAGGAGGATCACTGGAGCCAAGGAGTTTGAGGCTGCAGTGAGCTAGGATCATGCCACTGTATTCCATCCCTGGGGGACAGATTGAGACCCTGCGTCCAACACACACGCACACATGCACTCTTAGCTAAAAATCAGTTATTTTGCAAAAGAAGGGAAGACCGGATTGGGATGTAACTAGCAATCTCTGCTCCAACAGGCATTTTGATATTTGGTCTAGTGCTTTCCCTCTGTTTCACGTTGTCTCTGACTTGTTAGCTAATGATTTAATCATCTAAGCCTCCAGGGCTGCCATTTTTTCCAAAAGTTCCTTCTCTCCCAGATGAATAATTACAATAAAAGCCACAGTTTAATGAGGACTTGCTTTGTTTTAGGGGTTATTCTAAATATTTTGCATGGTTTTTTTTTTTTTTTTTTTTTGAGATGGAGTCTTACTCTGTCGCCAGGCTGGATTGCAGTGGCGCAATCTTGGCTCACTGCAACCTCCGCCGGGGTTCAAGCGATTCTTCTGCCTCAGCCTCCCGAGTAGCTGGGACCACAGGCACACGCCACCATGCCTGGCTAATTTTTGTATTTTTAGTAGAGATGGGGTTTCACCATGGCCAGAATGGTCTTGATCTCTTGACCTCGTGATCCGCCTGCCTCGGCCTCCCAAAGTGCTGGGATTATAGGCGTGAGCCACCATGCCCGGACTTAAAATCATTGCCTTTTTTTTTTTTTGAGACGGAATTTTGCTCTTCTTACCTAGGCTGGAGTGCAATGGCGCGATCTCGGCTCACCGCAACCTCCGCCTCCTTGGTTCAAGCAATTCTCCTGCCTCAGCCTCCTGAGTAGCTGGGACTACAGGCACGCACCACCATGCCCAGCTAATTTTTGTATTTTTAGTAGAGACGGGGTTTCATCTTGTTGACCAGGATGGTCTCGATCTCTTGACCTCGTGATCCACCCGCCTCAGCCTCCCAAAGTGCTGGGATTATAGGCGTGAGCTACTGCACCCAGCTAATATTTTGCATGTTTTAAAACTTTTTTTTTGAGACAGAGTCTCACTCTGTCACCCAGGCTAGAGTACAGTGGCACCATCACACTCACTGCAACCTCTGCCCCCTAGGTTCAAGTGATTCTTCTGCCTGAGCCTCTCGAGTAGCTGGGGCTATAGGCGTGTGCCACCACGCTCAGCTAATTTCTATTTTTAGTAGAGACAAGGGTTTCACCATATTGACCAGGTTGGTCTTGAACTCTTGCTCTCTTGGTCTCAAGCAGTTCACTTACCTTGGCCTTCCAAAGTGCTGGGATTACAGGCATCAGCCACCGTGCAGTCTTTTAAAAACATTTAATCCTCACAGCTACCCTGTGGAGTACATATCATTATTAGCCTCTATTTTATATTCGAGAAAACTGAGGTACAAAACTACCAGTGATTTGCCCAAAGTTACACAAATAGTGAATGGCAGAGTCGGAATTTAAGGCCAGGAAGTCTAGCTCCAAAGCCCATCCTCTGAAGCACGCCTTCTCTACAGGGCCTCTTGGGGAAGTGCTGGAATTGCCCAGAGGTTGAAAGTGGCCTTTACCACCACTGGAAGCCTGGCTGATCAAGCCACCTCCCTAAAGGCATCCCTTCTCAGGACTGTTCAAAAGCTGTATTCAAAACAGTATATTGGCTGGGTGCAGTGGCTCATGCCTGTAATCCCAGCACTTTGAGGGGCTGAGATTGGCAGATCGCTTCAACCCGGAAGTTCCAGACCACCTTGGGCAACATGGTGAATCCCCATCTCTACAAAAAAATACAAAAATTAGCCTGACATGGTAGCATGCACCTGTAGTCCCAGCTACTTGGGGGGCTGAGGCAGGAATATTACTTGAGCCTGGGAGATTGAGGCTGCAGTGAACTGTGCTCACACCACCCTGAGTGGCAAAATGAGACCCTGTCTCGACAACAACAAAAACCAATATATTTAATGAGCCTCCTTGTTTTTCTCTTCACTGTCCCCTTTCTTCTGTCACTCGAAGACCTGAGGCTGGAAAAAGAGATTCACATGCTTTTTCTTTTAGAAAGTTTACTTCCTGTACCTCATGTAGGAACTTGCATGAGAAGATTGTGCTAGGTAATTAATTAGATGTCTGCAGAGAATCTAGAGGCTCAAAGTTTCTACATCTGTTAATAGAAATTTGATTTCCAAGTACAGTTTTTTATTTCTCTTCACTCCACTCCCCTGGTACAGAGTTGTGACAGGTAAGAGAACCATCCATTGGTCATTCCACGCCTCTTCCCCATAGACAACTCAGTGAGACCGGGGCTTGACTTTACAGTCCATATGTAGCCTGGCTTCTCTGCAAGGATGAAACATCTCCCCTTAAGGTGCTCTGAGGCTTGACTTCCGGCATTCATTTAACATTGGATTTTTATTGAACACTTACTGTTTACCAAGCATTCACAATGCTGGGGATTTTGTGGTGAATGAGGCTGGCATAGTGTCTTATTTCACAGATTTTATGTTCTAGTTAAGGGGAGAGTCAGAGCAAATAAAGAAATAAATAAGCAAAATAAATTGGCTGGGCATGTTTTGGCTCATGCCTGTAATCCCAACACTTTGAGAGGCCAAGGCAGGAGGATTGCTTGTGCCCAAAAGTTCCTTTTTTTTTTTTTTTTTTTTTTTTTTCTGGAGACAGAGTCTCACTCTGTCATCCAGGCTGGAGTGCAGTGGTGCCATCTTGACTCACTGCAACCTCTACTTCCTGGGTTCAAGTGATTCTCCTGCCTCTATCTCCAAAGTAGCTGGAATTACAGGTGCCCACCATTACACCCAGCTAATTTTTGCATTTTTAGTAGAGACGGGGTTTCACCATGTTGGCCAGGCTGGTATTGAACTCCTGGCCTCAAGTGATCGCCCCCACCTCGGCCTCCCAAAGTGCTAGGATCACAGGCATGAGCCACTGTGCCCAGCTGATTGGTTTTTATTGATTTGCAAGTCTGAATGTGAATCTTTGTCAGCTATGTGCATTGCAGATCATCTAGTTTATAGTTTAATTTTAGACTTATTTATGGCATTTTATTTGCATAAAAAAATTTATTTTTATGCATTTCCTTTATGGTTTATGTTTTATTTAAGAAGTCCTTTCTGGCTGGGTGCAGTGGCTCACTCCTGTTGTCCCAGCACTTTGGGAAGCTGAGGGAGTCAGATCACAAGGTCAGGAGTTCAAGACCAGCTTGGCCAATATGGTGAAACTCTGTCTCTACTAAAAATGCAAAAACAACTAGCCGGGCATGGTGGTGCGTACCTGTAGTCCCAGCTGCTCCAGAGGCTGAAGCAAGAGGATTGCTTGAACCCAGGAAGTGGAGGTTGCAGTGAGCCGAGGTGGTGCCACTGCACTCCAGCCTGGGCAACAGAGCAGAACTCTCTAAAAAAAAAAAAAAGAAATCCTAAGTGTGCAGTATTGGCCATATATTGATGATTGTTGAAGCTAGACGATGTTATCAGGTTTATTTATGATACTAGTCTCTCCTTTTATATATGTTTGAGATTTTCCATAATAAAAAATTTTAATTAAAACAGGACCACTGGCATGCATTTAATAGCAAATATGCTTAAAGTTTTATTGTAGATGAAAATCAATTGTCCTAATAATAAGCCAGAGCTTATAATTCGGTGGGGTAAAAGGGTCTACTTTTATCTCTTTACAAGACTTTATTATTTGATCTTGTTTTTGAAGAGGGAGTCTTGCTCTTGTTGCTCAGGTTGGAGTGCAGTGGCGCGATTTTGGCTCACTGCAACCTCTGCCTCCTCGGTTCAAGCAGTTCTCCTGCCTCAGCCTCCCGAGTACCTGGGATTACAGGTGCCCAACACTACGCCCAGCTAATTTTTGTATTTTTAGTAGAGACGGAGTTTTACCTTGTTGACCATGCTGGTCTCAAATTCCTGACGTCAGGTGATCTAGCCACCTCGGCCACCCAAAGTGCTGGGATGACAGGCAGGAGCCACCACCCCTGATCCATTTGATCTTTTTTTCTAAAAACCACTTTGTTGTTAGGTTACAATATTACCAAGAATAATTGCAATTTTACATGGAAAAAAAGGAAACTTTACATACCCTGAGGTCATAAAGAATATATACCAACATATTCTTCTAAAAATTTTAGTTTTACTTTAGGTTTTTCTAAAAGTTTGGTTTTTGTTTTAGTTTTACATTTACATCTTTGTTCCATTTGGAATTTATTTTTGTAAAGCAGGTTTCCCTGTTTCCTAGTTCTGTGTTCTGTTCCAGTGAGCCAGTGAGCAATTGCCATATTAACAATATTTAGTCTTCCCATCCATGAACATGATATACCGTTAATTTATTCAGGTCTTCTTTTATGCCCTTCAAGGATGTTTTTTAATATTTCCCATAAAACCCTTACATAGTTTTTGTTACTAATTTAAGTATCATATTTTCTAGTTAACTATTAACAGTATGAATATAAATGCTGTTTCTTTCTCTTCAACTTATATCAACCTTACTGAACTGTCTTATTAGTTCTATAATAGTGACCATAATAACAGAAATTCTTCCTTTGGTTCTAACTTTAATAGCAGTGCTTCTAAAGTTACTTCATTAAATCTACTTGTCATAATTTTTTTTTGAGATGGAGTCTCACTCTGTCACCCATGCTGGAGGGCAGTGGTGTGATCTCAGCTCACTGCAATCTCTGCTCGCAGGTTCAAGCAGTTCTCCTGCCTCAGCTTCCTGAGTAGCTGAGGTTACAGGTGCGTACCACCACGCCCGGTTGATTTTTGTATTTTTAGTAGAAACGGTTTCACCATGTTGGCTGGGCTGGTCTCAAACTCCTGATCTCAGGTGATCCACTCACCTCAGCCTCACAAAGTGCTGGGATTACAGGTGTGACCCACTGCGCCTGGCCTATAAATTTCTGATAAGTATGTCTTGTCAGGTTAAGAACATTCACTTCTATTCCTTGCTATGTATTTTTTTTAAAAAATCACAAATGAGAGTTGGATTTTATTAAGTATTTTTTTCTTAATCTGTTGATGATCATGTCATTTTTATTTTTAACCTGTTTATATGGGGTTATACATTAATAATTTTTAGAAAATACTAAGTTCTTAGCAAATTGCACTGCCATGTGTGAACCTTTGCAACAATCCTGCATGTTCTTCACATGTACCCCAAAACCTAAAATGCAATAAAGTAATAATAATGATAATAAGTTCTTATTCCCATTGCTTAGGCTGGAGTACAGTGGTGCAGTTATGGCCTGGACCTCCCTGGACTGGTCCCTCCCACCTCAGCCTCCTGAGTAACTGAGACTATAGGTGTGTGCTACCACACCTGGCTAATTTTTTATATTTTTAGTAAAGATGGGGTTTCACCGTCCTGGGGTCAAACTATCCACCTGCCTTGGCTTCCCAAAGTGCTGGGATTACAGGTGTAAGCCACCCTGCCCATCCTTGTAATAAATTTCTAGTTTAAAACTATCACTTTCTTCCTGAAATAGTCCAGTGTACTCTCCCAACCTTCAAAATGAACATATTTTTGACTCATAGTTGTTTCACGAGAGAGAACATATTTCTTTCATTTTCTTAAAGGTTTTTACTCTGCTGCTTACATGCCATTTATTCTTTCTTTCTTTCTTTTTTTTTTTGAGAATGCATCTTGCTCTGTTGCCCAGGCTGGAGTGCAGTTTTGCGATCTCGACTCACTGCAATATCTGCCTCCCATGTTCAAGGGATTCTCTTGCCTCAGCCTCTCGAGTATCTGGGACTACAGGTGCATGCCACCACGCCCAACTAATTTTTGTATTTTTATTAGAGACAGAGTTTCACCATGTTGACCAGGCTGGTCTCCACCTCCTAACATCAGCTGATCCACCTGCCTCAGCCTCCCAAAGTGCTGAGATTACAGGCGTGACATGGGATTACTATTTGAAAAAGTGTATGTGTTATACTATTCATTGTGCTAGGGGAATACAGAAGGAGAAACTTGCAGTTTCTGTATTAAACGTCAGTATACTGTATTAAAAGGACAACCTTACCTTTTGGGAGAGTTGTGGGATTGATTTTAGAAGTAGGTGGGGTCACATTAGAATAGATCAGTCTCCTTGGACCTTATATTATCTCCTTAGGTAGAACAATTCGCGGTCTTAGGGAATCACATCTGGCAGCAGACTTTAGGAGAAGAGAATCAGTAACAGAAGAGGTGAGTTATAGAGTAGCTGTAATCTATGAAGTTGCAGTGATGAGAATCTAGTTTAGACTAACAGCAGCAGTAATGGAAAGTGAGAGTAGCATTGCAATATGGCTCAGTATTTGTGTAAGTATAATGAAGGTGAAGAAGGGAAGGGCTGAATGTCTTTCTAGGGGCTAAACAACTAGGAAGGTTGAGCTCCTGTGATTAAAATGAGAAAGATGAGAAAGGAAACCTTTGGGGACGTAACATGTTTGAGGAGATGGTGACTACATCTGTACAGCATTCAGGATATTGTCATATGCAGCTCAGTGAACATCAGTGCTAGTGAAAATCACAACTCTTAAAGAGAGAGAATCTCTCTCTCTTTTTTTTTATTTTGAGATGGAGTCTCACTTTGTGAGCCAGGCTGAAATGCAGTGGTGCATTCTCTGCTCACTGCAACCTCCACCTCCTGGGTTCAAGTGATTCTCCTGCCTCAGCCTCCTGAGTAGCTGGGATTACAGGTGCCCACCACTGCACTTGGCTAATTTTTGTATTTTTAGTAGAGACGGGTTTCACCATGTTGGTCAGGCTGGTCTCAATCTCCAGACCTCAGGTGATCTACCTACCAGCCTCAGCCTCCCAAAGTGCCAGGCCACAAGTTTACAATAGTGGGTATACAATGGTTGGAGAGGCTGCTAGAATAACAAATAGGCAGGTTAGTGGCATACAGTATAAAGCATAAGGCAGTTAGAGTGGTATCTAGGTTAGTATTGTTGAAATCAGAATCCGGTGGTTTTTAATCTAACTGGAGCAGTGCTATCCAGTAGAACTTTCTGCAGTGGTAAAAATGTTCCACTCTACACTGTCTAGTATGATAACTACTGGCCACATGCAGCTGTTGGGCACGTGAAATGTGGCTGGTGTACCTGAAGAAATTATTTTTTTTAATTGCGGTAAAATATATACAACATGAGATTTGGCATTTCGTGCCCTCCTCACGCTTAGTTGCCACCGCCCAATGCCAGCTGCTGGGGGACTGGGAGCTCTCATGCCTTGGGTACTTGTCTGGGTGCAGCAGCATGTGGATGTGCCTGGCACCCACACTTACTTCCTGGAGGAGAGAGCTAAGCCTGTCTACTGGATACCTGCAGTTGGAGCACAAAAGGAGAGATTTCATCTCTTCTGGGAGTAGGAGGCTCTGTTTTGACACTCATACCTTAGTGTGCTTACTGGAAGACAGTGGATTTGCTACTAAACAAGCAGAAATCATTGTGTCTACATTGGTCAAGATCTTGGAGGCCAACATGGACATCGTCTACAAAAATACGGTCACCAAGATACAGCAGGAGATGACTCTTCAGCAGATAATGTCTCAGATTGTGAATGTGAAAAAGGATATGATTATTTTGGAGAAGAGTGAATTTTCATCTCTCAGAACAGAAAATGAAAAAAATAAAACTTGAACTACATCAGCTAAAACAGCAAGTAATGGATGAAGTGATCAGAGTCCGGACAAATAACAAATTAGACTTCAACGTAGAAAAGAGCAGAGTAAAAGAATTGCATTCACTGAATGAAAGGAAGCTGTGGAATTGAGAACAGAAATAGTGACATTGCATGCCCAGCAAGATTGGTCCCTCACCCACACAGATAGGAAGATGGAAACTGAGGTTGCTGGCCTCAAAACCATGCTCGAGGCCCACAAGCTTGTATTTAGCAGGGCCTATATTTACGTGCCTAACAGTAGTTCTGGGATTATATCGCCTGTGGATCTAATAAAGTGTGTATTTAAAGAGAAAAAAAAAAGATTTACAATTTCAACAATTATTTTTTTTTTGACACGAAGTCTCGCTCTTGTTGCCTAGGCTGGAGTGCAATGGCACAGGTGATTCTTGTGCTTCAACCTTTCAAATAGCTGGGATTACAGGGGCCTGCCCACAAATTTTTGTATTTTTAGTAGAGACAGGGTTTCACCATGTTAGCCAGTCTGGTCTCAAACTCCTAACCTCAAGTGATCTGCCTACCTCGGCCTCCCAAAGTGCTGGGATTATAAATATGAGGCTCTGCCCCTGGCCTGCTTCTTATTTTTTTTCTTTTATTGCCTATGCTTTTGATGTCACATCCAATAAACCATTGCTAAATCCAGTGTCATGAAGATTTTCCCTTATGCTTTCTTCTAAGAGTTTTCTAGTTTTAGCTCAAAAGTTTTGAATTGGTTTTTGTATATGGTGTTAGGTAAGGATTCAGCTTCATTCTTTTGCATGGGAATATCTAGGTTTTTTAAAGCTCTTTTTGTTGAAAAGACTGGAATTGGTCTTGGCAGACTTGTGAAAAGTCAGTTGTGTATTTATGAGAGTTTACTTCTAGGTTTTCTCTTCTATTCTATGCCAGTACCACACCATTTTGATTAGTATAGTTTTGCAGTAAGTTTGAAATCCAGAAGCATGAGCCATCTAACTTTTGTTCTTTTTCAACATTATTTTGGCTATTTGGGGGGTCCCTTAAGATTCCATATGAATTTTTTTTTTTTTTAGACAGAGTCTCACTCTGTCGCCCAGGCTGAAGTGCAGTGGCGCAATGTGAGCTCACTGCAACCTCCACTTTCCAGATTCAAGCAAGTCTCATCCCTCAGCCTCCCAAGTAGCTGGGACTGCAGGTGCACACCACCACACCCAGCTAATTTTTGTATTTTTATTTTTAGTAGAGATGGGGTTTTGCCATGTTGACAAGGCTGGTCTCCAACTCCTGACCTCAAGTGATCTACCCACTTTGGCCCCCCAGAGGGTACAATGGCTCATGCTGGTAATTCATTGTGCTGAATCTGTAGATTGCTTTGGTTACTATTGTTAGCTTAACAATATTGAGTCTTCCAATTCATGAACACAGGATGTCTTTCCATTTATTGAAACTTTATTTTTAATTATATTCTGTTTTAGGAAATTTAAATTTGGCCATGTTATAGCTAATGGTCCTCCTGTAGGCCAGCACAGCTCCAGAGAATTACCGTCAGATTTTCTTTTCTTCCTAAACCATAGGATTGTAGTGACATCTTCAGAGGCCTTATAGTATCTCAGTCATCGCTTGTCTCAGGATGTCTGGATTACATGAACACATGGTTAGAAGGGTGAATAAATAGGGGGTTTGGGTGCCTCCAGGTCATCTCTGTCTCAGAGATACAAGAAGGCTGTAAGTCTTGCCACATCAGACTCTGTTTCCTTCTTTGTTTTCCCTTTGGAGATGTCTGGTTTTCGGCCGGGCGCGGTGGCTCACGCCTGTAATCCCAGCACTTTGGGAGGCCGAGGGGGGTGGATCACGAGGTCGGGAGATTGAGACCATCCTTGCCAACATGGTGAAACCCCATCTCTATTTAAAAAAAAAAAAAAGGAAAAAAGGAAATGTCTGGTTTTCTCCAGAGCTAAAGAGAACCTCTTGTTTTCCAAGAAATTAGCAAAAAGTAGACTGCTTTGGCAGAAATGGAACTCCTTCTGCTTCTTTCTATTTGTTTTTTTTAAAAGAAATTCCTTCTCCAAATGGAGATGCTGATTATTTTATAGCAATATACCTTGTTCATCATTCCGATGCTGTTCTCATGGGAACAGCAGCAAAAAAATGCCTTTAGGTGCCAGTTGTGGTTGCACTCCACCTTCCATTTTCCTTGAGAGTCAAGAATCTAAAAGATGCCTACACATTAGAAACAGAAAATAAAGAATAAAAGCTGTAAATAACTAGACCAGGAAACCCCCTTTCAGTGTCCATTCGTTTTCCTGCCATGTAAAAGGTAGTGGTAGGATGCAGAAGACCTGTGTCCTTAGTGCTGTTCACAGCCGTCTCCCTGCTGTCCCCTTCCCTAGCTGCTCTCTGAAGGTCCCTGCAGAGATCTGCAGATCTCAGAGTAAACAGGAAACCTTCTGAAGTCAAATAGAGAGTCTTAGAGCCTAGAGGGTAAGAGACACAGCTCTCCAGGAAGAAGATGCCTTTGGCCTTGGACAGCCAGGAGCAGTGGGTTTATGGTATCTTATATACTGTTATGACTCTCCTACAGAAGAACCCTCCAGTCCACTTTAGACCAGAAATGGAACTTGGTTTCCTGGCCTGCCCATAGCTACTCTACATCAGTCTCCTGAAGAGAAGCTAAAGTATCACTTGTGTATTCAGAATTGGAGTAGCCCAGTAGTTAGCCAATTCTCTAAAACTGATTTCTCTACCTTACTGCCCTTCGGCCTGTACCCCACCCTTATTCTCACCTCTCTCTTTGTACAGAGATAGCTTCTTTACATTTGGGATTTTCCACACTGCAGTTGATCTGTCACTGCACTACCAAAATGCCTGTGCCAACCTCTTGGGTGTCCTGGTGTCAGAACTTAGAAGTGTCCCAACTGTCCCACCCAGCCTCCACAGCTCTCCTCTCTCTCTCCTGGGTTGTTGTTCTAGAATGATATTCCTCTTGGATTCAGTGTGTGCAGTCTGATTTGGGTGGAGCCTTGATCTGTACACGGGAGTGCTGGTAATGTCTGGCCTTCAGTGCTGCCAAAGGCAAAAAGCTGGCCTCGCCTCTAAGCACATAGTTGGATTGCTGGGGCAGTGTTAAAAGGAGGGTGGGGCAAGCAAATACCACTCTCTTCCTACTGTGTTTTCAGGAAGTGATTAGAAATGCAGCTATAAGTTGAATAAAATCAAAAGAATGAATTGTCACCTTCCCCCAACAAAAACCAGATGAGCACAAACATATACACACACACACACTCCTCTGGACTCCACCCAAGACCCACACCCTGCTCTGCTGGGCTGCACTTCGGTGCTGTTTCAGAGCAAGGAGCCTTTGGCATTCCATCTCCATTCTTTTTCCGGGGAGAGGACTTAGGAGTCTTCTGAATAAGGGCTGAACCTCCCTTTAGGCACACTGGGGGTCTCACTTCCCTATCCCCTCTCCTTCCGGGAAGAGTATGGGCACAGGCATGTACGTGGGAGGAATAACCAGTGCCAAGACTGAATCCATCAGTTAGGGATTGGGTTTCAGAACTGGTAGTGCAATTGTTTGCAGAGTTGTCAGTGAAAGGAGTTTCTGTGCCATCAACACACTTCATTCCTTCCTTCCAGCTGCCTCTTTTCCTTGTACGGCCTTTTGCCTGGTGCCTCCGTGGAGTTTAAGCCATATGGCTCTTATGAATATTGTTTGGAGTCTCCAAAAGTGGCTGGCTGTATAGCACACAGCACCCCTGGGTCTACCCCTCCCCTCTCAGCAGCTGTTTGCCACTGACTGAGGTGGCGACTGAGCCTATGTGTGTGGCCAGAGTCAGTGACAGGCATCCCACCCAGGCCTGGGGAAGCCCTTCGCCAGTGCGGTTCCTGTGGCAGCAGCCAGACACGCCAGAGCTCCTCATACCTTCAGGGCTGTGGTGCAACAGCCAGCTTTATGCGTTAGCATTGTTTAGTGTTGGTTGACTTGACTTTTCTGTCCCCACCCTCTGTGTTTAAGGAAATCTGGCCATTGTCCAGTAGGAAAGAAGTTGGCATTTACAGAGAGTGGCTTTCTGCCACCTCTCTCATGGTAGGAGCCAGGACCACCTTCCATCTCTGCTTCCTACCCGTGTGGCAAAGAGGAAGGGGCCCCTCTGTGCTCAGCCTCCTGTTGTGGAGTTTCAAGTTGCCTAAGATCAGAATGAGGCTATCTGCCAGGTTATCTGCCCAGATAAACATTTATTGTTTACAGAGACATGTTTCAGCTGCTCTGGCTGCTCCCACTGGTGAGATCTTCTAGTTTCTTGAGGTTTTAAGCCAGTATATGGGGCTGACGTCCAGACACAGAACTACTGGAGCTTGAGAGGCTGTAAGTGACTGGCGGCTTCAAACTTAGCTTCACCATTGCCCCTCCTCACCCACTGCCGGAGCTAGATTTATATCTCCTGTTCTTCGTCCTGCCTTGTGGATGTGGAAACTGCGTCTACATTTTAAACATGTCCAGCCTTTAGAATTGGGAGATTTACATGAGATCCAGTGTTAGCACACAGTCAGCTGAAGACTTCTTTTCATGGCAAAGCCAGCCTTCTGACACTGTGTTTTCCTTGACCACGTGACAACTGTTCAGTGATGGCAACAGGGATAGAGGCAGATTTTCTTTTTTAATCAACTATCTCCAGTGCTTCCAAATATTGTCTTTTTCTTTTTAGTGATGTGATTGATTTTCCAACGTTTTATTATACTGCAAAGTTAAAAATTCTACAGTGAGCTCACTTATACCCAATACCTGGATGCTCTCATTCTCATTTTACTGTATATTTCTCACCATGTTATCTGTTTATGTCTTTCTCTCCCTCTTTTCCATCCATTCATCCATCCATCCATTTTTTTCTTTTTTAAAATTATTATTTTTTAATGCTTGTAATTCTAGCACTTTAGGAGGCCGAGGTGGGTGGGTTGCTTGAAGCCAGGAGTTCAAGACCAGCCTGGCCAACATGGTGAAACCCCATCTCTCCCAAAAATACAAAAATTAGCCAGGCATGGTGATGCATGTCTGTAGTCCCAGCTACTCAGGAGGCTGAGGCAGGGGGATCAATAGCTTGAGCCGGGGAGGCGGAGGTTGCAGTAAGCTGAGATTGCACCAGAGTGAGAGTCTGTCTCAGAAAATTGCACCAGAGTGAGAGTCCGTCTCAGAAAAAAAGTTTAGCACTCATTATACCTGGTGTTTTTTGTTTGTTGTTTTGCTTTTTAATACAGCTCAAGTATGCAGATTTGTTCAGCTTTCAGTTTTATTTTCAATTCTCTAATGGATAAAAAAAGCACCAAAAAAATTCAGTTTTTACATTTCTTTTTGAGACGGAGTTTCGCTCTTGTTACCCAGGCTGGAGTGCAATGGCGCGATCTTGGCTCACCACAACCTCCGCCTCCTGGGTTCAGGCAATTCTCCTGCCTCAGCCTCCTGAGTAGCTGGGACTACAGGCACGCGCCACCATGCCCAGCTAATTTTTTGTATTTTAAGTAGAGACAGGGTTTCAGCATGTTGACCAGGATGGTCTTGATCTCTTGACCTTGTGAGCCACCGCGCCCAGCAAGTTTTTACGTTTCAATTCAGATACAAGAACTTGGAACAGAACCATTGATATTTTTTTTGAAGAGGAAAGCAGTAATAGGAAATTTAACTAGGAAGACCCTAAGCTTCAATTGTAAAGATACCTCCTTTTCCCAAGAATTAGGCCTAATCAAGTCTATACCTACCAATTATGGACAGGGAGAGGCAAATCACAGCTAAAGACCTTGGCACTTCTGTAAGAAATTTAAATAACAGACAGACATATAGAGATTTGTAAATATGTACTTGCTGCCAGATAAACCACAGAGAAGATGCTGTATTTGTGGTCCAGGGAAGTTTAAATATTTGTGGTCAAACTTAAAATTCAACATAAAACCCTCATCTGTCATGGAAACTTTCCAGAAACTGCATGGAGGGGGTGTGCAAGCTACATAAACGCTCAAAGGCCTCTCCTTTCACCGGGTTCAGCTAGAAAAGCCTGTTCTCCTTCCTCCACTCTGTGTAGCTAACAGGCCCTTCGATAAGAGAAGGAAATCCGTGATGCTCCAGTCACCCACCCAGGAAGTCTACTCTAGGAACCTCCCAGGCCAGACATGGTGGCTTACGCCTGTAATCCCAGAGGCCAAGGCAGGAGGATCCCTTGAACCAAGAGTTCAAGACCTGGGCAATATAGGGAGACCCTGTTTCTATAAAATATTAGCCAGGCCTGGTGGCAGGCGCCTGTGGTCCCAGCTACTCGGGAGGCTGAGGTAGGAGGATCCCTTGAGCCCAGGACATTGAGGCTGCTATGAGCTGTGATCACACCACTGTACTGCAACCTGGGCAACAGAGCGAGACCCTGTCACAAATAAAGAAGGACCTCTTTTTTTTGCGGCTTACTCTTTCAAGTCTGATTAAATGTTACCTTTCTTAGGGTCTTCTGTTCACCATCTTATATAAAATAGCAATACTCTTCCTCACCCTGTCACTCTCTGTTTCTCTTACCCTACTCTTTTTTCACAGTACTTTCCACTACTGTCTGCTTATTACTCTCAGTCTCACAAAAATGTTAAGCTCTAGGAGAACAGGAACATTGTTTTATTCACTGCTGGAATTACAGACATGAGCTGCCACTCCTGGCCCAGAATTTTTTTGTGTGTGAGATAGTCTGCTTTGTGGCCCAGGCTGGAGTGCAATGGCACAATCTCGGCTGACTGCAATCTCTGCATCCCGGGTTCAAGCAATTCTCCTGCCTGAGCCTCCTGAGTAGGTGGGACTACAGGTGTGTGCCACCATGCCCGGCTAATTTTGTATTTTTAGTAGAGATGGGGTTTTACTGTGTTGGCCAGGCTGATTGAACACTTAACCTCAAGTTACCTGCCTGCCTCGGCCTTTCAGAATCTTGGAATTAAAGGCATGAGCCACTGCGCCTGGCAAATTTTTAAAAATGAAAATTTCAATATTTGTTTTCATAGCGGAGGCTGGAGGTTGGGGAGCGGTTAAGAAGACTCCAAAGAGGTCCCATTACAATTCAGTCATACACCAAATTCCCATCTTTCTTTCTGGATCATCCTGTAGTTTCTGTAGCTATTTTCTGTAAATCATGCGAATTCTCTCTAATCCTTCATTATTTCTGTTTTCCACCCTCTTAGCTGTTGCCATTATTTTGAGGCATTGGATGTAAAAAAAAAAAAAAAAAAAAAAAAACCTGTTAGATTTACCTTGTAGGCTGAAATTCAGAAATTAGGCAAGGTTCAGGTAGCTTTTCAGAAGGCAAGGCAGGTGTGTTTAGTTATACCATTCCAGGATGCCCTCATAAATGGAAACCCTGAAGTGAGGGCTTGAATGCCCTTGAAGGAGAACAACAAAATACCATTTTGGAAATAAAATGATGCTGTCCTGGGTGTTCCAGCCCCTCCCATGCTGGCCTCCTTTCGGCACCATTCCTTTCTGCAGCCCCACCCCGCTTGGCCCTGGCATGTAGTCCCATGAACATGCCACCTGCCTTCTCTCTCTCTCTCTCTGGCCCCATCCACTGACTGCTCAGTTTATTTTTTCCACATCCTCACCCTCTTCCAGCTCCAAGTTAAATAACCCTCACAGATGGCTTTTTCCCTCAGAGCGGTTTAAGAACACAGGGCAGTGAACTGGGGCCCTGAAGAAGCTGCCCCAGCCCAAGACTGCCCTTCTTATGGAAGCTCAAGACAACTTTGTCAGTAGCTCCCTAGAAGTCCACAGACTGTGAGCATAAAGGCAGCAGGTTGGGTGGTAGAATGTCTCTTTAACACTGTAATCCTCTAGCAGCTAACAACTAGTTCTCACTTAGAGTTACAAGTCGGTAGCTGGAGCCAGATCCACTGCGTACTCCATTTTCCACAGAAGACATAGTACTTCGTAGCTGGCATCTCTCCCCACCTTTTTACAGCATGGAAACCCAGCAGGAAATGACAGTCCCCGTTTGTGTTTGAGTTCATGGTTTCAGTCTTTACTGAACCTCTTCATGAATCCTGAGAGGCCAAGATCCCTGCCTTGCCTGACCCAAAGGGCAATATTCCCAGCTGCCAGCACACCCACGGGAAGACAGGGAACTTTGGATGCCGATTAGGAATTCTGCATAGAGTCCAGGCGTGGTGGCTCATGCCTGTAATCTCAACACTTTGGGAGGCTGAGGTGGGTGGATCACCTGAGGTCAGGAGTTCCAGACCAGCAAGGCCAATATGTCAAAACCCCATCTCTACTGAAAATACGCAAATAGCCAGGCATGGTGGCACACGCCTGTAATCCCAGCTACTCGGGTGGCTGAAACAGGAGAGTCGCTTGAACCCAGAAGGCGGAGGTTGCAGTGAGCCAAGATTACGCATTGCACTCCAGCCTCGGGGGCAGAATGAGACTCCATCTCAAAAAAAAAAAAAGAAAAAGAAATCCTGCACAAAGACCCAGAATTTCACTTTCTTTCCTGTCAGCAAGGACATGGAGGTTTCCTGTCTGCCTTGTCATCAGCTTTGGAACATTTTCCTCCTGCATTCCCCCATGTGTGTAGTGGCTGGAAGCTTCACCCCATTCATCCCAGCATCCTCCTTCCCTCTCTCCTAATCAGCTGGGTCTGGTTAATTTTGCCCTGGTGACAGGACAGTCTTTCCTTGTCCTCAGGGTTATTCCTGTGGAACGTAAGACCTCTCTGGTCATGGTCTCCCTCTTTCCCTTCCTTCTCACTCTTTTTTCTCTCTAACTATGGCCTTTGTAAATAGATTCCTCTGAGGTCACCGAGGAAGGGTAGTATGTGGTCTTTGCTGCTGTAGGACTCTTTTCCCTCAGTAAGCAGAGTTCCCTTGAGAGACCCCCTCCCTTCCTTTATTAAAAGCCATGTTGGTGGCTTATCTGCTTGAACTGTGGCATAACAGGGCATGGAACAATGGCATGCAGAGAGTGCTTTGGCCAAAGAGAAGTTAACTTTCAGCCAGAGACAACAGTTTGAAGAAACTTTCCTTGGTAAGAAAAGAGGCAAGAAGAAAGGTGGTGAGATGGAAAGGGAAAATTCTATGGCAGAGAAGTACTCTCTGAGAACTCAATCAGAAATCAGTATCTCCTCCTCAAGTCTGGTTTTTCCAGCGAGAAGTAAACTGTTACTCTCTTTCCTCTCTTCCTTCATACCTTCTCCAAGATCAAGCATTGCCAGATAAATAACACACCCTTTTGCTTACAAAGTAGAAGTTACTTGGATTGACAGATTTGTGGAGCTTTTGGGTGCCAAGTGTCAGGAGGGAGTTTTGATTTCCATTTTCCTGTCCTTGTGATGGACTTTACATTTAGTATAAAAGTTCAAAACTGCCAGGCGCGGTGGCTCACGCCTGTAATCCCAGCACTTTGGGGAGACTGAGGCAGATGGATCACGAGGTCAAGAGTTTAAGACCAGCCTGGCCAACATGGTGAAACCCCATCTCTACTAAAAATACAAAAACTAGCCAGGCATGGTGGCGCACATCTGTAATACCAGCTCCTCTGGAGGCTGAGGCAGGAGAATCACTTGAACCTGGGAAGCAGAGGTTGCAGTGAGCCAAGATCCTGCCACTGCTTTCCAGCCTGGGCGACAGAGCAATATTCTGACTGGGGGAAAAAAAAAAGGAATGTCTTGATGGTGATTCTCCTAGAAGGCAAGCCTACTTCCTCTGTGCCACCACAGAGGTGTTGCTGGCAAACTCATCTTGAAATTACTACTTGCCTCTTTGCACTGTGGCTCTTATTAAAGAGTCTTTCCTGACTTTAGATCTGATGATAAGTTAGCCCAATAGAGTGCCCTCAGTCTCCTGTAGGGCTCACAGTTTTGGCTTATACCCTCCAAGTGGCCGGAAGGGAGCTACAGGGTGTTGGAGATGGCCATGGGAACTAAACAGCTCACAAGAAGAGCATGGGTGAGAGCCAGCTGTTCCCCGCTGCCTGCTGGAGCAAGCTCAGTGAGGCCACTGACAAGAGTCCTCAGAACACTAAACAGGTGATTAAAACATCAGTATAAGTCTTTCCAAGCTTCACAGAAAGCCAAAAATTTAG
Source organism: Callithrix jacchus (assembly GCF_049354715.1). Classification (NCBI taxonomy): domain Eukaryota; kingdom Metazoa; phylum Chordata; class Mammalia; order Primates; family Cebidae; genus Callithrix; species Callithrix jacchus. The sequence continues at coordinate 66,147,024 of NC_133506.1, forward strand.
TTTGGACACCAAGAGAAATTTTCCGCTCTGGAGCTTTATAAACTGGTTTGCTGTTTCTTCTCTGCTCTGTAGCCAGAGGGGAGCTCTGTGCTAATGATTCCATAAAACCCTCCAGGTCTTCCTGAGTGGCTGATCATAGAGAGTAACCTGTACCATGCTTTTCCATCAGAATCATCTTTAGCCTCTCACTGTTAGTTCACATTCTGAATCTTCAACCCTTCCACAAAGGCCAAGCCCAGCTCTTGGCACTGTCCGCTGTGACAGAACAATCCTTTTTTCTTTCCAAGACGACTGCCCAGAATCACAGAAACCTGTAAGAATGGAAAGAGAGTAATCCCACTTCCGGGCATTCACCCAAAAGATTTGAAATCAGCTGGTTGAAGAGACGTGTGGGCTCCCAGGTTTACTGCAGTACTAGTCACCATAACCAAGTGATGGAATGAGTCTGTGTCATCAGCAGATGAACGCATAAAGAAAAGGTGATACATACACACAGTGGAGTACTAGTCACTCTTCAAAAAGACAGCAGTTCTGTCTCTTCGACAGCATGGTTGGAATTGAAGAGCATTATCTAAGTGAAATAAGCCAGGCACAGAAAGGCACACACAATATGATTTCACTTTCATGTGGAATCTGAAAGAGTCCAGCTCATAAAAGTGGAGAGTAGAATGGTGGCTACAGAGGCTGGGGAATGGGGAGATGATGGTCAAAGGGTGCAAAGCCCCACTTCCACAGGAGAGAGAAAGATGGGCGTGTGTTTTTCTGAGATCTATTGAACAGCATGGTGAATATAAAAATACAGTACTGTACATTTAAAATTGCTTTAAGAGGCCAGGTGTGGTAGCTCACAACTGTAATCCCAACACTTAGGGAGCATAAGGCAGGATGATCACTTGAGACTAGGAGTTCAAACCAGCCTGGGCAACATAGTGAGACCCCATCTCTAAAATTTATATATATATATATATATTAGTGGGGTGTGGTGGTGCACACCTGTAGTCCCAGCTACTTGGGAGGCTGAAGCAGAAAAATCGCTTGATCCTGGAAAGTCAAGCCTGCCGTGAGCCTTGATCATACCACTGCACTCCAACCTGGGTGACAGAACAAGACCCTGTCTCAAGAAAACAAGCAAAACAACAAAAAACAAAATTCCTTTAAGAGAATAAATTTCAAATTTCCTCACTACAATAAAATGATAAGTATTTGAGGTGATGAATATGCTAATTGCTGGATATAATTATTACACATTGTATTCATAAAATAAAGTATCACTTTGTACCCTTGTAAATATACACAAATTGTCAGTTTACAATAAAATTTTTTAAAGGACTAGGAATAGATCTTCAGAATTATCAAAATTTAACAGACAAGGTTCAGTAATTTGCCCAAGAGCACACAGGTTAGGAGACCATGACACAGTCATTCCACTAGGCCCTGCTTTTTCCTAGACCCATGGCATTTCCTAGACACAGAAGTGCACCAAGCCCAGAAAGAGTCCAGTCTTCAAGAGATCATCTGTGAGAGGCTGCCCTTTTCTCTTCTCTGAATTTCCAGGCTAGAACAGATCTTTCCCCTGTGGAGATTGTAAGGGCCTCTGTGGGAAGCACATGTGAATGTTCTGGATCATGGAAAGCTGTGGGCAGGTCCTGCACTTACTAGCTGCATGACCTGAGCAGGTTACTGCTCTGAGCCTTAATTTCCTCATCTCTACGATTGAAGTAGTGACGGCATCTCCTTCATCAGGTGGTTGTGGAGATCAAAGGAGTTGGTTCGTGTAAAGCATGGTGCCTGGCATGTAGTAGCCATTCTCTGGGTGTTAGCTGTAGCTGTGAAGGGTGAGTGAAGCATGCAGCAGGTTTTGCTGTGTCCTGGAGGGCTGATGGCAATCTTCAGGGAAGGTGGCTCTGGTGAGCTGGTAGGAGCCTCAAATGAGGGAGGGGATTTTATCTGGCTTCAGATCTTAGCTTTCCTGAGAATGTCATTTAATTTATTTGAATTTCAGTTTCCTCATCTACTTCATTTGGATGTAGTAACTGCATCATAGAGTGCTGAGGATTTCTAGATCCTAAAAGTATCATGAAAAATATAAGGTAGGCTGGGTGCAGTGGCTCACAGCTGTAACCCCAACACTTTGGGAGGCCAAAGCAGAAGGACCACTTGAGGCCAGGAGTTTGAGACCAGTCCTAGCAACATAGTGAAGTCCTGTCTCTACAAAAACAAAAATTCAAAAATTAGCTGGGCATGGTGGCACATGACTGTAGTCCCAGCTACTTGGGAGGTTGAAGCAGGAGGATTACTTGAGCACAGGAGTTGAAGGTTGCAGTGAGCCTTGGTCATGCCACTGTACTCCAGCCTGGGTGACAGAGCAAGACCCTGTCTAAAAAACACATATAGTAGTAGTGTTTGCACCTTTGAAAAACAAAGAGTTGCATTTTGAAGAGTCTACTAAAATTGTGTGACCACCTTGACCTAACCTTCCATCCTTTAAAGCGATAATTTTCAAACTTTGTGTTCATAAGTACATGGAACACTTACCTAAAGGATACATTCTGGCTGGGCATTGTGGCTCACACCTGTAATCCCAGCACTTAGGGAGGCCGAAGAAGGGTAATCTCTTGAGCCTAGGGGTTCAAGACCAGCCTGGGCAATATCACAAGACCCCATCTCTACAAAATATTTTTTAAAAATTAGCTGGATATGATGGTGTGCGGCTGTAGTCCCAGCTTACTCAGTAGGTTGAGGCTTCTATGAGCCATGTTCACACCACGGCACTCCAGCCTAGGTAACAGAGCAAAACCCTGTCTCATAAAATAAAATGTTTAAAAGTACACATTCTAAGGCCCTACCTCAAGAAATACTAATATATTGAATTGAAAATAGAATCCATAGCCAAGGAGTAGTGTTGGGTAAAAAGAAAAAAAACAGTCGGGTACTGTGGCTCATTCCACGTGCTGGGGAGGCCAAGGGCGGCAGATCACTTAAGGCCAGGAGTTGAAGCCCAGCCTGGCCAACATAGTGAAACTCATCTCTTAAACAAAATACAAAGATCAGGCCAGGTACAGTGGCTCACACCTGTACTTCCAGCACTTTGGGTGGTCAAGGCAGGTGGGTCATTTGAGGCCAGGAGCTTAAGACCAGCTTGGCCAACATGGCAAAACCTCGTCTCTACAAAAAATACAAAAATTAGCTAGGTGTGGTGACATGTGCCTATAGTCCCAGCTGCTCAGGAGGCTGAGGCAGAAGAATTGCTTGAACCTGGGAGGTGGAGGTTGGGCACTAAGATCATGCCACTGCATTCCAGCCTGGACAACAGAGCGAGACTCTGTCTCAAAAAAAAAAGGTAAAAATTATTTGGGCATGGTAACAGGTGCCTGTAGTCCCAGTTACTCGGGAGGCTGAGATGGGAGGATCACTTGAGCCCAGGAGATAGAGGTTGTAGTGAGTGGAGACCTCGCCACTGCACTCCAGCCTGGACAACAGAGTCAGACCCAGTCTCGAAAAAAGAAAAAAAGTTGAGTTTTGGAATCTGCATTTTTAATAAGCTCGGTGTGTGATTTCAGTACAGTTGGTTTTGAAAAATGTTTTTTAGTGTTCAGATGTGAAGAAAGGGCGTTCTGTATGCCAGCCATTCGCCTTACTTATGCCTTGTCCCAAGCTATGAATAGTTAGTTCAATTTAGTTAACAAAGCTTGTTTGTCTCTAATTAGGAGACATGGGCCATGTTTGTGATTCAGGACTCCAGAAACATAGAACCTGAACGTGCAACTTAAAATGGTTTTCTACCTCAGCCCAAATCTCAGAGAATGTCTGTATATTATATTTCTTAATATGTTGTGAGGGCGGGGGAGAAAAAAATATGCTATGGGGGTTCTTCAGGTACGGATATAATGTTTTTTTTTTTCCAAAGCATGACATCAGTGCTTTGAAGAGCATTAAATCTCACTTCTTAGGAGGTATGTTTTACCTTGCCCTGGTACACCAGCCTCCATGGAGTTAAGATGAAGCAAGACATGCCCAGAGCTTGGCTTCTTGTGGTATCTTATTTCACATAGGAAACTGTAGGCAGCCTGTCAAAAAGGAGTACCTATTCCTTATTGAGTCCAGATCTCCATGAGGACCACCACCCAAACAGAAAATAGCATCTCCATCACAGGTGTCTGTGTCGCACAGCTTCAGAGCTCATATTCGCACAGTACATACAGTATGGCTGCACCCCCTCTGTAATGTCCTCTGGAATTGTCCTGAGGCCATCTGACTCCCACGATCAGTCACCCACATTATTCAGGTATCCATAGTGCATGTTAAATACTGAAGATAGATTTTAAGTGCACACACACACAGGTGCCTGCCCTCAAGAATCTTACTTAGGAGAAAAAAACGGGACAGATTAATAGGAGAAAGATATTGAGAATTGGAAACAACACCAACTTATAAAAGTTATGTAACATGGCCAGGTGTGGTGGTTTACGCCTGTAATTCCAGCACTCTGGGAGGCCAAAGCAGATGGATCACCTGAGGTCAGGAATTTGAGACCAGCCTGGCTAACATGGTGAAACCCCGTCTCTACTAAAAATACAAAAATTAGCAGCTGGGTGTGGTGGTGGGTGCCTGTAATCTCAGCTACTTAGGAGGCTGAGACAGGAGAATCGTTTGAACCCAGGAGGTGGAGGTTGCAGTGAGCCAAGATCGCACCATTACACTCCTAGCCTGGGGAACAAGAGTGAGAATCTGTCTCAGAAAACAAAACAAAACAAAAATTATATATCATAAACTTGAGAAGGGAATGCATTCTCAGATGAAAAATGTAGGATCCAAAGAGTACTTAATAGGTTGCAATGGAAGGAGTAAATGACATGATGAAATCAAGTAAGAATAAATGTGAGACCTTACCACATTTATTCATAAGTCAGCCACACGTAGCATGTAGCATGCAGCACAATGGTAAATACTGAGGACTTCTTCAGGCATATAGGGAAAAGACCTGGGTGAAGGAAAAGATGTAAAAGGGAAGAGTTGGTGGATGGCTTGTACTCCATAAAGGGAGATAGGATTTAGCAACATATGTGAAAACAATTTGGGGATTTGTTAATTAGAAACTCACAATTGGCTGGGCATAGTGGCTCATATTTATAATCCCAACACTTTGGGAGGCTGAGGCAGGAGGATTGCTTAGCTTAGGGGTTAGAGACCAGCCTGGGCGACATGGCGAAACCTCATATCTACCAAATATTTAGCCAGATGTGGTGGCACACTCTTGTAGTCCCAGCTTCTCAGGAGGTTGAGATGGGAGCATCACCTGAGCCTAAGAAGTCGAGGCTACAGTGAGCCATGATCTCACCCGAGCAACAGAGCAAGACCCTGTCTTCCCTGACAAAAAAGGATAAAAGCAGCTCACAGTTTATCAGTAGTGCAAGGTGGTGAACGACAAAAGTATGCTGTTAAGTCTTTTATTAAAATTGAGTATCCCAGATAGAAACAGGAGGAGATGGTCTTACTCTGCTCTGCTACCGGGTCACATGTGTGCTCGCTGTAGGAGACACATTAGTCTTAGTGAAAGTCTTAGTGAAAGAATAAGCAGGATGTTGAGGAGACAGTTGGAGTGAGGCACAGTTGAAGGAAGTGGGACTGTTTAGCCTAGAGAAGGTATATAGCACAGCAGACCTCAAATAATTTCAGGCCAGTCAGATAAAAGCAGGATTAGAGTTTGTTTTTGTTTTTGTTTTCGTTTTTCCTGTGGCCCCAGAGAACAGAATTAGAAGCATTGGGAGGCAGATCTGGGCTTAAGAATATTTATACCAATTAGAAAAGTCCAAAAATAGAATGGCTTTCTAGTAGGAAATGTGCCCTCTTACAGATTCAACACAGTAACACACCTCATGCAGAATGGTCAGAAAAAAAGTCTGTTAATGTAGATAAGAAAAATTACTGGCCAGACGTGGTGACTCATGCCTGTAATCCCAGCACTTTGGGAGTTGGAGGCAGATAGATTGCTTGAGTCCAAGAGTTCAAGACCAGCCCTGCCAACATGGTGAAACCCTGGGTATGCAAAAAACTAGCAGGTGTGGTGGCTTGCACCTATAGTCCCAGCTACCTGGGAGGCTGAGGTGGGAGGATCATGTAAGCCCAGGAATTCGGGGCTGCAGTGAGCTGTGCCACTGCACACCAGCCTGGGTGACAGAGAGAGACCCTGTCTTAAAAAAGAGAAAAGAAAGAAAAAAAAAAAAGAAATGTATGTTTCTTCAATGTTAAGTAATGATTGACTTTAAAAACTACTCCAGGGCCTTGAACCTTCTCCACCTGAAGTAGTCAAGAAAGAATTGGATCACTGAGGGGTATTTAGAGGAGCCTCTCGGAGAGACTCTGCATGATTATTAAGGTTTCTTCCAACCAAAGGGCAAGATAATTCGCTTTGTGACATGTAAGCAGTGCAGCTGTTGAGGGCTGCTAATGGAGTCAGAGACGATTAATGAAACATGGGCCCTGTCCAAAGGTGCTGAAGGGATCATGGTGTACTTGGAAGACGTCAATGTGAGGCTCCTGTGGAGTCAGGGACTGCATTTGCCTTCTCTTCTCTTGTGTGCCCAGGATGCGTAGCAGTCCCTGTCAGATAGGAGAACATTACGGAAGATTTGTGGAAGGTCGGCTGGCAGGCTGGACATAGGCTAACTGGTGTCTTGAAGGACTTTTAGGCTGGGCTTGGTGGCTGATAACTATAACTCCAGGAGGCCAATGAAGGAGGATTACATAAAGCTATGAGTCTGAGATCAGCCTAGGGGACATAGTAAGACCTTGTTTCTACAAAAAACATTTAAAAATTAGCCATTGGCCCAGGTGCAGTGGCCCACACCTATAATTTCAGCACTTGGGGAGGCAGAGGCAGGTGGATCACCTTAGGTCAGGAGTTCAAGGCCAGCTTGGCCAAGATGGTGAAACTACATCTCTACTAAAAATACAAATCTTAGCTGGGCGTAGTGTCATGTACCTTTAATCCCAGCTACTTGGGAGGGTGAGGGAGGAGAATTGCTTGAACCCAGGAGACAAAGGTTGCAGTGAGCTGAGATCACACCACTGCACATTAGCCTGGGTGACACAGCGAGACTCCATCTCAATAAATAAATATAAATAAATAAATATTTGCCAGACATAGTGGTGTGTCCCTGTGGTCCCAGCTACTCTGAAGGCTGAGGTGGGAGGATTGCTTAAGCCCAGTTGTTTGAGGCTGCAGTTAGCCTTGATTGTTAGTAGACCAAGACTCTGGGAAAAAAGAAAAGAGAGAGAGAAAAGAAAGACCTTATCAAGCTTAAAGACGATGAGGGGGTGAATTGATTGCTTAAAGATAAAATCACTGCAGGTTGGGGGATTCTTATGAGAACTTTCGGAGTTGCCAGGAGAGGTAGACCACCTGCCTGGTATGGCAAACGGGGTTTTCTGGGTCCTGAGGTTCAGGATTAGGGAATAATAGCTAGAAGTACCACTGGTGATCTTTGTGGGGAGGGGTGGGTGGGTGAGGGTTTGCAAGGAGTTTGGGAAGCATTAAGAGAGATCGGGATTTCATTTTATAGCAAGGCTAAGCCCAAAAGGATTCTCTATCCTGACTTGCTCAGGACCCATCAGCCTGAAAGGAATGAAGGAGCAGAGTACTAGGTCTCTGCAAGGAGCTTTTCTTCTCCCATAGGCTGAGAATTCTGCTTTCCTGAGTGCCATAGGTCATGACAGGCAGGGAGGGGTGGTTGCCCTCTTGATACGGGGGTCTCTTGATGTATCTGGTATGAATGTGACCCACCCCACCCAACCCCCCAACTGAAAGAGGATTTTGCTGTGTTCTCTGCTGAATCCCCAGGGTCTAGAGAACAGTGCCTCCCACAGAGTAGGCACTTAGATTTGCCGAGCTGCATGTTGCCTAAATGTGTTGTCGACTACAGATATCTCAGAAAGTGCACTCCTGGGCCACACATAAAATCAATACTGTTAGAAGCAAATCTGGTAAAGGAGCCTAAACACAAACCTAAGGGAAGGCTTCCTGGACATGGCTGTGTAGAAGGCAGACAGTGTGGTTCAGAGTGACTAGAGCCCAAGATTCAGCGCTTCTGGCCCAGAACTAACTGGCAGTGTAGAAACAGACTGTGTGTGGATATCTGCAGACTGAGACAGACGGGAGGCCTTCCATCCCCAGGGGCTGAGCCTGTAGCCTCCCCTGCTGGTTCAGTAAGTGAGGGCCCCAGCGCCTGTGTTCCAGGTTTCAGACCAGCTGAAGCCAGCCAGACCTGAAAGGCTTGTATTGGCAGTGCCAGTATCCGCCTTTAACCCCTGCCAATGTGGGTGGCTGCTCTCAGAGCACTCTGCAGGGGAACAGAATTGGACTGAAGCCCCAGCTATTGCTGCCTATAGCTTGCTCTCTGTGACACTCTCGACACTCACTGAGAATGTACCTTTCTGGTACAGCTGGAGCCCAGAGCTCTAGAAGAGAATAGTTTCTGTCCATTAAGAAACAGTCCAAGAAGAGCAAGCTTACTCTGCCCACGGAAGACCAGACTCCTATCTGGCTTTGTTTGGAATGTCTAGGGCTCAGGAAATTCAGGTGGGTAGATAATACCATACATATTGGGGATCTTCTTATCACTACTTTCATATTGGGAGACATGAGGCAAGGATCCAGCTGGTTCTTATTTAAGAAAGATACAAGGCTGGACACGGTGGCTTATGCCTACAAACCCAGCACTCTGGGAGGCTGAGGCGGGAGCATTGCTTAATGCCAGGAGTTCAGAGCAGCCTAGGCAACAAAGCGAGACCCTATCTTACAATAAAAATAAAATAAAGATGCTATTGGTCCGGCAAGGTGGCTCACGCCTGTAATCCCAGCACTTTGGGAGGCTAAGACAGGTGGATCACTTGAGGTCAGCAGTTTGAGACCAGCCTGGCCAACGCGGTGAAACACCATCTCTACTAAAAACACAAAAATGAGCTGGGTGTGGAAGAATTGCTTAAACCCAAGAGGTGGAGGTGGCATTGAGCTGAGATCTCACCACTGCACTCCAGCCTGAGGCGACAGAGCAAGACTCGGAAAAAAAGGGAAAAAAAGAAAGATACTGCTGCAGGGTTTGCAGGGCCTCCTCAAATCCTCCTCAAACTATGAGCAAAGGCAGAGCCACTGCCCCTACCCCCCTGTGAAGGGACCAGATCGACAAGGCAATTGATAGTGTTTCTGATCTGTTTATCAGGGGCACACTTATTCCAAAGCCTGGGACCTTGGAGCCTCTCTAGATTGCTGGAAAATGCATGCATACCTATGGTTAGGTTCAGGAGTCCTTTTGAAGAACAGGAAGAGGGACTGCTGAAGAGAGGCAAGGTCTTCCCTCCCCTGCTTGGCCTGCCCAGTAGCCTGCATCTGGTACCTCTGTTCTGAATAAAATATTTCAGGCCCCAAGTGGTGGCTTATGCCTATAATCCCAGTGCTTTGGGAGGCCCAGGTGGACAGATCACTTGAGGCCAGGAGTTTGAGACCAGCAATTTAGCAAGACCTCATCTTTACAAAACAGTTTTTAAAAGTTAGCCAGGTTCTGCTTGAGCTCAGGTGATTGAGCCTGCTATGAGCTATGATCACATCACTGCACTCCAGCATTTAAAAATGAACAAATTTTTAAAAAATTTTTTTGCAGCTTCAACAGCCAGGTGAGTATTCCAGGGCCTCTCCCCTTGCCCTAGGCTGTGTGCCAGCCCCATGCTTCCCACTTTCCCTCTCAGACTGGCTTTCAAACACCTCAGCAGTGTTAGGCAGTACCCCGCCCACCTCTAAAGAAAGTGGAGAAAAGAGGAAGAAGAAAGTGGCAGCTGCTCAATTATCCAGCACATACTGGGCCCAGGTGTCTCGATATTATTTGATATGTATTCTTTCTCTCTCTTTCGTTGAGTCACGGTATTACTCTGTCACCCTGGCTAGAGTGCTCTTGGCTCACTGCAGCTCTGAATTCCCTGGCTCAGGCGATCCTCCTACCTCAGCCTCCCAGTTAGCTCAGACCGTAAGTGTGCTGCACCACCATGCCCAGCTTTTTTTTTTTTTTTTTTTTTTGAGAAAGACACAATCTCACTATGTTGCCCAGACTTGTCTTATCTCTTTGTTTTTTGTTGTTGCTGCAACGGAGTCTCGCTCTGTCACCCAGGCTGGAGTGCAGTAGCACGATCTCAACTCACTGTAACCTCCACCTCCTGGGTTCAAGTGATTCTCCTGCCTCCACCTCCTGAGTAGCTGGAATTACAGGAGCCCGCCACCACACCCAGCTAATTTTTGTTTTTTTAGTAGAGATGGGGTTTCACCATGTTAGCCAGGCTGGTCTGGGACTCCTGACTGCAGGTGATCGCCTACCTTGGCCTCCCCAAGTGCTGGGATTACAGGCGTGAGCCACCACACCTGACCTTTATTATTTCTTTTAAATCTCACAAACAACTTGAGCAAACAGAGGCTCAGAGAGGTTAGATGACTTGTCTAAGGATAAACAGCCAGGAAGTGGCAGTTAGAGCTTGAAGAACTCAGGTCTGTGTAACTGTGAAGCACAGGCTCTTGTCCAGCCTCCCATATTGCCTTGTCTTGCCTCTTGCCAGAATGGACCCGTTGTTTCCTACTGTACTTACCTCCTTACTTCCTGTGTCTGCTTCACAGCTCCTCTGTTCCCCCTGGTTCTCGCTTCAGTGTGAACATCATCTTTTTCCCGGTAGCCAAGTACCTGTACCTTTCAGGATTTTCAAAACCTCTCTTGGGATAGTCTCCCCACTGCCACCAGGTCTTCTCATCTAACCATTTGCCATTTCCTACCTCTCTAAGAGACTGGAGCACACACATGGTGGTTACAGGTGGGGACAGCAGGCATCTGTGCAATGCTGGCAGATCATGGCCCACATTGCCTCCTCTAAGAAGGAAACACATCTGTTGGGACAAGACACATGGAATGGTGCAGCTGCTGTGGGTGGATCGATGATGTTAGCCTTTCATCTTGTGACCCAGTGGCCCTTTAGCCGGCACAGACCAACCACAGGACTGGGGAGGGCTGGGTCTGGACACTCCATTGGAAATGACTGAGAAAGGCTGGGCACAGCGGATCACTTGAGGCCAGGAGTTTGAGACTAGCCTGGCCAACATCGTGAAATCCCATCTCTACTGAAAATGCATAAATTAGCCGGGCATGGTGGCGCATACCTGTAATCCCAGCTACTCGGGAGGCTGAGGCACAAGAATCCATTGAACCCGGGAGGTGAAGGTTGCAGTGAGCCAAGATCATGCTGGTGCACTCCAGCCTGGGCAACCGAGCAAAGACTCTGTCTCAGAAAAAAGAAAAAAAAGAAATGGCTGAGAAAGTAGCTGGTACTTAACACTACATAGCGGCCCAGTTATAGCAGGGATAGGGAAAGAGTGAAATAGTGTTTGACTGATCCCTTGGACAGTATGCTCAGAGTTTGTCAGGAGATGCCTCTGGTACAAGGACGTGTGCTTTTTCTCACTCTGTCCCCCTTATCTTTGAGCCCCTGCACAGGTTCTTCCCTTCTCTCCCCTGTGACCCATGACCCTCTTTCTCAATATCATACCAGCTTGTTCTGACTCAAGTAGGCTGTGAATGTCTGTCTCCTCGTCCTGAGCTACTGCCTGTGTCTTCAGAGTGACTGCATCCCTGTGGCCAGTTTCACTCCTGCCTTCTGGAGTCTGCTTCCTGCCAGGAGGCCCCTCCCCCTAGGAATGTGAATGAACTATTTCCTCTGTCTTCCCAGCTCCAGAGGATTCCCTGTGTGGTATTTTTTATTTCTTGTGTCTGAACTTCTCTTGGCAGACCCCTTCTCAGCCTGGCCCACCCTTGGCTGCTGCGGAATTGTGCTTCCCACCCTTCAGTTTCCTCTGAGGGTGAGTAGTGCATAACTAGAGGTTCTCAGTTTGTGAAAACACATTAGTCTGAGTTACATTTCTTGTGGCCAATCCTGGAGGTTTGGCTCATTAAAGATGATAATTAACCCATTGCTAATTGACCTCAGAAGCCAGCCAAGCAGCCTGTATTACCAGCCTTGGTGTTGGATTTGTAGCTATTTTTAAGTTTCTTAATAATCTCAGCAAGACTTCACTTTTCCTGTCTGCATCCTATTTGCTCTAAGGACATTCTGTAAAATTAACAAGCTATAAAGTTTGATTGAAGGTTTCAACAAATGTGAGAATAATTGGCTCCATTTAGAGAAACAAGAAAAACAACCTGTAAACTTGAATTGTTGGGGGGAACCCATGTGATTGTTCTCTTTAACCAGAGGAGCAGTAGCAAGCTGGACTTTTAAGACTAGAAAAAAGAACTGGCTGATAAAACAAGTTTAAACTCTGATTTCTTTGAACAAAATATTTTGAAAAAGAAATTTTGCGAAATGACTAGCAACCATGGTTGTGCCTTCCAAGAGGCCTGTTTGGAGAAAACAGGGACCACATACTGATGGTGCGAGCCCCTGACTCCCTAGTGCTTGCATCCAGGGGGCTGGCTCTCCACCCCTTCCTCAGATTCCTGGCTAGAGTTGGAGGTTTCTCCCTTCCCCACGGCTGCCCTGAGGTATTAAGTCTTGTGGCTCAGGTCAGTGCCTGGTGCTTAGTCCCTGTTCTCTCTTATCCCCCACCTTCAGTAAGGCAGCATCTAGCATTTTCTTTCCGCTGGGGCATCTCTACCCTCACTGTGCTTGTTCCCTATTGAGTGCTTGTGAAGAGTCACCAGTTTTCAGATAACACCATTTTTCTTTTTCTTTTTCCTTTTTTTTTTTTTTTTTTTTTTTTAAACACAGTCTCACTCTGTCACCCAGGCTGGAATGCAGTGGCGTGATCTCAGCTCACTGCAACCTCCACCTCCCAGATTCAAGCGATTCTTGTGCCTCAGCCTCACCAGTAGCTGGGACTACAGGCACGCTACCACACATGACTAATTTTTGTATTTTTAGTAGAGACAGGGTTTCACCACGTTGGCCAGGCTGGTCTCGAACTCCTAACCTCAGGTGATCTGCCTGCCTTGGCCTCCCAAAGTGCTCCTGAGCTACTGTGCCCAGCTGAGAATCACCATTTTTCTCTACTTCTCCACCTCTCCACCTTAAATACCCCAGACCCAAGTCTTCTCTCTTGACCTAGACATTTTCATTGTTCCTCACTCCCCTCAGCTCCAGCCCCTGTTTACCCCATGCTTACTTTATCTCTCTCTAAGGAACTGAGCCTAGGACAGGACAAGCTCCTGTATCCCCTCTCCGCATCTCACTTTCGGTTTTCCTTTCTGCTTGGTTCTTTGCGTGTGGACTTGATTAGAGTGATAACTGGAGCCCTGAAGCTAAAGGTTTCAGTTCCTTCTGCCGTGGTAAGCTGCCTCCGATGGTCTTCAGGGGAAGGGAAAGGGGCTTTCTTTTGGTGCCTTTCTTTCAGCTCTTCCCTGACCTAAAGCCCCAGTTTTCTTTCCCAAGCTGATTGAAATGATTTGTGTGTGATATTTTGTCAATTAACTTTGGAATTGTTGACAGTCTCCTACACAGTGAACCTCCCTCCACCTAGAAGGTGTGCTGCAAAGGCCCTTGGGCTCCCTGGGTGTTCCCTGGCTGGCAGCCCTTTCAGTCACCTCTAGCCCCAGTCCAGCCCCACCTGCTAAAGTAGCCCAGGAAGGGAGTCTCTCCTGCACAGCTCTTTCTCCTCTAGAGGATCCAGAGTTTGCCCCCAGAGCTGCGATATACATGCTGCTTACATTCTGTGTTTTTCATTGATATAGAGTGGAAAAATGTGCTCATGAGCAGAGTTATGTGGGGATTATGTCATCAACTTCATCTGGAGTCCTTCCTCTCCAAGCAGGGAGTCCAACTTTAACCCCTGTCCTACCAGGAAGTCCTCCTTGGCCAAGCAAAGATCATCTTAGAATTGGCTTCTTTTTTTTTTTTTTTTAAATGAAGACGGGGTTTCACCATGTTTGTCAGGCTGGTCTTGAACTCCTGACCTCAGGTGATCTTCCCACCTTGGCCTCCCAAGTGCTTGGATTACAGGCGTGAGCCACCACGCCTTGCCAGAATTGGCTTCTTGTTTGTGGTTTGAAAGGCTTTTCCCATTATGATATCTCTTATGAACCATATTTAAACTGGTTTTGTTCCCTTGGGGCTATGTTGTTTCTTCCCTGACTCACGTGCTCGAGGCTTTGTCTGGGAGAATGTTCTGTAGTCTCCTGAGGAACTCCAGTGTCAAGAGAGCTGTGATCCTCTCACCAGTGGGCTCATTTCCCTACCTGAAGGCAGAATGCTTTGCAGACAGGCCAGTGAGCTATAGACAGGTTTCTCTGTGCCCCTGGGCAAGCCCTGGACATTCTGTCTCTCAATGTGTCCATCTACTAAAGAGCTCCAAATATGCGCTTCTCACCCACCCGGTACACTTGACACAGCTGTCGCCATTGTCCCTGCTGGCTGGATTGCAAAGGACAGGCAACCTTTCTCTCTCAGAATAGAGGCCTGTTAACGCCAGGTCAGAGGCCCCAGTGGATCACAGCCTTTTGCACATCAGCCGGGAGTGTCCTTATCCTAGAGGAACTAATGGCTATAGCAGACACAATCCCCAAGGAAACCCATTTCCTTCTAAATGGGGTGGGAATGAAAACCGGGAGGGGCTGGTCCTCATTGCTCCTATGTCCATGTAATAGACAGCTCCCACTGACCCTGCAAGGATGCACTGCAGGTGGCCTCAGGATGTTCACATCCCTGGGTCCTGCTGTGCCCTGGAAATCCCCGTCTCCAGGAGCCCCACGTCCACACATGTGGCTTTTCTCCCTCTCGTTCAGGAACCATGCTTTCTTCCTCAGCTGTTCAGCATACCATCTAGCCCATGCTCTAGCAGTAGCCACACTCCTGCCCACCTGTCCATGCGCATGCACCCATGGCACACTCCTGTCCTGGGCACGTTTCTGCCGCACACCTAGCGGGGGTGCCAGTGTGCTTCTCTTGTCCAGGTGAGGCTAGGGACCATTCCAGGCTTCTTCTCTGTCCTCTTCTCACCCCTTAACTCCCCCTCCTCTCCATTCAGTGGCAGCAGCCTCACACCTAGAAGGAAAGCCCTGGACCCATTACATAATTTCCATAGTGCAGGCAGTAGCTGGGGCATAAGGTCAGAGGTCATAGTGGGGTCAGGTGGCTGACACACACTGCAACGACAAGGTGGTTAAAATTAGACCACAGAGAGGAAACTGGCAGTCTTGTGGAAATGCAGAAGTTTCCTATGCAAGCAAGAGGCTGGAGATGCAGGAGGCCACTGTGCGTGCTGCCTGCCAGGCTATTACTCATTTCGGCTCTGGTCTTTAATGCCTTTTAGCCCCTGCTTCTGTATTCTAGCCTTCCTCATCACGTTTGAATACACGCAATGGAATCATAGTTACCTGCCCTGGTCCAAGACAAGCTTGCTTTCTCTTTGGGGTGCCTGAAGGCATGCCAAGCTCAAGGGGCTGTACTTTTTCTAGGCCTTTCTGAGTAGCCGAAAACCTTTTACGTCAACCTCTCAGGTGAAGGTGGTCAAGGTACTTAGTTTGAGATTCCAGACTATAATGGTAACAGGGCCACTGGTGAGAGACAGCAGAGAATACCCCTAGACAGGGTAGCAAAGTGGGGCTGGCTGTTGGTGGCAGAGGATGGAGTCATGGAGCACACAGTTGACTGGTATGAGCTTCCCTTTCCTGGCCAGCCAGCCTGCAGAGTGGCGCTCATTTATTTCTGTTGTCTTAGAGAACATGGCTCATGCCGCTTCATCTGCTGTGTCTGGTACCCAGCAGAACTTAACTGTGCTGTACATCTTTACCGTGAGCCTGCTGTGTGCACAGCATGTCCTTACCAGTCTTGCCAGTGAAGTATGGAAACTGTGAGGTTTAGGCTTTGCCGCCAGAGGGGTTGCTGTCCAGACGAGAGAGAACACATGCACCTATAAAATGATGATCCGATAGTCTCCAGATTAGTACTTCCCTGCGTGCTGCAGATAGAAGGGACTTCTTCATGTGATGTTCTTTCACGTTAAGAAATGGGGATGCATGGGCTGGGCGTGGTGGCTCACGCCTGTAATCTCAGCACTTTGGGAGGCCGAGGCGGGTGGATCACAAGGTCAACACATCGAGACCATCCTGGTCAACATGGTGAAACCCCGTCTTTACTAAAAATACAAAAAATTAGCTGGGCATGGTGGCGCGTGCCTGTAATCCCAGATACTCAGGAGGCTGAAGCAGGAATTGCCTGAACCCAGGAGATGGCGGTTGCAGTGAGCCGAGATCGTGCCATTGCACTCCAGCCTGGATAACAAGAGCAAAAAAACTTTGTCTCAAAAAAAAAACTTTGTCTCAAAAAAAAAAAAAAAAAGAAATGGGGATGCATTAAAAGAGAGGCAGGGGCAAGTCAGTGAGGATGAAGGGGCCATCCGCTGTGGCATGTTTCCCATGTGGAGTGGCCTTCAGCTTCCAAGCTTCAGGCCCAGCCGGGGCCCTCTCCCTTGGAGAACACTCTGCCAGTAGGGAGAGGAGGATGCTGTAGGCTAGCGATGAAGAGAGGGGCACAAGGGGCAGGCATGGAGGAGAGTGCAGGCAAAGCAGAAGGGTGTGGACGAAAGGGCATGCATTTGTGGTGCCTCCAGAAGGGGGCGGACTGGCTGACAGTGGACGCTTCATCTGAGACACTCGCACATTGCCTATTGCTCAGAATACTGAATATCATCTCAGCCACATCAGCCCAAGCTTCTCTGACAGCATTGACTTGTGCGCTGATGTGGTCACATGGGAGCACGTTGGCGTAAACATCAGAAAGAGTAGGGCTTTGGTGAAACACCCCCACCTGCTTTGTCTGTCTCTCTCCTGACAATTTCCTGCCTGACTCTCTTGAGGAGCTCTATAGGTAGGGCAGGAACCTGTCAGGGGAAGCCCACAATGATCTGGATGAAATGGAACAGCCAAGAAAGCCCTTAGTGTTCATGCTGCACTCGTGCTGAAAGCTCTCCTTTTGGGAGTTGAGCAGGGGAGCTGGGAGAGGAGTGGAGATGCAGCGAGGGCCCCAGAAAGCTGTGTGCTGCGAAAGCCGGTGTTTTCCACTCCTCTCCCTCTTCTGATTACAGACCAAACTTAGAAGAATGTAATGTATTCTGTTTTGTATCATGACTTCAGTCAAATAAATGTCAGGCACCTGTCATGGGTCCTGGGGTTGTTTGCTGCCCCAGAGATCACCTAAGGAGGGACTGTGGGACCTTCCTTCAGGAGACCTGCCCCGGGCCCTCACTTAAACCTGACGTGCCCGCATGCATGCCACACTCCATCATTCATTCTGACCCCCTTGCCTGGTGGCTTTGACACACTTCCCATGTGCCCCTCAGCCAGCAAGCAATAATATCTTGTCTTCGTCTTCCCTTTCAGAAAATGCTGTTTTTCTTCTCTCCCTCTCGCCCTGTAGGTTATTGCAGCTGACTGCAAAAGGGTCACAGTGCTGAAGTATTTTCTGGAAGCCCTTTGTGGACAAGAAGAGCCTCTGCTGGCATTCAAGGGTGGAAAATATGTGTCAGTGGCACCGGTCCCAGACACCATGGGAAAGGAAATGGGAAGCCAAGAGGGAAAACAACTGGAAGATGAGGTACTATGCGGGAAGAGCCCTCTGTGGCAGAGGGAAGGCTCCCTCCCCGCCCTGTTTGCCCATGCTTCGGCCTCTGCTCCTGGTTATTTATGAGCACACAGAGCCTCGTCTGTATGAATGTGAGCAGCAGCTTCTCAAGAGTATGCCGTGCTGGTGCCCTTCCTGCCAGTCCACCCCGGTGCCTCCATCCCACTCCGCTACGAGTTCCAGATGCTTCTTTTAATGTTGCATTGAGGAGAAGGGAGGGAAAGAAAGAAAGAGTTTAATAATGTGCAGTTCTTGAGGCTTAGGAAAGGGAGTAGAGAAGAGGGGGTGTTAGGGTTCAGGCTGAGGATGAAGTTTATGGATGTGTGGAGATCAGCGCGGCACAGTCCTGGGCTCCAGCCTCCAGCACACGCACAGGAAGAGCTGACATCGCTGGCCCTGTGTGGAAATCACCCCTCCCAGTCCTGCCCTCCCTCCCGCGCTCCCTCCCTCCCTCCCGCACATCCTGATGTGATTAAGGAATTCTCCTCCTGTCTGTTTGCCCTTGGTTGTTCCTGTAGCCCTTGCTTCACTCCAGACTTGTGTGTGCATGCACACGCGTGTACATGTGTGAGCCTGTGTACCCACCCCTGCAATTGCCCTGCCGTGTATATTGTCCTGCCGTTGCATGTATGTGTCTTTCTGGGGGGGATTGTTGGTGTGGGGCTGTGTGTGCTGGGTCTGGGTGTCAGCTGAACTAAACACTGCTGCCAGCTTCCCTGCTGTGTGTGGGTTCCAAGTGGATGTGAGTGTGTGGTGATGTTGGAGCATATATGCAGCTAATATCACTGCCAGCTGCCCTGCTGTGTGTCTGGGTGTGGGTAATTCTGTCTCGGTGTGTGTTCACACACACCTCTCTTTTGCCCGAACATTGACTCTTCTTTTTACCCCACAGTGTTAAAGACAGGAGACTGAGGTGGGAAGGAGCATGGGACTAAGGGAAGGGACGGAAGGGATTCTAGCCAGAGGCCAGGTCACCCATAGGCCAACACAGTCATTTGGCCCACAGCAGTCTCAAGCGCCCGGTAGAGCAGGGCGGGGTACAGGGATGAAATCAGCAACAGGCCAAGGAAGCCAGATGTCAGCTGGAAGCTGTCGCTTGTGATCTGAAACAGTGATAGAGTGGCCACCTTTGGAGCAGAGTCTTGAGAGCAGCAGAGCCTTGGACTGGCTTCATTAGAATAACTGGAGAACCCCACCCCACCCCTGATGACATAGGGCTTAGCTTCCAGGACAGAGGTGGTTCCAGGGATGAGAAGCTGAGCCCATGATTCCAGACTCTCCAGATTAAACCTGGGCAGGGAATAATGGGAAAGAATGAACTGTTAGCATGGGAGGAGACAGCAGGCTTGCTAAAGCTGTCAGAGTGTCCAGGCCTCAGGCAGGGCAGAGCAGTGCCACCCAGGCCCTGGGCACTGTCTGGGGAAGCACAGTGGAGGGCGAGCCATCTTAGCTCCCAGGCTTGCCAAAAGCTGTCCTCTGGCCAGTGGAGACTGCAGTCCCAAATACAGTGAGGCCCAGAGTGGGGCACAGCGTCAAAGCCAGGGAGGGCCACCTCTGCTCCCACGAGGAACAGATCGGTTCTCTGCTCCCAGGTCTTTGTAGTACCACCACCACACTTTTTTTTTTCTCATTCTTTTTTTTTTGAGACGGAGTTTCGCTGTTGTTACCCAGACTGGAGTGCAATGGCACGATCTCGGCTCACTGCAACCTCCGCCTTCTGGGTTCAAGCAATTCTCCTGCCTCAGCCTCCCAAGTAGCTGGGACTACATGTGCACACCACCATGTCCAGCTAATTTTTGTATTTTTAGGAGAGACAGGGTTTCACCCTGTTGACCAGGATGGTCTCGATCTCTTGACCTCGTGATCCACCCACCTCAGCCTCCCAAGGTGCTGGGATTACAGGTGTGAGCCACCGCGCCTGGCTTTTTTTTCTCATTCTAAGGCTTACTGACCAGACAAAGGTTGTGACCCACTCCAGGCTGCCCACTTCTTCCTTTTCCCACGAGGCTCCTGGGTTCCTTCATGCTAGTCACCTCTGGGAAACTCTACTTACCCTGGTCTGTGTAATTTCATAACCCTGCACTTCCTCGTTTACTGTGAGAGCTGAATGAACCTCAGACAAGCTTCTCTGACCCTCTTCTGACCTCAGTCAAGCTCACTTCAAGCCCCGTGATAACCTTGTATATTCCTGGTCACAGCAGGCAAAGGCAGTGTTCCCCCATGGGCCAGGCAGGCATCCTGTTCCATGTTAACCCCACGAACAAGGAAGGAAGTAAATATGCACAGTTTTCCTCCTTTCTGTGGCCGGGGCCTTTCTGGAGGTAAGCCCTGTGATACTATAACATGCCTGTGTCAGGTGAATGGTAACTGTGGACAGCACCCCAGACCCTAGAAATCTCCTAGGATAGTGACAGTTCTGGTCCCATCCTCAGATTTCATTTCTCCCCCAGCTGCAGAACTGAATCACTTAAGCTGATTGGGAAAGATGTTTCCTTAGCCATCGTTCTTCATGAATAGAAGAACACAGTTTAGTTGCTTGGGGATCCTACCAAAACACCCTAGCTAGATTCTGTTCCCAAGACATAGTGGACCCTGTCATCTACCCAGCCACCCACTTTACTGATCCCTTTTCGTCAAGAGACCCCATCTGAATATGGTCTTGAGATGGACAGTTAGAGGAGAGAGCAGTCTGGACTGAGCAGGTCTGGGCCTCCAGCAGGCCTAATGATGCTAAGCCACTGAAGCTGGGTCTGAGCTTATGGTCTAGACTTGGGATGGGTTGGCTCATTATTACTGCGAAGAGCATGGACTTTGGAGTCAGATTCACTTGGGCTTGAAGCCCTGCTCTGCCATTAACTAGGTATGTGACCTTGAGCAAGGGGTTTAATTCTAAACCTCAGTTTGTTCATGTATAAGATAGGGATGATAATAGCACCCATCTTATCTCACAGGCTGTTGTGAGGATTAGCTGAGTTAGTACATGAAAAATGCTTAGCCTAGTACCTGGCTGAGAATAAGCACTCAGTAAGTGATAGCTGTTGTCTTCATTGTCGTTATTGTAATCCAGTTAGAAACAGGAATCTTCTACTAAATTATTCCCCGTGTACCCATGCTAACCCTGTCTCTCAGAGGAAGCTATCTTGGGCAGCTGCATGTTCTCTGTTGACCAAGGCCAAAAGTAAGAAAGCAAGGAATGGAGCCTGGGACCACCCAGAGAGTGATGGCTGCGGAGAGCTAAGGCTGCACGTAGGGAGGTGCCATCCCTGGGGAGTGCTCCACCAGCCTGGCAGGAGGCTCCCTAAGCTAGCCAGCCACCTCCTACCCTGCCCAGGTCCTGGAGGGCAGCTGAGCAAGGTCATGTCATGTGAATTCCTGTAATGGGGCCCAGAAGCCCCCCCACTAGCAGCCTGTGTCTTAAAAAGAAACCAGGGCAAGGTCTGCTGAGCTGCAACATCTGTCCCTGATGCTGTCTGGGGCAAGGGAACTTCCACGCCTAATTCCCAGCTGTTGGCCAGAGTTGACTCCTATCAGATCATTAGCATGAATTAGATTTAAATTGGGTGGTTTAACTTTCTTTGTTGTTTCCCTCTTGAATCATTGGTGACTTCAGAATGGAAATAGGTATTAAGTTTGACTCTGTGAGTGTGCACAGGGGAGAACAAAGAGTGTGAGTACAGGCATGCAGGTATTATGTGTGTGATTTCAAGTGACTTATGGTGTGACTCAATGAGGGAAGAGCCCCAGAGTATAACAGAGAGCGGCTCCAGGGAAGAGTGGCAGCTTCTGTCCGCCTCCCTAGGCCTGAGTAGAGGGAGGCACACACCAGGGGCCCCTTTGCAAGGGGTGGTCCCAGTTTGCATGGGTGAGGGGCCACAGGGGCGGTGTTGGGTTCAATGGGTGCTGCGAGCTCAGCTCTCTGTCTCTTTCTCCTGGTCGGCTCCACCACTCAAAGGAGGAGAATGTCGTGATTGAAGACTTTGAGGAAGATTCAGAGGCTGAAGGCAGCGGGGGCGAGGATGACATCAGGGAACTTCGGGCCAAGAAGCTGGCCCTGGCCAGGAAGATAGCTGAGCAGCAGCGTCGTCAAGAAAAGATCCAGGTGAGGTTGGCCTGGGGAGCATGGGTTCCCGGGATGGGGGTTGCTTATGGAGCAGGAGAGGATGTGGGCAGCGAGCAGAGCTGAGCAGGACACCAAGGAAGAGGGGCCTGCAGTGTCCTCTCCAGCTCTGCCCCTGTGTTTCATTGCACCCCTAAATACTGGCAGCATGTTTGGTGCCTTGAGTCTCCCTCATCCTGGCTTCCAAGGCAGGGGTAGGGTCTTCTCAGAGAATCTGTACATGCATACCACACTTACACGATCCTTCATACAATTTGAGGGGTTTCAGAGTTTCCCTGAGCCTTATCCAGATATTCCTGGAGAGGCCGTGGATTCTCAGTTCAGAACACCTTTTCTCAGGGAGAGGATGTCACGGCCACAGTCTGCTTATCTGGATACCCCTCTGGACAGGAGACTCTCTACACCCTCGCAGAGAGAAACTACTTAATCTCCATACAGGACCTTTCACCACCATCAGCCTTCATGGGCCCATGCCTTCACTCCCAGAAGTGTTTCTTCATGGGATCCTGGTCTGTTCCTTGTGCTGTGAGCCCACCCCCTCTAGGGCTTAGAGCAGACAGGAAAGGTGCGGCGGTCATGCTCCCCCTTTAAAGCTGACCGTGTGCATAGGGAAGCATCAAGCCCCCTGCTCAGCCTCTGTAGGGATGCATGTGATCAGGCAGACCGGATGACAGTCTAGGCCCTGTTGCCTAACTAGGTTTGTAATACAGGGCAAATTATTCAGCTTCTCAGAACTTATTTCCTCATCTGTAAAATGATGGTGCTAATAGCACCTGCCTCTTAGAGTCACTGTGGGGCTGGCATGAGACTGCACGCAAAGCACTTAGCATAGTCCATGGCACTTAGTATGTGCTCTATAAACAGCCTCCTTTATCTGGTATTTGTCTAATCACGCTGGCCAGGGAGGAAGAATGAATACCAGTCTAGATCTTTTTTTTTTTTTTTGAGACACAGTCTCGCTCTGTTGCCCAGGCTGGAGTATAGTCGCGTGATTTCAGCTCACTGCAACCTCCGCCTCCCGGGTTCAAGCGATTCTCTTGCCTCAACCTCCAGAGTAGCTAGGACTAAAGGCACGTGCCACCATGCCCGGCTAATTTTGTATTTTTAGTAGAGACAGGATTTTGCCATGTTGGCCAGGCTGGTCTCAAACTCCTGACCTCAGGTGATCTGCCCACCTCGGCCTCCCAAAGTGCTGGGATTACAGGCGTGAGCCGCCACACTGGCCGAGATCCATCATTCTGTAGACAGATCCATGTCCCTGCCGCCATTGGAATCTGTGTGTAATACTGACCAGCATCATCCACTGCTGTGTGGCTGCCTCCCTGGCCCTGCTGTGGGTCTACATGTAAATGTGTGTGGCCCTCAGAACAGCTTATCCTCATGCTGCTTTTCTTGCTCTGTGGCTCTTCTCTTCCTCGCCATCAGTTTTCCCAGAAGTCCTGTTTCTACCTTCACTTCTTGACTCTCAACCCAAGAGTTATAGAAACTGTTGTGTCAAAAATCACCAGTGTGGCCAGACTCGGTGGTTCACGCCTATAATCCCAACACTGGGAGGCCGAGGTGGGTGGGTCATTTGAGGTCAGGAGTTTGAGACCAGCCTGACCAACATGGTGAAAGGCCATTTCTACTAAAAATACAAAAGTTAGCGGACGTGGTGGCAGGCGCCTATAATCCCAGCTACTCGGGAGGCTGAGGCAGGAGAATCTCTTGAACCCAGGAGGCAGAGGTTGCAGTGAGCCGAGATCATGCCACTGTACTCCAGCCTGGACAACAGAGCAAGACTCTTTAAAAAAAAAAAAAAAAATCAACAACCTATCTTTATTAAACCTCAGTGTATGTTATAGTTGACTTCTCTGTGTCTTTGTGCCCTGAAGCCACTTTCCTTCAGCTTCACTTTAGCATCAGTGAATGACCCCTGGTCTTCCCAATGTTCACCAGCCCACCCTCCTGGGCTTCCTCACCACCCTTCTTTTTTTGGTCTCCTCCTTCCTTTGTTTTTCTTCTAGTCTCAGCACACTGAGTTAGTGCTCAACAAGTGTGTATTCAGTGACTGGGCGCGGTGGCTCACACCTGTCATCCCAGCACTTTGGGAGGCCGAGGCAGGTGGATCACTTGAGTTCAGGAGTTTGAGACCAGCCTGGCCAGCATGGTGAAACCCTGCCTCTACTAAAAATATAAAAATTAGCCGGGCATGGTGGTGAGTGCCTTTAGTTCCAGCTACTCAGGAGGCTGAGGCAGGAGAATCACTTGAACCCTGGAGACAGAGGTTGCAGGGAGCCAAGATCGCGCCATTGCACTCCAGCCTGAGTGAGACTCTGTCTCAACAACAAAAAAACAAATTTATTCAGTGACAATAATGGTAGCATCTAGAGCATCATCTTAAATACCACCCTGGCTTTTAACTCCTAGTGTCTAATTTCATATTAAATCTTGTTTATTCGCACATTTATTCCCTCCTCTTCTCTCTGTTTCCATTGCCACTACTACTATTCCAGGTCAATTAGTTGCTTAGACTGTAGCAGTCATGGCCCCTGTG
Source organism: Callithrix jacchus (assembly GCF_049354715.1). Taxonomy (NCBI): domain Eukaryota; kingdom Metazoa; phylum Chordata; class Mammalia; order Primates; family Cebidae; genus Callithrix; species Callithrix jacchus. Next base: position 66,171,314 of record NC_133506.1, read on the forward strand.
TTGCACAGCCCCCAAAGGTGCCATTTATTCTCTAGGTGGTCCCTTCTGGAGTTGTGTAGTCTACCATCTGCCCACCAGTCTCCTGTCTCACTGCACTGCCTCCATCATTCTCTTCCTGAAAGAGCTACTGCTCTGCTCAGAAATCCTCAGTGCCTTTGCTGGGCCAGTAAGATGAAGTCCAATTCCCTTTGATTGGTGTTTCCGTTTCCAGCGTCTTCTCCCGCTGCCCCACCCCTCGTGATCCCTTATTAGTTATATGACATTGGGCAAATTATTTACCTTTTCTGAGCCAGTTCCCTCATCTATAAAATGAAAGTAATGGCAGACACGGTGGCATATGTTTAGGGTTCCAGCTACTCAGGAAGCTGAGGTTGGGTGACAGCTTGAGCCCAGGAGTACAAGGCCGTGGTGTACTCGTGGTGTTTTTTTTGTTTGTTTTTTTGTTTTTTTTGAGACAGGGTCTTGTTCTGTCTCCAGGCGCCAGGCTGGAGTGCAGTGGCGCGATCTCCACTCACTGCAACCTCCACCTCCCAGGTTCGAGCAATTCTCCTGCCTCAGCCTCCCAAGCAGCTGGGACTACAGACACGTGCCACCACACCCAGCTAATTTTTTATATTTTAGTAGACACGGGGTTTCATTATGTTGGCCAGGATGGTCTTGATCTCTTGACCTCGTGATCCGCTTGCCTCAGCCTCCCAAAGTGCTGGGATTACAGGCGTGAGCCACCGCGCCCGGCCCCTCGTGGTGTTTTTTTTTGAGACTGAGTTTCACTCTTGTTACCCAGGCTGGAGTGCAATGGTGCGATCTCGGCTCACTGCAACCTCCACCTCCTAGATTCAGGCAATTCTCCTGCCTCAGCCTCCAGAGTAGCTGGGATTACAGGCATGCACCACTATGCCAGCCTGTGAACAGCCACCGCATTATAGCAAAGCCATCTCTAAAGCAGCTTTTTAGTGAAGGTGGCACAAGCACTGACATTGGAGCTGCCATGAGGCCTCAGAATGAGTCACCGCGCATGTCCAATGCCTTCTAGACACTGAGGCACTCCTGCCTGGGCAGGGCACCGACCATCCTTTCTACTCCCTAGACGCGCTCTGCCCTTTTCTACTCTTGAGTTTTTGTTCATGTTGTCCCTCAAGGCAGAGTGCCCTTTTTCTGCTCCATACTTCTTGTTACTTGTTGAAATTCTATTCCTCCTACAATCCCCAGATGAAATGCCACTTCCCCAGGGAAGCCTCCCCTGATTTCCCCCAGGAGGGCTTCATCTCCCTCTGCTTAGTGTTCCTGTAACACTGATAGACTTGGTTTGTGGAATTGCTGTCATGTCTCATGTTACAGTCATTTCTGGACTTGTTTCCACATTGTTCTGTGAACTCCTTGGAATCGGGAGCCATGTCTACAGTTCAGTTCAGTAAGTGGCATTGAGTATTTACTGTGCTAATGGCTGGGGGACACATAACTAAACAAAGAAGTCACAATGATAAAGTGTGGCAGAGTCCTTGACAAGCGATTTGAAGTATGAGTGAGTGTCCATACAAATCAGAGTATAGGGTGCCGAGGGTGCATGTGCTGCCAGGAGCCATCCCTTCTGGAGCTCCATGTCAGCTTTGCCTCTCTAGCGACAGGCAGCTCCTTAAGAATTGGAGGTCTCAGGGCCAGGCATGGTGGCTCACGCCTGTAATCCTAGCACTTTGGGAGGCCGAGGTGGGTGGATCACCTGAGGTCAGGCGTTCAAGACCAGCTTGGCCATCATGGTGAAACCCCATCTTATTAAAAAAGAAAAAAAAAAAAAAGAATTGGAGGACTTCTAGAACACTTGACTTCCAGTTACCCTGTCCAGGCCGCCTGTTCTCCTGATCAGCTCCTTCTGAGGAGGCTGCTATGGCCCCTTTAAGAACAGGCCCCACGTGCACCAGGCTGGCGGCCCTGCCTCCTGTCATCCTCCTTCCTCCAGCCTCACAGCCACAAGAGGATTTCTCAGCAGAGGAAAAATTCCCCCTTCCCTTCCCCCGCTCTTTAATGCCCGGGGCCCTTCACTTCCATAATTCTTCATTTTCCAGCCTTGAACGTAAGCCAGACACATCTGTCTGGCCATATGCGTGAACCCTGGAGTCTGTGCCGAGGTGGCTGTAAAACAGGGCCGGTGAAGGCCCTTCTGGGAGAGCACACACATGTGTGCCCTCAGGCCATTGGCTTCCTGCCCAGAACTACGGGGGCTTCAGTGCTCCCAACCCATGTTAACCTTTTCTTATTTTTCCTCTTTTTGTTTAATTTAAGGGGGGAAAATCCAAGGAAAGGGTATAAATTGTCCTGGGAGTGGGGGAGAGGCTCCTAGCTGGAGAGGCCATTATTGTTGGCAGGTACCTGGGTCACACTAATACAATAAGGAAGAAAGGAGCATCGAGTGAATTAAGATCGGAGAGATGGGCTGTAAATTACACTGCTCTGAACTCCATCAGTCTCCAGGGTGTTAACCGAGAGGTGTAAGGCAAGTCCCCGGTTCCCAGCACCTTTCACAGATGTAGCAAAACAGGAACCACACATGTTTGGGGAAGGGGATATGAAGATGGGGTTGAAAAAAATCCTCCTGGCCCCCAGGATAGCTATAAAGTCCAAGTGAGATCTGGGGCTGTAGCCACACCCCCACTTCCCTGCTCTTACCTAGACCCCTGGGCCTAAGCTCTTCTGCAAGGATGGGGGAGGTGAGGCCTGGCCTCCCTCTGCAGCCTGTCCCTCCCCGCTTCCGGCGTTGCACAGAGGCTGGTGAGTGAGGCCGGCTGGAGGTCAGAAAAGGGGTGTGGGGAGCTCTCCGAGCCTGTGCAGCTGGAGCCGCAGCGCCCAGGCAGGCCCCTGGATGCTGGGGGGCGCCAAGTCCGCCCACCCAGGGCTGTGAGGCCACACTCTCCGGCTCAGCCCACACTTTGCCTTGTTGCCTGAGACGGCTCCTCCTGTTGGTTCTGCCCACCTGGCTGCTTTTCTCCTGACTCCTCATTCCCATTGCCATTCTTTGGAGTTATTCAGAGACCAGAGCCGGGTACATGGTTTGGGACCAACAGAAGTTTTCGTTCCTAACCAAACCACCAGAGCAAAGCAGTCACTGAAAATCCTCCTCCAGGCATGAGGTGTGGCCTCTTGGCACCTCGTACTGGCCCTGGCCCTGTGAATCCCCCGCTTCCTCACTGCCTCTCTGAGGCTTTGCTGTGATTTGTGCTGCTGTCGGGCGGGGTCAGGTTTCCTGAGCAGTTGCAAACATCCCACCTGAAACATAACAGGCTCTTCCTCTGGCCACATCTATTGTTTCCATCCGCATTATGGCCACAGTCTTGCTCTGTAGCCAGCAATGACATGTGTTCTGAAAATAGCTTCTCTCCCCTGTCCCTTTCCCACCCACCCGCCCTCCTGAAGATGCAGTCACTCCTTTGTGGTGGCCCCAGGAGTTCCACTCTAAATTTAGCTGCCATCCATTCATGCTGCCACCCAGCTAGGGGGGGCTGTTGTGAAACAATGGGGTATGCACAGAGCTCCCCACACCTGTATGGAAGCTGGCGGAAGGCAGACACTCAGCCCTGGCTCCTAGCTGTCGGAGACAGGGTGGGAGCCAGCACACTACCAGGCCGGGGGCACGTTCACGTCAAGGCAGGAAAGCACATCAGCCCGCAGAGTGGGCATCCGCCCTTCCCACCCAGGCCAACTCCAGCCTCCCCAAAACTGGGGGCATGTCCTCCCACAGAATGGTCAGGCCCCTGTCTGAAATGCCCTCCGGCTGCTGCTCAGAGCAAGCTGAGACACGTCATGCTTAGCCCCTCCACTCCCTCTCCATCGGGAAAGGGCCTGGCTACTTCTCTGGCTCTTTGAGAACAGATTATCAGTTAAAATTCAGTCAGATTATCTTTAGGCACCCTTCAGCTCTGAGACCCAGTGATTGGGTCCACTGTCCCTGAAGCCCCTTGATGTGACAGACTGTCTTCGAGGTACAACAATGGAAAGAAAAGTAAGCCATTCTCCTTTGAGCACTTTACAGTCTAGTTTGAAAATAAAATCAGTCCTCAGAAAACAGGAAATAGCAAACAAATTACCATAGTTACCCTTTTTTCAAAGAAAGCAAGAATATTAAGCTCTGTGGTACATTTGGGCATCCAGAAAAGGGGTTCTGAGCAGCAGTTTTTTCATGAGCAGTGTCCCCCAGATGAAGATGCTGACCTTCTGCCCCAGGGGATATGGCTGGCACCTCTTCCCACCTTCTCCAGCACATTCAGTACCTGCTCCCTTTGGTTTCTGCTGGCCCGAGAAGAGGTGGGCACTGCCAGCCAGTGCTTACCAGCTGTTCCTATTTTATTTCCAGTTTTTCATTTTTCACTTACATCCACATAGTTAAGATACATATATACAGTCTTTTAACAGAAATCAGTAGTAGGCATGGTGGCAGGCACCCTGTAGTCCCAGCTACTTGGGAAGCTGAGGCAGAAGAGGATCACTTGAACCTGCTAGTTTGAGGCTTCAGTGACCTGTGATCACACCACTGCACTCCAGCCTGGTGACAGAGTTAGACTCTGTCTCTTTCTCTTTTTTTTTTTTGCGATAGAGTTTCACTCTTGTCACCCAGGCTGGAATGCACTGGCGTGATCTCAGCTCACTGCAACCTCTGCCTCCTGGATTCAAGTGATTCTCCTGTCTCAGCCTCCGCAGTAACTGGGATTACAAGCATGTGCCACCATGCCCAGCTGATTTTTGTATTTTTAGTAGAAACTGGGTTTCGCTATATTGGCCAGGCTGGTCTCAAACTCCTGACCTCAAGTGATCTGCTCACCTTTGCCTCCCAAAGTGATAGGATTACAGGCAAGTGCCACCATGCCCAGCTAATTTTTGTATTTTTAGTAGAGATGGGGTTTCATCATATTGGATGAGACTCTCTCTCTCTCTTTTTTTTTTTTTTTTTTTTGAGATGGAGTCTCGCTCTGTTGCCCAGGCTAGAGTGCTCACGGCAACCTCCGCTACCCGATTCAAGCAGTTCTCCTGCCTCAGCCTCCCAAGTAGCTGGAATTACAGACATAAGCCACCACATCCAGCTAGTTTTTGTATTTTTAGTGGAGATGGAGTTTCACCGTGTTGGTCAGGCTGGTCTTGAACTCCTGACCTCGGGTGATCACCCACTGCAGCTTCTGAAAGTGTTGGGATTACAGGCATGAGCCACCATGCCCAGCCTGAGACTCTGTCTCTTTAAAAAAAAAAAAAAAAAAAAAAATCGGCCTGGGCACAGTGATTCACACCTGTAATCCTGGCACTTTGAGGGCCCAAGGCAGGTGAATCCTTGAGGTCAGGAGTTCAAGACCAGTGTGGCCAACATGGTGAAAACCCCATCTCTACTAAAAATACAAAAGTTAGCCAGGCGTGGTGTTGCGTGCCTGTAATCCCAACTATCAGGAGGCTGAGGCAGGAGAATCGCTTGACCCAGGAGGCAGAGATTGCAGTGAGACGAGATCACACCACTGCACTCCAGCCTGGCATCAGAGCAAGACTTCATCTCAAAAACAAAACATTCAGTAGTCCTCTGCTCCACCGCTCCCCATTCCCAGTTCTGTTTCCTGGTGGTTTCCCCAGATATTTATGCTCCGGATATGTAGAAAATAAAAAATAGAGTTGAGAAGGAGGAAAGGAGACTGACACTGCTTGACTTACTAACGTGTGTCAGGGACTCCACATATAATGTGAATGTGGAAATTTCCTGTGCTACAAAGCTTCTAATTTCTGTTGAAGACTCTGGCTCAGGGATGAATGATTCCCTGTAGAGGGAAGGAAGCAGCCACACTTGATGTGGGACCCCCTAAGCAGAAGGAAGACCTAAGAAGGCCTTCTCCTGGTCCTGCTCTGCTTCTCTGGGTTCTCCAAGTGCTGCAGCTCCTGTGTCAGCTAACTGAATTGCTTTTATTTGTAATGCTCAGGGTCTCAGCTTGCAGCAGTAAGCACCATAAAATCATGTCCACCTTAGAGAAGGAACTTAACCTACAAAAGAGTTTTTCCTAGCGACCCAAGCCTGCTGGCTTACTCCTTAGGTATCACTGTGTGTGAGCTCTTTCCCAGCTCTCTGCCAGCTTGCTCCAGCAAACTCCCATACCTCAGAGAAAGCTGATTATTTATCACCTTCCAGAAACTTTCTAAGTTATTTTTCTCTTCTACATTTTATGTCAACTAAGTCTTCATTGCCACCAGTCTAATTCAGAGGGTCCGTACTTTCCTTGGGTTCCAAGTACACTATCCAGGGATCATTGTGGCCTAACGTTAGCTGCAGTTAGAAGGTTCCTGTGGAACTCTCCTTCCGGGTCAGCACTCTTGACTCCATGCCAGGGCCAGTCTGTCTGAACCGCAGCATTCCAACTGTACCCCCTCACCCCCACCAGAGGCTTCTGCAGCTTTTTACTCATACAAACAAAAATAAACCTCACTACCGGCCTCTGAACTCCACAGCGGCATGCTTCCCCTGCTCCCCAAGTGTCCCATGGCTGCGAATGGGGACTTGGCACTCTCCCCACCGACATCACTTTTTCACTCCCTGCGCATCCTGTGTCCTCCTCTTACCGTGCGACCCAGAGATCGGAATGGGACGTGACGGCCGGCACAGGCGCCGTGCACAGCTGCCAGGAATCTGACGGGTGAAATCTGGAAAAGTTGGAAGGGCAGATGCTAAGCACACACACAGCGGAAGTGCAGACACCCGCAGAAGAGTGCCTGTGGACTCCGCAGGCCTCCTCGGCATGGGTTCTTTTTAAGGGGACTGAGCCAGTCTTGTGATCCAGGTGTGACCCCCCCCCTCAGAAGCCCACTGGTACCCCAGGAGAAGAGCGAGCAGCTTTATCTCATCTCCTGAGCCTCCCTGAGGGTACTCGGGGAACAGGAAGCTGTTGTTTGGTGACTCACTGGGCAGAGCCAGGTTAAGGGAAGTTGTCTGCGGGCGTCCCTGGGACCGGATAATGGCAGCACAGCTCCGACCACCCTCAAGTGGCTCAGCCCCACCCCTCTCAGAAAGGCTGTGGCCTATTCACCTTTCCAGCCAGAAGCCAGAGCTAAGAACCTGGGGAAGTTAGAGGGTCTCTGGGCCTTGCTCCTTGGTTTTTCTTCTGTCCCACCGTCAGAACACACAGGTGGGCTGTTTGCTCCCAGGCTCCCTCGGCCACCTGGCTCAAAGGCCCTCCTGCCTAACTGCCAGCAGTAGAGGTAGGATGGTACGAGGGCTCAGGAGCTGATTGTTCACATAGGGTAAAAAAATGGCAGCCAGTTCTACTTCCTTGGTAGTCAGACCAGGGCTGGACGGTCATTTCTCAAGGCAGGAGAACTGATGGGAGTGGACTGCAGTGGGGCAGCGGCAGAGGTGCGGTGCAGAGCTGGACCTTGAGTCTGTCACTCCAGGTGCCAGTGCTCCCGATTCTTCCTGAGCCATAAGTGTTCTGTCCCTGCTCACCCAGAAAGACAGAGATTTGAGAGCCACGGTACCAGGAAAAGCGTGCCTGGCAGAGAAGAGCTAGACCGAGAACACATGGCCTGGGAGAGTGAGGGAACAAGAATGCTGATGCTCCCTCCGCAGGAGGAGAAAGGCGGACAGTGGTTTAGGAACCTGATGTTGGAATGCGTGTCACCCTCTAGGTGGCAGCCCCGTGCAGAGGGTCAGTGACCCCAAGTCCCATGGGAAGGTAGCCAGCGGTAGTGGCACCTTTCCCTTATGAAGTGAGATCAGTAGGAAGACTTCAGCAGCCCGAGCTCCTTAGCTGCATTTCTCAGGCCTGCCAGTGTCCTGTAGCCTGTGCCTTCACCAGCTGTGGTGGCAGTGGCAGCAACAACTTACTCATAGGGAGAGGTCCCTGGCAGGTCACAGAGAAGCCACCCCCATCATTTGAAGGCATGCCCTTTCAGTTTTACTGTCACTGTCAGTGAAACCTGAGCAGCCTCCTTGCTGACTGTTGGTGGCCAGGGCCCAGCACTGTGGGCCCCATCTCAGTTGGCACGCACATCCACTTCCCCTGCATCTGTGTCTCCACCAGTTGCTCTGTGGCGGAAGGCCATGAGAGGGTGTGACGGGCTGGGACTGCTCTCCTGGCCCTGACAGGTTTTCGTGGGTTCCCTCTACCTCCCGCTCGGGGAGCATGCTGTCTGGGCAGATGCCAACAGACCAGTTTGCTTCTTGGCCAAGGTCCCCAGAAGAGGAAGCAGTGCAGTGGTAGCCATGTTCTGTAGTGACAGACACACCCAGAGCCTGTCTCGAAGGGCCACTGCCACACGTGAGGCTGTTGGAGAAGAAAATCAGGCTTTCGCAAACGTGCATCTCCGGAGCTTCCCTGAGAACTGTGAAAGGCCACAGGGAGGCAGGCGCTGGGCCCATGCTTGGTGGGAAGTATAGAGGAGGCTCTTCTACTTGTGTTCTTTCATCCGCTTTTCGTTTTGGCATAGCAGTTTGCGCTGGTGAGCAGATGACTGGGCTGTGATGTGCTTGGTACCCTGAGGCCATTGCTGAAGAGGCTAAGCAAAAAGAAGTGACAAAGTCAGTCTAAAGAAAAATAGCAAGTAAATAATAGTGTAGCTTATACAGATTTGTGGCAGAGGAGCAGAAGGAGAACAGAAAAGACTAGTGTTGAGGAACCTGCGCCAGTCAAGGCAAGGTGGCGGCAATTGTGATCAGCCTCGGTGCTGCTCTCTGCAGACACATGAGTTGGTCTGAACTCATCATATCATCATCATATCACGTGGACTTCCGCCGCTGCCGCAGGAGAATTTCGTATTATTACTTGTTAGTATTGCTTTTTTGTATAGCCTTTGAGTTTAACTTCATTTTTTGTTGTTGCTGTTTTTTGTTTTTTGAGGCAGAGTCTCGCTCTGTCACCCAGGCTGGAGTGCAGTGTTGCGATCTTGACTCACTGCAACCTCCGCCTCCAGAGTTCAGGCAGTTCTCCCATGTCAGCCTCCCAAGTAGCTGGGACCACAGGCGTGTGCCACCACACCCAGCTAATTGTTTTTGTAGAGGCGGGGTTTCAGCCTGTTGCCCAGGCTATATTTTGTTCTGTTTTAGCTCTGCAGTGAAGTGAATCAAAATAACACATTCTGTTTGCATGTTCATGTCTAGATTGAAGAGTACTCCCTTTATATGCTTCCTAGATAATGTATGTGAAACTACTTTCATATCTAAGGAACCTAATTCTCCGTTGTTGAATTTACTTTGAGAGACCTCCTTTCTCAGCCCAAGGCTAGGTTTTACCCATGCCCTTCCCTGAGCCGCTTGATCTCTATTGGTTTTGCAGTACTGTGCCCAGCCCTTGGGCCTCTCCCTCAGGCCTGGCAGGGGCTGGTTGTGACTCTGGAGGGAAGAGGTTCCTAGGGCAGGGTGCTAACATACCAAGCGCTAGGACCCTGGTCACCCACCTGCTCTCCGGCCTGTGCTCTGGCTTATCCCCAGCTCTGTATCCCTGCAGGCTGTCCTGGAGGACCACAGTCAGATGAGGCAGATGGAGCTCGAAATCAGACCTTTGTTCCTGGTACCAGACACCAACGGCTTCATTGACCACCTGGCCAGTCTGGCACAGCTGCTGGAGAGCAGGAAGTACATCCTGGTGGTGCCCCTCATCGGTGAGTCAGGTGGGAAGGGCAGAGCAGCTTTGCACATGCACAGCAGCCTGGGCACACACACCCCACGGCCCGGAGGGCCAGGCGGCCAGAACGCTGCTGTGCATGTGCAACATAGGATTTGCAAGAAAGTAGGGAATGCGTGGGGCAGAGCAAATTGTTTAATAATCAAAGCAGTTCAAATGATCATGGCTGATCCATGGCTTAAACTGCTCGAGCAAATGGACTCCTGTGTCCCAGCAACCAGAAGCTGCATGCGCCCAGCCCGTTTTTATCCTTATAAAGCTTGTAGTAAAACAGCAAAGCTGGTTCCCGTTATTGGTAAACACTCAGCCCTGGCAGATAACGGCAGTGCTGCTGGGTGGTCTGGCAGGGAGGCTGGGAGGATTTTGAAGTGGTTAGATGCCTTTGGTCTGATTGTCTTGTAGCTTTTCATGATCATTCTGTTGGTTCAAGGTAGCATTCTTCTGGCCAGTGTCACCCTGAGGCTAGGCCAACAGGAGCCCTCTGGAGCAAGCCCTGGCTCCTGCCTGTGGATTCAGGTACCACTTAGGCCCTTACCACTGTCTGGGCCTGGGTGCTGGTGCAGGGTCAGTATCTCAGGACCCAGCTAGCTTGTCTGTCCACCCTCCAGCCAAAGAGGCCCAGCCGGGCTGTCTCCACGGGCTGTCTTGGTACCCTTAGTTCTTGGAGCTCTGTGGTGGGTCAGCCTCAGGGTGGGCTCCGGGCTCATGTCTGATATAGCTTGACTAGCTGGTGGCCTCTGTGGAGGGAAAGGGTCCAGGAGATGATGGAGAGGCCCCGGCACTTGCACGTCCCCTCTCAGCTATTACTTGAAGCAAGTTTGAGAGCCTTGTCCTCTGGAAAAGCCACCAGACTGGCAGTCTGCCTGCCAAGCCACCTTTGACATCCATGCCAAGATGTTCCATTGGGCCTTCCCTCCCAGTCCCAAGTGTCTTAGTGCCAGATGGGGGTGGAAACAAAGGGCAGGAAACATCCGCCCCTGCAGAGGCTGCAGAACCCTGGGGGGTTGTGGGAAACACGTTAGCACCACCTGAGAATGTTGGCACTGAAGCAGCCCTCCTCCCTGCCTCCACCCTCCCCGTCTTCCTTCCCCTCCCCATGTGGCCTGACCAGAACCTCTTAAATCCAGGCCCTGAGACCTGAGGAAAGGCTCTCTGTTCTTCAGCGGTGGAGCAGTTTGTCACCAAGGCAGAGCAGCAGAACTATCCCGTGTCCCAGGCTTTCCCTTTTCCCTCCCTGGCTCCTGGGGCGGGTGCCTTTCAGGATCATGTGTCTCTCTGCTTTCCCACCCAGGAGGTTTTCAGGGGAAAGAGTTTTGCTGGATGGTCAGGAAATGGTACAACTGAAAGAGGCTGTGGACATCTCAGGAGCCCCCTGAAAGCTGGAAGGAGCCTCAGATGCCATCCCAGGCTAGCAGGGTTTTGAGTCACCAGGACTGATTGTACCCCTACTGCCTGCTCAGTCTCCTTGTTCTTGAGAGATCCAGTGGAAGGCAGAGCTGTGGCCCTGGCCCTGAGGAGCCTAGGGTTTAGTTAAGAAATCCAGATTTGGTGTGGAGGGAGCAAACCCAGCAGATACATGCAGAACAAAGAGACGACACCCAAGGGTGCTGAGAGCTGACAGCTGTGCTGTGGCCACACAAGCTGGCCTCTCTCACCGGCCTCAGCCTGGCAGGTCCCTGGACGCTCTCAGGGGCTGTAAGAGGAGGACTTCTGTTGACTGAGGCTTTCCTCGCTGCACTCATGCCTGATGCCCAGAGCAGCAAAGTGTTAAGCCGACCGCTTTCCCTTGTTTCTTGTGCTCTTTAACCTGCTCTGTGATCCTCAGGCCTGACCCCAGCATTGAGAAGCCCCGCCCAGTGTAGAAGCACAAACAAGCTTCCTCTTTGAAGCCTGTTTAGTTTGGAAGCAGGAAAGCAGATTTTGGGATAGAATACCAGTTTTTCCTGTTTGATGTTCTGTTTGCTGTGCCATATACCCATCTACCACTGCTTCCCAACCTCAGCCACGCGTTGTGTGAGCACTGCAGCTGCAGGGTGCCAAAAGCATGGGCATTGTGTATGTGTGTGTGTATGTGTATTCCCACGTGGGCCCTTTCCAGAAAGTGTCTCTGAATACCCAGACAGTGAGTGCCAGGCTCACCATGGAACAGCGTGCTCACACCAGCTCCCTGAGCCATGAATCACTGTGCTAAGGAGAGGCCTCAGACCCCAAACTCTCCCAGAGCCCCCAAGGAGTGCATATTTCCCACTTGACCTCAGGCTTTTGGCTGGAATTTTGGAAAGAATCTTCACCAGAAAATGAAGCCGTGTCCCAGACACATAGGCAGGCAGACAGGCACACACACATACACACACACACAGACACACACACGTGCAGTATCAGGGAAGGTAGATGTGCCAGGGTTGTGGTTTAGAGGAATACTACCAGGGCCTTGCAGATGAGGCTATGACTGTCCCTTCCTCCATGTTGGCCTCCCTGCACTCTTCTGGTGGGATAGGGGCAGAACTGTACTGCCCTCGACTGCTATGGGTGGGGGCCCAGGTCGTTGAGGAAGAATGCCTCCCTTTCCCTTTAGCTACTGCATCCCCTGGCCTCTCCTGAGGGCCCTTCCACATCGGTCCCATAACCAAGGAATGCAATAGAGGGACAGCAGGTCCAGGAAATTCCTTTAAGTTCCTCCCAAGAGGAGGGCAGGGCCCAGGAGGAGACAGAAAGGGGATAGCACTGTGAAAGTTCAAGACCCTTCTTGCCCCCACAAGCTCTCCTCCTGCCGTAGTTTCATTGGAAGACTCCTGTGGGGGAAGGATGGATTCTGGGGTCTGGGAAGGTACTGGCTACGAAAGTGAATGGACAAATGATGGCTGAGGCCGATACCTTGTGGGGCTCTGTCTCATCAGTGATCAATGAGCTGGACGGCCTGGCCAAGGGGCAGGAGACAGACCACCGGGCTGGGGGCTACGCCCGTGTGGTACAAGAAAAGGCCCGCAAGTCCATTGAGTTCCTTGAGCAGCGATTCGAGAGTCGGGACTCCTGCCTACGAGCCCTGACCAGCCGTGGCAATGAACTTGAATCCATCGCCTTCCGCAGTGAGGACATCACTGGCCAGCTGGTGAGCCCCCTCTTCGGGAAGGGAAAGCCCACAGCCAGCTTTCACAGCAAGGTCTCCAGGAAGGAAGGGCTGAAGGAGGTCCATCAGCCTCGGCAGCTGAGGGCCAGCCAGCATGGAGCCCAGGCGCAGGGACTTCCTTATCCCCAGATCACTCCGCACAGCCAGACCAGGCCAGGCAGGGCCAGAACAGGCACGGTGGGGTGGGGAGAGCGGAGGCTTCTGGGAGGTGGCCCTTCCCAGGGCCCCAGAGACAGAGCATCCCTCCTCCTCCTCCTCATGGCGCCCCCTTCTGCCCAGTGGTGCTTCTCACACCTGTCTTCTTCCAGGGTAACAACGATGATCTCATCCTCTCCTGCTGCCTCCACTACTGCAAAGACAAGGCTAAGGACTTCATGCCCACCAGAAAAGGTACAGCTTTGCCCTGCCTTGGGATCATCCATCCCCTCTGACCTCCCTTGGCCTACCCATCCTCACCCCCTGAGAAGGGTTCCTCTGCTGACTCTGGCTTGGGAAGTCTAAGGAATCAGTGCTCAGGGCTGATGCACACCTGAGGCCAGACCTCCCTGTCGTAGCCCCAGGGAATGCCAGGTGCACCCTGGGTCAACTAGGGATGAGCCTAACCCAGAGAGCCCAGCTCTAGGGAGTGAGGCTTTTCACTCAGAGTGCATCTCTTTCCTTTCTTGGGTGTCCTCAGTGAGTTCCCTCTGACAGCAAGAATGTCTTTATGATTCAGTGTAGCTGGTTCTGGCCGTGGTCTCCTGAACCCAGCACTCTGCAGCTCTCAGGATAGCCCCCAGGGATCTGCTCACCTTCCCACTTCTCAGTTCAGCCCTGAATGTGTGCCAGATTTCAGGCCTGCACAGAGGCACTTCCCAGTCAATAGTGGGCTTTGTTTCCTGGTCTCTTTGGTCACAAGGTACAGCACTTTGAAGGCTAAAGGTGGAGGTAGGTGAGAGCTTGAGGACTGAGCCCTGAACCCAGTTTTCAAGACCTTTTTGGGGAAACAATCTCATCTTTGGGCCAAAGGCCCACTCTGGGGTTATCTCCCCAATTGCTTGACCACCTCTCCCTCATCCCCAAGCTGTCCTTCACACATCCCTCACAGGTCAGTGACACTTGGGAGTTTTCTGCTCCTGGCTCCCAGGATTCTGACATTTTTTCTTTTGGAAGGATTTCCTAGGACCTGCCAGCTCAGTGTCATCTGCAGAGCTTATGGTTCTCAGTGTTTAGTTTCTGTCTACCTCTGAGTGGTCTGTCGTTTGCTCTCTGTCTCTGCTGCTCTCTCCTCTCTGCTCCTGTTTCTAGCCTGTGCTTTCAGGCTGCTCCAGGAGTTGACTCTCTCCTGCCTCTTCTCCCTACACTAATGCAGCCCCTCACCCCTGCATGAGTCTCTTTACTAGGGGCTGGTTATAAGCCTGTACCTGCTGTTCCTCAGGAGGGGTCCTGCCCCAGGGTTTACGTGTCATGTACCTTAGGACCAGATAGGAGCATGAAGGTGATAAAAAGGAGCCATGGCTGAGCCAAGCAGAGGAGCTTATGTTCTGCCCCCGGGAGCTTCCTGGAAGGGTACCTCCTGAGTGAGGGCAGGCAAGACTGCAGAGGCCTTGTTGGGAAGTATGGTTCCATGCTGCGGGGCCCCACCCTGGACTCAGAACTGGCTTTCTCAGCACAGACACATTTTGGCTTTGGCCCTGCTAGTCCTCCCACCCCCGACTTCACCCCAAATAGCCCACAGGGACCCATTGCCATCCTGGGGACCACCCCATCAGAATTACATCAGCAGTGGCTGGTGTAATCAAACCTTATTTGTCAGTGTGAATTCTTAGCAGATTAACTTGTCAGATTCACAGAGAAACCGTCACTAAATGTTTATGTGTAAACGATGTTGAATTTTAAAATCATGTGGATTATGGCGGATGGGGCCTGACAAGATGACAGCCTCTGGTTTCTAACAAAGTGAAGTTACCAGTGTCAAAACAGAGGATGTTTATTGTTAAAAATGTCTCAAAGTATCCACAGAAACCCCTGCAGACCCCTGCCAGCAACGTCGGGCCTTGGTTGGCCAACCTAAGGCCTGGGACGCTCCTGGTCTGAGGCCCAGGGCAGGAATGGCGGGGCTGTGACAGACACAGCCAGCCAGCTGGGAGCCCCCCTGAGGCCTGCATAGTACCTCCCAGGCCCACTCTCACCTGCAGAGGGCCCTGCCCAGCCAGCTGAATAGGTTTTGAGCATCCCCTTCCCCAGGGCCACCTTCCTCTCCCCTCTGCCCACCACAGCCCCTTGCCACCCTTCACATTCCCTTCCTCCTGTCCCTTTCTCTTACCACCAGCCCCACAAACCTCTCCCTCCTAAATCTTCCAAACGCGTCCCCAGGCTGAAAGCCAGTGCTCAGCCTCCCTGCCTGGAGCTGGCAAGCCTGAAACTGCTCAGGTCAGACATGGATGTTTGCAGTCCCCATCCCCGCCAGCCCACGCAGTCAGTGAGCACCACAGGGCACTTCCTGTGCCCTGCTGTCTGCTGGACCTCCGTCAGGAGGGGCCCAGCCTGGGACTGAGGAGCAGACTCGCCACCCAGGCAGGCATGCCAAGGGTAGGAATGTCACTTGTGCAAGTGCTTGTCCCTGGCTTCAATTCTCTCCAATGTGTTAAAGATTAGGGAGTTAGGGAAAGAGAGGTAGTGGGGAGATTGTGCTTAAAAAAAAAAAAAAGAAAGAAAGTCATCTAAAAAGAATGAAAGCTATCTGTGCCACTATAGAAAAGATATTTTAAGTATATAAACTCTGAGTAAGTGTGGCTAATATGATCACGATGATGTAGGAAAAAAGGCTTATACGTACAAGTGTATGTACTTGTAAATGTGCATAAAGAAACCTGGAAGGATACACAGATCTTCCTCTTGGGTACGAGACAGAGAGCTGGGGTAGTCATCCTAACTCTGCTCTTCCCTTTTCCTCTCCTGTACTGTTAGAGACTTTTGCCTGCACACATGGATTACTTTTACTTAGCAGGGACAGTCAGTTGGCCAAAGCCTTGGTAGCACAATTCTGCCAAGACCCTTACCCCCTCCTCTCCTCAGGGCTCCCTTGAGTTAACCCCTCTCCCCACATCTGGAAAACCCTAGATACATTTTCTGTTCCATCTTTAGTTTTCTACCTCTGGATGCCTAAACCATCAACCTGCTGGCTTTCAGAGGGAGAGAACTTGTTAAAAAAAAAAAGTGGGGGTTTTGCCAAAAAAAATTAAAAGTGGGGGTTGAGGAGAGCTGTGTTGTGATCCAGGGCCAGCCGTGTGGTGAGGAGTAGAAAGCAAGGGGCTGCTTCTGCTCCCTCAGTTCAGGGTGCTGGGAGACAGGTCTCGAGGCTGGCGGGTTTGGGCTGCCCTCAGGAACTAGTCAGAAGAGTCCTGCATGGGAGGCAGGAGTCAATGCAGAAGCGTGGTGCAGCCCTCTCTACATCAGTTGCAAGGGGGCCCCCAAGGCTGAGAGAGCCCGGGTAGAAGAAAGGACTTGTGGAAGGGCCAAGAAAGGCTGGCGTGGCACCCCCACCCCCAGACCACATTCTCCAGGGTGAGGAGAGCAGCCCGTGCCCCTGCCTCCTGTCCTCAGTGACAGCCTTCCACTCTCGTGCCTACAGAGGAGCCCATCCGGCTGCTGCGGGAGGTGGTGCTGTTGACGGATGACCGGAACCTGCGTGTGAAGGCACTCACAAGGAATGTACCTGTACGGGACATCCCAGCCTTCCTCACATGGGCCCAGGTGGGCTGAGGGAGCCACACTGGGACCCACCCCCTTGGAACCATTCCTGAAGGGCCACCAGGCGCCCAGTGTAGCACAGAAGATGCCCACGTGCCTGAGCACCAATCCACCCAGACAATAAACCATCCTCTTCCAACCCACGCCGTGGCCATGCTGTGGGGGAACTACTACTCACAGAGCCCCTCCCAAGGATTGGGCGGAAGCTGCTGGGACCCTCCTGGGCTGCAAAGATTTAGCAGGGAAGTGGCTGGCTGCAGTAGCAGCAGCAGCTGGGCAAGCGAGATAGGCCGCCCATGCCTTCAGACTTTCTCCCTCCCCCGTTTCATCCCAAGGCTGCAGGGGCCTTCTGGCCTGGAACACAGCCACTTTCTCCAGTGGAAACAGGGCAAGGGTTTTCGAGTTTCCATCAGCTGCAGTGGAATCACAGGTCCCTTTCCTCTTCAGAATCTCTGTCCTGAATGTTCAAGAGGCTTTGGTTATGTCAGGAAGCAAGTACCCAAGGTGTGTCTCTCCACCTCCCTGTGCCTGGACTCGCCCATGGACCCCAGTGGCTTCTGGACACCGTCTCCCTAACAGCAGCCCTGGGTCCCCACCTCTTCTACCATCCACCCCAGGCACAACACACACCCATCCTGCTGCTTTTCTTCCTGCCCTTATCCATCTGGGTCCCTCAAACTTTGCCACTGGTTTCCCCTTGGACAGTCATGGGTCTAGAGAAAAGGGATATCTGGTCCCAGGCCCATGCTCCCTGGGTGGCCTCCACCTGCACCCTCTCCTCACTGGCCTTCCTTCACTCTAGCTTCCTCTTCAGGAAATGTCCTCAGACTTCTTGGCTCCCCTCACCCCACCCTACAGAATTGCCCCTCACACTCCTCCCCTTCTAGCTGAACCTTCTGGCCTCCCTGATCCCTTTTATTTCTTCTCCTCAGTTCCTCCCATAGGGGTTCTCACTGAACTGCCCTCTACTCCCTGTGGCAGGAACCTAGTACAGCTTTCCCACCCAGGGCCTTCCACCCTCGGCTCCTGTGCTGGGAGAACCTTCCCAGGTGTGGGCAGCCCACCCTGAGACCTTCCAGTGCCTGCCGTAACATCACCACCCAGAGTTGCCACCTGGTTTCTAGCTTTGCCCTCACTTCCCAGAACAGACGCAGGGGCCCTTTCCTTGCCCCTTTAGCTGGTCCCTCAGTGGGGAGGCTTTTTTTTTTTTTTTTTTTTTACCAGGAATGAGTTCCTCCAACCCAGGGCCAGTGACAAGGACTTAGGGAAAACAGTGCGTTAGGTGGAGCCGGGGCAAATCTTAATGGGACCAGTGGGGGATGCCCCAGAGCCCAAGGCCTGACTGCACAGCTTTGCCCCCCTGAGGCCCAGGACTATGCCAAAACAGAGGCACTGTGCTGGCAACCCAAGGCCAATAGTTTGGGGGTGTGAGTCCCCTAGAATCTCAGATGGCGGGGCTCTTTGGAGTGCAGGGTCCCTGGCTTCTCCTTTAAGATCCTCTCCCCAGCCCATAGGCGGAGGACTGGGGGTTGGGAGGGAGACCCATCTCTCCTTGCTGTCCCGTTTGCAGCACTGGTTTTGTTTCCTTAATAAATTTTTAGTTATGAAACATACCTGACCTCTTGCTGATCTGTTTCGGGGACGGGAGGGGAGGGTGGCCCTTTCTGGCCCCTCCCAGCAGGTGCGACCACCTAGGTCCTTGTGCAAGGGCAGAAGAGAGAGCAGGGGTCGGGGTCCTTGGTTACTGCTTTATTGCTGTTTGGTTCGAGTATAGAAAATGGAAGCGGCTCTGGAAGAGCCTGTGTACAAGGTAGGAAATACACAAAGAGGAGGGAGCTAAAGAGACCGCGATCCAGCCCAGCCCAGCCTGGGCTCGGGATGGGGGGCCGCCGGGGCGCATGCAATAAATATGGTCCGGGGCCCCAGGGAAGGGAGGGGGCACCGTGGGAGTGGGTGAGCTGGTAGGCCAGGGCTCTTAAACCTCTTGACTCCAGAACTCCCCGCCCTCGGTGGTCGAGGAAGGAAGGGTTGGCCCTGGGGCTAGTGCCACTTGTGCAAAATGAGGAACTTCACATTATCAGTCCCGGGGTGGGGGGGAGCGGGGTGCGGGGGGCCCTCCGGCCGGCTCAGTCCCCTCCCCACTCCCCAGCTGTGCCCGACGCTCCGACCCCAGCGGGGAGATTCACAGTGAGAATGGGTGTGGTCGCAAGGGCCGGAGGTAGGGCCAGGAGTGCCCCAAAAGTGACACCCCTCCCACTAAGAGCAGCGCGGAGCCAGGGGAGGGGGCCAACGAACCACAGGAAGAGGCGGGGAGGAGCCTGGGGTCTCCTTTGGTCAAAGCTGATATCAAAAATATAGATTTCCCTTACCCCATCCCATCCCCGTCCCGGGGTTACCCCCCTCCCCCCGAGCTAAGGCACAAAGCAGTGAGGCCAGGTGAGGCCGCCAGAGGTGGGGCCGCCACTGCGGAGACGCAGTCGTGGGGGCTGGGGTTGTCCTGGGCACGGTTGGCCTGCGCTCCGCCCCCGCCGCCCCCGGGGTGCAGGCCCGGGCCGCGCAGCAGCGACTGGGTGGGCGGGCGGGCCAGGGGCGCACTAGGTGGGAGAGAAACGGTCGATGGTCCGGCCGTCGGGCCCGGCCGCCAGGTGGGCGCCCTGGCTCAGCACCTCGGCCGCTTTGTCAGGACTGAGGCCCAGCTCGGCCGTGAACTTGGCCAGTGGGTAGAGGCTCTCCAGCGCCACCTTGGGGTCGTGCAGGAAGTGCGTGGTCTGCGCCAGCAGCTCGGCCGCAGCCGCTTTGTCCTGCTGCTTCAGGCTCAGCTGCTCGGCCGTGAGGCGGGCCACGGCGAAGACGCCCTCGGGGAAGTCGAGCTTGCCCTTGCCGTCCGGGCCGGGGACGCCGGGGAGCCCCCCCAAGCCCGCCAGCGCCCCGGCTGCGCCGGCCGCACCCCCCACAGCGTGCATCTTCATGTGGCTGATGAGGTTGCGTTGCTGCGCGAATTTGCCGCCGCACACCTGGCACTCGTAGGGCTTCTCGCCGGAGTGGATGCGCATGTGCTCGGTGAGGCGGTACTGGCGCGTGAACCGCATGCCGCACGCGTCGCACGCAAAGGGCTTGAGGCCCAGGTGGCTGCGCATGTGGCGCGTCATCGTCCCGCGCTGCGTGAACTTCTTCCCGCAGATGGTGCACGGGTAGGGCCGGGTCAGCCAGTGCGTCTTCTCGTGCTGCCGCAGCGTGGCCGGGTCCTTGTAGCTCTTGTCGCACGACGCGCAGCGGTAGGGCCGCAGCAGCTCTCCCAGGCCCCCCGGAGCCCCGGCGACCTTGTCCCCGCCACCTCCAAAAGGGGGGCCGAGGCCGGCGGCCCCCGCGGCCACTTCGGCCGCCTCGGCCCTGCCGTACAGCGCCTCCTCCTCCTCCACGTGCGCCTCCACGTGCGCGTTCAGCTGCTCAGAGCTGGGGAAGCCCTTGCCACACGGGATGCACACGTACAGGTTGTCGCCGAAGCTCTCGGGCTCGCCGTAGGCCAGGTGTGGGCAGGGGTAGCCCTCGAGGTGGCCACCGGGCGGGCTGGGGTCCTCGCTGCTGCCGGTCTCCTCGCTGCTGCTCTTGTAGTCGTCGCCGTCGCCGCCTGCGCCAGGCCCGTCCAGGCTGCCTGGGTAGCGCGGCGGCGGCGCCAGGCCAAGCGGGGGTCCCCCGGGCGAGACGGCCGCGTCCCCACCGCGCTCTTCGCAGCGCTCGCTGGGGGAGCCGCGCTCCCGGCCCAGCTCATCGCCATAGCTACCCAGACCCGGCTCGTGCTTCATCCAGCGGTAAAGGAGACTCGTCCCGTCGGGGCGGCCGGCGGGCTCGGGTCCCGGGCTGCCGCTGCCGCCGCGAAACGGGTCCGAGGGCGGTGCGGCCTCCTCCAGCTTCTGGAAGGGCAGCGGCAGCGGCGGCAGGACGAGCGGCGGCTCCTTGTAGGCGGCGGGACCGGCGCTGGGAGGGCTGTCCGGGCGCGGGGGCAGCTCGCGCTCAGCCAGCGGCCGCTCTGGCGCCGCGGAGCCTGGGGGGCTCTTTTTGGACAGGTCCAGGCCGCACAGAGGGGAGCAGCGGCGCTCCGAGACACAGAGGGCGGCGGCCGGGCCGGGCCCCGAGGCATACAGCTCGGCGCAGTGCGTGTTGACGGCGGCCTCGGGGCCCGGGGGCGGCTCCGCGGCGGGCGGCGGCGGAGGCCCGGCCGGGGACGGGTAGCAGGTCTGGATGACCGGCGTGGCGGCCCGCAGGCCCCTGCCTGGCCGGCCGTAGGGCGCGTAGCCGCCGCCGCCGCCGCCGCCACCCCGCAGGTGGCAGTACTTGCCGTGGCGCTTGAGGCGTTTCTTGCACAGAGCCACGAGGTCGGGGATCTGCAGGTAGCTGGCGGCGGCCAGCACAGCGCCCAGGCTCGGCTCGGCCCCCGGGGCCACGGCCGCCGCCGCCGCCTCCTCCGCGCCGTCAGCCAGGCGGCCGGTGTAGATAAAGTCCAGCACCAGGCGGAACACGGCCGGGCTCACCATGTCATGGTCCAAGTTGAGCAGGTTATCGTGCACCACCAGGGACTTGAGGTAGGCGCTGCTGGCGGCCAGCACGTTCTTGTGCGCGCGGAAGAGGGCGTTCTGCACCACGATGATCACGTCGCACAAGAAGCCTTTGGTGCGCTGGCTGTTGAGCTGCAGTAGCAGCTGCCGGGAGTGTCCGGGCGCCTCCATCGTGTCCAGCATCGTCTGCCCAGCACACTCTCCTGCGGGGACACACACTGGCCGGTGAGAGCGTGCGGCGGTGGCCGCCTGGCCCCAGCCCGGCACGTCTCTTTCCACTTCCCTTCCTCAGCTGAGCGGGGGCATCAGCACTGCGGCCTGGGCACCGGCGAGGACCCGCCGCCCTCTGCAGTGGGAGCCCAGGCCTGCCCACCCGGACCGGGAGAAAGAGCAAGACCAGAGCGACCGCCGGCGGAGGGCGGAGGGGAGGCCAGGCCGACCTGCACGCCCAAGGCCCAGACGCCGCGGGGCACCCGGCTGGGCGCTGGGGCTTCCGAGGAGAGAACTGTTAGGGCGAAGTGACCCTCTGGGAGACAGTTACCCGATTTAAGTAAAATGTCCGCTTCGGGAAAAGTCATTTAGGGCGGAGAAGTTTGCCCAAGTAGGGAGAAAGGGAGCCGGGCAGCGAGCGCCTCCCGCCTCGGGAGAAGTTGCCCCAGCTAGTGGAAGTGATACGGAGGAGGGGAGTGCGATGCCCGCCCTGGCGCCGCCCTGGCCAGGGGCTGTCAACCCTCGGTCGGGGCCCGGGCAGAGGCCGCGTGGGGAGCGGAGGCAGCAGCTGCCGCGGCAGGCAGAGCGCGAAGGCCCGGCCCGGCGCGGGGAGGGCGTTATATCGGGGCAGGAGGCTGAGGCAGGAAGCAGGTGGGGGGGCGGGGGGAGCCACGCAGCTCCCAGGGGAGGGAGGGGGCAGCGCCCCGGGCGGGCACTGCGCACAGCCGGCTGCGGCCCTGACCCGGGCCTGCGCCCCACCCGCGTCCCGGCCTCGGCCTGGGCCCTACACGCGCGGGCCTGGCGCCTCCCTCCGCGGCTCCACCGGCCCCTTCTCCCCCGGAACTCCGCCACCCCAAACTTGGGGAAAAGTTTTCCAACTGCAGACAAGGCGGGAGGAGCGCGCCGGCCCTAGGCCCCCGGCTCGCAGCTCTTCCTCGCGGCCTTCAATTCCGGCGGCAGATCCCGGGGCCGAGCCCCGAGTCCGCTGCCCTGCGGCTCGCTCGCCTGTCCGTCCCCGTTCCCCTCCTGGCCCGCGGGGCTCCGCGGCCCGTTACCTGTGGCCCCGGCGAGCCGGGATCCCCTCCCCGCGGCGTTGGCAGCTCCTAGCCGGTGTCCCACCCGCCACTGCCAGGCCCCGAGCTGTGCCAGGGCAGCGCCCCTGCCAGCCCCGCCCGCCGGCTCCCCTTCCCTTCCCCTCGCCTCTGCAGCCCATGTGCGGGCAGAGCCGGCCCCGGGCAGCTGACCCCTCCGTGAACCCGGAGCGGAGCGGCGGCCAGGCGGTCCCGAGTCCGACAGGGACGACACCCGGAGCCCTGAGCGCTAGCCGCCAGCCCGCGATGGGCTGCCCGCGCCAGAGGATGCGCCCGAGGCGGCGACGCGCGAGGACCGGGCTGTCCCGGGCCCCGGTCCCTCCCGGTCCCCGGCTCGAGGACCCACCTGGGGGGCATGTCGAAAGCCCCGGGCCCGGCTGCCGGCGGATCCAGGGAGGACGTGGCTGCGCTGCCCTCCGCCCGCCGGGCCCCCGGTCGGTCTGTCCTGCTGGTGCGTCCTCCCCGCGTCCTGGTCGCGTCTCAGCCCCGCCGCGCTTTCCGCACACTCTTATCTGGAGCGGCCCGGGCCGGCAGGCGCCGCTGCGGCTATGGCGCCACCTCGCGGGCGCGCGGGGCTCTGCGGGCCAAGCCGCTGCCTTCCTCCCGCGCACCTGGGCTGGAGACGCACAGATGCTGAGCGACGGGGAGGGGCCCACCGCGCCCCATCCGCAGGCACGCCCTCCCACACGTGCCCATTTGGCATCCCGACACCGGACACGTGAGCCCTGGAAACCCTGGGCTTTGAGCTGAACGCTCCCATGTACGTATTTCTATATACACAGCCCCAGTTCGGAAAAGCCCTGCCCGCAATGACGGGACTCTGGTGGGAGGGGAGAGGTTATCCTAAGCAGGAGTAACCAAGCTCTCCGGGAACTCTACGAGGACGATACCGTACGGTACTGTCCACTTGGACGCACGACCCAACACACCCACCCTCACTCAGGCGCATGGATTCGGCGTGCGTGGCATGAACCTGTTTGTCCCAGCCCTCTCCAAGCACTGTCACTCCAGGCGTGTTTCCAGGCCCACACCTGCCCCTCCCCACAGCCCTGGCACTCTGGATACTCCTGGGGCAGCCACGTAGGGCCCTCTGGGAATCTGGGCAGAGATGTTACCCACACAGCCTGCCCTGAACTTGCGGGTCTCCTAAAGGAGCCCACAACGAGACTTCACGGCGACTGGAAAATGGCTGGACAGCGCCTGGGGAAGGGCGGGCCGCAGAAGTAACCCCGGGGCCCTAGAATCCCCACCTACGCCGTTGTGTAGAATCCCGCGTGGACTTTTTCTCCAACCCACCCGCCCGAAGGAAACGACAGGGGTGCCAGAGGCTGGGACCCCGCAAGGTCCCGCGCCCCACGTGAAGGTCAGGTGTGTAGGTGACGCGTCTTCTAGGAAGAAGGGGACCCCGCAACTGGCGCGCGGCTGCCGGCACTACCATCCGGAAGTGGCCCCGTGCGGCCCCGCCGCGCCCCCAGCCTCTTGCGAACGCCGGATCTCTGCGGCCCACGCTCCGCCTCCGCGCCGCACCTCCTGACCCCCGCCCACACGCGGCGTGGAGCGGGGGGTGGGGGCTCCCCGAGAACTCCGCCGCTTCCGATTGGCTGCGCCTCCCTCTGTCGCGGAGCTCTAGGGGCCGAGGCGCAGCGTTTCCATGGCAACCGATGAGGTGCGCCCGGTTCCCGTCCCCCCGAGGCCTTAGAGAGCTTAGCAACCACCCTCGCCGCCCCCACGCGCTGTCCTCTGGCCCCCACAGCCCCGCCAGAGGTACCGGCTGAGTCACCGGGCGACGGGCAGCCGGCGCGGCTTATCAGCGCCCCCCGAGCGACACTCCTAGCCGGCGGCCTCTTCCCGCCGGCTCAGCATCTGTGCGCCTCCAGCCCAGGTCTCTGGCGCCCCCCGGAGGCTCCAGTTGCTGCGCAGGCGACCTCACGGCCTCGGTGCCCAGCGGAGGCTTCAGTCTTAACCAAGTTCGCCTGATTCCCGCCGCTGCGCGAGTCCGCCCCTCTCTCTGCTTCCGCCCGGGGTTCTGGATCCATCTTACCCATGTCCTCTCCAGTGTCTCCCCATAGCATCCTCATTGGAGAAGCAGTGAGGTCCCAAAGAGGAAAACGGAGGCCTCCAGAGCTGATGGTCTCTAGGGGAGACGAACCCCGACATCTCGGCCGAGGGACGTGCTGCGGCCTGAGATGGAAGTTAC
Source organism: Callithrix jacchus (assembly GCF_049354715.1). Taxonomy (NCBI): domain Eukaryota; kingdom Metazoa; phylum Chordata; class Mammalia; order Primates; family Cebidae; genus Callithrix; species Callithrix jacchus. The sequence goes on from NC_133506.1 coordinate 66,195,853, forward strand.
AGAGTGTTGAGAGGAGGTGGAGAGGGTCCTCAGAAGTGCTCCTAGAGCTGGGCTTTGACGGATAAACAATTCTCCCACTGAGCAGGAAGGCATTTGTAAACAGAACCCCTGGGACAAAGGCTAGCGGCAAGAAAAGGGGAGCTCGAGGAGGCCAAATCCCAGAGCATGCAGGACCTCTGACCCCATCTCCTTTTATCTTTTCTCCTTTTGACGAAGTCAGATGCCCCCTTTCCGAAGAGCCCCTCCGCCCCATGTGTCTTGTGCAGTGGAGTCTGTGCATTGCTGACCTGCCCCAGGGGTCTGCTGGGCCCACAGTCTTTATTCTTTAGCGTTTCCCCCATCTGCTCCCCAAGTTAACTTACTGCCCTTACCCCCCGTCCTCAAGCCCTCATTGTATCGGCGAGGGAGGATCTCACAGCCCTGCCCCAGCCCAGGCAGTGTGAGGGACTCCTTGCCTTCCTGTGGACTTCACTCTTTGCCCTTCTCTCCCTGCCCCGCTCTTCCGGCCATGCCTTGAGCAGCCCCTCCCCATGCTGGTGCAGCTCCTTGTCTGAACACCCTTCCTCCCCCCCCAACCCCCCACCCCCACCCATTTAGAGCCTTCCTCGATCTCTATGGAGCCAGGCCGGGCCAGGACCATGCATTTGCCTCCTCCCAAGCAGCGGGACTGCCCTACAAGTCAGGGGCTCTCCCCGACAATTCTGGCCTCCAGAACATTAACTCCTCCAGGAAATGGTCCTCCTCATCCCCTCCTGGCCGAGCTGCCGTGTCCCTGGTCTCCTTCACGCTTTACCACCCTAACGTGAGCTCTCTGATCGTCCATCGTGCCACAAATGGTCCGAGGGTGGGCCCTGGCTGCCAGGCTCGGGGGCGTGGCACTGACAGCCTTTCAGCTCCCCCTGGCTGAGGCTACCCATTCCTCTCACCCCTACCTCTGGCGCGTCCCCCCAGCTCCCTCAGAGGGTCTCTTTCCTCATTTCTAGGGAGGCTCGCCCACCCTCCCCAACCTCTTCCCTCAGTCTCTAGCTCCTGGGGGGAACCTGAACCCCCGCTGGGCCTTCCCTCCCAGGGTCCAGGCGCCTCCGCTAAAGACCCCTGGGCCACCTTGGGATCCCCAACTCTTCTTCTCCGGGCCCCGACGCCACAGCCCTAGCTGCGCCCCAGGCCCCCAACGGGAGCCCAGCTTCCTCTCCTGCCCGCCCCGCAGGACGACAGGGTGACGACACTGCAGTGGCCGTGCGAGGTGTGAAGGCAGAGCCGTCAGGTCCGGGAACTGAGAAGGGGGCAGGGGCGGCCCGGCGAAGACCCCCAGGAGCCGCCGGGCTCCGGAAGGAGAGCGTGGAAAAGCACGCCGCGCCTACCCCCGCGCCGCCTGCGGACCCCAGCCCCCGGTTCCGGAAAGTGAACCCCTTGTTGGCTGGGCAGGGCCACGGCTCCCCCCACCCGGTCGCTGCCTCCGCGCTCCTCCTCCCGTCCGGGCTCCCGGTCCCCACCCCCCGCCTCGCCACTATAAATAGCCCCTCTTCCCATTTCCTAAATTCCCCGCTGACGTCGGCAGCGCGTCAGTGTGTAGGAGCCGGGGCCGCATGAATGAGCCGCCGCACGAGTACTACGCGCGCCTATAAAAGCCGCCGCGCCGGTCAGGCTG